>NC_072398.2:33796666-34445833 GCF_028858775.2 Pan troglodytes | reverse complement strand
GAACAAGGGAGACAGCGCTTGTAGACCTGATCTCCTGAACCTGGGCTTTGTGATCAGTTCCAGAGGACCGGCCAGTAAGCTGTAGAGCCCATCGTGGATGGTGGTGTTAGTTTTGTGGGGATCTTGCATTTTTTCCTACTTGTGAGGGTCATTTTCACTGAACTATCTGCATATTTGCCCTCTCTCTGTTGCTACTGCAGAATCATTTATGAGACAATTAGGGTATGCTTGCACTATTTTTTTTCCCTCCCCTGTGTTATTCTAGGAGGATGTACTATCTTAATAGATTAAATACTTGGTGAATTTGACTTTGTCTGGTTATAGACCATTCTGAAGCTAACTAACCAACAGGAGGGTCAAATCCACAGTTTAAATTCTGTTCACAACTACAGTGTCCTCAATTCAGTATCAGAAATTGAGTCTAGAGGGGAGAAGCCAGAAAGAGTGGACGTTAGCCATTTGATTGGGATAAAGAGTCTTATAGGCTCAAACTTTCTGTTTCCTATGGGCTATCTGTCTCTCTCTTTTTAAATGGCAAACCTAAAGATTTGTTTCTTGTACATCTGGTGGGTTCCAGGGAAACCTTGTCTTTGGAATCACTATTTCTCTTTAAAAAAAAAAAAAAAAAGTACCAGCAAAACTTTGTTTTATTTTTTTCCTTCAACTTTCCATGGATGGTACTTTTCCATTAAGTCCTGACCTTCCAAGGCTGCGTCTTTTCAGTGTCCTGGACACACTCTGAGGGAGAAGTGAGCTTTCCTGGGATTTGATCTGTTGGCCAGATTTACTATGTTTCATGTAATGAAAAGTATTTAACTGCCTTTTTCAAACCACATGCTTCCTATGGAAAGAATATAAATGGGAAAATAATTTCCATTCCCTTTTCTTCTTGCATCAGAAGGAGATCCCTGGAAGTCAGTTGCTCAGGGAGTGTCTGTCACGTAGTTACTTCCCAGCAACTGTGCTGGACACAGATCCTTGTGTCCATTATGCAAAAGGCCCTTCTCCTTTCTCTTTGAAAGATCTTCCTACTTGAATCTTCCACTCTTGCCTTTAACTTTGGTTAGGTGAAGCTTTCCTATACTTCATTTTTCTTGCACTTTTTTCTCTTTTTTGACCGTGTATCTTTTTTCACTACTATATAAATTTCAATTTTTTTTTTTTTTTTAAATCTTGCTCTGTCCCCCAGGCTGGAGTGCAGTGGCATTATCACGGCTCACTGCAGCCTCAAGCTCCTGGGCTCAAGCAATCCTCTTGCCTCAGCCTCCTGAGTAGCTGGGACTATAGATGTGAGCCACTAAGCCTGACCCAATTTCAAAAAATCTTCACTCACCAGTTACCTTACTCTCTCGTCTACTTAAAGTCTCAAATTTTCTGAGATATCTCTTTCCTTTAAAAGGCAGGATGTTTGAGAGGGGATTTATTCTTTCCGGACTTTATTGTTAGATAGCTGCCCTTCTGCTCTAGTCCAAATTCAATATGGAAACAGCCAGCCATAAAGGGAGAATGATTAAAATACCCTGAACAGGTCCTTGGTCATTTTAAAATTTTCCACCCTGTGGAGGTAGTATTACTCATTTGGGTTACACTTGTTTTAAACAACAGGAATGACTAGTTAGGACAACAGAGGCAGGTTTTTCACTTAGGAATTCACTGGATGTATACCATGTGGTCAAGCATGTTGTGGGCTCTAGGGATACATAGGTAAATAGGGCATAGTCTTTGCCATCAGAGGTGCCAAGGGACGTCTGATGACTGGTTAGAGGTTGTACCTGGTATCCTCCTAAGTTCTCTGTTAGATGGGGCCTGTTCTCAAGGAAGAGGAAATACTACAATTATATATAACTCCTAGAGAAGAAGAACTTAATTTAAAACTTAGTGACATAGTGCTTTATTTTTCATGTTGTGGAAATGTGAATGTGATTGAACCTCTAACAGAGATGTTTGTGTTGCAGGTCAAAGTTGCTCAGCAGAGCCCAGTAGATTCAGGCACCATCCTCCGAGAACCCACCACGAAATCCGTCCCAGTCAATAATCTTCCTGAGAGAAGTCCGACTGACAGCCCCAGAGAGGGCCTGAGGGTCAAGCGAGGCCGACTTGTCCCCAGCCCCAAAGCTGGACTGGAGTCCAAGGGCAGTGAGAACTGTAAGGTCCAGTGAAGGCACTTTGTGTGTCAGTACCCCTGGGAGGTGCCAGTCATTGAATAGATAAGGCTGTGCCTACAGGACTTCTCTTTAGTCAGGGCATGCTTTATTAGTGAGGAGAAAACAATTCCTTAGAAGTCTTAAATATATTGTACTCTTTAGATCTCCCATGTGTAGGTATTGAAAAAGTTTGGAAGCACTGATCACCTGTTAGCATTGACATTCCTCTACTGTAATGTAAATAGTATAAAGCTATGTATATAAAGCTTTTTGGTAATATGTTACAATTAAAATGACAAGCACTATATAACAATCTCTGTTTGTATGTGGATTTTACACTAAAAAAATGCAAAACACATTTTATTCTTCTAATTAACAGCTCCTAGGAAAATGTAGACTTTTGCTTTATGATATTCTATCTGTAGTATTAGGCATGGAGTAGTTTTGTATCGGGAATTTCTCAGAGCTGAGTAAAATGAAGGAAAAGCATGTTATGTGTTTTTAAGGAAAATGTGCACACATATACATGTAGGAGTGTTTATCTTTCTCTTGCAATCTGTTTTAGACATCTTTGCTTATGTAACCTGTACATATGTGTGTGTGGGTATGTGTTTATTTCCAATTAGGGCTGCAGGCTTCCTAGAGGTGTGCTATACCATGTGTCTGTCATTGTGCTTTTTTCTGTTTTTAGACCAATTTTTACAGTTCTTTGGTAAGCATTGTCGTATCTGGTGATGTATTAACATGTAGCCTTTGTTTTCTAATAAAATAGTTGCCTTCGTTTTCTGTAAGAATGATTCCTAAGTGTAAAGGTATTCGAATATTGGTACTATTTCTTGCTAATTACAACAGCCTCTTATACAAGTAAAAATGTTTGAACAGATGATACAGATCTTTAAACAAATGATCTTAGCATATTTAGCTGTATTAAAAGACACAATTTGGAATATCGGTCATAAGGAGTATATGGGAATATAAGACGTCCAGCCCTGTGCCTCCTACATTCTGTGTCCCCATTAAACCACATCATGAAGGATACAAGTATGTGGTATTTCCCAGCTCACTTGATGATAATATAGTTTTGAAAGCATGCAGGCATTATAAGCCATGTCAGATCCAAAAACATTTGAACAAGTTCTTACATCCTTGAATCAGGGTAAAAAAGTTTCCCAGGGCATGCGCTAGTAAAAGATCATTTGTTCTTGGCTTTCAGTCCAAATTGATGCACAAATTCCGATAAGCACCATCATTTATATTTAAAAGTTGTCCTTTGCAAGGTGGCCTCTGTTGTTGGATAATGCTTCAATAATATTAAGCTACTTAGTATTCATCAGCTGAAAGTGATATCCTGACTTTCCTCTTGTTTCTTCAGTTGCTTGGGGTTGAGGTCTGGTGCAATATCCTTACCATAAATCATCCCAGGGCCGCCATGTGCTCAAGGGCATGACCCCGAGCAGACATTGTTGGGATCAGGCCATCAGCTTTATTGGCTGTCTCCAGTGATTGGAAGATTCCACTCTGTAGGCTTTGCTGGGTAGCGTCGTGGGTCCTTGAAAGCATCTCTTCGTATTTTCCTAGGTATGCCATAGCTGCTGCTCTTATTACTTGGATACTTGTTTTTTTGTTCTTTGTTTTTTTTTATTTGAGAGGGAGTCTTGCTCTGTCGTCCAGGCTGGAGTGCAGTGGCATGATCTCGGCTCACTGCAACCTCTGCTTCGTAGCTTCAAGCCATTCTCCTGCCTCAGCCTCCCAGGTGGCTGGGACTACAGGCATGTGCCACCACGCCTGGCAGGTTTTTTTGTATTTTTGGTAGAGATGGGGTTTCAGCATGCTGGCCAGGCTGGTCTTGATCATCTTTATAATTGTAGAGAATTGTTCAAAATCTTGTAAGTGGACAGCCAGGACATTATTCTTTTCCTCAAGCTGACAATACTTGTTCTGCTATGAGCTGAGCTGCATATGGGATGAAAGTAAACATGCTACCGTTCCAACTTTCAAGTACCTTATAAGCCAGTTGAGTCATGAGTAAGATCCCCACTGACAAATCATATGGGAAAATGAATCAAGTTCAGAGATCTGGGAATCAGATTCTCATCTGTACAATGAGGAGCTTGGTTGAGATGATTCTTTTACCGTAAATATTGGATAAGAGCTGAAATGGACCTTTGTGTTATTGGGAGTTGCTGGCAGTCTAAGGGGACTGCATCTTCAGTAAGAAAGAAATAAGAACCAAAATTTAAATGTAGCCTGATTTCTATTTCTTGAGACACTCCTCCCCTCACCCTCTCACTTGCCTTCTTTGAGATTTGTGATTTTTCTCATTTGATTCCAGTTTATTTATGTTGTTGGAACTACTAAATTTTCACAGATTTGTTTGCACCTGGGAAGAAGTCAGGGCACTTCTTCCTGGGGGCCCCTAACTCAAGGAGGGGAGACCTCTTCCACTTTCCAACTGGTTTGAGTCTGCAAAAGTTTCTAAATTCTCTTAGCATGGCTCAACACCAATTGTTATTTTAGAATTTCCAAGTTCTTCCAAAATCCTTCAGGCTATGGGCAGTATGTCGTGAAAGAAATTTAAATAGTAAATAAACTGATGAGTTCTTGTAAGCCATAGTTTTATTGCACCACAGTCGGAAGTTGCACTGATCATTAGCATGTTTTTCATATTTCTCTTCTATAGTTAAGGAGGGGGATACAATTATTTTTGAAGAGAACAGTAAGTACCTAAAATTAACTACCACTTGGTAGTTGAGAGTTATGTGCTCTCCCGCTTCTGTTCATGTGAGCTGACTTCTCTTTGAAGGGAAAGGGGTTGTATGCTAATTCACTGACTGTGGAGAGAATAGAGCCTTGAGTGCTTCAGAAGAGCCTGGCTATTCTCATTTGAAAAGTCTGAGGACCTGAAGCTGCCATCCTACCTGCAAGCCCAGCTATGTATCTAATGCTACTACTCACTTTAGCTTTGGCTCAGCTACTTAAAATACTGGATGGAAAGTCTTACATTTTACAAGGTATTTTCATGTGTGCTGAAACTTCCACCTTTGTGAGGTAAGAGACAGAGGTCAAACTTCTCACTCATAGGCCTGGGGAGATCTTGCTTAATGATAATTGTGTGTCTCCCCACAGCCTTGCAAAATGAAGATTATCCTTATCAAACAGAAGATAAAATAGGCTCAGCGTATTTGGCCCAGAAGTAGCAGAGTTGAGTTTCGACCTCAGCTTTGCAAATACAAAGCCCATTCTCTCTCTTGTTTGTCCTGTAGCTTCTCTGGAAGCAGTCTTTTCCAGAATAATTCTGATAGTATAGATTTTCAGATGATATTAAGTAGCTTTTCCACTTTCTATGTGCAATGGCAATGAAGATATCTAGGCTGTCTGCATCTGATTTGGGTTACCTTATATTTAATTTCAAAAATGTAAAATGGGACTAGCTATACATTTTAACTCCTAAAAGTTGTCTACCAACTAAAAGTTGTCTACTAACTGAATGCATACACATTATTTATGTAGAGGTAAATCCTTTCAAAGAGTCTTTTTTGCAGTTCAACAAAGAAACCTTATTAAAAAGTGGGCATGAACAGACACTTCTCAAAAGAAGACATACAAGTGACCAACAAACATGAAAAATTGCTCAACATCACTAATCATCAGAGAAATACAAATCAAAACCACAATAAGACACCATCTCACACCAGTCAGAATGGGTATTATTAAAACATCAGAAATTAACATGCTGGCAAGGTTGTGGTGAAAAGGGAACGCCTATACAGTGATGGTGGGAATACAAATTAATTCAGCCACTCAGGAAAGCAGTTTGGAGCTTTCTCAAAGAACTTATACAATAGAACTACCATTCTACCCAGCAATCCCATTACTGGGTATTTACCCACAGGCAAATAAATCATTCTGCCAAAAAGACACATGCACTCCTATGTTCATCACAGCACTATTCACAATAGCAAAGATACGGAATCAACCTAGGTGCCCATCAATAGTGGACTGGATAAAGAAAATGTGCTACATATACCCCATGGAACACTATGATGCCATAAATAAAAATTAAATCATGTACTTTGCAGCAACATGGATACAACTGGAGGCCATTATCCTAAGCAAATTAACTCAGGAAACCAAATACCACAGATTCTCACTTATAAGTTGGAGCTAAATATTGGGTACATGTGGACATAAAGATGGGAACAATAGACACTGAGGACTACTAGATGGGGGAAGGAGGAAGGGGGGACCAAGAGTTGAAAAACTATTGGGTACTATGTTCACTACTTTGATGATGGGATAGATCATATCCCAAACCTCAGCATTATGAGATATACCCATGTAACAAACCTGCGCATGTACTGCCTGTATCTAAAAAGTGGAAGTTATGTATTAAAAAAAGTTTGGTTTGGAAAACCAAATACAAAATATTTCAAATACAAATGTTTAGTATAATGTGGACATTAAAAGTGAAAGGTGTCAGAATGCCTTGGGGTCCCATTTGACCTTGGACAAATTACTTAATTATCTGTGCCTCAGTTTCTTTTCTTTTTTTTCTTTTTGAGACAGAGTCTTGCTCTGTCACCCAGGCTGGAGTGCAGTAGTGTAATCTTGGCTCACTGCAACCTCCACCTCCTGTGTTCAAGCAATTCTCCTGCCTCAGCCTCCTGAGTAACTGGGATTACAGGCACCCGCCACCACGCCAGGCTAATTTTTGTATTTTTAGAAGAGACGGGGTTTCACCATGTTGGCCAGGCTGGTCTTGAAGTGCTGGCCTCTGCTGATCCCCCTGCCTTGGCCTACCAAACTGCTGGGATTACAGGCATGAGCCACCATGCCTGGCCTCAGTTTCTTTATTGTTAAAATTGGATATAAATAATAATACCTCTTGGAGTTGTCATGATGATTAGTTAATTTGTTAATACTTTACACTTATGATTTTACACTCAATAGAATGTTGGTTATTCTGTATAATTACACATAATTTCTTTCAGGTCAAGTTCTGATCTGAAATCTTCGCTAATGTCAATACCATAATGCTTATCTTGCAAATGAGTTTAATCACTACAGATTTGCACATATCATTCGATTATTGATCTTGCAAATGAATCATTTACAGGTTTTTAGTTTTTGTTTGCTTGGGTCATTAAAAATATCTAAAGAAAACAATCACTACAATTTTATTTACAAATGGGTTGTGCTCCTGAAGTACAAATATAAATTAGTTGTTTGGAACTCAGAATACATTTCCTTGTAGAAACAACATTGTAAGTTGTGCATAAGTGTAAGCCCAGGAAGCCAAGTTAGCTCTTACTATGTTAAAATGACAATTAAGTTTATTTCAACCATATGGAACCTACATTGATAACATTGTTTCTTTGGAAAAGTGTATTTTAAGGATGAAGTTGCCATAAACTCAATTTTTTACTCCTCAACTGTCTTCCCAGTGTATCCCACTCTTCCCTTTCTATTTTGTGATATTGGACAGCAATGATTTAGCAGTCTCAGGATGGAGAAATCGAGATGTAGAGTCCTGTCCACCACATTTCTAGAACAGCAGCTGCTCCCAGGCTGAAAGGGAAAGTGATAGTTTTTATGCTGCAGGCAATGCCAGTTTTATGTAATGTTGGTGTATTTGTGTGTGTAAATTTAAGTGGTTTGTTAAACTACTTAACATTTTTGATGTTTTAGAAAATTACAAGGAAATACATATCCCCAAGCTTCGTACACTTTTGTTGACTTGCAAGTCGACTTCCAGCCCCCAAAATTTCCACCAGCCTCCATCCCCTCAATTCAAAGATGGTGGCAGATGAATAAAATTACTATACTTTGTTATTCCTCCCTTTCTAGGATGCCTTGAGGATGACCTGAGAATAATGTATAAAAATACCCCATTTGCCAAACCAAATGCTTGAAGTTTCAAATGCTTTATCTCATTTGATATTTAATAATGCTGTCAAGTGGGTCCTGATTTAAGAAGGGACCCAATGAAGTTGTTAAGTTTGTGTCAAAACAAAACTGAGGAGGGTTCTAGTCTTGGACCGCAGCACAAAGTTCTTCATATATGACCGTACAACTTCCCAGTAGAGAGTAAGGGGATTTGGTCTAGGAAGAAAACTACCAGCCTGGTAGGTTCTTTTCAGAACCCAATTCTGAGCTCAATAGGGGAAGTTTCCTTCTATTAGGGCTTAGGTCAACTCCATGCCAAAGGAAAATTTGCTTCATTTAACCTTTTGATTTGGCATCCAGGTTCCTAGCAAAAATTACACTGTTGTAATAATAAGAAATTTCACTTCTCCTACTTTTGTTTTCTCCAACACTGCTTTTGCAAGAGTGTGGAAAAATGAGCAGCTTTCTATAGTTACAGACTTTCTAGAGAAACATTGGGATATTTCTGAGTTTTAAATGTGAATAGATCCTCTTGGTGTTGAAATCACAGCTGTGTTATCTAACAGAGCATTTGCTGGCCGGGTGCCCACTCCCTCCTGCTAGACCCTGACTCCTTGGGCAGTTCACATGAGGGTGTTATTTGTCCTGGATACCAGCTGTTTGTTGTTTTAACGGTCATCTTCTTGGATTTAGACCAGCAGAGGGTCATGAGGGTGCCCTGTGTTCACCCACAATGCTTTGTTCCCTTTGTGCTATTTATGCACAGCCTACATTGTATGCCTACACAGAGGCATGGTCACTTTCCTTGGAAGCATAAACAGGTGGGGAAGGAAAGAAGTGCCAATGCTCTGGTTTGTAAACAGGTGTACTGAGTGTGGAGATGATTTTCCTTCCAAAAAAGCCAAGACTTGACCATATCCATGAGCTACATCTTGGCTCTGCCCAGCTAGCTTTTTCAGAGGTTGGACATTCAACCTATGAGACCATCAGAGACTCGATCCATGTAGAAACAGCAGATGTTCATGGACTTGCATATAGCCTATTTAAATGGCAGGACAAATAAATGGAGGATACCCATCATTCCTAGAATTTAAAACAAGTTCTTATTGAACAAGTTCTTATTGAAATTTACTGCAAATTCTGCCTACCAATCTGTTCATATGAAAACCAGAAGCCCAAGTTACATCCTAAATCTTGTTCCAACATGTGTAGCAAAATTAGATTATTTCCCCCTTGAGATTGTCATAAACTCATTTAAGAAGAGAATATGTTGGTTAGGAAGCATCTCATACTGATTTCCCAAATCTGGTGTAGATTGCAGTCAATGAAGAGATGTTTTTTAAACCAAGTTCAACTATTTTTTAATTGTCCCCAGACAGAAATTTTTTTGTTGCTGTGGCAGAGATGGTGATTGCCTATCCAACGGTCACTTCTGCCTTCTTTCTTGTCAATAGAACCCCACTATTGGGTTGGGCAGCAGTTTGCTCAGAGAATATGGACCCATTCCCAGTAAAGGATAATTAGCACAAGCCAATTAAGGTGATCCCATTGTCTTTTGCCAGTGATTGGTTATGATAACCACCCTACAATGACTAATTTTGAGACTAGAAATGAGGCATTTCCAAGACACTGAGGATGCTAGGTCAGAAAGATCGGAAAAGACTGGGTCCTCGATTACTTTGCTAAGCTTCTGAACCAACCTTGGACTTGTCATGTCAGAAAATGAAAAATTATTTTCTAAAGCAACTTCCAGTAGGAAATCCTGTTACGTCACCCACGAACTTCCTGATCGAATTGCAAATCCTGTTTTCAGATTTTTTGTTAGTCAACATCTACTCTCTTTACCTTTGCTTTGGGTTTGGCCTGCTACTGAACAAGAGAGCACTTGAAAACCCAGTTGCTTAATGATCTTAATTTCTCCAAGTCTGTCCTGAAAAGCAATTCTACTTAGATTGGTACAAGACACCTGTCTGAAACCTAATTTTACCCTCTGAAATGGACTGAGTTACACAGGGCAATAGATGAAGGAAGTATACAACTTTCCAATGCCTCTTGATTCAAACTTGATTCAAACTAGGCGATTCATTATTCTGCCTATTGTGATTTTACTAAACATCACATAATTTAAATTATAATCACTAAAAATCCAAAATCAAATGACTTTGGAGAGTTCATACTTCTATTATAACAATATGGTTTAATTATCTAGGTTTTTCTTATCACTTTGAAGATGAAGAAATTGAGATCCTAAGTGGGAAATAGTTTTTTTCTACACCCCATACCATGTCCTAAAACCTATATGCCAGCTGCCCAGAATGGTGCTTTTTAAGAAATAGAACATATGGCCAGTCAATGTGAATACTTATTTGCACATTTTCTTTTCTAGAAATGATCATTTGTGGCAATGGAAGGAGTAATAAGTTTTGATGACAGTAAGAAAATTGGATCTTGAGTTCCCTGCAGGTGGAATAGCTCTCTACTCTGCCCTGCCTTTAAGACCAGGGGATATATTAGTCCCTACTAGTAGGGAAACCACTATCAGATTGCCAGCTTGGAGAGATATATGTGTGCACATATTAATGGGATAGTCATGAAGACTGACACATAAAGTATTGTGTCCGGAATTGGTGGGTTCTTGGTTTCACTGACTTCAAGAATGAAGCCGCGGACCCTGGCGGTGAGTGTTACAGTTCTTAAAGGCAGCGTGTCCGGAGTTTGTTCCTTCTGATGTTCAGATGTGTTCGGAGTTTCTTCCTTCTGGTGGGTTCGTGGTCTCGCTGGCTCAGGAGTGAAGCTGCAGACCTTCGCGGTGAGTGTTACAGTTCTTAAGGCTGCACGTCTGGAGTTGATGGTTCCTCCTGGTGGGCTCCTGGTCTCGCTGGCTCAGGAGTGAAGCTGCAGATCTTCACGGTGAGTGTTACAGCTCATAAAGGCAGTGTGGACCTAAAGAGTGAGCAGTAGCAAGATTTATTGCAAAGAGGGAAAGAACAAACCTTCCACAGTGTGGAAGAGGACCCGATCAGGTTGCCACTGCTGGCTCGGGCAGCCTGCTTTTATTCTCTTATTTGGCCCCACCCACATCCTGCTGATTGGTAGAGCTGAGTGGTCTGTTTTGACAGGGCGCTGATTGGTGTGTTTACAATCCCTGAGCTAGACACAAAGATTCTCCACTTCCCCACCAGATTAGCTAGATACAGAGTGTGGACACAAAGGTTCTCCAAGCCCCCACCAGAGTAGCTAGATACAGAGTGTCGATTGGTGCATTCACAAACCCTGAGCTAGACACAGGGTGCTGATTGGTGTGTTTACAAACCTTGAGCTAGATACAGAGTGCCGATTGGTGTATTTACAATCCCTGAGCTAGACATAAAGGTTCTCCACGTCCCCACCAGACTCAGGAGCCCAGCTGGCTTCACCCAGTGGATCCCGCACCGGGGCTGCAGGTGGAGCTGCCTGCCAGTCCCGCGCTGTGCGCCGGCACTCCTCAGCCCTTGGGTGGTCGATGGGACTGGGCGCCGTGGAGCAGGGGGTGGCGCTGGTCCGGGAGGCTCGGGCCGCACAGGAGCCCATGGAGGGGGTGGGAAGCTCAGGCATGGCGGGCTGCAGGTCCCGAGCCCTGCCCCGCGGGAAGGCAGCAAAGGCCCGGCGAGAAATCGAGCGCAGCGCGGGTGGGCTGGCACTGCTGGGGGACCCGGTACACCCTCCGCAGCCGCTGGCCCGGGTGCTAAGCCCCTCATTGCCCGGGGCCGGCAGGGCCGGCCGGCTGCTCCGAGTGCGGGGCCCGCCAAGCCCACGCCCACCCGGAACTCTAGCTGGCCCGCAAGCTCAGCGCGCAGCCCCGGTTCCCGCTCGCCCCTCTCCCTCCACACCTCCTTGCAAGCTGAGGGAGCCGGCTCTGGCCTTGGCCAGCTCAGAAAGGGGCTCCCACAGTGCAGCGGTGGGCTGAAGGGCTCCTCAAGTGCCGCCAAAGTGGGAGCCCAGGCAGAGGAGGCGCCGAGAGCGAGCGAGGGCTGTGGGGACTGCCAGCAGTCTGTCACCTCTCAGTATGAATGTCCAGTGTTTATAGTGGCAGCATCACAGAACCTTTCCTTCCTTTGCCAGGCTTTTCCCCAAGCCAAAGCCCATGCTAAAAGCCAGCCTCTTTATGCATCCCGGGGCTTCTTTTTAGTAGTTTTCAAACACGGCAGTGTGTGCCTTTTACACAATTTGGGCTTTACATTTTTTAAAAATATCTTTGGATAAAGCCTGTCAGAATTTTAAGATCTCCTCTTTTCTTTCTTTCTTTCTTTTTTTTTTTTTAACTTTTGTTTTAGTTCAAGGGTTTGTGTGCAGGTTTGTTATGCAGGTAAATTGCATGGTGCGGGGATGGGATTTGGCATACAGATTATTTTGTCACCCAGGTAATAAGCATAGTGCCTAATAGGCAGTTTTTCGATCCTCATCCACTTCCCACCCTCCATCCTCAAGTAAGCCCTGATGTCTGTTGTTCTCTTCTTTGTGTCCATGTGTACTCAATGTTTAGCTCCCACTTATAAGTCAGAACATGTGCTATTTGGTTTTCTGTTCCTGTATTAGTTGGCTTAAAAGAATGGCTTCCAGCTCTATCCATGTTGCTGCAAAGAACATGATTTAGTTTGTTTTTATGACTGTGTAGTATTCCATGGTGTATATGTACCACATTTTCTTTATCCAGTCCACCATTCATGGGCATGTAAGTTGACTCCATAAGACCTTCTCTTTTCTTCCCCCAGACTCCTTCCCTTTATGCATAGAACTTACTTGAATTAGATTCAATTTATGAAAACCAGAGGAAAATCAGAGGATGAATATTGACCTTTCCATTTGATTGCTTAGTATGGCCTTTAAATAATAGTGGATGAGCCCTACCATATTATTTTTGAAATAGCTAACCACTTGACAGAAAGATTGGGCTTTGGAGAGAAATTTAACAGTAAGGTATTAAAGGGTTGTACCCCACTGAAGATCAAGTTGAAATACAAATGAAGAGTCTCTGCAGTGTTCATTGGAAAAGCAAAGTATCTTTTTGGTCAATATTATAGCAACAGAAAACTCAGAAAATAGAAAAAAATATTGTTTATCAACCCACTCCAACTCAAAAAATTATGATTTTTATCTGTAATATCAATAGTGAGAACAGGGTCTTCTCATGTAACTGTTCATGACACATCCATAGAGAAAGGTCTTTATCGTATGTTTCTTTTTCTTTCTTTTTTTTTTCTGACCAAATTGGATTTATCCCAGAAATGCAAGCTTGGCTTATCACAAACAAACAAAACAAAAAACCTACTGAGACAATTCACCTAATAAATTATGAAAGAAACCCCATATGATCATCTTAGCAGGTAACAAAAAAGCATTTGATAAGTGTCAATGCTCACTTGTGGTAAAAGCTTCTAGCAAACTAGAAATAGAAAGGAAATTTATTTACCCCATAAAGCAATCAAAACTCTATAATAATGACAAAAATACATCAAAAGCATTTTTTTAAAAAATCAGATATAGGGGTTGAAAAAAAAACCTTTCCATCAAAAAGTGGGCACAGGATATGAACAGACATTTCTCAAAAGAAGACATTTATGCAGCCAACAGACACATGAAAAAATGCTCATCATCACTGGCTATCAGAGAAAAGCAAATCAAAACAACAATGAGATACCATCTTACACCAGTTAGAATGGCGATCATTAAAAGGTCAGGAAAAACAGGTGCTGGAGAGGATGTGGAGAAATAGGAACACTTTTACATTGTTGGTGGGACTGTAAACTTGTTCAACCATTGTAGAAGACAGTGTGGCAATTCCTCAAGGATCTAGTACTAGAAATACCATTTGACCCAGCCATCCCATTACTGGGCATATACCCAAAGGATTATAAATCATGCTGCTATAAAGACACATGGACACATATGTTTATAGCGGCACTATTCACAATAGCAAAGACTTGGAACCAATCCAAATGTCCATCAATGATAGACTGGATTAAGAAAATGTGGCACATATACACCATGGAATACTATGCAGCCATAAAAAAGGATGAGTTCATGTCCTTTGTAGGGACATGGATGAAGCTAGAAACCATCATTCTGAGCAAACTATTGCAAGGACAGAAAATCAAACACTGCATGTTCTCACTCATAGGTGGGAATTGAACAATGAGAACACTTGGACACAGGGTGGGAAACATCACCCACCAGGGCCTTTCCTGGGGTGGGTGGAGGAGGGATAGCATTAGGAGATATACCTAATGTAAATGACGAGTTAATGGGTGCAGCACACCAACATGGCACATGTATACATATGTAACAAACCTGCACGTTGTGCACATGTACCCTAGAACTTAAAGTATAACAATAATAATTAAAAAAAGGAAAAAAAGCCTTTATAAATCACAGTTGATACAATTCTTTACATAGAAAATCCAAAAGAATTTACATTCAAATTACTAGAACAAGTAAGGGCTTGGCAATGTTGGTGGATATAAGATCAATATATAAAAACTAACTTCAAGGCTGGGTGTGGTGGCTCACACCTGTAATAATCCCAGCACTTTGGGGAGCCGAGGCAGGCAGATCACTTGAGGTCAGGCGTTCGAGACCAGCCTGACCAACATGATGAAACCCCATCTATACTAAAAATACAAAAATTAGCTGGGCATGGTGGTGTGCACCTGTAATCCCAGCTACTTGGGAGGCTGAGGCAGGAGAATCTCTTGAACCCGGGAGGCGGAGGTTGCAGTGAGCTGAGATCGCACCACTGCACTCCAGCCTGGGAGACAGAGTGAGACTCCATCTCAAAACAAAAACAAAAACAAAAAAACCACTACAAGATCTTTACCACATGGTCTATTGAGATAGCTGTTTACCAGGGTTTCCTCTGACCTTTGTTTATTGTTACTTTTTTAATGTCTGAAAAAGATGAACATTTTAAAGAAGTCTTTGCTCTCTGGTTTTCTGCATTAAATTCCCACTTTAACTGGTTTCTCGTGTCCAAAATAAAATAAAACTGATTAAGGTAAATAAGCCAGGGATTTTTTTTTTTTAAAGATTGGTCTGCTTTGATACCATATCCATTTCACAAGTAATTGATAATCAATGAATGGTGGTCATAATCTTTGAATGGTGGTAATCTATGAATGATGATCTATGAATGGTGATGGGTCAGGAAGAGCTGAGAGATGATCAGTGAGGAAAGAAACAAAACAAAAAACAAGGTGGGAAAGAGGAGCACTGAGCAGATGGGAAGAGGAGGCACGATGTGGGTAAGAAAGGAATGCAAGGTTGGGGTGAGATATGCCTATCCCAAATAAAGGAGCATTTGCTCTGTTCCAGTTTCAGCTCAAGAACTGGAAGTTTGATTGTCTTGTGGAGAACTGCTAATTGCAGACTGGGAAGGGAAGACGTTGGACCTCAATCTAATAGCTATTTCCTGTTAAGACCCTTATTTTACCACTACAGACACATGGAGGCCACTACATCACTCTCCTTGGATTTCTTTCTACTCTCATCTATTTTCCGGGCACAGAAAAAAAACCCTCAGCTTATTTAAAGAGGTTAGCTTTGAACTGAAAATCAGATTAATTCAACCCAAACTCTAACCTAATAGTTTTAGCTTCTGCCACCACATTTTTGACCAGTGATGTTTTCCAGTATTGACTTGGACTAGTTTAGATTCTTCCACCCTAGTACTACTTAATTTTCTAAAAGAAGTTTCTCTATTACCCTCTTCATTCAGTCTTTATTCTATTCAATTTTCCATAGTCTAGGAAACAACTAGGAGGAAAGTCAGAAGATGCAGATAATCCCTAAAGGACTGAGAAAAATGACCTGTAATCACCTTAAAATAGAATGTATTATTTCTCTCTTTAACCTTCAAAGGCTTCCTCATCTAATTTTCCTATTTCCATATCCCTTCTCTGCTACTTTTCTGGGCAGAATTCTTCTGAATTACCTTTGATTTCACTCTTCTATCTCCACAACCTGCTTTACAATTACATTATTCCTTATTTAAATGTTGAGAGATATATTTTGTATCAAAGCTTATGTAAGTGACTGCTAGTTGTTCCCAATAGTTATTCTTCCTCCTCCTCCCTCCTCCTCCCCCTTCTCCCTCCTCCCTCCTTCTTCCTCCTCCTCCTCCCTCCTCCTCCTCCTCCTCCTTCTTCTTCTTCCCCCTTCATCAGCAGAACTCCACTTTCTGTCTGAGCATATTACTGCCTTTATTAAAAATTTTTATCGGCCTCATTTGCCGATACGTAGGCTCACGTGATTAAGTTCTGACCAATAATATATAAGCAAAATTGTCTTTTGGGACTCCTGGGAAATCTTAAAGAGAGGGGACATGGCTTTCTTCTGTTTGTCATCCTTTGTGCTTCTAATATATGGATATGGTGACTAGAACTCCGACTTAGGCCAGGAGAAAGAGAGCTACACTCTATATGTGGGAGAGCAGAGAAATAGAAGGAGGGTGGATCCCAGGTGGCTTTGTGGAGCCCTGGACCTTCTAACTGTGGACTAAATTGCTTTCTTGTTTGAAGACTATTTTGTTTTCTTTTCAGAAGCCAAAACTAATCCTCACTAATACAAAGATTCATAATTCCTTAAGTGATGCTGAAAACTAACATCTTCATGTGATTGCAGCAGTTACCTATGAGATCCACTCCATGGAAATCGAACATTCATTAGAAAATAAAGCTAGAGGCAGGGAAGGCAAATTTCATATAAAAGTTGGACTCTAGACTTGATAACTTTCTGTGTACCCACTTTTCCCTTCTCTGAGAAACTCCTCTCAGTTTATTCTCTGCAGCCTGGAGGGCTACAGTCATTCAGGAACTGGCTCTTGTGTCAACAGGGTGGTGGCTCAGCTATGAAAGCCATCTGAATGTAACATTTGGACCCTGGTTCTCTGCTGCTGTCTGTCTGTTCTGCTCCCTTTTATCTTTCCCTTGGCCTGGACCCTGTGACTCATCTGTTCCTGACCAGGCTGACTTATTTGTTGTTGAACCCAAGTATGGCTTTGACTTTCTACCTAAGAAAGCAGACTAACTAAAAACAAAACTTCTCCGCATACATATTAATTGTAGGCAAATTAAAAAATTTTTTTAAATGTGGGAATAAAAGAATTCACATATTATTCCAACATTTAGTCATGACTCAAACACCTGTTTAATCTCTTTATTCTATATATTGATATTTTAAATATGAATTCTCCTTTTAATTTTTATTGTGCAAATAATGAGTGTTCAACAGGGAAAATCTGGGAAATATAGAAAAATAAACACAAAAAGTGGTCTCATCATTTATCATTAAGAGATGGCCTCATTTTCCCTCCAGTCTTCACCCCCCTCCTCCAATTGACTAAATGGCCATTCCGTCCACTCTGTGTCTTAAGCTAGGAATCTAGAAGACATCATTGGTTGCTTTTCTGCCTTATATCCCATATACAAGCAATCACTAAAGATTGTTGATTCTATTCTCTAAAAATCTCTTTATTCCATTTTCATGACCATTGACACCACCCTAGTACAAGCCACCTGAATTGCTCACCACACCAGCTTTTTAATGGGTCTGCCTGTATCCCTTGGCTTGCTGTCGTCTTGCATGCCCTGTCTCCCCCATCTAACTAACTCCATCCATTCTTTTTTTTTTTTTTGAGACATAGTCTCGCTTTGTAACCCAGTCTGGAGTGATGTGACACAATCTCAGCTCCTTGCAATCTCCACCTCCTGAGTTAAAGCAATTCTCCTGCCTCAGCCTTCCGAGTAGCTGGGATTACAGGTGTGTACCACCACACCCGGCTAATTTTTGTATTTTTAGTAGAGACTGGGTTTCACTATGTTGCCCAGGCTGGTCTCGAACTCCTGATCTCAGGTGATCCGCCTGTCTTGGCCTCCCAAAGTGCTGAGATTACAGGCACGAACCACCGTGCCCAGCCTCCATTCTTCTTCTTCTTCTTCTTCTTCTTCTTCTTCTTCTTCTTCTTCTTCTTCTTCCTCCTCCTCCTCCTCCTCCTCCACCTCCTCCTCCTCTTCCCCCCTCCTCCTCCTCCTCCTCCACCTCCTCCTCCTCTTCCCCCCTCCTCCTCCTCCTCCTCCTCCTCTCCTTCTCCTTCTTTTTCTTCTTCGTCCTCCTCTCTGGCACAATACTGGCTTATACTTAGTCCAAGACCAATGTACACCTGGTGGCAGTTACTTAAGTTTCAGACATGCTATAAAACACAGCAAGCATCACTACTTGCATTACTCATTCTCTATTTACCATGCATTGGCTTAAATTTGTATTGCTTATCCTGTCACATCCATTGTCACTAAATCGAACATACCCTAAAATTTTTTGTAGATTTGGTCATCCCTAGCACACTACCCTGCATGGAGAAAGCTTTAATAAATAGTTATTGATCACTCTATAGCTGAACAATTAATTTTGAAAAACTGAACCATAATTGCTCAAAGTCTAGATATAGATTTTTTTTTCCAATTGGAAAATCAAGAATGTAATTGTGGTCTTAGATTTTTATAAAAAGAAGAAAACTCCAGAGTTATGTGAGTTTTATTTTTAAAGCAGCAGTAAACATGATCACTTCTCAAAACACTATATTTTACTTAAACCTTAGAACAAACACTTACTGTAACCTAATTAGATGGTTTATGCTTCCCTAATCTACTCATTTCTATTCCTGCATTTAAACTATTTCTAACATTCCTTGGACTCTTCCTGATTCCAAGTCCTACCTAATCCCGTAATGCCCAATGTAAGTCTTGCTTTTTTGGTATAGCCTTCTGCAACCACCTCCTTGGTTATCACTTCCTCCTGGGATGATACAGTGGCCTCCCATTTGGTTTTCAGTTTAAGCACAACAGTGTAACAGATGCTGTATTTCTCTGTATATTTCTACCTCCTCATCATTTCTTTGGGGAGAGTGTCCTACATGTTTTTATACTCCCAGTTCAAGTGTAGGGACCAGTCTATAAATATTTACTGATGATTATTACCTGGATGACAGTTGCTTCTCTCTTTTACTTGGACACAAGAAGCATAAGAAATTGACAAAGATGTACTGACTTCCCAGTCTTAGCCCTGGCTGGTAGCAAGAGCTACCTTACAGGATTTGTTTTTGTTAAAGCCAGACTAAATACATCTTAAACAACCACGTCTTTTTCCATAGCTGCCTCAATTGATGGATTGGGCGAACATCTCACAGAAAATTCTCATGTGATTAATCTTGTCCCAGAATCCACAGAGTTATTCTCATTATCTCTTGGATAGAGAGAAAGGTACACAGAAAAGCACTTTCCTTCCACTTGTTAGCCATTGTTTACTTGGCATTTACTTATTTACAAATAAGTAAACCACTTGTTTACTTGCCACTCAGAACAACTAATTCTCACCTTTTCTTTCAGATAAGTTCAAACAGTATATAGTTCAAGGATCGAATCACAGAAAGGTCAAGAAATTGATGCCCGGGGAGTTACATGTATTTCATCTTTTCTCTTTTAATAAGACTACCTTACATGACTTTGCAAGTACAATAGGACCTAATATATCCATTCCTCATAACTATTGGATTTGTGAAAATGTGTGATACACTCTAGACAGATTACCATCTGTCTTTGCATTATCTGGGAAGAACATGTTTTCCAAATGAATTAAAAATGATAAATAAGATCAAGAGGAATGCTTATCACATTAACTTTTAAAGTTTATTTTTATTTTTTAAGATTCCATCTTTGCTTTAAATTTTTTTCCTAAGCTAGGCATGGTGGCTCGTGCCTGTAATCCAGGACTCTGGGAGGCCAAGATGGGAGAATTGCTTGAGGCCAGAACCTCGAGACCATCCTGGGAAACATAGTGAGACCCTTACCTCTAAAAAGAATTTAACTGGGCCTGGTGGTACACACCTGTAGTCTCAGCTACTCAGAAGGCTGAGGTGGGAGGGTTGCTTGAGCCCAGGAGTTCGAGGCTGCACTGAGCTCTGAGATTGTGCCATTTGCACTCCAGTTGGGAGACAGAATGAGACCCTGTCTAAAAGAAAAAAAAAAGGTTTCCTCTTTCATCTATAGTAGTTTATAAAACCTATTTTCTCTGCTTCAGACCTCCCCTTCTATCCTTGTTTTGTGAAAGAAACCATGTTTCTGTTTTGTGATTTGGCTCTTGGCTTTCTCAGTAATAAGCACTTGAGGGATACTGGAAAGTTAGAAGAAGGAACTAGCTCCTTCTTGTTTGCTGCTGGTCAGCATCACCCTCAGCCTCTCTTCTTCACTCTGGCAGTGGCAGTCTATTTCAGTAGCAGCATCTCGATTTAGTTTACAATTTTCCCAACAATCACCAGCCTCATTGTACTCCCTTACAGAACCAGCAACAGTGAGGTCCTTCTTCCAAGTTTTTGCTTTTTTAATTTTTTTACCCTGAGATGGAGTCTAGCTTTGTCACCCAGGCTGGAGTGCAGTGGCATGATCTCAGCTCACTGCAACCTCTGCCTCCTAGGTTCAAGCAATTCTCCTGCCTCAGCCTCCTAGGTAGCTGGGATTACAGGCATGTGCCATTATGCCCAGCTAATTTTTGTATTTTTAGTAGAGATGGGGTTTCACCATGCAGGCCAGGCTGGTCTCGAGCTCCTGACCTCAAGTAATCCACCCACCTCTGCCTCCCAAAGTGTTGGGATTACAGGTGCGAGGCACAGCACCCGGCCTAGTTTTTGCTTTTTAATAATTTTTACACCTTCCATTTGTTCCTTTGGACTTAAGAGTGTAGTAGTTGCTTAGTGTGGTTGCAAGTTTGGGAATCCTCTGTGGGTTTTTTTTTTTTTTTTGCATTTTCCATTCTTCAATATTCAGTTAACAATTCTTTATATTAAATTCACCTTGTTTAAATAACTAGTAGCATTTCTGTCTCTTGACTGGACTGTGACTGATACAGATCATATAGGTTGTCTTATGTATTTGAAGGTTTATATATATATTAATATATATTTTTCTGTCTCTCATATATATGAGTATGTGAGACAGACTCCTATTCTGTCACTCAGGCTGGAGTGCAGTGGTATAATCACAGCTCACTGCAGCCTCAACCTCCCAGGCTCAAGTGATCCTCCCACCTCAGCTTCCCAAGTAGCTAGGACTATAGGCACGTACCACTATGCCCAACTATTTTTATTTTATTTTATTTTTTGTAGAGACAGAGTCTCTACAAAATGTTGCTCAGGCTGGCCTTGAACCCCTGGGCTCAAGGGATCCTCCTGCCTTGGCCTCCCAAAGTGCTGAGATTACAGGTGTTAGCCATTGTGCCTGGCTTAAAATTATTTTAAATAAATCCTTTAATCCATATATTTCACCTTTCCAAATTTCCACTAAATATATCTGAATTAGTGCCATATTGTAGAAGTCATTATTTCCCTCTCTATAATCACCTACTTACGGGCTTGATGCTAATACTGTACCTCAAGACTTAAAAATAATCCAAAAATTACCATTTCCAGCAAGTAAAAATTGCTATTGTTCTGTGTTGCCCTGTCCCCGACACCCTAGAGAGAGAGGATGACTTGGAACAGTAATATCCAAGTCAGCCCCACTCTTGTGACATTTCCAAATCACAGGAGGGAGCAGCACAGGCCACTGAAATTCATCATCCCCAGGAAGCGGATGACCCTGGGTCTTTCTTAGCCCTGCCAGGGGGAGGAGTAGCCCCAGGGAGAGCAATAGAATTGACTTAAATATTCCTTTCAATGTGGCTCAGCATGAGCGTGAATGGATTTCAAGGATAGAAACTTTGGCTTGAACTTGGCTATTCTGAGGTCAGAAGAAAATTTCTCCCTTGAGAAATCTGTGCTCTGTGCTCAGAGGTGGTATTTGTGGCTCTTAAACATTTGATAGCTACTTTTGCTCCTCCATCAGATTCCCCCCCCCCCCACATTGTGGGCTGGTAAGCATGAATTCATTCACAGTAAGTTTAATAGAATTTACTAAGTGAAGGCACAGCTGAGTTACAGAAAGGAGAAAATGCAACGTTTATTAAGTGTCTTCTATGTGATACAAGAGCTGGGGGCTTTCTTGACAATAATTCTGTGAAGTAATGGTTTGATCTCTATTTTGCAGATGACGGAACTGAAGCTCTTTGAGTTAATTAACTGAAAGCCATCCCTCTAGTCAAGGACAGACATGTTCCTTAATACGGGCCTGTGCTTCTTTAAATCCCGCATTCTGCCCACTATATCATACTTGTGCATGTTGACGGGGAAAATAATTGGCTTTAACAATTTTTGAACGTTCTTCGAGTCAGAAAATTATTTGGAATACTGAAGAAAAGAAAAAACATGGGCATTGTGTTAGAGATCCACAATCTAATGGCCCACCCATTTTTCTAAATAAATTTCACTTTTTTGGAACAGTTTTAGACTTACAGAAAAATTGAGAAACTGGAACAAAGAATTCCCACATACCCTACCACACAGCCAGTTTCACCTATTGTTAACATCTTATATTAGTATGACACATTTGTTAAAGTTAATGAGCTACTCTTGATACATTTTTATTAACTAAAATCCATAGTTTACCCAGATTTCCTTGGATTTTTACCTAACGTCCCTTTTCTGCTCCGGCATCCCATCCAGGACACCATGTTACATTTAGTCATGATCGCTCCTTAGGCTCCTCTTGGCAGTGACAGTTTCTCAGACTTTCCTTGTTTTTGATGACTTTGACAGTTTGACAGTTTTGAGGATTGTTGGTCAGGCATTTTGTAGGACATCTCTTTACTGAAATTTACCTGATTTTTTTTTTCATGATTTGAATGGGTTTATAGATTTCTGGGAAGAAGATCACAGAGGTAAAGTGACATTTTCATCACATGATACCAAGGGCACATACTATCAACATGACTCGTGACTGTTGATATTGACATTGATCACCTGGCTAAGGTAGTGCTTGTTAGGTTTCTCCATT
The DNA here is from genome assembly GCF_028858775.2 of Pan troglodytes. NCBI lineage: Eukaryota > Metazoa > Chordata > Mammalia > Primates > Hominidae > Pan > Pan troglodytes. The sequence continues at coordinate 34,422,852 of NC_072398.2, read as the reverse complement.
GTAAAGCTGCTTCCCCGGCCCCTTTCCGTAGCTTGCTCTTGGAAGGAAGTCAGTATGTGCAGCCCACACTTAAGGAGTGGAGAATTTTGTTCTTGCTCCTCGAGGGTGAGATATCTAAATAAATTATTTGGAATTCTTCTGCATGGGAGACTTTTCTCTCTCATTTATTAATGCACTCAATTATTTATTTATATTATTGTGGAACGATGGGTATTTCTTTCATCCTTTAGATTTTAATCCAGTACCATTTTATTTTTTGCTTACATGATTCCAGCTTTGGACACTGGGAGCTCTTTCAGTTGGTCCCTGTGTCTCTTTAACAAACCCTTTATCAATGCCTTTTTTTTTTCTTTGAGCACTTCCTTATTTTCTGGAACTTGTTTCTTGTTCCAGGCTCATCTTGTATATTTTCTGTACCTCTTTTTGTAATTCTATAGTTTTATATATATATATATATATATATATATACACACATACATATATATATACATACACACATATATATATAAATAACAACAGAAAAAAAGAATTTGTGCTTTAGGAAAAGCATCATGATGTGGAATCTCCTCACCCGCTAGTTCTACTTTTAGAAACAGTTTAGTAAGTCAACTGCTCTTTAGGAGTTTCAGAGATGGAAAGAGTGACAGACTTTTAACTGCGCAGTGTCTGACTGACAACACTGAGTTTTTTCTTTGCCTATGGACATATTTTTTAATACTCATAAGAAGAAAAAAACATCGGCTTACAGCTCTTTTGATTTCCTCTGAGGGTTCCCCCTCTCTTCCTCCTTCATTGGCTGAAGAAGCACAGATGAATGTGAATGCTTATTAAATAATCACTTGTTACAAATAGCTGATTAGGATTTGGGCTATGTCAACAATTGTTGCTTGCCAGGCTTTTGGCAGAGTTCTGATCACGTTAGGTTTTAGATAATCAATTTATTCTAATACAAACCATATTGGATGGTGGAGCTTTTATGCCTTTTTATTTCCTTTAAACAGCCTTCGGAAGCAAATGCTTATTATTTTGAAATGCAGCCAAATTCTGGCCACCACAGGAGTCCACTGTTAAGCTGAAGCTCCTAACACATTAGATATTTTCTTGGCTTAGGCAGAAACACTTAAAACATTGGACAGAAAACTGATGTTTTTGATTTCCCTTCCTATCTTCAGATTATTGGAGTTTCATTAGAAAACTGATAGTAACCTTTTATTTGATGAAACTCTGTCTATAATTAAACCTTCCTCTTCCTGCTTTATTTTGCCTACAGTTTAGGTAAATAAAAGATGCCCAAGAATTCAGTATTCAAATACAGTAAAAAGTAGCAACCATGGGGTAGGGACAAGTCCAGAAAAAGGGAGGAGGTGGGGGGGTTTTCTGGGAAGATGTCAAATAAAAATCGACAACCAGCAATGCAGTGAATTAGAAGGGTGATTGTGCTGAGACGCTGAGCACTGAGCATAGAAGTTGTTTAGGGCCCTCCATGGGACGGAGGTCTATAACAAAACCATGTTCTAAAGGTCACTTAAGGATAATGTCAACAAGACAAATATTTTGAGATTTATGGGGTAGTAGAAGAACGACAGGACTTCAGATAAGCACCTGTGGATAAGGGTCAGAGGCATCTAAAGTTTAAGCAAAGATGACAAACTGAAATACCTGCAAGGAGTAGAGGTGACTTACATGCAGAGATACTATTGATAACATCTAACAGCTGATGAGTCACCAACACTTCCCAATCAGAAACCGGGCCAATGGGTTCCCTGTGCCACTAGAATTTCTTCTTTATCTGCTGAATGTTAGGGGAGTCTGGAGGGTGCTCAGAGGTTGGGTCTGGAACAGTTGGCAAAGCAGAGGTACATTTGGAGAGATACATTTAGGTAAACAAAAGATACCCAAGAATTCAGTATTCAAATACAGTAAAAAGTAGCAATCATGGGGTAGGGAAAAGTCCAGAGAAAGGGAGGAGGCGGTGTTTCATTGTAGTACAATGCTGATGTACTGTATTAGTAGGGTTCTCTAGAGGGTCAGAACTAATAGGATAGATGTATAATATATATGAAGGGGAATTTATTAAGGAATATTGACTCATACAATCACAAGGAGAAGTCCCACAATAGGCCATCTGCAAGATGAGGAGCAAGAAAGCCAGTCTGAGTCCCAAAACCTCAAAAGTAAGGAGGCTGACAATGCACCCTTCAGTCTGTGGCCGAACACCGGAGAGCCCCTTGCAAACCACTGGTGTAAGCCCAAGAGTCCAAAAGTTAAAGAACTTGGAGCCTGATGTTCGAGGGCAGAAAGCATTCAGCACGGGAGAAAGATGAAGACTGGAAGACTCAGCAAGTGGGCTTCTCTCACCTTCTGTCTGCTTTATTTTAGCTGTGCTGGAATTGATTAGGTGGGTCTGCCTCTTCCAGTCCACTGACTCAAATGTTAATCTCCTTTGGCAACACCCTCACAGACACATCCAGGAACAATACTTCGCATCCTTCGATCCAATCAAGTTGACACTTAATATGAACCATCACATTTACCAACCATCTAAATTATTTCAATGTTTTAACAACCTGTTTGGCTAAATAGATGTGTGCTAGAGAGCTATCACTTTCCACATGGGTAAAGTGGGCTCTATGAGGAGACTATAGAGTGTGGTGCCGACTGTAGTAAGCTTGAGCAGCCTGCGCAGCCTGCACCCCTGAGTGCATTGGAACGGAGTCCAGTGGATTTGTATGTGCATTGGAAATATCCTTTTTTAAAACGACTCTTTAACCCTGTGCAGATGAAACAAAACACATATGCAGGATGGTCATGGGCATTCATCATTACATGAGACTTCATACCCAGATTTCTATCTTAATAGCTAATGAATTTTAACACCAATGCTTCAAGTAAGAAACCTCAGGGTTTCTTTTAACCTTTTCATTCATTTCTCTATTTCTTCATTTATTTATCCAACGCTACTGAAGACTACTTCTTTTTCCTTACATTTCTTCATTTATTTTCTAATACCTTTATTGTTAGGCTATCCATCTCCATCTCCCAATTAACTCTCAGAACAGTACCTAGCCTTACTTTCCTGCACTTTGACATCATACAGTGATGCTTATTATTTTGCTTATTATTCTCAAAATTCATTTTTTTGTATTTCCATTTAATAATTATTGGACAACTTCCATGCACAAGGCACCATGCTAGGTGCTGGTATAAAAAAAATTATAAGACAGCTTCTTATAGCCATCGAGGAGCTTGCTGTCAAACTTGACTCAACTATCCATCGACAAAGTCTTATTGAGGTTCTGGCTGCCATAGTCTTATTTAATCCTTAGAGATGCTGATTGAATGGTCTTCTCTCTCTCTCTCTTTGTTTACCCTCTTTCCTCATGCTACCATAGTGATTTCCTCAGCATCTCACATCAGGGGTGTATTAGTCAGGGTTCTCCAGAGAAACAGAACCAATAGGATACAGAGAAATAGATACATAGGTAGATATATATATATATAAATATATGAGAAGATTTATTATGAGAATTGGCTTGCAGGATTGTGGAGCTCAGGAAGTCCCACAATATGCCATCTGTGGGCTGGAGACCCAGGAGAGATGGTGACATAATTGAGTCTGAATCTGAGGCCTGAGAACCAGGAGAGTTGATGGTAGAATTCTCAGTCTGAGGCTGAAGGTTTGAGAGTCAGGAGCTGTGATGTTTGAAGGCAGGAGCAGATGCATGTCCCAGCTCAAGTAGAGAGAGAGTGAGAATTCATCCTTCCTCTGCCCTTTTGTTCTATTCAGGCCCTCAATGTACTGGATGATGCCCAGCAAAGATCTTCTTTTACTCAGTTTACTGATTCAAACGATGATCTCCTCTGGAAACTTTCTCACAGACACACCCAGAAATAATGTTTTAACAGCAGTACAAAAAATTAACCATCCCAACGGCCTCGTTCTTGTTCTGTGTCTCATAGTCCTTATGAAGTCCCTGGACCATGTCATCTCCCAGTCCCTCCGCACCCTCCCCCTTTCCCTTTGTGGTGTTCAGACTTGCTTGGTCAATCCAAATTCCCTTTCCCTTGCTGAGCCCTCCTGCACCCTCAGATCTCCCACTTCACAAGGAAAATGTTCATCAACCCAGTGCACTAAGGCCTATGGCTTTCTCTGAGTCTTTATAGCTGAGATCACACCTCATCTGGGGAGATCCGTGCCCTCTGCCCTTGGCCGGGACATACTGTTAACACGTTTCCTAAAGGATTAGGTGCATTGTGAAATGCCACATCCAATAAGGGAAGGACGCTGCTTGACAAAAAGGAGCACCAGACTGACTTAGCAAAAGGAACTGGGGAAAAAGACAAAATAGAGAAGGGTAAATGTACTTTTAATTATAATTTTTAAAAGGAAAGTCTTCCCTCTTCTAAACTTCTAAGAGGCTGTGAACAGTGGTGAGTCCTGAAGCAGCTCTGTGCAGGCCACACCATAGAGACTGGTCCGTTTCACAGGTGGAAGAGAACGATGCCTTGGATTCCATTCAAGTTGCTTTTTCCCCAGTTTACTGCCAAACCTGCGCTAAGTCAAGCAGAGAAGACATGTGGTAAGGTTAGATGAGTGGATGCCGTTCCTCAGTGTGTCTCTTTCCCAGATTTCTGTGGTCAAGGCTATTTACATGGAAATGAGGGTGTGCCAGGACCTCTGATCTGGTCCTGTTGCCTTTAAAGGATTAGAGTGAGAAAGTGGCCATGTCAATTTTCAGAGATTCACTTACTGCCATATAAAGAAATTACTGCCATACCAAATATTATGTATTGAATTTTGCCCCCCATCCCCCGAAGATATGTTGAAGTCCTAACCCTGGTACCTTAGAATGTGACCTTACTTAGAAGTAGGGTCTTTACAGGAGCAACCAAGTTGAAATGAGGTCATTAGGATGGGCCCTAATCTAATAAAATGCTGTCCTTAGAGAAAGTTGGGACAGAGATAGACACGCAGAGAGGGAAGATAATGTGAAGATACACAGGCAGATGATGGTTATGGGAATGGAGTGATGCATCTACAATTCGAAGAATGCCAAGGATTGCTGACAAACACCAGAAGCTGTGAGAGGCAAAGAATTCTCTAGAACCATCAGATGGAACATGGCCCTGTCGACACTTTGATTTTGGACTTCTAGCCTCCAAAACTGTGAAGCAATACATTTATATTGTTTCAAGCTCCCAAGTGTTTTGGTACTTTGCTAAGGCAGTCACAGAAAACTAATACTCCTCCTTTACTTTGTCAACAGTCCCACAGCAGGTCAGCCTACAGCCTACCACAGGCCAACTAAAACAAAGTAAGCTGCTTCTGCTTAGAGAGTATATTGCCAACACATTTGGACACAAAATCAGTATTCAGCTATAGGCTGATAACACCTTCCATGTTACAATACGGATTCTAGATACAGTATAATGCCCTCTCTGCTATTCTAGAGCTGCACTGTCCAAAACACCATTAGCCACATGTGGGTGTCTAAAATGAAATTTCAATTCAAATTATTAAATTAAAAATTCTTAGCCACATTAGCCCGATATCAAGTGCTCAATAGTCATGATGACTTGTCACCGTATTGGACACCACAGATGTAGAACATGTTCATCATTGCAGAAAGTTCTGTTGGACAGTGCTGTTCTAGAGAATGAAATATTCTATTCAGTTGGTTGTTCTGGTTAACTGAGAAATACCACATATCCTTTGAAAAAAGAAAGGAAAGAAAACAAAAAAGAAGCTGATACAGTTACCTCTAAAATAGTACTTTCATAAATCTGAAGGCATGTTATAGTTTTGAAATATTTTAGGGGTAGGAGTATGATTTTCAATACTCACTGTACTGACAGAGGGCCAGAATGTTGGCAAATGGAAAGCTGGGTTGATTGAATGCTAAATAAATCAGCATTTTCTGTCTCAACTATGGCCCAAATACAAAATCTAACCACTCTGGGGAATAATTTAGGAACATTTAAAGTCATTAGGATCATTAGATCTGACTCAAGTGATGCAAAATAAACAACCCTCCCAGCCCGATTTGGAATCAGTTCTACTGCCTTCAAAGTCGAGGCTAAGTCCTCTGAGCTTGAATATATGACAAATGTTTTTCTTTGTTTGGCTATGTTTATTCTCACATCTATTTTTTTTTTCAGTGTTTGTTTCACTGAAAATGATCTATAACAATCTATAACCCTAATTACTTATTGTCTCAGAGCCATAGGACTGTTAAGGACTGGGTAGTATAATTTGTCTCTTTGCCTCCAGTCTGGAATTCAACTGAGCAGGCTGTCTATATATTGCTGTGTACTGATCCCCATCCTTCCTGAAAACATAATCAGCTCCAGAGGATACCTAGTATGATATTACTAGCACCATTTTCATTGCTACCTCATTTTTCGTAATGGAATTTTTACATTTTTTCCAGATCTTTGGGTCAGAGTGACATTTAGTTTGCCCCTCTGACTTCTAGCTGCAATTTTCTTTGTCTGAACTACACAGAGGGAGACAAAATATCCTTTTTTATTGTGGTTAGAGGTCTCACCAAGGAACAGTGGCAGGAATGTAGCTCTAAATTCTTAAATAACTAAGTGATACTTTACAGACAGAGGAGACTTCAAAAATATTCTTCACTGACTTGGCTTGAAGAAATTAACACACTCTTCTATTAAAAAAATTCTGTCTGTACTTAAGAGAAATGTGGTGTTCTAAGTTTTAAATAAATTGCTGGAGAAGGACCTCACCCCAACTTCTAAGCAAGGGCAGTCATCCTACTCAGTTTTATTGAGAACAGTGATTTGGATGTTTATTTCTTTTGTTCTACCAAAAAATGTTGTGTCAGTTGTGTTGCAAGAGATACAGAGCTGGCTGGGCTCTGATAAAGCTTATTAGGATGGCATGATGAAGAGGAGGATATTCACCTCAAAAAGCAGGCTGGGACTCTGTGAAGGCCTTGTTAATTCCCTAGAAAAACAGGCCACTGGGACGCAGTGGGATTCTCACCTTTCCAAGACCAGCAAGCCACTGATATGATTGGCAGATTATTATGTCAATTAAGAGTAAAGAGGAATAGATGAAACAGGAGAGAGAAATTGAATAAGAGAACATTTTCTATGTAGAGGGTAGAGATGTTTTATTACATTTTCTAGCTGCTTCTCATCCTAGCCAGTCTGTCCGTCCCTTCAGTATGGAAGATACATGGCATTTCCCATTTTAAGAAATCAAAAAACAAAAATCTAAGCCAAAAGACCCTGAGCATTTAAGAAGAATAGCTAGTATGAAAAAACTTTCTAAATTACCAAAGTATAAACATACAAGATTTCTTTGAGTATTGAGATATGGCCGAAATCTTTGTTCAGATTTTATGCAAATCAATTTTGTTTCTTTTCTATCTAGGTTCTGGATATCTCACTATTCACTGAAGCTGGTTTACCATGGGCTGCTCTTTCTGTTATTATGGGGGTTTTTATTGCAATTTATAGATAATTCTAATCTCTACTTCCAAATTTGTAACTGCAGCCCAGATCTCTTTCTTGGACTTTAGATCCATGTATTCGATCCTACTCCACTTGGTGTCCCAATGGACAAGATTCCAGTTGCTTCCAGCATTCCAGTTGCTTAGCCCCAAAACCTGGGAGTCAACCTTGACTCTTGTTTTTCACATCACACATCTACCCAGTCAGGAAATTCTCTTTCAAAATATCTCCAGTCTGTCCACTTCTTAACTCTCCTACAGTTACCATTTGCCACCACCATCTCTCACTTTGATTAGTATTACGCTAGCCACTCAGCAGTTCTCTGCTTCCATCTTTACTCTTTATAGTTTCTTGACCCAGCAGTCAGAGTTTAGGAGCCATTGCAGAGTTTTTAGCAGAGGAGTGACATGATCAGACTTACTTTTTTTTTTTTTGAGATGGAGTCTAGCTCTTGTTGCCCAGGCTGGAGTGCAATGGCACAATCTCGGCTCACTGCAACCTCTGCTGCTCAGGTTCAAGTGATTCTCCTGCCTCAGCCTCCCAAGTAGCTGGGATTACAGGTGCCCACCACCACGCCTGGCTAATTTTTTGTATTTTTTAATAGAGACAGGGTTTCACCATGTTGGTCAGGCTGGTCTTGAACTCCTGACCTCAGGTGATCCATTCGCCTTGGCCTCCCAAAGTGCTGGGATTACAGGCATGAGCCACCACACCCGGCCCAGACTTACGTTTTAAAACAACCTCCTTTTTCAAATATCACTGCTATGGTTCAGAGATGGTGTGTTTGGTCCCACCTAGTCTCATGTTAAACTTTGATCCCCTGTGTTGAAGGTGGGGTCTGGTGGAAGATGTTTGGATTGTGGGGATGGATCGCTCATGAATGGCTTGGTGCCATTCTCATGGGAGTGAATTGTCACTCTAGGTTCCCACAAGAATTGCTTGTTGAAAAGAGCCTGGTACCTCCTCTTCTCTCTCTGGGTTTCTTTCTCATCGTGTGATAACTGCCCCCTTTTGCCTTCCACCTTGAATGGAAGATTCCTGAGGCCCTCACCAGATGCAGATGCTAGTGTCATGCTTCTTGTACAGCCTGCTGTGAGCCAAATAAACTGTGAGCCAAATGAACACTTTTTCTTTATAAATTACCCAGCCTCAGGTTTTCCCTTATAGCAATACAAGTGGACTAAGGCAATCACCCACTCGGAAAAGCCCACTATAAACACCTGATTTAAATGACAGGCTATCTTTCCTTAGCATTCTCAATGACATTAGCCTGATCAATTTTTCACAGTACTAATTGCTTTTTCTCACAATATGTAATTCACCCATTTATCATGTTTATTGACTGTCTCTCATCCCCCACTCCTGCAGAATGTAAGCTATATGAAGGCAGACATTTTGTCTATTCACTGATATATTCCAAGTATTGGAATTATACGTGGCACACTGTAGGCAGTACATGAATATTTGTTGAATGATTTTAAAATATTTTCTTTGTAACCCATCCAAGAGTCTTCAAACATGTACAGTGAAGGCGACCTTCTCCCCCTGCTCCTTAGAAATATTGACCAGGTGCTCTAGCTTTTCCATTTAGAGTTAGATAATAAAAATCCTTGAGACAGTTTTTGCTACAGGGACAGAATTATTTCAGGGCTTTAAATGGCCCACTTCCATGTGATAACAGTCAAATTGAAAGTATTTCCCCCGTCCTAGCTTTTGAGTCCGTAATGAGGAGGAAGCACAAATGGCTTTGGCTCCACATCCCCTGCAACCTAGTTCTACTCCTCCAACCCAGCTCACTAGCCCAGGCTTCTGACTCCTTCAGAATTGGGAAGAAGGAATTAAGGAAATGCACAGTATTCAGAGATTGGTATTTTCATGATATGTTCTTAGTGTTCATGAGGCTTGGCAAATATAAATCCAGATCTTCCCCTTAGGATCCATTTTGCGGGTTTCTAAAAAACTCCTCATTGGGAACCTCCAATGACTAGTCCTGTGATGTGGGATGCGATTGGCCACTCAACACAAACTCTCAGTCTGTGGGCATCTGGCCTCCTGCCCCGCAAGATTCTCTCTGGTAAACCTCTTGAGCAAGGTCTCTTTGAACACGGCTCCAGCCTGGCTCCCACAAGACCCACAAGAGCCGTGGTTAGTGGGAACCTCTCCTCCATCCTCGCCTGTGTGAAAATGCAACTCTCTCTCAGGGGTGTCCACTTTCCCTGAACGCTGCCCCTTAGCCTGGCTGAGCCATGGCATCTCGCCTTTAGACTTTTCAGCTCAATCAGAGACCAGCCCATTAATTAGACCCTTAAGCCTCTCACTAGATCTCAAGGTGTGGGGGGAAAACACCCCTCTTCTTCCCCTTGTGGGAGAAACAGGGCCAGAGAGGGGATGCAGAACATAATTACAACTTCTCCAGAGAAATTCCTGCTCTTAAGTTTTTCAACTCCAACCCTGTTGGACTCCTGAGATAGGTGATGGACTAGGGATTGACAAATGGGTTGCTGAGTACCCTGTTTGCAAGTCTCGTGGAAGTGCCTGGGGCCTATTATTTTGCTGTCAGCCAATGGGAAGATCAAACAGAGATAGAATGAGTCATATTTCAGCACCCAGCTTACAAGTTTAAGATGTAAAGGTATGAGTTGAGGTTGTCAGGATATCCTCTAATTCTCCCTGTTCCCACACGCTGCCCCATTCCGGGCTCAGAGCCTTCGTGTGGCTGGCTCCTCCTTCGTTTCAGGTCTCAGCTTAGGTGTAGCTGTCCTCAGAGGCCTGCTTTGCCCATCCAGCCTAAAGCAGGTCCCTGTTGTACTCTCTCAGCTCCCTCTTCTTTTCCTTCACATATTTATTACAGTTTGTAATCATATATATATATTTAGGTGATTAATTTCTGTCTCCTACACCAGACTATTAGCTATATCTGCTTGGTTCATAGTGGCTTCCCTGGAGCCCAGCACAGAGTTTATTATGGGGCTTATGCTCAGAAATGTTAGGGTATACTCCAATATAGTTTAGAGCTCATGTCTTGGAGCTCCACTGCCTGGGTGTGGACATCCGTTGCTTACTAACCATGTGCTCTCAGGAAAACCATTTACTTTTTTGTGCCTCAATTTCCTCAGTTGTAAAACTGGGACAATAATAGTACCAAATATTAAGTGTTATATAAATTAATATAAAGTACTTAAAAGGAGTTCATGGCACATAGTAAGTGCTTTAAAAGTGTGTGCTATTATTATTAACTGCATGGGTGAAGCATTGTCTTCTATGTAGTAGAGAAAGTGTTTTTAGGGAATATTCAGTTAACAAAGAACTATCTTTTCACAACAAGCTGAAGAAAACTCGCTGGTGTAGTGCGTTTCAGGAAATGGGAAGTCATCCCCAATACCCTGGAACTGAGAGCTGCCCCTTGTATCACATCACACAGATCTGGGGAGAGAACATTCAGAATAGCAATCTAGTTCAATGGCTCAAGCACAGGCTTTGGAGGTAGACAGATCACGATCAAATCTTGCCTCTTTCACTTAGAAACTGTAATTTTGGAGAGGTACTCAATTTATCTCTGAGGCTCAGTTTATTTACACAGGCATACCTCATTTTATTGTGCTTTGCTTTAGTATGCTTTGCAGACACTACGATTTTGTCTTTGTTTTTATAAATTGAAGGTTTTGTGTCAACCTTGCATCAAGCAAGTCTATTGGTACAATTTTTCCAACAGCATGTGTTCACTTCATGTTCCTGCGCCACATTTTGGTAATTTTTGCAATACTTCAAACTTCTTCATTACTACTATATCTGTCATGGTGACTTGTAATCAGTTATCTTTAATATTACTGTTGTCATTTTTGGGGGTGTCACAAACTATGCCTACATAAGTTGGCAAACTTAAATGATGAATGCTGTGTTTGTTCCGACTGCTCCACCAACTGGCTATTTCCCTGTCTCTCTCTCTCTCCTGGGGCCTCTCTATTCCCTGACATCCAACAATATTGAAATTAGGCCAGTTGGTAACCCTACAATGGATTCTAAGTGTTCAAGGGAAAGGAAGAGTCTCACATCTTTCACTTTAAATCAAAAGCTAGAAATGATTAAGCTTAGTGAGAAAGGCATAATCAAAGCTGAGACAGGCCAAAAGCTAAGCCTCTTGCACCAGTTAGCCAAATTGTGAATGCAAAGGAAAGGTTTTGGAAGGAAATTAAAAGTGCTACTTCAGGGAATCCACAAAAGATAAGTGAAATAGCCTTATTGCTGATAGGGGAAAAATTCGAGTGGTCTGGATGAAAGATCAAGCCAGCCACATTTCCTTAAACCAAGCCTAATCCAGAGCATGGTCCTAACTCTCTTCAATTCTATGAAAGCTGAGAGAGGTGAGGAAACTGTGTAAGAAAAGTTAGAAGCAAGCAAGGTTGGGTTCATGAAGTTTAAAGAAAGAAACCATCTCCATTGTCATAAAAGTGCAAGATGAAGCGGCAAGTGCTGATGTAGAAGCTGCAGCAAGTTATCCAGAAGATCTAGCTAAGAACATTGATGAAGTTAGTTAAACTAAACAACAGATTTTCAGTGGAGAAGAAACAGCTTTCTATTGGGAGAAGATATTATTTTAGGAATTTCATAGCTAGAGAGAAGTTAATGCCTCAATTCAAATCTTCAAAGAAGGTGCTGACTCTCTTGTTAGAGGCCAGTGAGCTGATGACTTCAAGTTGAAGCCCATGCTTGTTGGCCATTGTGAAAATCCTAGGACCCTTAAGAATTACGCAAAATCTATACTGCTTGTGCTGTAGAAATAGAAAAAAGCCTAGATGACTGCACATCTGTTCACAGCATGGTTTACTGAATATTTTAAGCTCACTGTTAAGACCTACTGCTCAGCAAATTGATACTTTTCTTTTGTCTTTTTAAAAATTTTTTTCTGAGACAGTGTCTTGCTCTGTTGCCCAGCTGGAGTGCAGTGGCATGATCTTGGCTCACTGCAACCTCTGACTTTGACACTCAAGTGATCCTCTGGCTTAGCCTCCTGAGTAGCTGAGACCACATGCATGCACCACCACACCTGGCTAATTTTTGTATTTTATGTAGGACAGGGTTTCGTCATGTTGTCCAGGCTGGGCTTGAACTTCTGAGCTTAAGTGATCTGCCTGCCTTGGCCTCCCAAATTGCTGGGATTGCAGGTGTGAGCCACTGCACCCAACCGAAATGATTATTTTCAAAATGTTATTGTTCATTAACAATGCACCTGGTCACTCAAGAGCTCTGATGGAGATGTACAAGAAGATGAATGTTGTTTTCATTCCTGCGAACACAACATTCATTCTATAGCCCACGGATCAAGGAGTAATTTCAACTTTCAAGTCTTGCTATTTAAGAAAAACTTTTCGTGAGGCTACAGCTGTCATAAATAGTGTCACCTCTGATGGATCTGGGCAAAGTGGATTGAAAACATACTGAAAAGGATTCATCATTTGAAATGCAATTAAGAATATTTGTGATTCATGGGTGGAGGTCAAAATATCAACATTAACAGGAGTTTGGAAGCAATTGCTTCCAACTCTGCTGGTTGATTTTGAGGGGTTCAAGACTTCGGTGGAGGAAGGAATTGAAGGTGGTAGAAATAACAAGAGAATTAGAAGTATAGCCTGAAGAAGTGATTGAATTGCTGTAATCTTATGATAAAACTTGAATGGATGAGGAGTTGTTTTTTATGGATGAGCAAAGAAAGTGTTTATTGAGACATAATCTACTCTGAAGTGAAGATACTGTGAACATTGCTGAAAAGACAACAAAGAATTCACAACATTACACACACTTAGTTGATACAGGAGTGGCAGGTGTGAGAGGACTGACTCTAGTTTTGATAGAAGTTCTACTGTGGGTAAAATGCTAACAAAGAGTATCACATGCTACAGATAAATCTTTCACAAAAGAAAGAGTTAAGTGGCCAGGCACGGTGGCTCATGACTGTAATCCCAGCACTTTGGGAGGCCGAGGCGGGCGGATCACCTGAGGTCAGAAGTTCGAGACCAGTCTGGCCAACATGGTGAAACCCTGTCTCTACTAAAAACACAAAAATTAACCAGGCATAGTGGGTGCCTGTAGTCCCAGCTACTCGGAGGCTGAGGCAGGAGGATCGCTTGAACCCAGGAGGTGGAAGTTGCAGTGAGCTGAGATCACGCCACTGCACTCCAGCATGGGCGACAGATTGAGACTCCATCCCAGAAAAAAAAAAAAAAAAAAAAAAGAGTCAAGTGATGTGGCAAACTTCATTGTTGTCTTTTATTTGAGAAATTGCCACAGACACCCAAACCTTCAGCAAATACCACCCGGAGCAGTCAGCAGCCATCAGCATTCAGGCAAAACCCCCCACAAGCAAAAAGATTATGACTCACTGGAGGTTGAGGTTATTGTTAGCATTTTTAAGTAGTAAAATATTTTTAAATTATTTACATTTTTTGAACATAATCCTATGGCACATTTAAGAGATGACAGTATAGAGTAAACATAACTTTATATGCCCAGGGATAGCAAAATATTCTGTGACTTGCTTTATTGTGATATTCTCTTTATTGTAATGATCTGAAACTGAACCTAAAATATCTTCAAGGCATGCTTGTATTTAAAATGGGAACAATAGTAGTACCTATCTTACAGAGTTTTGTAAGGATTATATGATTTTGGATACATAGTAGTATTTCACACATCTTAAATTGTTGGAAACAGCTATCATTAATATTTTACTACTAACACTAGTTAAAGCCATACACAAATAGTGGATAAGGACTCTATACTTTAGAGGTAAATTTTTAGAAATTCCATATAGAGTGTGTTTTTGTTTTTTGCAAGAAGTATAACCTCATTATAAGGAAAACCAAGAAAAAAAGTAATCTCAGTTTCAATCCCTGCTTATTTCGAGTAATATTTACTATGATTAGTTTCTAGTATGTAACATAAATTGGATTGCATATGTGAGGAATGATTAGAATCCCAATCATCCCTAAATTTACAGGCACATGAAGCACCTCCTCATGAAGGCACATAGAACTCTTAGCACTGAAGGTGCCATGTAAGTCAGAGGTACTGGTGGTGTCTCAATGAAACCGACTGGAATAGCCTTCTCTGCACACAAATAAATTTCTTAGTTTTTAATCTGGAAAACTTTAATACGAAATCCTCAGTATCTGATTTACTGGGAAACATAAGTTTGAATTACTTTAGAGATGCAGATTTCCAGTTAGTTCTATGATAATTCGGATGACTAAGCTAGATTTCCATTTAGAAATAATTTAATTTACATTTACTTCTTTGAATAACTTGTGTTATTCAACAAATACCCAGTGTATTTTAAGTGGCAGTCGGGGGAAAATACAGTTTACAAAGACATTCTACCTATAAGATTACATCTCTGTTCAGAATAGGCTCAGAGCACATGGCCTAGGTGCGGCCATTAACAACTTCTTCTTATAATCAATCTCGATGATTAAATATTTTGAGAACATTTGCTTGGTCCATTTCTTGGGCAATTCTTTTTGATTATTGATACAGCTTGGATATTTATCCCTGCTCAAATCTCATGTTGAATTGTAATTCCCAATGCTGGATGTGTGGCCTGGTGGGAGGTGTTTGGATCATGGGGGCGGATCCCTGATGGCTTGCTGCTGTCTTCATGATAGTGAGTTCTGTGAGATCCGATAATTTAAAAGTGTGTGGCACCTCCCCCCCGCCCACCCATTTTCTCTCTCTTTCTCTCTCCTGCTCTGGCCATGTGATATGCCTGCTTCCCCTTCCACTATGATTGGAAGCTGGCTGAGGGCTCCCCGGAAGCAGATGCTGCCATGCTTCCTGTACAGCCTGCAGAACTGTGAGCCAATTAAATCTCTTTTCTTATAAATTATCCAGTCTCAGACTTTTTTTTTAATAGCAATGCAAGAATGGCCTAACATAATTATGTATACTTGATGTGATAGCATTTTTTTTTTCTCAAGGAAGCTAAATAATTAAGATAGATTTTAAACTTTTTTTTGGGTCAGTGTTTACGGATGTTCAAGTAACGCATTCAGCAGGATTCCATATCTGTGGTTACTAGTTTGCTCATGACAATCACATGTTTCTGTTGCTGACCAGAAACCCAGGGTTATTATACTTTCTTTCATCTCCCCAGGCTGCACTTCTAAATTGTCAGCTGTAGAATGTCAGAGAAACTGTTCCAAATGTCAGGGAGCCCTGTGGCCTCAGGCAGGTCAAGCCCCTGGGTTGCGTCTCCACCCTGCGACTGTTTCCTCTGTGACTTTCTTTCTGCATGTTTTCACTGAGAGTTCAGGCTATTGTTTGCTCGTCTCCTCACTCCTATTCTAGATTCAGAGAGCCAAAGCTTGGGAGATGGGGAATGTGGTAGAGAAAAGAGGCTTTTCTTTGCATTTCTCAGTACACTGAGATGCCTGGTTAGGGTGTTTGGGAGGAGACTTAGCACTCAGTCATCCTCCCGACAAGCCTTTCTTATCAACTTTCCTTGTAATTAACCTTCCTCCTTTCATCCAAAAGCTTTTCTTCTTCTGTTACAGAGTCATGGTCTGATGCACCTGGACATTATAGACAAGCAGAGAGGGAATGGATCCAAGGGTGACCTGGCTGAATTAAAAGTGCTGCATCTAAGTGTGTGCAGGTTGTAGTCCACAGTAATGGTGCTATTCGGAGCTGTGTGTACCTGCACTACTGCATCAGGTGACCTTATTCAGCATAACGGTACAACAGAAATTTAACTTGAAACAGGTTTATTGATTTGCTTTTAGTGTTGGCAACTAATGTTCTAATTAAGCCTCTAGGTTTTGCTTATGGAACACTTCTATTGCATCAGAAATATAAAGTATTTTATTAGCAATTTCCTTTGAGAATGTATACAATCCATCAAAGTTGTCAAAAGCACAGTTTGTGGATTTAAGAGAGAGTATAGAATATCAACATCACTCCTCGTCTCTTAGAGAATGCAGATAAGGTGCTTACTTGAATTAAAAACATTCAAATGAAGAAAAAAGTTCCATATGTTAGAAATAAAACTGGAAAATAATTATATATAGAAAAGTATTTTTGTAATCTTGAAGAGGGGAGAAGCGTTCCTAAGCAGATACAACACCAGAAATCACAAAGGAAAAAATTGCAGAATTGACTCTATAAAATTAATTTCTCATTTTTTTGCTTTTAATTGACCTTTTTATTTTTAGATAATTGTAGATTCACTTACAGTTGTAACAAACAATACAGATATCCAGTTTCCACCAATGATAACATTTTGCAAAACTATAGTACAATATCACAGTGGAAATATTGACATTGATCCAGTCAAGACACAGAACATTTCTATCACCAAAAGGAATCTTCAGTTAACTTTTTTATAATCATATCCACTTTCCTTCTGTCCGCTCTCCCTCCTTAAACCCTTGCAACTGGGCCGGGTGCGGTGGCTCACACCTGTGATCCCACCACTTTGGGAGGCCGAGACGGGTGGATCACGAGGTCAGGAGATAGAGACCATCCTGGCTAACACGGTGAAACCTCATCTCTACTAAAATAATACAAAAAAATTAGCCAAGTGTAGTGGTGGGCGCCTGTAGTCCCAGCTACTTGGGAGGCTGAGGCAGGAGGATGGTGTGAACCCAGGAGGTGGAGCTTGCAGTGAGCTGAGATCAAGCCACTACACTCCAGCCTGGGCAACAGAGCGAGACCCCATCTCAAAATGAACAAACAAACAAACAAACACCCCTTGCAACTATAAATCTCTTCTCCATTTGTATAATTTTGTAATTTCAGTGATATAGAAATGGAATAATACAGTATGTAACCTTTCAGGATTTTTTTTTTTTTTTTTAAAGCAGAGTATTGCTAGATTGCCCAGGCTGGACTTGAACTCCTAGGCTCAAGTGATCTTCCCGCCTCAGCCTACCTAGTAAGTGGGATTTTTTTTTTTTAACTGAGCATAATTATCTGGACATTCATCTAGGATGTTGTGCCTATTGATAGTTTGTTCCTTTGGGTTCTGAGTAGTACTCCATGGTATAGATGTACCACAATTTGTTTAAGCATTCACTCCTTGAAGGACATCTGGGCTGTTTCCAGTTTTTGACTATTATAAATGAGGCTGTTGTAAGGATTCTTTTACAGGATTGTTGGACATAAGTTTTCATTTCTCTAGGATAAATGCCCAGGAGTGCAATTTCTGAGCCATACAGTAGTTCATATTTCAGTTTTTTTTTAAATAAAGAAACTGCCAGACAATTTTCCAGAGAGGCTGTAATATTTTATATTCCCACCGGCAATGTATGAGTGATCCAGTTTCTCTGCATTCTTGCCAACATTTGGTGTTGCCACTGTATTTTTACTTCAGCCATTCTGATAGATGTGTAGTGATGTCTCATTGTGGTTTTAATTTGCATTTCTCTAGTGGCTAATGATGTTGTACATCTTTTCATGTACAGGCATGCATCACTTAACCATGGGGATACATTCTGAGAAATGTGGCACTAGGTGATTTTTTTTTCTTCTTAGTTTTTGTGAATACATAGTAGGTATATACATTTATGGGATACATGAGATGTTTTGATACAGGAGTGTGATGTGAAATAATCACATCCTGGAGATGGGATATCCATCCATCCATCCCCATAAATATAAAACATTTATTCTTTCAGTTGCAAACAATGCAATTATAGTCTTTAAATTATTTTAAAATGTAGAGTTATTATTGACTATAATCACCGTGTTTGTACTATCAAGTAGTAGTCTTGTTCATTCTTTCTATTTTTTTGTACCCATTAACCATCCTCACCTCTCCTCCACACCCCCACTACTCTTCTTAGCCTCTGGTAACCATTATTCTACTTTCTATGTCCATGAGTTCAATTGTTTTGATTTTTAGATCCCACAAATAAGTGAGAACATACAATATTTGTCCTTCTGTCCCTGGCTTATTTCTCTTAACATAATGAACTCCAGTTCCATCCACGTTGATGTGGTTTGGTCCCCATCCAAATCTCATCTTGAATTGTAGTTCCCATAATCCCCATGTGTTGTGGGAGGGATCAGGTGGTGGTTTCCCCCATCCTTGTGAGAGTTAGTTCTCACGAGATCTGATGGTTTTATAAGGGGCTTCCCCGACCTCTTCACTCTGCACTTCTCCTTGGTGCTGCCATGTGACGAAGGATGTGTTTGCTTCTCCTTCCGCCATGATTGTAAGTTTCCTGAGGCTTTCCCAGCCCTGCAGAACTGTGAGCCAATTAAACTTCTTTCCTTTATAAATTACCCAGTCTTGGGAATGTCTTTATTAGCAGCATGAGAATGGACTAATACACACGTTCTTGCAAATGACTGGATTCCATTCTTTTTTATGGCGGCATAGTGCTCCATCTTGTGTATGTACATTTTCTTTATCCATTCATCTGCTGATGGACATTTAAGTTGGTTCCAAATCTCAGCTATTGTAAATAGTGCTGCAACAAACAGGAGTGCAGATATCTCTTCGATATACTGATTTCCTCTTTTTTGAATATATACCCAGCAGTGGGATTACTGGATAATATGGTAATTCAATTTTTAGTTTTTTGAGGAACCTCCAACAATTAGTGGTTGTACTAATTTACATTCCCATCAACAAGGTACAAGTGTTCCCTTTTCTCCACATCCTTGCCAGCATTTATTATTGCCTGACTTTTGGATATCAAACATTTTAACTGGGGTGAGATGGTATCTCATTGTAGTTTGATTTGCATTTCTATGATGATCAATGATGTTGAGCACCTTTTCATATGCTTGTTTGCCATTTGTATGTCTTCTTTTCGTAAATGTCTATTCAAATCTTTTCCCCATTTTTTGATTGGGAAAAATATTATTTTCTTATAGAGTTGTTTGAGTTCCTTATGTATTCTGGTTATTAATCCCTTGTCAGAAGAATAGTTTGCAAATATTCCCTCCCATTCTGTGGGTTGTATCTTCACTGTGTTGATCATATCCTTTGCTGTGCAGAAGCTTTGTAACTTGATGTGATCCCATTTTACCATTTTTGCTTTGGTTGCCTGTGCTTGTGGGTTATTGCTCAAGAAATTTTAGCCCATATTAATGTCCTGGAGATTTTTCCCAATGTTTTCTCGTAGTAGTTTCATAGCTTGAGGTCTTAGATTTAAGTCTTTAATCCATTTTGGTTTGATTTTTGCATATGTGAGAGCTAGGGGTCTATCTTCATTTTTCTGCATATATATATCCAGTTTTCCCAGCATTGTTTATTGAAGATACTGTCTTTCCCCAGTGCATGTTCTTGGCACCTTCATTGAAAATAAGTTCCCTGTAGGTGTGTGGATTTGTTTCTGGGTCCTCTAATTCTGTCCCATTGGTTTATGTGTCTGTTTTTATGCCCATACCGTGCTGTTTTGGTTACTATAGCTCAGTAGTATAATTTGAAGTCAGGTAATGTGATTCCTCCAGTTTTCTTCTTTTTGCTTAGAAAAGCTTTGGCCATCTGGGTCTTCTGTGGTTCTGTATACATTTTAGGATTGTTTTTTCTATGAAGAATGTCATTGGTATTTTGATAGGGATTGCACTGAATCTGTACATTGCTTTGGGTTGTACAGACATTTTAACAATATTGATTCTTCCAAACCATGAACATAAAATATTTTTTAACTTTTTAATGTTCTCTTCAGTTTCTTTCATTGGTGTTTTATAGTTTTCATTATAGAGATCTTTCACTTCTTTGTCATGTTCTAGATCTTAGAGGAAAGGCTTTCAGTTTCTCCTTACTCAATATATACTTGCTCTGGGTATGTCTTTTATGGCTTTTATTATGTTGAGATATGTTTCTTCTATACCCAGTTTTTTGAGGGTTTTTTTTTTTATCATGAAGGGATGTTGAATGTTATCAAATTCTTTTTCAGCATCAGTCGAAATGATCATATGGTTTTTATCATTCATTATTTTGATATGATGTATCACATTGATTGATTTGCATATGTTGAACCATCCTTGCATCCCAGGGATAAATCACACTTGGTCATAATGTATTGCTGAATTCAGTTTGCTAGTATTTTGTTGAGGATTTTGGCATCAGTATTCATCAGAGATATTGGCCTGTAGTTTTTTTTTAGTTTTCTTTCTTTCTTTCTTTCTCTTTCTTTCTTTCTTTCTTTCTTTCTTTCTTTCTTTCCTCTCTTTCTTTCTTTCTCTTTCTTT
The DNA here is from genome assembly GCF_028858775.2 of Pan troglodytes. Taxonomy (NCBI): domain Eukaryota; kingdom Metazoa; phylum Chordata; class Mammalia; order Primates; family Hominidae; genus Pan; species Pan troglodytes. The sequence goes on along the minus strand of NC_072398.2, from coordinate 34,402,176 downwards.
CTTTCTCTTTCTTTCTTTCTCTTTCTCTTTCTTTCTTTCCTTGTTTCTTTCTTTCTCTCTTTCTTTCTTTATTTCTTCTTTTTTTTGATGTGTCTTTTTCTGGTTTTGGTATCAGGGCAATACTGGTCTTGTGGAATGCGTTTGGAAGTATTCCCTTCACCTCTGTTTTTCAGAATAGTTTGAGTAGGACTTGTATTAGTTATTTAAATTTTTGGTAAAATTCAGCAGTGAAGCCATCAGGTCCTGGGCTTTTCTTTACTGGGAGACTTTTTATTATGACTTAAACCTTGCTACTTGCTATTGGTCTGTTCAGTTTTGAATTTCTTCCTGGTTCAATTGTAATAGGTTGTATGTGTCCAGGAATTTGTCCATTTTGTCTACATTTTCCATACTCACTACTAATGATCCTTTGAATTTCTGCAGTAGCAGCTGTAATTTCTCCCGTTTCATTTCTGATTTTATTTGTTGGCATCTTCTCTCTTTTTTTCTTAGTCTGGCTAAAGGTTTGTCAATTTTGTTAATTTTCAAAAAAGTAACTTTTTGTTTCTTTGATCTTTTCTGTTTTTTATTTCGATTTCATTTATTTCTGCTCTGATCTTTATTATTTCTTTTCTTCTACTAATTTTGGGTTTGATTTGCTCCTGCTTTTCTAGTTCTTTAAGATTCATTGTTAGATTGTTTATACAAAGTTTTCCCTCATTTTGATGTAGGCACTTGTGGGTATAAAATTCCCTCTTACTAATGCTTTTGCTGTATTCCATAGGTTTTGGGATGTTGTATTTTCATTATCATTTGCTTCAAGAAATTTTTCAATTTGGTTTTTAATTTATTCACTGACCCACTCATCATTCAGGAGCATATTGTTTAATTTCTTTGTATTTGTGTAGCTTCTAAAATTCCTCTCATTTTTAATTTCTGGTTTAATTCTACTGTGGTCAGAGAAGATTCTTGGTATTATTTCAGTTTTCTTGAGTGTTTTGAGACTTGTTTTGTGACCTAACATGTGGTCTATCCTTGAGAATGATCCACGTGCTGAAGAAAAGAATGTACATTTTGCAGCTCTTGGATGAAATGTTCTGCAAATATCTATTAAATCCATTTCTTTTATAGTGCAGATTAAGTCTGATGTTTCTTTGCTGCTTTTCTGTCTGGAAGATCTGAAAGCAGGGTGTTGAAGTCTCCATCTATGATTGTATTGAGGCCTATCTCTCTCTTTAGCTCTAATGATATCTCCTTTATATATCTAAGTTCTCCAGTGTTGGGTGCACATATATTTAAAATTGTTATATCCTTTTGCTGAATTGACTCCTTTATCATTATATTGTGACCTTCTTGGTCTCATCTTACAGTTTTTGTCTTGAAATCTATTTTGTATGATATAATATAGTGACTCCTGCTCTTTTTTTGGTTTCCATTGGCACAAAATATCTTTTTGCACCCCTTTGTTTTCAGTCTATATGTGTCTTTATAGATGAAGTGTATTTTTGGTAGGCAACATATTATGAGGTCTTTTAAAAAAATCCATTTAGCCACTCTATGTCTTTTGATTAGAGAGTTTAGTCCATCATATGATTTGGCTGTGTCCCCACCCAAATCTCATATTGAATTGTAGTTTCCATAATCCCCACATATCATGGGAGGGACCCAGTGGAAGGTAATTGAATAATGGGGGTGGTTACCCCCATGCTGCTGTTCTCGTTATAGTAAGTGAGTTCTCACGAGATCTGATGATAAGGATCTTTTCCCTCTTCACTCAGGACTTCTCCGTCCTGCTGCCATGTGAAGAAGGATGTATTTGCTTTTGATTCCCCTTCCTCCATGTGGAACCGTGAGTCAATTAAACCTCTTTCCTTTATAAATTATGCAGTCTTGGGTATTCTTCATCACAGGTTCCCAGGCCAATGGAGCTATGTTCCCAGGGGAATTATGGCTACCTCTGCCGAGTCATATAGGTCACCAGGGAAGTGGGGGAAAGCTGGCAGTCACAGGCCTCACCCCACTCCCACACAGCCTGTAGTCCTAAAGGCTGGTCTCACTCCCACTGTGGCCCCACAACAGTACCAAGTCTATTTTTAAGCAGCTGGTGACCAGGGCTGAGAACTTGCCTTAGACCACCAGCAAACCCACTGAGAAAGCAAGCCAACTCAGTTTTTTGGCATCTGAGGGAGTTTGCAACGGCGATCCAGTTCCTTCAAAGGGTTTGTGGATTATCTCAGTTTTCTGGTATGTTCCTGCAGCAGTTCTTGGAGCAAAAGTTCACGATGTGAGCCTCCACACGTTGCTCTGTCTGAGCACGAGCTACAAGCTAGTCCTGCCTCCTATCCACCATCTTAATCCTGTGTCTAGACTGCCTTTCAAGTTTACTTGGAGACACTGAGCACTTTGACCCTGGGTGGCAACGTTTGCAGACACTCAACTTCAGACTGCTGGGATCTGCCATTCTCCTCTGGCTAGGGCTGGTTTAAATGCTCCCTCTGTGTGTGGCTTTAATTGAGTTTTGTCCGGGTTTTCTTCCTGCTCTAACCAGACAGCACTGAGTTCAATGCCTCACAATCACTGTGTTCTCCCTCTCTCAGCACACAGAGTTGCTGCCACCAGGGGTGGGAATGGGGTGGCATCCATGATTCAGGACTGTTTTTTCTACCCTTTCATTGCCTTTTTCAGTGCTATGAAGTTAAAACCAGGTACAATGAGTGCTCACTTGATTTTTGGTTCTTATGAGGGTGTTTTTTTTCTGTGTAGATAGTTGTTAACTTGATGTCCTTGCAGGGGGTCTGAGGGTGGGGGGCAATCAATGGATCCTTCTATTCTGCCATCTTTCTCTGCCTCTTGCTTCCCATTGGGTGATTGTGTCATTGTGTGAACACCACAGAGTGTACTTAAACAAATCTAGATGCTATAGCCTACTCTACCCCTAGGCTATGTGGCATAGCCTACTGCTTCTATACTACAAACCTGTACAGCATATTACTGCACTGAATATAGTAGGTAGCTATAATACATGGTGTTTGTATATCTAAACATATTGAAATATAAAAATTATACAATAAAATATAGTATAAAAGATAAAAAATGTTACATCTATATGGGGCACTTACCATGAATACAGCTTGCAGGACTGGAAGTTGCTCTGGGTGAGTCAGTGAGTGAGTGGTGAGTGAATGTGGAGGCCTAGGACATTACTACACACTACTGTGGACTTTGTAAACTGTACATTTAGACTACTAAATTTATAAAAAGTCTTTCTTCAATAATAAATTAACCATAGCTTGCTGTAGGTTTTTACTTTATAAAGTTTTGATTTTTTAAACTTTTTGACTCTTTTGTAATAATACTTAGCTTAAAACACAAACATATCATACAGCTGTGCAAAAATATTTTTCTTTATGTCTTTATTCTATGAGCTTTTTTCTATGTAATTTTTTTTAAATCTTTTGCTTTTTAAGAATTTTTTTTTTGTTGAAAACTAAGACAGGAGGACAGACATCAGCCTAGGCCTACACAGGATCAGAGTCTTCCATGTCACTGTCTTCCACCTTCACATTTTCCCACTGGAAGGTCTTCAGGGGCAGCAACACACATGGAGTTGTCCTCTCCTGTGGTAACAATGCCTTCTTCTAGAATACCTCCCAAAGGACTTGCCTGAGGCTATTTTACATTAACTTTTTGTTTTATAAGTAGGAAGAGTACACTCCAAAATAAAAATAAAAGGTATAGTAAATACATAAACCAGTAACACAGTCATCCGTTATCATGATCAAGTTTACATACTATAAAAATTGCATGTGCTATACTTTTATACAACTGGCAGGACAGCAGGTTTGTTTACACCAGCATCACCACAAACATGTGAGTAATGTATTGCAGTATGAAGCTGTGATGGCTACGACTTACTAGGCCATAGGAATTTTTCAACTCCACTATAATCTTTTGAGACCGTGGTCATATATGCAGTCTGTCGTTGACTGAAACATTGTTATATGGTGCATAACTGTGCTTATTTGCCATCTGTATAGCTTTTTTGGTGAAATGTCACTTCACGTCTTTTGCTCATATTCTAATTGTATTGTTTGCTTTTTTTTAACTGATGAGTTTTGAGAGTTATATACATATTTTTTACATAGAAGTTATTTGTTGGATATGTGATTTGCAAATATTTTCTCTCACTTTGCAGCTTGTCTTTTTTTATTTTTATTTTTATTTTTAAAGAGGTGGGATCTCTTTTTGTTGCCCAGGCTGGAATGCAGTGGTGTGATCCTTCCATCTTAGCCTCCAAAGTAGCTGGGACTGTGGGCACATGCCACTGCACCAAGTTAATTTTTAATTTTTTTTTCAGAGACAGGGTTTCACTTTGTTGCCCAGGCTGGTCTTGAACTCCTGGTTTCAAGCCAACCCCAGCCTCCCATAGTGTTAGGATTACAGGTGTGCGCCACTGCACCTGGCCAGTTCGCTTGTCTTTTCATGCTTTTAACAAAAACTTTTGTAGAGGAAACATTTTTAGTGTTGATGAAATCCAATGATCAATTTTTAAATTTAATAGATTAAGCTTTTTGGGTCAGGTTTAAGAACTCTTTGGTTAGCTCTAGATTCTGAAGCTTTTTGTCCCATGATTTTTTTCTTAAAAGTTTACAGTTTTACCTTCTGCATATAAGTCTGTTACAACAATTTTGAGTAACTTTTTGTATAAGGTGTGAGACTTAGTTTGAGGTTGTTTTTTCTTTGTGGTGTGTGTATGAACGTTCAATTACTCCAGCACCATTTGTTGAAATGGCACTTTCCTTCATTAAATTGATATTGCACATTTGTCAAAAATCAGTTGGACATATTTGTATAGGTCTATTTTGGGGTTCTTTATTATGTTCCATTAATCTGCGTGTCTATCCCTCCACCAATACCACCACACAGTTTTGACAACTTTTATAAGTGTTGAAATCATCATGCAGACTGATTCCTCCTATTTTATCAATTCTTTACAAAATTGTTTTAGCTATTCTACTTCCTTTTTCTTTCCATCTAAATTTTAGAATAGTATCTTTTATGTCTACAAAAATCTTGCTGGAATTTTGGTGGGAATTGCTTTAAGCCAGTATATCAGTTGGGGTCTTTACTATGTTGGATCATCTAGTCTGTGAATATAGTATATCTTCTATTCATTTGTTTAGATATTCTTTGATTTTACTCATCAGCATTTTATAGTTTTCAGCATACATGTCCTGTACCTGTTTTGTTAGATTTACAGCTATATAGTTATTTTAGTCTTTAGGTTACTCTAAATGTTATTGCTTTCTAATGTTATTGTGCCTGGACTCTTTGCTAGTACATAGAAGTGATAATTTCTTATTTTTCTGCTTTCTTCAGATTTAGTTTGATCTTCTTAGAGTTTCTAAGTTGTTGAAGTGAGGGCTTGGATGATTTTTTAATTTTTTATTATTTATTTTATTTTTTATTATACTTTAAGTTCTGGGATACATGCGCAGGACGTGCAGGTTTGTTACATAGGTATACACGAGCCATGGTGGTTTGCTGCACCCATCAACCTATTATCTACATTATGTATTTCTCCTAATGCTATCCCTCCCCTAGCCCCCCACCCCCGACAGGACCTGGTGTATGATGTTCCCCTCCCTGTGTCCATGTGTTCTCATTGTTCAACTCCCACTTATGAGTGAGAACATGCGGTGTTTGGTTTTTTGTTCCTGTGTTAGTTTGCTGAGAAGGATGGTTTCCAGCTTCATCCATGTCCCTGCAAAGGACATGAACTCATGCTTTGATGTCCTATGGCTGCATAGTATTCCATGGTGTATGTGTGCCACATTTTCTTTATCCAGTCTATCATTGATGGGCATTTGGGTTGGTTCCAAGTCTTTGCTATTGTGAACAGGGCTTGGATGATTGATTTGAGACTTTTCTTCTTTTCTAATGTATGCATTTAGTGCTATAAATTTCTCTCTGAGCACTGCTTTAGCTGAGATGCACATATATATATATGGGGGGGGAGAGAGAGAGAGAGAAAGAGAGACAGGGTCTCATTCTATCACCCAGGTTGGAGTGCAGTGGTGTGCTATCTTGGCTTACTACAACCTCCACTTCTCAGGCTCAAGTGATCCTCCCATCTCAGCCTCCTGATTAGCTGGGACCACAGGCACAAGCCACCGTGCCTGGGAAATTTTTTGTATTTTTGGTAGAGACAGGATTTCTCCATGTTACTGGCTAGTCTTGAATTCCTGGGCTCAAGTGTTCCACCCACTCTGGCCTCCCAAAGTGCTGGGATTACAGATGTGAGCCACCGTGCCCAGCGATATATTGTGTTTTAATTCAGTTCAATGTACTTTTAAATTTCCCTTATGATTTCTTTTTTGACCCATGTATTATTTAGTATGTTTAGTTTCAAGATGTCTGGAGATTTTTCTGTTCCTTTTCTGTCATTGATTTCTAGTTTGATTACATTGTGTTCAAAGAACACACTTGGTATGATTTCAATTCTTTTAAAATTGCTAAGGTTTGTTTTATGGCTTACTATATGGTCTATCTTGGTATATGTTTCACGAGAACTTGAAAAATATTCTGTTGTTGGGTATAGTGTTCTAAAAATGTCATTAGACGCTGTTGGTTGATGGTGTTGTTGAGTTTTATATTCTGTCTGATTTTCTGTCTATTTAATTTATCAACCATTGAGAGAACATGGAGGTTTCCAACTATAATTATTCCATAAGTATTTGCTTCACATAATTTACTGTTTCGCTTTTTTTTGGTGTGTACACATTTAGAATCGCTGTCTTTTAATTGGTATATTTACAGCATTTGCATTTAGTATAATTATTGATATTTTAGGGTTTAAGTCTGTCACTTTTACTTTTTGTCTTTGTTTATTCTCTACATTTTCCATTTAGTTTTTTTTCCCACCTTCCTGTGATTTACTTGAACATTTCCTAGAATTTTAGAACTCCATTTTGATTTATTTATAATTTTTCTTGAGTGTATCTCTTTGTATGTTAGTGATTGCTCTAGGTATTACATTATATATAACCTTGACTGGTGTCTCAGCTGATTGCTGTCATTTTACCAGTTTGAGTAAAATATAGAGAACTTACCTTTATTTATATCTTCTTGTCTTCCTCATTTATAGTATAACTGTCTTAAATATTTCCTCTTTATACTTGTATATGTAGAACCATATCAGACAGTTTAATTTTTGCTTCAGTCACTAACCATAATTTAGAAACTTGTAGGGGAGAAGGAAAACCTACTGTAAGTGCCTATATTTTTGCTTACTGTGCTCTTTCTTTCTGATGTTCCAAAGTTCCTTTTTAAATGATTTCCTTTCGTTTACAGGACTATCATTAGTCATTCTCTTTTTTCTTTTTTTTTTTTTTTTTTTGAGATGAAGTCTTGCTCTGTTGCCCAAGCTGGAGTGCAATGGCGTGATCTTGGCTCACTGCAGCCTCCACCTTCCAGATTCAAGCAATTCTCCTGTTTCAGCCTCCTGTATAACTGGGATTACAGGCGTGCACTACCACACCTGGCTAATTTTTGTATTTTTAGTAGGGAAGGGGTTTCACCACGTTGACCATGCTGGTCTCAAACTACTGACCTCACGTGGTCCACCCTCCTTAGCCTCCCAAAGTGCTGGGATTACAGGCGTGAGCCACTGCGCCCAACCTCATTAGCCAATCTTTTAAGGTAGGTCTGCTGGTGACAAATTCTTTTAGCTTCTCTTTATCTGAGAATATCTTGCTTTCCCCTTTATCATTTATTTGTTTATCTTTATATTTTAGAGACTGAGTCTTGCTCTGTTGCCCAGGCTGGAGTGCAGTGGTTTGATGACAGCTCCCTGCAGCCTCAAACTCCTGGGCTCAAGTGATCCCTCTGCCTCGGCCTCCTGGGTAGCTACCATGTCTGGCTGATTTTTTTTTTTATTTTTAGTAGACACAGGGTCTCACTGTGTTGCCCAGGCTGGCCTCAAACTCCTAACCTCAAGTGATGCTCCCCTTACCTTGGCCTCCCAAAGTGTTGAGATTACAGGTGTGAGCCACCATGCCCAGCCTCCACTTTCTTTTTTAAAATTATTATTATTTTTTTTTTGAGACAGAGTCTTGCTCTGTCACCTAGGCTAGAGTTCTGTGGCACGATCTCAGCTGATTGCACCCTTTGCCTCCCAGGTTCACACAGTTCTCTGGCCTCAGCTTCCCAAGTAGTTGGGATTACAGGCACGTGCCATCACACTTGGATAATTTTTGTGGTTTCAGTTGAGATGAGATTTCACCATGTTGGCCAGGCTGGTCTTGAATTCCTGACCTCAAGTGATCCACCTGCCTCAGCCTCCCAAAGTGCTGGGTTTACAGGCGTGAGATACTACATCTAGCCCATTTTATTTCTGAAGGATATTTTCACTGGATATTTCTGAAGGATACAGGATTCTGGGTTGAAAGTGCTTGTCTTTCAGTACCTGAAAATATTGTGTCACTTCCTTCTTGCTTTTATGGTTTCTGACGAGAAGTCTGCTCTCATTCTAATTATTTTTCTCCTATAAGTAAGATGCTGTTTTCTCTGGCTGCTTTAAAGATCTCTTCTTTCTCAGAATTTTAATTATGATGCATTTTGGTGTGAATTTCTTTGAGTTTATCTTGTTTGGGATTTGCTCACATTCTTAATTCTGTAGGTTTATGTCTCCTGCCAAATTTGAAAAGTTTTCAATCATTATTTCTTCAAGAACTTTCAGCCTCAATGTCTTTCTCCCCTCCTTCCAGGGCTACAATGACGTGAACATAAGATCTTTTATTACAGTCTCACAGGTCCTTGAAACACTATACACTTTTTCAGTCTATTTTTTTTCTTTGTTGCTCAGATTGGGTGATTTTGATTGTTCTATCTTCCAATTCACTGAGTCTTTCCTCTCTTCCATTCTGCTGTTCATTCCCCCTACTGAGCTATTTATTTTTGTTATTGTATTTTTTAGTTCTAAAATTTACACCTGATTCTTCTTTATGTCTTCTTCATATTCCTCTACTGAGGCTTTCTACTGTTTCATTTGTTTTGAGCATTTTCATAATTGTTTATTGCAGCATCTTTATCATGGCTGCTTTAAGGTCTTTGTCAGATATTTTAAACATCTCTAACATCTTAGTGTTGATTTGTGTTGACTGTCTTCTCATTCAGTTTGAGATATTCCCTGTTTATGGTATGATGAATGATTTTCATTCCCACTTTTGTATTGTGTTACGAGACTATAGATCTTATTTAAATTTGAACTGGCTTTTTCTGACAGTGCTGTGGCAAGGGAATGGAGAGATCTGCCTTGTTACTGCCAAGCAAGATACAAATGCAGTTTCCCCTTGGCCTCCATGGACATGTGAAGGAGGTTCCTCCTTTTTACTGCTGGGCAATGGGGAAAGTTCCTGTTCCCCACGTGTCTCCACTGTCACCATTGTGGAGTGGTCTTACTACTTCTGGGTGATAGTGAAAATTGAGTTTCCACTAGGCCACCTCTGATGCCATCCCAATGGGGCAGTGTTTGGGTTCCTGGCTACAGCTTTGCAAAAATGGAAATGTGGGCTCTTTACTTCTCTTTGCTGGCATGAGTAGGGGTGGGTGAGAGGCAGTGTTTTTTGTGGTGTTTGGTGGTGTAGAATGGTTATTGTCTAAGATTTTTCTGTTTTGCTAGGCTGCCCCTCTCATGGTCTTTTGTCTAGAGACAGTGACTTTTGTTAGGGTTTATTTTGTCTGTGCCTATTGGCATTTCTCGGTTGTCAGCTTCTTCAGCTTGAAGTCTGGGCTAAATGAGGCAGAAAGAAGATCCAGGGAACTCGCCACTGTGTTGTACCTCACGTTCCCGGGTCTCCAGCCAGTCTGCTTTGTTCTCTCCATCTTTCAGGTTTCTTATGTTTGTTTTATGTGTAATGTCCAGGGCTTTTAGTTGTTTCTGGTGAGACGAATAGGGTAAAGTACATTTATTCTATCTTTCCAGATGTGGAAGTATTTCTATCATTGGTTTTTAGGAATTCTTCTAATATGTTGGTATTAATACTTTTCCTGTTACGTATGTTGAAAATATTTTCTCCCAATTACTACTTGTCTTTTAATTTTCTTTGGAAGTCTTTTATCATGTAGGAATTATTAAGAAGACAAAAATTATTAAAACTGGGGAAAGGAAAGATAGATGATTAAAATAGAAAGAAATATGACTGGCTAAAAATCAGTATACAATATCTGATATTAATTAATTCAGTTTGAAGCAAAATAATGAAATTATAGAAGTGCTACAAATTTTAAGATTCAAAATGTAAAGATTTGATGACAATATTTAGTTAAATATCAGTCAATCCAAGGTTTCTTGTATCTATAAGGCACTTTGAAAGGTATACACAATTTTGGAAAACTTTTCATTTTACTGTGATATCTCTAGTTGTACAAAAAGGAAAATATAAACCAAGTGAAGATGAACAATTGATAAGAAATATCATGAAGATGCTAGAAATTATTTTAAAGTCAGAGATGTAGAGTATCTGGTTTACTTTAGTTTTTGCTATTCTTGTGTAATCTACAAAAGAGCTATGAACTTAAAGCACTGGAAGTACATAGATAATAATTCTTTTCAAAGGTGTAGAATTCCTGGTAATCTAGGTAAGATAAATACTCTGTGAGAATTAAATGATCTTTTAAGTTTACAACGGAAACATAATTTACTAAATGCATCTAATTACTAGGCCCCACATAAAGAAAAAAATATTTCGTAAATATGAGTTTCCTTTTAGAGTGATGTCTTACTTTCCTGTTTCCCAAGTTGCCTTCTACCTTTTACATGCTTTTTGTATGTAGTATTAATTTTGCGATACAATGCTCTTGAGAATTCACAGCCTATCTAGTTTCCCCAGAAAAGTGTTTTAGAGGATTCCATTGTTTGGTTTTGTGTTATTGGCTCCACATAATCACATAATGCTGTATTCGACTGGATGAAAATTACTTTGGAAGTTCTGGGAGATTTTATGGATGATAACATAGGTGTCTATTTTCCTATTATATCTGCAATTGGCATTCAATTTTCTACAAGGAAAGAGAACATAGACATTTGCTTAATATTGAAACCTCATTTCAATCTTATTCTTAATAAAAAGTCACCAGAACTGTAAACCATCAGGAAAATCAGTTTGATTTATACTTGCCTCTACCTGCTTATTTTCTGAGACAGTTGTTAACGCAATATGAAAGATGTGTAGGGAGAATAACAAAGAGAAACCAATGAGTGAATTAGCCACAGTTGGCTGAAAAATTTTCTTCCCAAATTATAGAATCTGAAATTCTATTTAAATGTCTTCATGACATGATGTACGTATTTAATACAAAAATGTGATTGATTATTGCATTGTGAAAAAAGTGGCAGTATGCAATACTTAACAGCCTGAAAATCAACATTTATTGGACTAGCAGTATATTTTGCTCTACTGGAAAGCAGTATTTGAACAGAGCTTTTAGGTTGGAATCATATGGAATTGCCATTTTTGGAGGTCAAATATGGACAACTTCATATGGATTAATCTATACAAATTCCTTAAACAGTCCCCACATAATGGGCAAGATATTTTTAAATAGCAAACTCATAGACAGCTTTCATTGCAGTGGGTGAGTAGAAAAGAGGTTGGGAAGAGAAAGTATAGCATGTTAGACCACATGGGACTGGAAATAAGAAAGTCACTTGTTTTGTACAGTGGGTGGGAGAACAGGTTAATTATCAAATCTTCACTCCACCCCCACCTTCATGAGCACCTGTGTGCACAGATGGACTCACAGGTGGATTGAGGCGTGAAAGTCTGAATCAGTCCAGAGTAATAGGAACCAGCCACTCCCAGCATGACAGGGAGCTGCAGCTACTGTTGCACCATGAAAAGACACAGTAAGCTCCGTAAACTCTGTGCAAACCAAACAGGACTAATGTGAGCTATGTAAATCATGGCTGATGGTGCTTCTCAAATCTAAACTTAGCGTAACTGCGGTCAGAAAGACAGATGCTTCTCTACAGTGAACATAAAATGCAGGCTGGCTTGGTGCTAAAACAGCATGATATGCAGAAAAAACAATTACGGATGTATACAGAACTATATTAAAAGGAACAATGCCTTAGATCTATTGCTATCCTGGTGTGGGATCCCTAATATTTATTTGGTGCTTTGCAGAAGAATTCTAGGAAAGCTCTGATGTTTTTTTCTTACAGACAGATTTCTGTGCTATACCTATTGTATCACTTGAGAACTAGTTTGAATTTATGAACTAACATACTTCAGTGAGGAACAAAGCCAAAGTTCTCTACCTGAAATGTAGCTGGCTTTCTAGAACTAGTTGTTTTAGTCGTTGGCACAGGTAGCCAATGTAAGTTTTAAAAAATCATACAACCTTCAGAATCTAAATTTCTGAGAGTTGTTTTTGGCCAAATGTGATATCTGTGGTATATTAAGAAGAAGTACATCACAGATGCCATTTTGCTCTTGAGTATGGAGCACTGACTGTGCACAACAGGGAGATAAAAGAAAAAGTAGCTCAAAAGGCAGTCATCATTTCCTTTGCTATGTGCAGTTACTGTCTCTGTGTTTGTTCACTCTAGTCGAAGAGGCGAAATGTAAAAGATACAAAGCTGCAGAGAGTTTTCGAATTATTCTCAAGGGGCTTTCCTTGTTCACTAGGAAAAATACATGGAAGGCAACTACTGCACCTAGTAAATAAAATAAAAATTTAACTTACATTGATAAAGCCCAAGGAAATACATCACAATGTCCTGTGGAAAAGTGTTGATTGAGTTTATGCCTTTGGCTGACTCTGAGTCTTAAGAGAACACCCACATAGCAGTAACTAGTTGAAAATCAACCCAATATGGGTATACTCATGTGGAAGAGAAGCTATTCAAGAGGAGAACAATTCAGAAGAAAGTCTAGGAGGAAAGAAAGCTTGGAACCTTATAGGCACACATTTCTTCCTACAAAGTTCCTTTTTGTCAAAAAGATTAACTGATTTTAAAAGACTTCAATTTATTTTTCCTTAAGAATAAAAATAAAATAAATGGAATCTTTTAAATTTATTTGCTGTGCACTGTCAGTCAAATTAAAATTTTAGCAACCCTGAAAACATCAATTCTATACAAATGGAGACTTCATGAAGAATCTAAGATTCTTTTTGCACTTAGTATACTTTTGATGTGTAGTTTATGACTCACTTTTTATACATTGTGCACATTTCACTCCCACATATCTATCATGTAAAAAAACAATGTAAAACCAAACATCAGGTTGCTGACATCCTGATGTCAGCATCTGTGTGTAAGAAGATGATGCCAGAAAAAAGTTCTGGCAAATCTTCAAAAAAGTAGAGTCAACTTGATTCTTCCACAATTTGAATCACTTTAAAACTGTGTAAGTTCATTTCAGAGACATCCTCTGCTTCTGATTTAGTTACCAGAAATTAGTTAAACTCATATCACATGAATATTATTAGAAATATTATTAGAAAAATTTGAGGAAGCTATCACTGCTAAGATTCAGGTATATTATTATAATTATTTTAAATGAAATCAAATTGGTTGCAAACATACTTCCTTCAGGGCAGATATCTGGTTTTATTTCTTAGTGTTCTTATCCATACGGTCAAAATAACTGCAAATAATAATCATCCTACTGAATGTATTTTACTAATCATTCTTCTCCCTAGGCAATGCAAACTAGTGAAATAAAGCCAGCTTCTTCCACATGGCCTAACATTGGCAGATAGCCCTACTGGCCAGATAGCAGATATGCAGATTGCATTACCTATGCCTGTTGAGTGAACGAAGTGGTTGTTTGCAATTTCATTGTAGCATATTAATCATATAGTGGGATTCCGGCCTCTCATTTAATATTTTTCTATGTATCATATTCATTTTCAAATATCTAAGATAGGGCTGATGAAAGATTATAGACAATAATATTTCAAAACTTTTTTGCTTTTTTTTTTTTGAGATGGAGTTTCACTCTGTTGCACAGGCTGGAGCGCAGTGGCGCTATCTCCGCTCACTCCAACCTCCAATTCCTGGGTTCAAGTGATTCTCCTGCCTCAGCCTCCTGACTAGCTGGGATTACAGGTACCCACAACCCATGCCTGGCTAATTTTTGTATTTTTAGTAGAGATGGGGTTTCACCATGTTGGCCAAGCTGGTCTCGAACTCCTGACCTCAGATGATCCACCCACCTTGGCCTCTCAAAGTGCTGGGATTACAGGCTTGAGCCACAGTGCCCAGCCCTTGCTTTTTAAATATTTCAAACTTATATCTGTCATGTTGCTCTTGACAAATAACCTTGGCCTCAATTTTATTGACAAGATTGAGCTCTCTATGTTTCCAACTTATCTCTGTCATGTTGCTCTTGACAAATAACCTTGACTTCAATTTTATTGACAAGATTGAGCTCTCTATCACATGTATGTCTTAATTTTCCTCCTCGCCACCTCCAAAATGCCTATGGACCTGTGGTCCATCTTTTCTAGGTAAAAACTGTCGCTTGTCTTTGCTGAGTCTAAAGCTGATATCTGAGCCGGTAGTTCTGTTTTCCCTGTCCTCTTACTTGATCACACTTTATGTGTAACCCCCAGACTCTTTCAAATCTTCAGTTTCGCCTCCTCCACTTCCCCTGCTTCGTCCGCCTCTAAACATAGCGATTTTCTGCTACAACATACTTTCCCTGGATCCTGTCACCATCTCAAGTTCTAAACATCTAGACTTGATAGCTAGACTGCCTGGTTTCAATTTTAGTTCTGCCTCTTAGTAGCTGTGTGATGTGAAAGAGCTCCCTCAGCTATAAAATGGGCATAAACATAACTGTGGTGTGTTATTAGAAACAGTTCTAGGGGCAGGTGAGAGAGGAAGCCCTGATTTGTGAGTGTGCCAATTTCCATTGTGAAAATACTCCCACACTGGCTGACTTCATGCTACTAATATGACTTCACTGATCTCTGAGTTGGGATGAGATGCCCAAGTTTAGCTCTGTAGAGCAAATGCCAGATGGCTCAAGCACACCACTGAGTCCCCCTAGGGTTATTGTGATGATTAAGATGAAATAAGCAAAGCTCTGAGAACAGGACCTATTGCATGTAAGCATTCAGTAAGTGCTAGCTATTATTTCCTTATAGGGAGACTTAAAAAAATCCTTCCCATTTCATTTACTTCTTAAACCTTTGGGAGCACTGTGGGGATAAAGCATGAACTTTATAGTTAAATAAATCTGATTTGAATTCTTACTTCTTCACTCTGTGTTTCTGACAGTTTTTAAAAAAATATCTAAGAAACAATAATGTCTACTTTTATGTTTAAGGTTGGGAAATTAAGTTAGATGGCATATGTAAAGTGCTCAGAACATAGAAAATGTTCATTAAGTGTGCATTTGCTTAATTTTCACACTCTACTAAAATTGTCTTTAATAATCAAAACAATGCAAAACAAAAATGTATGAATCCAATGGTGATTTCTCAGTCCTTCATCTCCTTGGCCCTTTTGCATTATTTCATGTATTTTATTACTCTCGATCTGAACTTCCATAATACTGAATCCTTTTAAGTTTTCTACCGCTTTGCTTTTATTGTCTCCTTCGCTGATTTCTCTTCCTCTTTCTGCCCTCTGAAGGCAGATATTCTCTAGAGGTCTCTTTTCTTTGTTTCTTCATCAATCTTTTTCACTGCTCCTGCTCTGGTGTTTGCCTCTAAGCCACACTTGGTCTCTAATGTTGACCTTCCTTTTGGATTCCATCACACATTTTTACAGAACAGTCAAATTCAGCAGGGTTTCGCCAGAGATAATCCCTTTACTTTGGGAATATCACTTTCCAAGATCCAACAATCCTCATGACCATTTTCAGTGACATTTTTTTCATAACACACTTTTATTTCCCATCATAATTTATTTTCACCTCCAAATACACACCTGTCACTCTCTTTAGAAGACTTTTTTTTTTATTATTATACTTTAAGTTCTGGGGTACATATGCAGGACATGCAGGCTTGTTACATAGGTATACATGTGCCATGGTGGTTTGCTGCACTGATCAACCTGTCATCTACATTAGGTATTTCTCCTAGTGCTATCCCTCCCCAAGCCCCCCACCCCCCAACAAGCCCCAGTGTGTGATGTTCCCCTCCCTGTGTCCATGTGTTCTCATTGTTCAACTCCCACTTAAAAGTGAGAACATGCGATGTTTGATTTTCTGTTCTTGTGTTAGTTTGCTGAGAATGATGGTTTCCAGCATCATCCATGTCCCTGCAAAGGACATGAACTCATCCTTTTTTATGGCTGCATAGTATTCCATGGTGTATATGTGCCACATTTTCTTTATCCAGTCTATCATTGATGGGCATCTGGGCTGGTTCCAAGTCTTTGCTATTGTGAGCAGTGCTGCAATAAACATACATGTGCATGTGTTTTTATAGTACAATGATTTATAACCCTTAGGATATATACCCAGTAATGGGATTGCTGGGTCAAATGGTATTTCTAGTTCTAGATCCTTGAGGAATTGCCATACTGTCTTCCATAATGGTTGAACTAATTTACACTCCCACCAACAGCGTAAAAGTGTTCCCATTTTTCCACATCCTCTCCAGCATCTGTTGTTTCCTGACTTTTTAATGATGCCATTCTAACTGGTGTGAGATGGTAACTCATTGTGGTTTTGATTTGCATTTCTCTAATGACCAGTGATGATGAGCTTTTTTCATATGTTTGTTGGCTGCATAAATGTCATCTTTTGAGAAGTGTCTGTTCATATCCTTTGCCCACTTTTTGATGGAGTTGTTTTTTTTTTCTTGTAAATTTGTTTAAGTTCTTTGTAGATTTTGGATATTAGCCCTTTTTCAGATGGTTAGATTGCAAAAATTTTCTCCCATTCTGTAAGTTGCCTTTTCACTCTGCTGATAGTTTCCTTTGCTGTGCAGAAGCTCTTTAGTTTAATTAGATCCCATTCGTCTATTTTGGCTTTTGTTGCCATTTCTTTTTGTGTTTTAGTCATGAAGTCCTTGCCCATGCCTATGTCCTGAATGGTATTCCTTAGGTTTTCTTCTAGGGTTTTTATGGTTTTAGGTCTTACGTTTAAGTCTTTAATTCATCTTGAGTTAATTTTTGTATAAGGTGTAAGAAAGGGATCCAGTTGCAGCTTTCTACATATGGCTAGCCAGTTTTCCCAACACCATTTATAAAATAGGGAATCCTTTCCCCCTTGCTTGTTTTTGTCAGGTTTGTAGAGATCAGATGGTTGTAGATGTGTGGCATTACTTCTGAGGCCTCTGTTCTGTTCCACTGGTCTGTGTATCTGTTTTGGTACCAGTACCATGCTGTTTTTGTTACTGTAGCCTTGTAGTATAGTTTAAAGTTAGGTAGCGTGATGCCTCCAGCTTTGTTCTTTTTGCTTAGGATTGTCTTGGCTATTCGGGCTCTTTTTTTGGTTCTATATAAAATTTAAAGTAGTTTTTTCCAATTCTGTGAAGAAAGTCAATGGTAGCTTGATGGGGATGGCATTGAATCTATAAATTACTTTGGGCAGTATGGCCATTTTCACAATATTGATTCTTCCTGTCCATGAGCATGGAATGTTTTTCCATTTGTTAGTGTCCTTTCTTATTTCCTTGAGCAGTGGTTTGTAGTTCTCCTTGAAGAGGTCCTTGTAAGTTGTATTCCTAGGTATTTTATTCTCTTTGTAGCAATTGTGAATGGGAGTTCACTCATGATTTGGCTCTCTGTTTGTCTGTTATTGATGTATAGGAATGCTTGTGATTTTTGGACATTGATTTTGTATCCCAAGACTTTGCTGAAGTTGCTTATCAGCTTAAGGAGATTTCGGGCTGAGACGATGTGCTTTTCTAAATATATGATCATGTCACCTGCAAACAGAGGCAATTTGACTTCCTCTTTTCCTAATTGAGTACCCTTTATTTCTTTCTCTTGTCTGATTGCCCTGGCCAGAACTTCCAATACCATGTTGAATAGGAGTGATGAGAGAGGGCATCCTTGTCTTGTGCCCATTTTCAAAGGGAATGCTTTCAGTTTTTGCCCATTCAGTGTAATACTGGCTGTTGGTTTGCCGTAAATAGATTTTATTATTTTGAGATACGTTCCATCAATGCCTAGTTTATTGGGAGTTTTTAGCACGAAGGGCTGTTGAATTTTGTCGAAGGCCTTTTCTGTATCTATTGAGATAATCATGTGGTTTTTTTCATTGTTTCTGTTTATGTGATGGATTATGTTTATTGATTTGTGCATGTTGAACCAGCCTTGCATCCCAGGGATGAAGCCGACTTGATCATGGTGGATAAGCTTTTTGATGGGCTGCTGGATTCGGTTTGCCAATATTTTATAGAGGATTTTTGCTTCGATGTTCATCAGGGATATTGGCCTGAATTTTTCTTTTTTTTGTTGTGTCTCTGCCAGGTTTTGGTATCAGGACAATGCTGGCCTCATAAAATGAGTTAGGCAGGATTCCCTCTTTTTCTATTGTTTGGAATAGTTTCAGAAGGAATAGTAACAACTCCTCTTTGTACCTCTGGTAGAATTCAGCTGTGAATTTGTCTGGTCCTGAACTTTTTTTGGTTGGTAGGCTATTAATTGCTGCCTCAATTTCAGAACTTGTTATTGTTCTATTCAGGGATTCTACTTCTTCCTGGTTTAGTCTTGGGAGAGTGTATGCATCCAGGAATTTATCCATTTTGTCTAGATTTTCTAGTTTATTTGCATAGAGATATTTATAGTATGCTCTGATGATAGTTTGTATTGCTGTGGGATTGGTGGTGATATCCCCTTTATCATTTTTTACTGTGTCTATTTGATTCTTCTCTCTTTTCTTATTTATTAGTCTGGCTAGTGGTCTATTTTGTTGATCTTTTCGAAAAACCAGCTCCTGGATTCATTGATTTTTTGAAGGGTTTTTTGTGTGTCTATCTCCTTCAGTTATGCTCTGATCTTAGTTATTTCTTGCCTTCTGCTAGCTTTTGAATTTGTTTGCTCTTGGTTCTCTAGTTCTTTTAATTGTGATGTCAGTGTGTCAATTTTAGATCTTTCCTGCTTTCTCTTGTGGGTTATAAATTTCCTTCTACACACTGCTTTAAATATGTCCCAGAAATTCTGGTACATTGTGTCTTTTTCTCATTGGGTTCAAAGAACATCTTTATTTCTGCCTTCATTTCGTTATTTACCCAGTAGTCATTCAGAGCAGGTTGTTCAGTTTCCATGTAGTTGTGTGGTTTTGAGTGGGTTTTTTAATCCTGTGTTCTAATTTGATTACACTGTGGTCTGAGAGACAGTTTGTTTTGATTTCTGTTCTTTTACATTTGCTGAGGAGTGTTTTACTTCCAATTATGTGGTCAATTTTAGAATAAGTGTGATGTGGTGCTGAGAAGAATGTATATTCTGTTGATTTGGGGTGGAGGGTTCTGTAGATGTCTATTAGGTTCGCTTGGTCCAGAGCTGAGTTGAAGTCCTGGATATCCTTGTTAATTTTCTCTCGCGTTGATCTGCCTAATATTGACAGTGGGGTGTTAAAGTCTCCCACTATTATTATGTGGGAGTCTAAATCTCTTTGTAGGTCTCTAAGAACTTGCTTTATGATTCTGGGTGCTTCTGTATTGGGTGCATATATATTTAGGATAGTTAGCTTTTCTCGTTGAATTGATCCCTTTACCATTATGTAATGGCCTTCTTTGTCTCTTTTGATCTTTGTTGGTTTAAAGTCTGTTTTATCAGAGACTAGGATTGCAACCCCTGCTTTTTTTTGCTTTCCATTTGCTTGTTAGATCTTCCTCCATCCCTTTATTTTGAGCCTATGTGTGTCTTTGCACGTGAGATGGGTCTCCTGAATACAGCACACCAATGGGTCTTAACTCTATGCAATTTGTCAGTCTGTGTCTTTTAATTGGGGCATTTAGCCCATCTGCATTTAAGGTTAATATTGTTATGTGTGAATTTGATCCTGCCATTATGATGCTAGTTGGTTATTTTGTCAGTTAGTTGATGCAGTTTCTTCATAGCATCGATGGTCTTTACAATTTGGTATGTTTTTGCAGTGACTGGTACCAGTTGTTCCTTTCCATGTTTAGTGCTTCCTTCAGGAGCTCTTGTAGGGCAGGCCTGGTGATGACAAAATCTCTCATCATTTGCTTGTCTGTAAAGGATTTTATTTCTCCTTCACTTATGAAACTTAGTTTGGCTGGATATTAAATTCTGAGTTGAAAATTCTTTTCTTTAAGAATGTTGAATATTGGCCCCCAGTCTCTTCTGGCTTGTAGGGTTTCTGCCAAGACATCTGCTGTTAGTCTGATGGGCTTCTCTCTGTGGGTAACCTGACCTTTCTCTCTAGCTGCCCTTAACATTTTTTCCTTCATTTCAATTTTGATGAATCTGACAATTATCTGTCTTGGAGTTGCTCTTTTCATGGAGTAATTTTGTGGTGTTCTCTGTGTTTCCTGAATTTGAATGTTGGCCAGTCTTGCTAGGTTGGGGAAGTTCTCCTGGATAATATCCTGCAGAGTGTTTTCCAACTTGGTTCCATTCTCCCTGTCATTTTCAGTACACCAAACAAATGTAGATTTGGTCTTTTCACATAGTCCCATAGTTCTTGGAGGCTTTGTTCATTTCTTTTCACTCCTTTTTCTCTAATCTTGTTTTCTCACTTTATTTCATTGAATTGATCTTCAATGTCTGATATCCTCTATTCCGCTTGATCGATTTGGCTATTGATACTTGTGTATGCTTCACGAAGTTCTCATGCTGTGTTTTTCAGCTCCATCAGGTCACTTATGTTCTTCTCTAAACTGGTTATTCTAGTCAGCAAGTCATCCAACCTTTTTTCAAGGTTCTTAGCTTCCTTGCATTGGGTTAGAACATGCTCCTTTAGCTCAGAGGAGTTTGTTATTACCTACCTTTTGAAGCCTACTTCTGTCAATTTGTCAAACTCATTCTCTGTCCAGTTTTGTTCCCTTGTTGGTGAGGAGTTGTGATCCTTTGGAGGAGAAGAGGTGTTCTGGTTTTTGGAATTTTCAGACTTTTTGTGCTGGTTTCTCCCCATCTTCATGGATTTATCTACTTTTGGTCTTTGAAGTTGGTGACCTTTGGATGGGGTCTCTGGATGTCCTTTTTGTTGATATTGATACTATTCTTTTCTGTTTGTTAGTTTTCCTTCTAACAGTCAGGCCCCTCTGCTGCAGGTCTGCTGGGGTTTGCTGGAGGTCCGCTCCAGACCCTGTTTGCCTGGGTATCACTGGCAGAAGCTGCAGACCAGCAAAGATTGCTGCCTGTTCCTTCTTCTGGAAGCTTCATCCCAGAGGGGCACCCACCAGATGCCAGCCAGAGCTTTCCTATATGAGGTGTCTGTTGGCTCCTACTGGGAAGTGTCTCCTAGTCAGGATACATGGGGGTCAGGGACCCACTTAAGGAGGCAGTCTGTCCCTTATCAGAGCTCGAACGCTGTGCTGGTAGATCTGCTGCTCTCTGTTTAAGTCTTCTGAAGCTGTGTCCACAATCACCCCTTCCCCCAGGTGTTCTGTCCCAGGGAGGTGGGGCTTTTATCTATAATTCCCTGACTGGGGCTGCTGCCTTTTTTTCAGAGATGCCCTGTCTAGAGAGGAGGCAGTCTGGCCGCAGGGTTTTGCTGAGCTGGGGTGGGCTCCACCTAGTTTGAACTTCCCTGTGGCTTTGTTTACACTGTGAGGGTGAAACGCCTACTCACGCCTCAGCAATGGTGTATGCCCCTCCCCCACCAAGCTCAAGCATCCCAGGTCGAGCTCAGACTGCTGTGCTGGCCGCGAGACTTTCAAGTCAGTGGATCTGAGCTTGCTGGGCTCCGTGGGGGTGGGACCCACCAAGCTAGACCACTTGGCTCCCTGGCTTCAGCCCCCTTTCCAGGGGAGTGAATGGTTCTGTCTCTCTGGCGTTCCAGTCACCACTGGGGTATGAAAGAAATCTCCTGCGCCTAGCTCAGTGTCTGCCCAAATGGCTGCCCGGTTTTGTGCTGGAAACCCAGGGCCCTGGTGGCGTGCACACTGGAAGGAATCTCCTGGTCTGCGGGTTGCAAAAACTGTAGGAAAAGTGCAGTATCTTGCCCAGAGTGCACGGTACAGTCCCTAATGGCTTCCCTTGGCTGGGAGATGGAGTTCCCCGACCCCTTGCACTTCCCAGGTGAGGCAATGCCCCACCCTGCTTTGGCTCGCCCTCCTTGGGCTGCACCCACTGTCCAACCAGTCCCAATGAGATGAACTGGGTACCTACCTCAGTTGGAAATGCAGAAATCACTCACCTTCTGAGTTGATCTCTCTGGGAGCTGCAGACCGGAGCTGTTCCTATTCGGCCATCTTGCCAGCAACCTAGATGGCCTTTTATGATCAGTGATCCCTCTATCTAAAATAGCTCCTATAACCCACATGACTATTAACCCCTACTTCTGCTTTTTCTTTCTTCACTGAGTTACACTCGACATTATAATGGATGCGTACTTGCTTACTTGTTTATTGTTTGTCATTGACACTAGAAGGTAAACTTAATGAGGGCAAGGGTTTCGTCTTTTTCAGCCTGGGAGCACCAGTGCCTAGAATAGTGTTGGGCAAATAGGAGGTATGCAATAAATGCACTAACAAAAATTGGCCTTGGAATATCGTTCTTTTTTTCTCAACCCCAAGCTCAGAGTTAACCCTACCCAAATCATGATATACCATTGTGATTAGTTAACAAAAAGCCTCCTTTTTATTACTTTAAAAAAATCCTACTCCATATCCATACTCGTTTCCTCTTACTCCTCTTTTCTCTCAAGGCATCTATGCTAATGATTCTGAAATTTCTCTTTGGTTATATATTTCTTTGGATATAAATTTAAAACACTAAAAATAGTGTTTTAAATTTCTGTGTTGTAGTGCTCCAGATCCCATCCTGCTTCTTGTGTTCTTTCAGCATTGTTTTTAAGAGAACTCTGTTAACTACAGGGTGGTATTGTT
Organism: Pan troglodytes; assembly: GCF_028858775.2. Lineage (NCBI taxonomy): Eukaryota > Metazoa > Chordata > Mammalia > Primates > Hominidae > Pan > Pan troglodytes. The sequence goes on along the minus strand of NC_072398.2, from coordinate 34,379,205 downwards.
ACATATTTTTTAAACCTTTCCATTTCTTCATTGATGGACATCTAGGCTGACCTCAACTCTGTTGCCAAAACTAATATTGGAATGAATAACCATAATACATGCTCCCTTATATATCCATATGAAAGCGTTCTGGGATATATACTCAAGAGTAGGATTGCTAGATTATAGACTATAGGCATAATTAATTTCTTCAAAGACTACCTGATTGTTTTCAAGAATAACCATACCAATTTGTACTTCCATCAGCACTGCCTGAGAATCCAATTTTCATACTGTACTATACTATCTTACATCAAATTTTTGCAACCTGAGGAGTGTATATACTTGTTTTAGTTTGTATTTCTTTTATAACTAATAAGGTACTTGTAATTCATTTAAGATTTGCCATCTATAAATTGTCTATTCATATTTTTTATTCATTTTTTATTGGGTTTTGACTTTTTCTTGTTGACTAGAAGGAGTTCTTTGTATATTTTAGATATTAATCTCTTAACAGTTTTGGAAATTGCAAATATTTTCTCTTCATCTCTTCCCTGTGAATGTGTTGTCCATGATGATTTTTGTTGAATAGAAATTATTGAAATTCCTCAATATTTAAACTTGTGGCTTTTGGTTTCGAAGTCTTACATATGAGAAAATTCTCCAGTACAAAGTCACGAGGATATTTTTACTATGCTTAGTTCCTTTGGCTCTTTTACATTTAGGAACTCACCTTTATATATGGTGTGAGGTATGTATCTAACTTATTTTTTCTTCATATTATTAGTCATTTTCTTCATTACCCCCATTAAACAATTCATCATTTTTATAGGAAAGTTGCCAAGATGGTACAGAGAGCACTTGCGTACACCTCACCCAATTTCAGTTTCTTTTAATGTCATCATTTTATATCACTGTGGTACATTTTCCAAAACTAAGAGAACAATATTGGTACAATAACTGTTAACTAAGCTGCAGACTTTTATTCAGATTTTACCAATTTTCCACTAAAAAGCCTTGCCTTTTCTGTTCCAGGATCCAGTCCAGATTATTATATTGCATTTAGTTTTCATGTCTCCTTAGTCTCCTCTGGTTTAGGACAGTTTCTCAGTCTTCCTTGTTCTTTCTGAACTTGACAGTTTCAAGGAGTATAGTGAGGTATTTTGCACAATGTTTTTCATTTGCATTTGTCTGATGTTTTCCTCATAATAAGATTTTGCTTTATAGATGTTTGAGAAGAATACCACAGAAGTAAACTGCCCTTCTCATTGCATAATATTAGAGGATACATGATGTCCACATTGACATCACTGTAGGTTGAATAGTATCTCCCCAAAATTTATGTCCACACAGAACCTCAGAACATGACCTTATTTGTCAGTAGGATCTTTACAAATGTAATTAGTTAAAGATCTTGAGATGAAATCATCTGGGATTTAGAGTGAGTCCTAAATCCAATCACTAGTGTCTTTATAAGAGAAAGAAGAGGGAGATTTGTACACAGACATACAGTACAGAATATCACTGAAGACACAGGCAGATATTAGAGTGATGCAGCCACAAGCCAAGGAAACTTGGAGATAGCAGAAGCTGGAAAAGGAAAGGAAGGATTCTCCTTAGAACCTTCAGGAGGAAGGTGAAACTGATTACACCTTGATTTTGGACTTGCAGTCTTCAGCATTGTTAGAGAATAAAGTTTTGTTTTATTAAGCCACTAAGTTTGTAGTAATTTTTTGTGGCAGCCCTAGGAAACTAATACAATTTGGCCAGGTTTCTTCATTATAATGTTACTGTTTTCCCCTTTCTATTATCTGTCCTTTGGAAACAAGTCATTAAGTCCAGTCCACACTCAAAGGATAGGGAAATTAAGCTCTAAGTCCTGAAAGAAATAGTGTCAACATGTATTATTTTGAATTCCCCTGTAAAGAAAGTTTGTTTCTTCTCTTCCATTTATTCATTCAGTTATTTATTTATGTCACAATGAACTCATGTATATTTATTTTATATTTTGTATTATAACCCAATACTACATTGTTTATGTTATTGCTGAACTTGTTGCATCCATGGCCAATGGAAGTTCTATCAGGTTGGCTGGCCCCTGTGTCCTTTGGACATTTTCCCATTTTTCTTTTTTTTGAGCACTGTATTTTCTGTTATATAAATATATTTCTTGTGTGTCTTAAAAATTTTATGTATTTATTTATTATTGACATATAATAGCTCATATTTTTGAAGCACATGTGATATTTTGATACATGTATAATCAATAGATTTTTGATGACATTAATCATATACCAAGCTTCTAAATACTATTTTTGTGCTCTCCACTCTGGTGTGTTGATTTTTGTATGTGTGCCAATCCTGTGCTTTTATTACTATGGTTTTGTAGTTTGTCTTAACATATGTTGAAAGGAGTTCCTTCATGTCCCCTGGTCCTGTCCTTCTTCTTTTTTTTTTTTTGTTTTTTTTTTTTGATGGAGTCTCACTCTGTTGCCAGGCTGGAGTGCAGTGGCGCGATCTTGGCTCACTGCAACCTCCACCTCCAGGGTTCAAGCGATTCTCCTGCCTCAGCCTCCCAAGTAGCTGGGACTACAGGCACATGCCACCATGCCCAGCTAAGTTCTGTATTTTTAGTAGAGACGGGGTTTCACCATGTTGGCCAGGATGGTCTTGATCTCTCGACTTTGTGATCCACTCGCATCTGCCTCCCAAAGTGCTGGGATTACAGGTGTGTGCCACTGTGCCCGGCTTCTTCTTCTTTTTCCAAAGTATCTTAGGTCTTTGTAAACTTTATTTATTGTTATATATTTTGAATTGTTTGTTAAGTTTCCCCTGCAAATTTTGCAGAGATTTTCATTTGAATTCCATTCATTTTATAAGTTAATTCTGGAAGAAGAATTGATGTCCTTATACTGTTAAGTCATTCCATCTGTGGACATGTTTTAATTTCCTTTATGTAGTATTTAACATTTTTCATTAGTAGAATTGAAAAAAAAAAAACTTCTCAATGAAGTTTTTGAGAGTTGTGACCATTATCTGTGTCATATATTATTGCTCGGATGACCCAAACACTATTTCCAACCCCTTCTGTGGTTACAGAGGACACCCTCATGAATAGTCCTATTTCCTAGCTAGAGGGTAGTCTGGGATAGAGTTCTGCCAATGAAATATAAGCTGGAGTCTGTGGTAAAGAGGGTTTCTGTGAAAAATTCTGATTTCCTGAAAAAAGGAACAGATGTGCCTGGCACCATCTTTTCCCTTTCATTCTGCTTTAAATGTGGACATGCCTAAAGCTGGAGTAGCTGTCTTGCAATCATGAGGGAAAAGACAAGAGTGGTACAAAGACAATATCCCTGATATTATTGTTCCTCTGAACAAATGCAAGCATGCACCCACCTTCAGATATGTGAGAAAAATCAACTTTTAATTGTTTAAATTGTCATAAGTGGGGCTTTTCTGGTATGTGTAGCTGAACAAAAGCTTAAACTGGTATGTAATGTATTTTCCATTGTATTTCCTAACTGGATATTGGTGGCATAAGGGAACACTACTGACTTTTGTAGATTGAGCTCATGTCTAATAATCTTGCTTAATTTTATTAACTTTATTGAACTACCTGTTAGATTGATTTGCTTGAGTTTTCTATGTATATAATCAAACCATTTGCAAATAATGCTAAACTGCCTCTACCCTCCCACTTTTTTCTTATAAGAACAATTTTCCTCATTGTCTCAATTTACTGGCCAGGACTTGGCAGTACTAATGGTCATTTATTTTACAAAAACTTATTGAGCACCTGTTTTATGGAGGACACTGTTCTAGTCACTGTGGCAAACAAAGCCCTCTCCATTACGCTAAGGACATTCCTGTCTTCTTTCATATCTTAAAGAGAATTCATTTAAACTTTTATCTTACAGTTACCAAAATTCTGGTTTTAAATATATATATACATACTAATTCTTAAAATGAAAATGAATCAAATGACTTTCAATAACATATTTCTTATTAAATTATATCATAGTAAGTTGTGATAATCTTCACAAGTTTGACTTTTGCAACTTGGTCAAAAACATTCAATGCTTTTTCAATATTTTTCTTCTTTTCTTTTTCTTTCCTAATTTGAATGTCCACTGTACAATACTGAGTTAGTCATAATCCTTGCTTGTGATATAGTCTATAGTCTAATTGTTTGTCTTTGGATGTATTTATTTATTTAGTAATATAACTGATACCCTTGCATTCATTTTCAATTCAAGAGCTATGGTGCAACTTACATCTTCATTTCTGCTTCTCTCTGCCTCTATCCTTCCTGTTATCACTATCTTGAATATTATGCTTATCATTCTCTAATCTTTATTTTCTTAGTTTTAGGCCTTACATTTCCTTTAACATTATACTTAGTTTTGTTTGTTTTTGAACTTTCAAAGATCTCATATGTAGTCTTTTAGGCTTGCTTATTTCTCTCGATAGCTGTGTATTACACAGATAATACCACGTTGCTAAATGTGCCTCTAATTAATTCATGTTCAATGCTGTGTATTATTCCATTGTGTGAATATACTACAATTTATTTATCTCCTGTTCAGTCAGTGCATCTTTTAGTTGTTTCCAGTTTTCTGCTATTATAAAGTGTTGGTATGAACATTCTTGTTGATGTCTTCTTGCTCGTACTTGTGAGATTGTCTTTAGCTAAGAGCATATGTCTAAGAATGAAATTGCTAGGTTGAAGCATATGCACACCTTCAATTTTAGAAGATAATGCTAAAATTTTTCCAAAGTAATTTTACCAATTTATACTTCACTAGTAATGCATAAGAGATTCTATTGATCGACACCTGCTACTACACTTAATGTTGCAGTCTTTTTCATTTTTATCAATCATATAGGTATAATATGGAAACTCATTTGGTCTTGGTTTGCATTTCCCTGATTTCTGCTGATCCTGAGCTCTTTGTAGGTTTATTGCTCATGTGTGATTCTTGTGACATGACTGTTAATGTTTTATTTTTGATTCTCTGAGCCTCAGTTATTTTTTCATCTGTGAAATTCAGTTATTAATGCATACTGTATGGGATTTAATCAGATATTGTATGCAAAAATCTGGCTCAGTGTCTGTCACATAGTAGATCTTTAATATTTAATATTTAATCATTTTTCTTTGTTCCTAAGGTCATCTTGTGGACTTTTGTGTTTTTCTAGATCCTTCCCTCTCTCTCCCTTCTCCCTTGCTCCTTCCTTCCTCCCCTCCTTCCTTCCTTCCTTTTTTATGCCAACTTCAGAGCCCTTCTCTTATACTCAGTTCAGTGTCTGAAGCTCTGTAACCTTTATGGACCATCCAAGGAAGCAAAAGGTGCTTACTACCTTTTTGGACTCTAAGAAACTCAGCTGAATGCACCACCGCTGTTGTTTTCTCCACCTATTGAGAAATACTTCTATTTTGTCTGCAACCATGTTTTGTTGACAATTTGTCCAGCCTCTGACCAGAGACTTCTGTTTTCTTTTGAACCCTGTGCCTATTCCTCAGATCTACTCTTCTTTATCAATATCAGCTGAGAGATCATTTTCTCCAAGGCCTCTCTTATTTCTTTCTTTCTTTCTTTCTTTCTTTCTTTTTTTTTTTTTTTTTTTTTTGAGACGGAGTCTCGCTCTGCCGCCCAGGCTGGAGTGCAGTGGCGTGATCTCGGCTTACTGCAAGCTCCGCCTCCTGGGTTCACGCCATTCTCCTGCCTCAGCCTCCCGAGTAGCTGGGACTACAGGCGCCCGACACCATGCCTGGCTAATTTTTTCTATTTTTAGTAGAGACGGGGTTTCACCGTGTTAGCCAGGATGGTCTCCATCTCCTGACGTCGTAATCCACCCGCCTCGTCGTCCCAAAGTACTGGGATTACAGGCGTGAGCCACCACGCCCGGCCAGGCCTCTCTTATTTCTATCCCATCCTGCAGTAAATTATCAGACACTCACTGAGTCCCAAGATACGACTCTACTGTGAGTACCAGAATCCTCTCACTCTGGGCTTTGCAAGCTTCACTGTGCATGTGAATCACCTCGGGATCTTGTTAAAATGCAGATTCTGATTAACTACATCTGAGTAGCCTCTGAGAACCTGCGTGTCTAACAAACTCTCAGGCGACGCAGCTGCTGCTGGTCTGTGGACCACGCTTAGAGGAGCAAAGGTCTAGGCAACTTCTGAAGGCTTCTTCCAGCACTGGTTTTTTCTGATCTGTGAGTAGTAAACGGTAACATTCTATTCGCTTTGCTATCTTTTCTCTGTTTCCTCTCTGGTTTATTAGCGATTCATTAATTGAGTTAGCAAATACTTTTTGAGTACCTGTAATGTGGTTGGCACCAATCTAGTGAAAGACACGTGAAAGTGAACAAAACAAACACCCCTGTCTTTAAGGAACTACCACAAATACAACTTCTAAATAAAAAACAAATACCATGTACTCTTTTATGCTACCTTTTTTTTCTGTTCCTGATTTCATGAAATAACACTTCACCTTATTTTTGGGTAACCAAGACAAATAATAGTACCCCTTTTTAGCCTTGGCTTCATGTGGTATCTTTCTTTTTTAATACTATTTTAAATTTTATTACAGTTTTCAAAAATACTCAAGCCGTTTACAATATTATCTTGTTTAGAATGAACAACTTGTATTATTTTGATGAAAGTTAGTAATGGAATAAGCCACACACACACACACACAAAGCATCCTAAGACTCTTGCAAAGTAAACATTTAGTGGCTTTTTTTTTATAAGAGAAAATTTGATTTCTATATCTAAGTTCTCTGTCAGACTGACTTTCCCTGTTCATTATATGGCTTTTATTTTTCACGGCAGGAAGTAATTCTCAATAAATCTTAAAATGCAGGATGCCTTCATGTGTGAATGTGTGTCTCTCTCTCTCTCTCTCTCTGTGTGTCTGTGTGTGTGTGTGTGTTTGTCTCCATAACACACTTCAACACAAAGCTTTTGAAGTGGAAGAAACTTCAAAGTTGGGCCCCAAGCTTTTGAAGTGGATCTCACCTGAAACTAATTTTCAAAACAAAATAATTATATAGCATTCTTTCTTGTGCTTCATACATGACAGAGAAGAAATTTGTGGTGGCACATAGCACCTCTACCAAAGCCTAATGAATTTAAGCCAATAAACACAGTAGTTAAGGTATTTAACTTAAGAATTTGAAGACAGTAGTAAAAATGTTTTATAAAAGGAAAATTGGACTGGGCGTGGTGGCTCATGCCTGTAATTGCAGCACTTTGGGAGGCCGAGGCGGGTGGATCACCTGAGGTCGGGAGTTCGAGATCAGCCTGACCAACCTGGTGAAACCCCGTCTCTACTAAAAATACAAAAATTAGCTGGGCGTGGTGGCGCATGCCTGTAATCCCAGCTACTCAGGAGGCTGAGGCAGGGGAATCACCTGAACCTGGGAAGCAGAGGTTGCAGTGAGCCGAGACTGTGCCATTGGACTCTAGCCTGGGCAACAAGAGTGAAACTCTGTTAAAAAAAAAAAAAAAGGAAAATTGGAGGTTCCTTTTACTGTCTGTGAGCACCATGGATTAAAACAACTGGTTAATTTGCAAGCTTGCTTTGGCATATGTGAAAATGATTGCGAGGTGATTGCAAAAATGCAAATTTAAGATACTTTAACACATCTCGTCAATCTCAGATTTAATCTATTCTTAATATATATTTAAAATGCAGCCAAATGACCTTTGAAATAGAATAAAAGAATAAAAAGAGATTCTCTGAAAAAGAAAATAAAAACACAATATCTAGTTTCCTTTTTTAAAAAAAGCAAAACTATTGATGGGCTAATTGATTGTGATACAATAGACAGACATTGTAACTATACTGCAAGTTCTCTTGTTTTCTAAAAAAAGTAATTATTTTTTTTTGAGACAGTTTCACTCTTCTTGCCCAGATTGGAGTACGATGGCGTGATCTCAGCTCACTGCAACCTCCGCCTGGGGTTCAAGCAATTCTCCTGCCTCGGCCTCCTGAATAGCTGGGATTACAGGCATGCGCCACCACGCCTGGCTAATTTTGTATTTTTAATAGAGACAGGGTTTCTCCATGTTGGTCAGGCTGGTCTTGAACTCCCAAGCTCAGATGATCCTCCCGCCTCAGCCTTCCAAAGTGCTGGGATTATAGGCGTGAGCCACTGCACCTGGCCATATTTTTTCTTATATTTAAATATAATTTCAAATATTTACATTAATCAATGACATGTCAGACTGGAAAAAGTCTAAAACGTCAGAGTTTTAAACTTTCTAATTTATTGTCTCCAAGTAGGGCTGAAAGAGTTGAATAAAAAGAATTTAAAAGCATAAATATTACAATACTAAAGTACAATAGAGGATACATTAAGCTATGGTAGAGGATACATTTATAATACAGTAGGTTGTTTTCATCGGGAGATTATCTTAGAACGGAATTTTTATATTGTTACCTCTGATCATATTTTTTTGTTTCAATGCTCTCTAGTTTCTAAAACCACAGTGAAGAACATATACATTATCAAAAGAATTTTGAATTCCTCTACCTTGTTCATGTTGGCTTCAGAGTATCAGTTTTTTTTGTTTGCATTCTATCGATCAAACAAGTCTCCCATCCAGCCCAGTTTCAAGAGGAGGGAGGGAACTGACTTCATTTTTTGATAGGGGGATGGCATGTTTGTATAGGGAGGAAAAAAACCTGGTGGCAGCTTTCTGGAGATAAGCTATCACAAGGATCATTCTTTGCATGGAGTGTAAATTATTACAAGACTTTGAAGGCCATAATCTATGACTCTGGATTAAACTGTTTCCTGCAATTGTTTACATGATTTCTGAATGGGTGATCTCCTTAGGAAGGAGACGGCTTCTGAGGCTCAAATCCTCTGTATTTTGGAAAACATAGACATTAACTTTGCAGCTGAGGGTGAATGGGAGCAAAAATATTTTGAAAAAACTTAAATCACTTTAGCAACTTCAACATTACAATTATTGTATAATTATAATAATAAGGTAGAAACCTTATTATTAATGTTTTGTTAATAGTAAATGGACTAAGGTACATCTACACGAGAGAAATGGTGTTTGAAAAAATGTACCCTCTACCATAGCTTAATATATTTGCTATTGTACTTTAGCATTGTAATATTTATGCTTTTTCTTTAAAATATGTGCTTGAAAAGATAGTGTCTGCTGGTAATAATTTCATTAATGGAGCATAACTACAATTCTGAAGTTAACTCTTTAAACTTCTTATGAGACTATTAAAGTTTGAACACAAATTTTCATTATTAAAACCTGTCAAATGTCTTTGAGCTTAAATACTAGGAGTCTCCTAAAATTCTACTGCTTGATACCTATGTCATGAAAAGTAAAAGTTATTGTATTCTTGGGAAACTGGTAGAGGGAGGAAACAAAAACAAAATTAAATATGAATATTTTTTCCAGCTTTTGTAACATCAAGAGTTCTTGAGATATAATTTATTCTATATCTACACAATTTTTAACAAGTTTAAACAATTATAATTCCAGAGAAAATGAGTATTTAATGGCTGGAAAAGATCAGCACTGAAGAAGAGATGGAGGCTGGAAACTATGGAAGAAGATCGTAGAGTTCTGGTTGCCTTGGGCTCCAATACTTCTTGACTTGGGCTATATGTCCCATGATAAGCATAAGTGACAGTTCCCAAATCAGTTTCTGTCATGAAGGAGAATGGTAAAGAGGGTTCTCCTACTGATAAAAAGCCAGGCTTCTTTTTAGCATGTCATATACATATCATGACATTTAAAACCCATAGTATTGTAAATCAATGTTATCCCCATTTCACTGGTGAGAAAACAAGCTTATTGAGTTCGAGTAACTTGACCAGGGGGATGTGGTTGAAAATGAGGAACTAGAATGTGGTCCAAAGTCCACTGGTCTCCAAAATCCATTCACCCTGCTATTTACCACAGCAGTCCTCAAACTTTTTGGCATCAGGGACCAGTTTTGTGGGAGACAATTTTTCCATGGACCAGGGGGTCAAGGGGGAATGGTTTTGGGATAATTCAGCCTATTACATTTATCGTGCATGTTATTTCTAGTATTATTACATTGTAATATATAATGAAATAATTATACAACTCACCATAATGTAGAATCAGTGGGAGCCCTGAGCATGTTTTTCTGCAACTAGACGGTCCCGTCTGGGGGTAATGGGAGACAGTGACAGATCATCAGGCATTAGAGTCTCATAAGGAGTGTGTAACCTAGATCTCTTGCACACGCAGTTCACAATAGGGTTTGTGCTCCTATGAGAATCTAATGCTGCCGCTGATCTGATAGGAGGTGGAGCTCAGGTGGTAATGCAAGTGATGAGGAGTGGCTGTGAATACAGATGAAGCTTTGCTCACTCACCCACTGCTCACCTCTTGCTGTGAAGCCCAGTTTCTAACAGGCCACGGACTGGTACCTGGAGACCCTGGTTTACAACATATATGAAGAAACATTATAATCTCAACTATCACCCCCATAACCCTGTGAAGACTATTATAATGTAATTTTATAGGTGGAGAAACTGAGGCTTAAAGATTATTTTTTTCCATGCAGGAAAAAAAAATGTAGAGTGACTTGCACAAAAACAAAACTAGTAAACAGAGGGGTCAGGGCACATAGGCATTTCTAATTGCCGTCTCTTTCCCCAGTGCCAAAGCTTGCGAGTCAACTCTTGCTCCCTGGTTTCTGGTTTCTCCACATCACTAAATGTTGAGATTTATTCCTTACTTCATTTATTCACGTATCAGTAAACATTTAGTTAGTGCAAAGTATTTTATTAGGAAGGAAAAATATTTAAGGGGGTTGAAATAGTTAAGATGCTTTTCCCTAAATCTTGTCTCCTGAGATTTTTAAAAAAATGTGCATTTCATCTTTTCTTGTTTGAAACAAAAAGCAACAGCTCAAGATGGCATCTGACTGAGATTTTATTTTTATTTTTAATTTTTATGTCTGGTCTGGGGTAGGTTGGATCAAATTTTAAAGAAAACCGTTTACTTGCAGTTAGCTGAGAATGAATGACCTAGTTTATTTTGTTGGCAAATTGCCTCCTTGACTAAGAAAAAGTCAAGGCCTATGTATGTCCGTGGCTAGAATGATCTCTTTGTGTCATAGAGGCTATGGCCTTGCCTACTCTAAAGCAAGTCACAAACTCAAGTCGAAAAAGGACTTAAGAGAGAAGAAGCACTTTTCTAAGAGAAAATCAAGAGAATTAGAAATAATGCCTTCCTTTCCCAAGTATTTTTTTACTTTTCTTATTATACTTGTCATTTCTATGTCAGTTTCTATATACATGCCATTTCTATGACATGTGTGCTTGTGGTAGCATGGAAACTGACAGAAATGACAGGTATAATATGAAAAGTAAAAAGTACTTGGGAAAGGAAGGCAACATTTCTAATTCTCTTCCAACTTCTTTAATTTTCTAGATTATACCCTTAATTTTTATTTGTAAAACTAAGAGACATATTGCAATAATTATATACTTAAACCTTAAGGTAGATGTTACCTTTTGCATCAACCATGTGTTTTACAACTATGGTATGATTATGAGAAGTGTTTGGAGTGGGGCTAGGTTTGGGGTAGAAACCTTATTATTAGTATTTTATTAATGGTAAATGGACTAAGGTACATCTTCACAAGAGAAATGATGTTTTGAAAAAATACTTAATGACATGGAAAATGCTCATGATATAATAAAAACTATAAAATCAGGAGACAATATCAAACTATAGCCTGAGACCATAAGACTAGAAAAATAAAAGACTGAAAGGAAAAAAAAAACTTTGTTATCTCTGGGTGGGAATGTTTACTGTGATATTATTTTTCTCATTGTACCTTCTTGTGTTTCTAAACTCTCTGTGGTGATCATGTACAAACATACCTCAGAGATAATGCAGGTTCGGTTCCAGACCACCTCAATAAAGTGAATATTGCAATAAAGTGAGTCACATATAAAAGTTTCTCAGTGCATATAAAAGTTATGTTTACACTATGCTGTAGTCTATTAAGTGTGCAATAACATTATGTAAAAAAGTACATATTTTAAAAAATACTTTATTGCTAAAAATTGCTAACTGAACCTTCAGCACGTAGTTTTCTCTTTGCAAGTAGAGGATTTTGCCTTGATGTTGATAGCTGTTGACTGATCAGGATGGTGATTGCTGAAGGATGGAGCAGTTGTGGCCATTTCTTAAAATAATATAACAATGAAGTTTGTTGCATCAATTTTCTTCCTTTCAGGGAAAGTTTCTCTGTAGCATGTGATACTGTTGATAGCATTTTACACACAGTAGAACGTCTTCTGAAATTGGAGTCAATCTCTCAAACACTGCCATTGTTTTATCAAATACATTTATGTGACATCCTAAGTCCTTTGTGGTCATTTCAACAATGTTCACAGCATCTTCACCAGGAGTAGATTTCATCTCAAGAAACCACTTTCTTTGCTCATCTATAAAAAACAACTCCTCATCTGTTGATTTTTTTTTTTTTTTAGACGGAGTGCTACTCTGTCACCCAGGCTGGAGTGTGGTGGCCTGAACTCAGCTCACTGCAACCTCTGCCTCCCACGCTCAAGTGATTCTTGTGCCTCAGCCTCTCAAGTAGCTGGGATTACAGGTATGAGCCACCACACCAGATAATTTTTGTGTTTTTAGTAGAGATAGGGTTTCGCCATGTTGGCCAGGCTGGTCTCAAACTCCTGGTCTCAAGTGATCTGCCTGCCTTGACCTCCCAAAGTGCTGAGATTACAGGCATGAGCCACTGTGCCTGGTCCCAGCTAATTTTTTTGTATTTTTGTAGAGATGAGATTTCACCATGTTGCCCAGGCTGGTCTCAAACTTCAGTTTTTTGCCAAAAACTCCTCAAGTGATCCTCCCGCCTTGGTCTCCCAAAGTGTTGGTATTACAGGTGTGAACCACCATGTTCAATCTGTTAACATTTTATCATGAGATTGCAGCAACTCATTCATATCTTCAGGATCCACTTCTAATTCTAGTTCTCATTCTATTTCCACCACATCTACAGTTACTCTTGAATTCCTTGAAGTCATGCATGAAGGTTGGAATCAGCTTCTTCCCAACTCCTGTTAATGTTAATATGTTGACCTTCTCCCATGAATCACATTCTTAATGGCGTGTAGAATGGTGACTTCTTTCCAGCAAGTTTTCACTTTGCCCAGATCCATCAGAGGAATCACTATCTATGGCAGACATAGCCTTATGAAATGCATTTCTTAAATAACAAGACTTGACGGTCGAAATAATAACTTGATCCATGGGTTGCAGAATGTATGCTGTGTTATGATGCATGAAAATAACATTCATCTTTGCACATCTCCACCAGAGCTCTTGGGTGACCAGATGCATTGTTAGTAAGCAACAATATTTTGAAAGGAATCTTTTTCCTAAGCAGTACACATCAATAATGTGCTTAAAATATTCAGTAAATCATGCTGTAAACAGATACACTGTCATCCAGGCTTTCTTGTTCCATTCCTAGAGCAAAGGCAGAGTGGTTTAGCATAATTCTTAAAGACCTCAGGATTTTTCAGAATGGTCTTTGAGCATTAGCGTCAACTGAGAGTCATCAGCTGAATTAGCCCCTAAAGAGAATCAGCTTGTCTTTTGACTCTTTGAAGCCAGGCATTGACTTCTCCTCTCTAGCTATGAAAGTTCTCAGTGACATCTTCCAATAGAAGACTGTTTCATCTCCTTTGTGGTTTAGTGTAGCTACCTTCATCAATGATATTAGATCTTCTGGATAACTTATGCAGCTTCTACATCAGCACTTGCTGCTTAGTCTTGCACTTTTATGTTATGGAGATGGCTTTTTAAACCTCATGAACCAATCTCTGCTAGTTTCCAACTCTTCTTCTGCAGCTTCTTCACCTCTCTCAGCCTTCATAGAATTGAAGAGAATTAGAGTCTTGCTCTGAATAAGAGTTTGGCTTAAGGAAATGTCATGTCTAGTTTGATCTTCTATCCTGACCACTCAAACTTTTCAGCAACAAAGCTATTTCACTTTCTTGTCATTTTTGTGTTCCCTGGAGTAGTTCTTAATTTCCTTCAGGAACTTTTCTTTTGCATGCATAATTTGGCCAACCGTTCTGGCTCAAGAAACCTAGCTTTTGGCCTATGTTTGTTTTTGACATGCCTTCCTCATTAAGCTTAGTCATTTCTAGCTTTTGATTTAAAGTGAGAGACATGTGAATCTTCATTTTACTTGAACACTTAGATGCCATTTTAGGGTTACTAACTGGCCTAACTCAGTGTTGTTGTGTCTCAGGGAATAGGAAGGACTGAGGAGAAGGAGAGAGATGGGGGAGTGGCCAGTCAGTGGAGCAGTCAGAGCACACAAAATTTATTGCTTACGTTTGCTGTCTTGGATGGGCACAGTCCATGGCAGCTCCCCAAACAATGACAATAGTAACATCAAAAATCACCCAACACGGATCACCTTAGCAATGAAAAAGTTTGAGACATTTCCAGAACTGCCAAAATGTGATAGAGAAACACAAAGTGAGCACATGTAGTTGGAAAATTGGGACCAATAGACTTGCTAGATGCAGGGTTGCCACAAACCTTCAATTTGTTAAAAAAAAAAAAAAAGTGACATTTGTGGCTGGGTGTAGTGGCTCACACCTCACCTGTAATCCCAGCACTTTTGGAGAGACAGCTTGGCCAAGATGGTGAAACCCCATCTCTACTAAAAATATAAAAATTAGCTGGGCATGGTGGCGGGTGCCTGTAATCCCATCTACTTGGGAAGCTGAGGCAGGAGAATTGCTTGAACCCAGGAGGTGGAGGTTGCAGTGAGCCAAGGTTGTGCCACTGCACTCCAGCCTGGGCAACAGAGTGAGACTCCATCACACACATACAAAAAAAAAGCAGCATTCATGAAGTGCAATAAAGTGAGCACAATAAAACAAGGTGTGCCTGTTTATTACTTTTAATAGTTATAGAAAAGTTGCATCAGGAAAAATAAAGTTCTGTCCTGACCTTTTGCCTTAAACAACTGGGTTTCCTTTATGTTCAGATCTAGTTAAAATTTGACCCCATAGACCTTGTTTACCTTGTTGGTTTTCCATCCCTTTACCCCATTAATGAATTCTGTATATTCATATTGCATTACCCAAGTGGAGATGGAAACTTATGAGACACTTAGAATAACATCTTCAGAGAGAGAAAAGAGCAGAGAAAGTGAGGAAGATAATAGTAAAAGCAGAATTTGAGAGGAGATTCAGGATGCTTGCATTTCCTGCAGCATGTACACTAGATAACTCACTAGATTCTCTCAAGGTTTTTCCTTACTCTTTCCTTGCCCATTTCTGATCCCTGTTTTTCCCATTTTCCTTCCTTCCTCATGTTCTTCCCTTCTCTTATCTTTCAAACCTCTGTTCCTTTGGGATAATGGCAATAATTACAGGTACCATGTATTGAGCTTCTACTACGTGTACTGAAATGCAAGTCAGTTTATAAGGTGCAGGACCGGGATTAAAATGTAAGTCCTGACTCTCAAACCCCACTTGCTTTTCCCTGCCTTACATTGCCTCTATATTGAAATTCAAAAGGAAAAAACAAAAACCAAAAACCAAAAGACTCTTGTTAATTTTTTTCTTGTTAAAAACAAAGGAAAAAGGTAGGTTGCAAAAAAAAGAACAAACAAAAAACCCCAAAACAAAACCCCACAAAAAAGCATGCTTATGATGTTTCTTTGTCACTTTAATTTTCCTTCAAATAAAAAGAAATCCAAACCCAAAGTCATTGTATCTTTCAGCTTTTCCTGTGTCAAATGGCATAGAAATATGAGGAACATAGATACAGATAAAATCTTTGCTCTCAGAATACAAATACAAGCTGGAGAAGACAAACGCATAAGCTGTTGAAATGGAAGGAATGACCATAAACCATGGGACGTTTATATTCATGTTTCCAAATAGCTCTCATTCATTATACACTTAGATCTAATTCTCTTCTTCAGCTGAGTTTAGGAGAAATTTTCCACTTGTGGCAGCAGTGTTGAATCAAAAAGCAATTTATATTTTGCTAAACAACAAAGGTGCTTCAAAGCTTCCCTGTACAAATGTGGTAGAGATTTTAGCATCAACGACCACCCCCCACTCTCTTGGCACCGTTTACTTCTTCGGTAAATTACAAACAAATTAGCAACTTTGTTATGTTAATATTTCAGCAATGGCGACCACCATTTACTGAAGATGTAATCTTTCGGAAGTCTTTCCATCAAGCTTTCTGGAGAAAATAAATCGTGTTAGTTACTACAAAGCTTAACTAGAGCTCAACTAATTGGCAATTCACATTCAAAACTTGACTACATATAGCATCTGTTGTTTTTGTCTAGTAAGTGTTTTTTTAGAAACAATTTATTGAGGTGAAATTCACAAAACATAACATGAATTGTTTTAAAGTGAACAATTCAGTGGCATTTAGTACAATCATGATGTTGTGCAACCATCAGCTCTATCTGGCTCCCAAAAAATCCATCGCTCCAAAGTAAAGTCCTTTACCCATTAACCCATTTATGCTAGAGGTCACAATTTTTTTTGTGAAAAATCAGACTTAGGCAATGACCTTGAGCAGTAGCACGTAAATAACTCCGACAAACTTAGCGTTCCAATAATGGAACACTAGGCATAATTGAGTTTCTGCCCACTCCTTCCTTTCCCCAGCCCCTGGCAATCATCACTGCACTTTGCCTGGATGGATTTGTCTATTCTGGCTATTTCATATAAGTGGAATCATATATTATGTGTCCAGTTTCTCTCACTCAGCATAATGCAGATTCATCTACATTTTAGCATGTATCAGGACTGTCTTCCTTTTCATAGCAGAATAATATTCTATTGTATGGCTATACCAGTTTGTTTATCCATTTATCTGTCGATGGATGTTTGGGCTGTTTCCACTTTTTGGCTGTTGTGAATAGTGCTGCTATAATATGTGTTTCTTTAAACGTTGTTTTGATTAGGGCTATGTAGGCACATAGCTTCAAGAGTCAAATAGTTCCACAAGGCCTCTTAGGAAAAGCGGCAGTTCCTTGAACATCTCTCATCCCACTTTGCTACTGTTTTCCTACTCCCAAAGGTGAGTGGGAATATGAACTATTTCTGGGTCTGTGTGTCCTGTAGGAATTGTTCTATTCCTTTCTGGAAGTGCTTTTCTGCCTTGCACACATGTTGCAATCAGCCCTCAGCCTCAGGTCTCCAGGGCTCAGGCGCACTGCCCCGCCAACAGCTCCTCCTCCCTTGTGCTTGATTCTGCAAATTCTAACCGTCCGGGCCTCCCTGCACTCCATCTCTGTCTCCTCAATTCTGTGCTCTCTTTAGATCCCTCTCCCTTCCTTGCAGCCCAGAGACTGCCTTCATCTGGGCCAACTGTAGGGCTCATCTGGCTGGTTTCCCTTCTCTCAGAGACCACAGCCCTGCCCTACCTATTGTCCACTGTCTGAAAACCATCTTTTCATATCTGGTTTTCTAGGTGTTTAAGGCAGGAAGATTGATACATTCAGTTGCTGTTACTCTATCCTGGTGAGATTCAGAAGCCCTTCTCTGTGGATTTTTAGTGATAGTTTTCTTTTTAAGTTTCCTTCTTTCAGGCCAGTCTTTTTTTTTTTTTTTTTTTTTTTGCAGTTTTCCCCACTTGTTTATTTTTGTCTTTGTCTTTGACAATTGAGACTTTCCCCAAACGCCTGGTGATTCTAGGCTGTTCCTACTAAAGCCTAGGATGCTAAATGGATGAGAGGCTCCATGTTTATGAGGAAGTTTGTCATCTCATGGGATTCACTGGAGAATGAACTGATTTTTAGAGCTCTTTACATTAACAACTAAGATTGACCTTTAATGAATTAATAGTATAATTCGTTTCAAATTAAGAAGTGACCTTACATCCTATGGAATGTGGAATTTTAAGGGAAAGCTGATAGTAAGAAATAGACTTTCTCATATATGTTAAATCATAAACTATTCCTTACTCTGTGTAAGCAAAAGAGTACTTTGTTTTATATAAATTCTTACTTTACTCTGAAAGGATGATTGAATGTTTTTTCTTGTGCAGAGTGTAAGCTCCTTTGAAGAAAGGACTCATGGCCTGTTTTTTTTTTTCTTTTGCTGTATTGAATTCTTTCTCTCCTCCAAGACCTCCACTTATCTGCTCCTTGACCCTGAAAATCATGCTCAGGGGACTGCGGAATTAATGATTTACCTGTTTAATGAGGTGCTCTGATCAGTGTTAAATACAATTTATGGGAGGCCATTGTTTTGGGTGGAGCTCCTATCGTAGGCCCCAACGCACCCGACCAAACTAGAAGGGAGTCACTCATGGCTAGGCTAATTCCAGGCCTAGCCTTTTTAGTTCATAATTCCTGTAATAAGTGCCTTGCAGAGCCTCCCACACACTGACTGCCCTGTTGAATTGTTACTAGAGACTGTGAGCGATGATAAAGAGAAATGTTTGCATATATCAAAATCTTCCTGTATCTCTTGACATGACAAATTGTCATCTGGGAATAATGAGGAGAATTATGGCACGCTGAGAATATACTGTCTATCTTCAGTGGAAGAGGTTTAAGGAAGCACCTGATAACATTATAAAATCCCCCTCTTAAATCATCTGACCTCAAACATGTGTACATGCCAAAGTTATTACAAAGGAAAATAGAAAGGTAAATGCCACATCATTTTGCAAGAATGGCAAGAATTAACACTTCAGCCAATACTTTTCCTAATGAAATATTTTAAATTCTAACTACCCAACTATCAAATTAATCCATTGCAAATTGAGTAACTCTGGGACTAGTTTGCTCCTTGAAGGAGTGCTATAAACTACTAGGGGGCACCATTTTACATATCAATCTGGTCTTTGCTGACCTTGGACTAAGTTCTAGTCCCTGAATTAAACATAGAGAAACTTGTGACTCATCTGGATTTTAAATTTTGGATGCTACTAGGAGAAACTTTTAAGTAAACATTGCATTTTAATATACTTATTTTTATGAAGTGGGTGAATTGAACATTTCAGACTTTAGAACCCATAATTTATTTCTCTATGTTTTTCAAACAGAAAAAAGAACAAAGGAAAAATCCATCTTCATTATTTTAGCTCTCTGTATTATCTGCCATAGTGTTCAGTGAGATCATCTTTAAAAGGTTAAGTGACTTGGAAATTTGCAAAATGTTCCTAGTTTCATGTTCTATTCAGCTGTCCCAGGAGAGGATACTGAAGATACTGGCCATGTTAGCCATCAGTATTGCTGATCCCTGGGACTATGTGAGCAACACCGTACTGAAGAAAAGGGAAGAGAATAAAGATAATACACATCTGGAGCTATGCAGGACAGAGAAAAAAATATGAAGTGATTCTTGTATATACATATGCTGTTTTTACTAAGACACTGAATGACATAAAGATTAGAGAACAATACAAGATAGGTTATCTTGTATAGGGCTCAATCATGTGGTATAAATTGTAAATCCTAAAAAGATTCAGAGAAAGGAGATATCAGTGTGGGTTTAGAGGACTGGGGTGGACAGCAGAATGTTCTGGGAGTTCATGATCTAAGAGCAGATAGAATTCCTTCCGAAGCCATTAAGAAGAGGTGTGCTGTCTCCAGATGGAGCAGCGGCCAGCAAAGACAAAGAGGTGACAAAGGAGAAGTTTTGCCAAATGGGCACCTTCTGGAGGAGGATCTGACTGGAGAAGATCTGTAATACAGGAAAAAAGTTGAAGACATGTTTGCATGATGATCATCATTAGCCTATCAGAACAGCTAGTTTCTCTGGAAATAATTTTTTTCTACCATGCAAATTTTGTAAAATATATTTGAGGTAGGGCTTCGTGAACAAATAATGCAACAGTTCTGTGTGGGCTGTGTCTCGTTTTGAGCCCTGTCTGGTTGTGCGATAGTAGGATCGTATTTTAACTTGCTAAGATTCCAAAGCCTCCATAGCCTGTCTTCTTTCTGTTTGCTTTATTTACTTCCTGTTATTTTCCAACATGCACGTTTCACAAGTGTCAATCTAATTTCTTCTACTTTCCATAAACTTCTACTTTCATATCTTTTACTCAGAATAAACTTTTTTTTTTTTTAAATCCTTCCTGTTTATAACAATATGATGAAGGCTTGAGGCCTTCGCAGGGTATCTTGGCCTTCTTTGATCTTCCTCTCCTTTGGACTCCTAAAACATTTTGGATCTATAGCACTCCCACCCCCATTCAATTCTTACCCATAAATTCTCTCATATTATGTACATTTTTGAGTACGTATTTGTGTGTTTCTCACTTGGTTACAATTTTTTAAATAGCAGCGGCCATGGTATAATATTGAATCCACACTATAGGTTCATTGTTCATATGTCAGTTAAGGCAATGGGCTGATTTTTTTTTGAGACGGAGTCTTGCTCTGTCACCCAGGCTGGAGTGCGGTGGCTTTATCTTGGCTCACAGCAAGCTCTGCCTCCCGGGTTTGCGCCATTCTCCTGCCTCAGCCTCCCGAGTAGCTGGGACTACAGGCGCCTGCCACCAAGCCCGGCTACTTTTTTGTATTTTTAGTAGAGACGGGGTTTCACCGTGTTAGCCAGGATGGTCTCGATCTCCTGACCTCGTGATCCGCCTGCCTCGGCCTCCCAAAGTGGGGCTGATATTGTTGAATTTTTGGAATTTTTTGGGTTGCTTACTTTGATCTTCTTAAAGATTGTTTGGTAAAGTTTGTGTTTAGAAGTTAAGGGGGAAAATGAAGCCGCCATATCCACCAGAGTGTCATTTTAATTTTTTGAGATCTCTCACAGTAAAAACTCGTAGGAAATAAGAATGAAATCTTGGAAATAGGTCTAGGGGAGCATAAATAATAAAACCTTTTTTTAGAATGTGTCTTATAACATTTTCCTATATGATAGTTTCATAATTTTAGGTGAATAGCCACACCGCTGTGTTTTCCTCCCTAAAAAATTTTATATTTCCATCAGGAGATCCCTGAATATTATCTTAACAGAATTTATTATCTTTTAATGTTTATGCCCTATACAGTAAGCTTTAAAATTTATCACATATTAAAAGTAGTTATGATATTTTCTAAAATTACATTATCACAATATATCAGTTAAAATAAAACTTTTGCCAATAAGATTATTATTATTATGTATATGATTCTAGTCAACTAAGAAAATTGTTCGGTGGGGGGAGGGGGGAGGGATAGCATTAGGAGACATACCTAATGTTAAATGACGAGTTAATGGGTGCAGCACACCAACATGGCACATGTATACATATGTAACAAACTTGCATGTTGTGCATATGTACCCTAAAACTTAAAGTATAATTTAAAAAAAAATTGTCCACACCTGAATGGCTAAAAGAGATTTAGAGAAATTTTTGTTTATGAATATAGATGCATCGCACTCCAATAAATGTGGAGCATCTGAACTGAAAGTTAGGTGAAGTAATACACATTTCTTTTTTTAATGTGTTTTTTGTAAGACCTATACAATTTTTAAAGAGCAGTTACGTTAAAATAATGTTGCTATTTTACTTGATTTGCTAAATTCTTCTTAAGAAGCTTATTAGAAGAAGTGATGCAGAATTATACTCAAATTACTAATGTGACTTTAACAACAGAGCAAATAGATATATTTTCCTTTTCAAATTCTGCTTATGTTGGTATATTATTTCTAACTCCCATTGGCAAAGAGACATCTCTTCTTTTGTTCAAGAAGAGTATATAATATTATACAGGGGAGGATATGTGTAGGTTACATGCAAATACTACATCATTTGTATACGGGGGTGGAGCATCCACGATTTTTGTTATTTGTCGGGGATCCCAGGGCCAATGTCCTGAGGATACTCAGAGACAACTGTATGTTGTACACAGTTTAAATGGTACATAAAAAGATGCAATGAAAAGCAAATTTCTTACTTATCTATGTCTTCCAGTTGGTAGAAAATTATCTGCCAGCAATGCAACTTTCTGTCTGAGTCAACTGCAATCAGTTTATTACATGTCATTTCAGATATGGTCTATACTTAACAGAGCCATAAATATATCCGTGTTCTATTTTTCACACAAATGGCATATAACATGGTTTCCCATCTTTTTGCACTAAGCAACATATATTGGGGACTTTTCAGTTTCAGAACCTATAGAGTTACACATTTCAGTGGCTGTTTATTAATCTATTATACAAATGTACCAAACTGCATTTAATCCATCCCCTACCAATGGGTTTCCTCCAGTCTTTTGCTCAATCTTTTGCTCATGCCCAGTGAGTAGCTTTGTACTTACAATGCTGAGCACATGTTGTTGCATTTCTAAAGGACAAATTTGCAGATATAGAGTTGTTGGGACAAGAAATGTGCCTTTTAAAATTTGGTAGACATTGTTAGATTACCTGAATCATAGCACTAGTTTCACCTCCATGAAGAGGATAAGAACCTGTTTATCTTTAACCTCACCGATAATTATCAAACTTTTTGGTTTTTGGAGTTCTGATTTAATGAGGTAATACATAAGATAAAAAATTGTATCCTATAGTTGTATTTAGAATTTCTTTTGTTAATGAAGTTCAACATTATCGTAATAGAAACATTCAAAATGTTTAAGAGCCATTTCTATTAAGATAATAAATTGAATCTTGTAGTTTTATTAAGCATTTCTTTTAATGTGAATGAAGGTCAACATCTTATAAATGTTATAAGCCATTTGTATTGTATTGTAAATCATCTGTTAAGATTCTTTGTCTGTTTCTGTTGGTCTGTGGGCCTTAGAAATTTATTTTACATTAGTGGTTAAGAACATACTGCTGCAAATATTTTTTTCTATTTGTTTTTCACCATGATGCAATGTATCTTTTTTCTTTTTCTTCTACTTCTTTTTTTTTTTTTTTTTTTTTTTGAGATGAAGTCTCACTCTGTTGCCCAGGTTGGAGTGCAGTGGCGCAAGTGGTGCGATCTCGGCTCACTGCAACCTCCGACTCCTGTATTCAAGCGATTCTCCTGCCTCAGCCTCCCAAGAGCTGAGACTACAGGTGCCCACCACCATTCCCCCCCCCAAAAAAATAATAATTTTTGTATTTTTAGTAGATACTGGGTTTCACCATGTTGGCCAGGCTGGTCTTGAACTCCTGACCTCACGTGATCCGCCCACCTTCACCTCCCAAAGTGCTGGGATTATAGTAGGCGTGAGCCACTGTGCCCGGCCAAGAAATGCATCTTTTTCTACATGTATTTGGGTTTGTTAATCTTTGTTCTTTTGGCTTCTGGATTTATTTGTGTCACACTTATAAAGGCCTTTTCCACTCTAAGATTAAAGAAAAAAAATGTTTTTCCTTAGTGTTTGCTAACATTTCATGGTTTCTTTTTCTTTTCTACTTCTTTAAATAAATGTTTTAAATCATTGTTCTATTTGATATTTGCTTGGAAATAAGGAGGAAGATAGGAATAAAGTAATATTTCTTCATATGGCTACCTTATTGATACAGTATTATTTATTGAATAATAAATTTATCTAGCAATCCATCTTTACTTCTGGAATGAAATGACAACTAAATCACATCTCAAAGACCTAAAAGTATTTCCACCTATTCCTGGGTTAAAAAAAAAAGCACTCTTAGTGTCTTCTTACAAAGTTGTTGCTCTGTCAAACTCTTCCATTCACTGAAAGAAAACAGTCTGTGATGCATTTTAAAGACAGCATGCTTGCATTTGTCTTTTCTTCCTGGATTTCTCTACTTGACCTGTTAGGGCCTAATGGAGAAAGAAAACGTGTTCTAATAATACATTCTAAAAGTTAGCTTAGAAAGATGTTTCTTTGTTAAACACTTCCATTCAACACAAAGTTAAGGTGAACATTAAAAAAAAATTTAAATGAATGAAAATAGAGACACAACATACCAATGCTTCTAGGATACAGCAAAAGCAGTGCTAAGAGGAAAGTTTATAGTGTTAAAAGCCTATATAAAAATATAGAGAGATCATCAGTTAACAACCTAATGTGCCTCAAGGAACAACATTAGGAAAAACAAGGACAAACCAAACCCAAAGCTAGCAGAAGACAAGAAATAACAAATATCAGAGCAGAACTAAATGAAATTGAGATTAAAAAAAAGCTGCCTCCAACACCCCAACCCACACACGCACATTCACCACACAGTCATACAAAGGATAAATGAAACGAAAAGTTGGTTCTTCGAAAAGATAAACAAATTGATTGTTCATTAGCTGCATTAAGCAAAAAAAAAAAAAAAAAAAGGCAAGCTTCAAGTAAGCACAATTAGAAATGACAAAGGTGACATTACAACTGATGCCATAGAAATGCGAAAGATTATCATAGACTACTATGAGCATCTCTGTGATATCGGAGGGGGTCAGGGAAGTGCTGGGTAGAGAAGGGTGGGATCCCTGGTGAGGGCTCCACCCTGAGGCCTGTGCCCATGGACCTAAGTGACAATAGGCACTTCTGTTTTCAGGCCCAAATGTTGCATTTTCTAAGACCACTCTGGCCTACCATGACCCCTCTCCTGTGCCTATGAAAACCCTGAGGCCCGAGCAGGCACAGACACAGGCGACCGAACGTCGAGAGGAACACACCGGCAGAAGAACATACCCAGAGACGCTGGCCGACCATTGACAGCAGAACGATGTGGATGACGTGGAATTTGGCCAAGGATGGTCAGAGGAGAGCCCCGCCGCTGAGCGGCCGGACTCCAGGGAAGACCACCTTCCTACTCCATCCCTCTTCTGGCTCCCCATCCACCTGCTGAGAGCTACTTCCACCACCCAATAAAAAACCTCGCGCCCATCCTCCAAGCCCATGTGTGTTCCGATCGGTACACTAAGGCAAGCACCTGGGAACCCGGAATACAGAAAGCCCACTGTCCTTGCGATAAGGCACAGGGGGTAATCGAGCTGATTAACAAGAGCTGCATGCTAAGCTGAAAGAGCACACTGTAACACATGCCCACTGAGACTTTGGGAGCCGTAAACACTAAATACTAGAGGGTGTCGGAGCCCCACAACGTGCCCTTCTGCATGCTCCCCCTAGGGGTTTGAGCAGCAGGGCACCGAAGAAGTGAGCTACACCTCCATTGCATGCCCTGGGAGGGGAACAAGGGAACGTTTCCCGTTTTATCTACAAACTAGAAAACATAGAGGAAATGAGTAAGTTCCTGAAAAATACAACCTCCCAAGACTGAACCAAAAGAAATAAAAATCCTGAACAGACCAATAATGAGTAATGGGATTGAATCAATAATAAAAAATCTTCCAAAAAAAAAAAAAAAAAAAAAAGCCCAGGACCAGACAGATTCATAGCTGAATTCTATCGGCCATACAAAAAATTGGTACCAATCCTACTGCAATTGTTCTAAAAAATTAAGGAGAAAGTAATCCTCCCCAACTTCTTCTACAAAGCCAGTATCATCTTAATACCAAAGCTAGGCAAAGACATAACAGAAAAAGAAAACTACAGGCCAATAACTCTGATGAACATAGATGCAAAACCCTTAACAAAATACGAGCAATTGAATCCAACAGCACATCAAAAAGATGATACATCATGATCAAGGGTTTTATTCCAGGGATGCAAGGATGATTCGACATATGCAAGGATGCAAAAGTATTCAATAATCAAATCAATAAATGTGATTCAACACATAAACAGACTTAAAAATAAAAACTATGAGATTATCTCAATAGATGCAGAAAAAGCATATAATAAAATTCACCATTGCATCATAATGAAAACTCTCAATAAGCTAAACATGTACCTTAAAATAATAAAAGTCCATATACAACAAACCCACAGACAACATCCTACTGAATGGGGAGAAGTTGAAAGCATTCCTCCTAAGAACTGGAACAAGACAAGGATGCTCACTTTCACTACTCCTATTCAGCATAGTACTGGAAGTCCTAGCTATACCAATCAGGCAAGAGAAAAAATAAAAGTTATCCAAATTGGAAAAGAAGTAAAATTATCTCTGTTGATGATATGATCCTAAAAAGAAAACCCTAAAGACTCCTCCAAAAGACTCCTAGATTTGATAAACGACTTCAGTAAAGTTTCAGATTTTTTATTTTGTTTCATTGGGTGTCTCTTGAGTGTTTTAGTACCACTATACTATTTTAATTGCTCTTTTTATTTTTTAAGAATTTTCCAATTCTTTTTTTTTCCATGGGAATTTTGGACTCAGCTTGCCTATTTATAAAGAAAGTCTTATTTTATTTTAACTTCAGTTACAGCAAACATACTTATTTATGGAGAATTGGCATTTTTGCAACATTGACTATTCTTATCCAATAAAAGGATATGTCTTCCCAGTTATTAAGGCCTTATGTTGTGTCTCTCTCAACAGTGTTTAAAATATTTCTTCTTAGAGTTTTTACATTTAGATTAGGGTTATTTCTAGATATTTTATCTTTCTGACACTATTCTGAGTGTGTGTTTTCTTCTTTAGCATGCTTTTTTTTTTTTTTTTTTTTTTTTTGAGACAGAGTCTCGCTCTCGCCCAAGCTGGAGTGCAGTGGCGCGATCTCGGCTCACTGCAAGCTCCACCTCCTGGGTTCAAGCCATTCTCCTGCCTCAGCCTCTCGAGTAGCTGGGACTACAGGCACCCGCTACCATGCCTGGCTAATTTTTTTGTATTTTTAGTAGAGACGGGGTTCACCATGTTAGCCAGGATGGTCTCGATCTCCTGACCTCGTGATCCGCCCGCCTCGGCCTCCCAAAGTGCTGGGATTACAGGCGTGAGCCACTGCACCCGGCCTAGCATGGCCTAGCATGTCTTATAACTGGTTTTTGTCTGTGTTTTGAATTGATTTTGAACTTTTTGAACTCGGTTACCTTTCTGAATTTTCATATTTTTTTTGCAGTGTGGTCATTTTGAGTGGGTTGTTTTCGATTTTCCAGGCTTATAAACACCTAATCTTCAAAAAATGTAAATGTCACCTCCTCATTTTTACTGTTTATGTCTCTTATTTTTTTCTTTTGTTTAACTGCATTGATTAGTATGTTGAGAATAGAGTTATAAAGTGGTGACAGTTAAATGTCTAGTCTTGTCTTTGACTTAACAGAAACTATCTTATTGCTTTCTGACTCTTCTAGATAGCAGTTCATCCATGTTTTTATATTTATTTGCACATAATTGAGAGGTCTGTTTTGCTTTGTAGTATTATTACCATATTTGCGCATTCTTCCTGTTTTTCTTACTAATTTACTATTTATATGCAGAGAGCCACCTATTAAAACTGAAAGTTCAAATATACTGGAAATAGATAGCCAGCTGCTGGGTTGGGCTTTCATTTCATGATTTTATTTTTGAATCTGGAGATTTGTCATACTTTCTTATAAGCTCAGCAATTCATTTAAAAGTGTTTCAACTATTTTTATCTGGCATTTCCAGGTGTTTTATGGCCAATGACTTTCAGGATATCTAGTCTCTGTATGCTGGAAACGGAAGTCTTATTTATCTTTTTGAAGGTTAATATTTGTTTTTCAGGAAGTGCTTTTCTTTAGCTTCTTTCACTACTTTCTATCTTCCCTCTTCCATACTTTTTCCTCTTTCTATATTTCTCTCTTCCACAGTTTTTCCTCTTTATTATTATTTTTGTCTAATAAACCCTGGTTTTTGTTGTTAAACATAATTTGCTTGCTGAGCTTATTGGATTTAAAACATAATTAGAGAAGCTCAGAAAGCACCATGTTTCATTGACTACATGATGTGAGTGAGTTGATGTTGTCTTTTGAAAGAATCCAGGAGAGAAATTTTCAGTGACAACATCAGATTCTAAGATGCACTAGAGCAAGGAGTATGGATGTCTTGTCAATTCACTTGCTATATGATCTTGGGAAAGTTGCTTAACCTCTGTGAGCCTCAGTTTCCTTACTTGAAAAACAGGGATAAAGATAAAAATTAACTCATAAAATTAATTTCATATAAAGATTATTTTATATGAAACACATAAAGCAGCCTTAGTAAGCTTTTATGATTGTTTTAATGATACTATGCTAATTGCCTACCAGGATACTTAACACATGGTAGTCATTAAGGATATTTAGAAATTGAATTTTGAATGGGTGAGCTTAACATAACGTACATGATTATCTTTTGTTTAGTGACTCAGCACTATGCTGATACTTTGATTGTCCCTCTCCATGAAGGTTACACTGTCTTTATCTTTGTATTCTGGTAACACCTACCTCTGGACTCATATTTGTTTGCAAGAAAAATGAAATGTCTAATTAATTTAAGCCACTGTTTGGTCAGATTTTCTATTACTTGCAGTCGAACCCAATCCTTAACGGATACAGAATTTGGATTAGAAGTCATTAATGCCCAACATTAACAGATTATTCTTCCCCACTTGGACTTCCAGAACAAAGCAACTCTTCCCCCTAACCTCGGCAGTCTACTGTTGCTTGACATAATTAAACTGTCCTTTTGTGTAAATAAAAGCACGTTCTCATTCTCCTCAAAAGAAGATTCCCAAAGTCTCAGCTACTGTACCCATTTCCAAGTCCAGATGTCTAGATGTAGTTCTGTTGTAATTCTGCTGCAAACCTGTCTTTATATTTTGTAACCTATGCACTTGTGATATCTCAGTGGGTTCATCTTTCCCATTGCTCAGAAAAGCCACTGCACTGAGAAAAGCAGCTGTTTTTTTTTATTTGTTTGTTTTTGGCAGCAAATGGAGTTTAACTAACACAGGGGTAGCCAAGTGGGAGATGGAGCTTAGTACTCAAATCAGCCTCCCTAAGAACACAGAGGCCAGGGTTTTTATGGATAATTTGGTGGGCAGGGGACTAAGGAATGGGTGCTACTGATTGGTTGGGGATAAAATCATGTGTGTGAAAAATGGTCCTTGTGCTTTTGAGTGAGGCTCTGGATGGGGGCCACAGGACCAGCTGAGTCATGAGTCATGGGTCTGGGAGGAGTCAGTTGGTTGCCAGAATACAAAAGTCTGGAAAACATCTCAGATGACCAATCTCAGATTCTACAATAGTGATATTATCCATGGGAGCAATTGGGGAAGTTACTAATCTTGTGACCTTTGATGCAGTAAATGATTATGGAAAGTCAAGCTATACCCATAGCTTAGCAGAATTCAGGCCCCTTCCATAATCTTAATCTTGTGGGCTTTCTTTAGTCTTACAGAAGCAGTTTAAGTCTCTGAAAAAGGAGGGGGTCAGTTTTATGGAGGGACTATTATTATCCTTGATTCAAAGTTAAACCATAAACTAAATTCCTCCCATGGTTAGCTTGGCTTATGCCCAAGAATGAGCCAGGACAGCTAGCCTATAAGGCTAAAAGCAGGATGGATTCAGTGATGCTGGAGTTCTCTCACTATCACAATCTTTACAAAGGTGGTTTCACACTAAACTTTAAAGTTCACTGCCTTTATCTTATAAAAATAGCAGGAAAAGGAAGAGAGAAATAAAGGAAAATTAGTTATCACATATGAATGTATGTTAAAATTAGTTGGCATATATTGATACGAATTTATGGATAGCTACTTCAGGTGTCTTTCTGTGACTAGTCCTAAGACTATAAATAGTATTTATAACTTTGTTGCTCAAGTTCCATTTACCCTTAGACAACATCTAAACTGGTCAGCTTTCTTTTCTTTGTGGAGTGACCTGCATCTTCATTTGTGGGACACCTGAGCCCTTGTTGGTACTACTTCTAGGAGGATGTTGTAGTTTTCTATGAGACTCTACCACTGGACATGACGGTACGAGGAAATGTTCCAGAGGTCTCAGGAATTCCATTTTTATTTTCATGTGCCCAAGTAGTATATCAGAAACCCTGTTTTTTGCTGCTAACCAAGACCAGAAAACCCAGTCCACATTGTAGTCCCATTTTGTAGCCTATTTTTCTAGTGGTTTGAGTAGCCCCATATGGTCTAGTGTCAATGTCAATATTAAGTTTAATGGAATCACTGATATGTTCTATGTAGTTATTTTTTGCATGCCTACCATTATCTCTAAACTCATAGAGATCAGAGTCATGGACATGAGAAGCAGAACTTGGCAAATAGACTAGAGGTATAGTAACAGATGCCACTCACACTACCATCCTTTTTCAGAAACAAATTACTGTATTTGTCAGTGTTTCTAGTTGCAAACAATGAAATCCACTCTAGCTAGTTAAGTAGAAAGGGATTTTAAAAACTAGGTAACTCACAGTATCTCCAGCACAACTAGGAACCAGGGTTGGATTCTACCATCATCCAGGAATAATCCCAATTATGTTGTATGAGCATCCTGGTGAAAACTCAACAATAATCATTGCTTGTCTCATGACAATGATCATGGTAGAGACTAGATGGCAGATACCCAACACACCTGACTCAGAAGAACCAGGTGCTTACATTATCATGGTGACCAGATGACTGAGTTTTTTGCACATGACTTCTGCTTCATTTTTCTCCCTTCCACATCCAAGTCTTGAATGCATGCACATTATTGGCAGAATCTATGTTACTTGTCTGAATCTATATTGCAATGCTGTGGAAAATCATAGTTTTAAAAAATATTTTTGATTATTTGATATGGTTTGGCTTTGTGCCACCACCCAAATCTTATCTTGAATTGTAATCCCCAGGTGTTGAAGGAGGCACCTGGTGGGAGCTGATTGGATCATGGGGGCAGTTTCCCCCATGTTGTTCTTGTGACAGTGAGTGAATTATCAAAGAGATCTGTTGGTTTTATAATGGGCTCTTCCCTCTTTGCTCTCACTATCTTGTCTGCCACCATGTAAGACATGCCTGCTTCCTTTTCTGCCATGACTGTAATTTTCCTGAGGCCTCCCCAACCATGTGAAACTGTGAGCCAATTAAATCTCTTTTCTTTATAAATTACCCAATGTTGGGCAATTCTTTATAGCAGTGTGAAAACGGACTAATACATTATTCTTCAGATTGAGAAGAATCACAATATGAAAACTATCAAAATGTAGAGATATTCTTTAATATCTGCATGTCAGTCCCAAGTAACATGGTCACTACAGGCTCATTTTGACAATGATACAGCCCTAAGGTTTTTAATTGTTTAATTTTTCATTGATGTAAAATTCACTTAACATAAAATTAACCATTTAAAAACACAATTCAGCCACATTTAGTACATTTACATTGTCAGGCAACTGCCACATTTATCTAGTTTCTATTCTTTAATTTTTTATTTTCAGTGGGTTAATCTCAACAAGCCACAGATTTATTAAAAAGAAATGCAGATAGAGGGAAGCAGGTCACTGTAATTTATACATAAGCATTTTTTGTAAAAAACTTTTATTTTAAGTTCAGGGATACCTGTGCAGGTTTATTATATAAGTAAGCTTGTGTCATGGGGGTTTGTCGCACAGATTATTTTATCACCCAGGTAGTAATCCTAGTGTCTATTAGTTATTTTTTCTGATCCTCTCCCTTCTCCCACTCTCCATCCTCCAATAAGCCCCAGTTTCTGTTGTTCCCCTCTATGTGACCATGTGTTCTCATCATTTACCTCCCATTTATAAGTGAGAACATACGGTATTTGGTTTCCTGTTCCTGTGTTAGTTTTCTAAGGTTAATGGCCTGCAGCTCCATCCATTTCCCTGAGAAGGATGTGATATTATTTTTATGGCTGCATAGTATTCCATGGTGTATATGTACCACATTTTCTTTATCCAGTCTACCATTGATGAGCATTTAGGTTGATTCTATATCTTTGTTATTGTGAACAGTGCTGCAGTGAACATAATGCATTAATGTGTCTTTATGATAGAATGATTTATATTCCCTTGTGTATATACCCAGTAATGGGATTGTTTTTAGGTCTTTGAGGTATCATCACACTGTCTTCCATGATGTTTTCCCATTTATTTATGTCATCTCTGATTTTTTTGGACAGTGTTGTATAGTTTTCCTTGTAGAGATCTTCCACTTCCCTGGTTAGCTCTATTCCTAGGTATTTTATTCTTTTTGTGGCAATTGTGAATGGGATTGCATTCCTGATTTGGCACTCAGCTTGACTGTTGTTGGTGTATAAGAATGCTAGTAATTTTTGTTTTAATACATTGATTTTGTATCCTGAGGCTTTGCTGAAGTTGTTTATTAGCTAAAGTATGGGGTTTTCTAGATACAGGATTATGTTGTTTGAAAACAGAGAGTTTGACTTCCTCTCTTCCTATTTGGATGCACTTTATTTCTTTCTCTTGCCTGATTGCTCTGGACTTCCAATACTATGTTGAACAGGAATGGTGAGAGAGGGTGTTTTGTGTCAGTTTTCAATTATAATCCTTCCAGCTTTTGTCCATTCAGTATGATACTGATTGTGCATTTGTCATAGGTGATTCTTATTATTTTGAGGTATGTTCCTTCAAAACCTAGTTTATTGAGAGTTTTTAATACAAAGCGGTGTTGAATTTTATAGAAAGCCTTTTCTGCATCAATTGAGATAATCATGTGGTTTTTGTCCTTAGTTCTGTTTATGTGATAAATCACATTTATTGATTTGCATATGTTGAACCAACCTTGCATTCCAGGGATAAATCCTACTTGATTGTAGTGGATAAGATTTTTGATGTGTTGCTGGATTCAGTTGCCAGTAGTTTATTGAGGATTTTTGCATCAATAATGATCAAGAATATTGGCCTGAAGTTTCCTTTTGTTGTTGTTGTGTCTCTGCCAGGTTTTGGTATCAGGATGATGGTGGCCTCATAGAATTAGTCCTTCCTCCTCAATTTTTGGAATAGTTTCAGTGGGAATGGTACCAGCTCTTGGTAGACTATTTATTACTAATTCAATTTTGGAGCTCGTTACTGGTCTGTTCAGGGATTCAGTTTCTTCCTGGCTCAGTCTTGAAAGGGTGTAAGTGTCCAAGAATTTATCCCTTTCTTCTAGATTTTCTAGCTTATGATCATAGAGGTATTTATAATATTCTCTAATAGTTATTTGTATTTCTGTGGGGTCAGTGGTAATATCCCCATTGCCATTTCTAATTTTTTTTTGCATCTTCTCTCTTTCTTTTTTATCAGTTTAGTTGGTGGTCTACATATTTTATTAATTTTTTTAAAAAATCAACTAGTGGATTCATTGATCTTTTGAATTTTTTTTATGTGTGTCTCAATCTCCTTCAGTTCAGTTCAGTTCAGTTCTTTCTTTTGAGACAGGGTCTCACTCTGTTGCTCAGGCTGGATTGCAGTGGTTCAATCTCAGCTGACTGCAACCTCTGCCTCCTGGGATCAGGCAATTCTTGTGCCCCAGCCTTCTGAGTAGGTGGGACTATAGGTGTGTGCCACCACACCCAGCTAATTTTCGTATTTTCAGTAGAGATGAGGTTTTGCTATATTGGCCAGGCCTGGTCTTGAACTCCTGGCCTCAAGTGATTCACCTGCTTTGGCCTCCCAAAGTAGTGGGATTACAGGCATGAGCCACCATGCCTAGCCAATTCAGTTCTGATTTCCTGTCTTCTGCCAGTTTCAGGGTTGGTTTTCTCTTGGTTCTCTATTTCTTTTAGTTGTGATCTGAGGTTGTTAGAGTGAGATCTTTCTAACTTTTTGATGTGGGCATTTAGTGCTATAAATTTCCCTCTTAAAACTGCCTTAGCTGTGTCCCAGAGATTTTGGTATGTTGTATTTTTGATCTCATTAGTTTAAAAAAATCTTGATTTCTGCCTTAATTCTATTGTTTACCCAAAAGTCATTTAGGAGCAGGTTATTCAATTTCCATGTGATCGTATGGTTTTGAGCAAATTTCTTAGTCAGGATTTCTAATTTGATTGTGCTGTGGTCTGAGAGTGATTGTTATGATTTCAGGTCTTTTGCATTGCTGAAGACAGTTTTGTGTCTGATTATGTTATCAATTTTTGAATATGTGTCATGTGGTGATGATATGAATGTATATTCTGTTGTTTTTGGGTGGAGAGTTCTGTAGACGTCTACCAAGTTCATTTGATCCAGTGCTGAATTCAGGTCCTGAAAATCTTTGTTAATTTTCTGCCTTGATGAATTGTTTCATACTTTTAGTGGGGTGTTGGAGTCTCCCATTATTGTTGTGCCAGCCTAAGTCTCTTTGAAGGTCTCTAATAACTTGCTTTATAAATCTGGGTGCTCCTGTTTTGGGTGCATATTTATTTAGGGTATTTAGATCTTCTTTTTGAATTGAACCCTTTACCATTATGTAAAGCCCTTCTTTATCTTTTTTTTAATCTTTGTTGGTTTAAAATCTGTTTTGTCAGGTACTATGATTGCAACCCATGCTTTTTTCTGTTTTCCATTTGTGTGGTAGATTTTCCTCCATCCTTTTATTTTGAGCCTATGGGTGTCATTGCATGTGAGATGGGTCTCTTAAAGACAGCATATCAATGGGTCTTGGTTCTTTATCCAGCTTGCCACTCTGTGCCTTTTAATTGGAGCATTTTGTTCATTTACATTCATGGTTAATATTGATATGTGTGGATTTTATCCTGTCATAATGATGTTAGCTGGTTATTAATCAGGCTTGTTTGTGTGGTCACATTACAGTCACTGGTCTTTGTACTTAAGTGTGTTTTTTTATAGTGGCTTTCCATATTTAGTGTTTCTTTCAGGAACTCTTATAAGGCAGGTCTGGTGGTAACAGATTGCCTCAGCATTTGCTTGTCTGTAGAGGGTCTTATTTCTCTTTCACTCATAAAGCATAGTTTGGCTGGATATGAAATTCTTGGTTGGAATTTCTTTTCTTTAAGAATGAATATTGGCACCCAATCTTTTCTGGTTTGTAGGATTTCTGCTGAGAGATCCACTGTTAATCTCACGGGCTTTCTTTTGTAGGTGACCTGATATTTCTCTCTAGTTACCTTTAACATGTTTTTTTTTTTTTCCTTTCATTTCAACCTGGGAGAATCTGATGGTTATGTGTCTTGGGGATGATTTCTTGTGAAGTATATTACTAGGGTTATCTGCATCTCCTGAATATGAATGTTGGCCACTCTAGCTGGGTTGGGAAAGTTTTCATGAATGATATCCTAAAATATGTTTTTGAAGTTGCTTCCATTCTCCCCATCTCTTTCAGGGACACCAATGAGTCATAGATTTGGTCTCTTTACATAATCCCATATTTCCCAGAAGTTTTTTTTCTTACTTTCTACTCTTTTCTCTCTTTGTGCTTCTGACTGCATTATTTTAAAAAGGCCAATCTTCAAGCTCTGAGATTCTTTCCTTCACTTGTTTTATTCTGCTATTAATGCTTGTGATTGCATTATGAAATTCTTGTGATGTGTTTTTCAGCTCCATCAGGTTGGTTACATTCTTTTCTGTACTGGCTATTTTGTCTGTCAGCTCTGGAATAATTTTATTGTGATTCTTAGCTTCCTTGGTTTGGGTTTCAATGTACTCCTGCATCTCAGTGATCTTTCTTTCTATCCATATTCTGAATTCTGTTTCTGTCATTTCAGCCATCTCAGCTGGGTTCAGAACCTTTGTTGGAGAGATGGTGCTGTCATTTGGAGGAAAAAAGACACTCTGACTTTTTCAGTTGTTAGGGTTATTGTGCTTGTTCTTTCTCATCTTTGAAGTTGCTGTCCTTTGGAATTTTTACATCCTATTTCATGACTTTGAGTGTTTGATTGTGGTATAAGACGGATTCAGCTATTGGGCTTTATTTCTTGAAGAGTTAGGGGGCCAAGGCTCAGCTCCCAACTCCTGGACTGTGTGCTTTAACTCTGGAGAACTTGTATCAGGCCCCAACTTTGTTATATGGCTTCTTGAGGTTACAAATCCTCTGTGTTGCAGGGGCTGATGTACTCCTGGACCACTGGTCAGTTCACTCTGATGGGTGGTGCCAGCCAAAGTATTTTTTAGTGAGGTGACTGTGGGATTTGTCTTTGTTCACATGTACCAGTGGCACCAGCAGTGGCAGTGTGGTGGGGTGCGTGCTGGTCAGCTGCGGCAGGGTGCTAGTGGCTGCCAGGGTGTCTGCCTATGTGTGGGCATTCACCAAAGTGGCAGAAGCAATGTGGCTCTGGGAGCTGGGGGCCCCTGCTGGCAACTGTGTGTTTGGTGGTGCTGGTGGTGGTGTTGGCACAGGGGTGGGGCTCTGGCAGGCACAGGTTTGTGTGTGTTCTCTGTGAGCCACAGGCAGGGTGGTTGCTCTGGGCAGGGAAGGGTCCACTCTTCTCTGTGCCTAGTTTCATTCCCATGGCTGTGTTGGTGCAAGGGTAGGGTGCTGGCAGGGGTGAGGCTGTCTGGCTGTGTGCCCACCAAGGCTCTAACTGCAATGGTAGTTGGTAGGGGGAGGAGAGGTGGATTGCACTCCCATCACAGCAGTGGTAGGACAGGGTGATGCATGCACAGACGGTACTGGAGGGGCAAGGAAGGCAAAACCCACCCATGCACATATGTGCCAACAAAATGTGGGGGATTTCTGTGGGCCTGGGGGAAGCTGCAGTGTAGGGAGGGAGCAGGTGGGCTGGTGTGTGGCCATGGGGGCCGCCCCACTGGAGCTCTCCACCAGTCAGGCACAGTCTGCCAGTGCAGAAGCTATGATGTAGATCCCCACAGCACCCAAGGCTGCTCTGCAAGCAGGTACAGCCAGGTCGTGGACCTGGAAGAGGCCAGCAGGCCAAGGGGTGCTCAGGTTGGACTGACTCGGTCTGATAGGCAAGACTGCCTTGCAGAGTCCAGGTCCGACCGTTCCTCTAAGGCTAATGTTTCCTATGGGAGCAAGCTGAGCCTTGGAGGATGGCTGTGCCTGGCCATGCTCTGCTACAAATGCTCCCACAACAAACCCTCTGGGCCCCACATCAGCTGGCTTGTTTCCCCTACTTCTCTAAGCAGCTCTCCCTGCCAACTCAAGTGTTGGTGATGGGCAAAAGTTCTCCTCCTGCTGGGTTTCCAGAGGGCTGTGGTGAGAACAGGTTACTCCTTGCCAGTTCAACTCACCTGTTCCCCTGGAGTCATTGTGTGCCAGGAATGAGTCCCAGTGTTCAGTAGCCCTGTGCAGGCTTCCTAGCTTCCACCTGCTTCAGACCAGCTTCTGCACTGTCCCTCCGTCCACTCTTGGTGCCTTTCCTCTGAAGTTGATCTAGTTTCAAAACATTTTTTTCGCCCCCTCCCCAAAGAACTTCATTCTTATTAAGAAGTCACTTCCCATTTCTCCCCTTTTCACAGTTCCTGAAGAACCAATCTGCTTCTGTCTCTATGGATTTACCTATATTTCATATAAATGAAATGATACTCTATGTGGCCTTTTGCTTCTGGCTTTATCACTTAATGTTTTTGAGGGTTTATTCATGTTGCAGTATGTATGATGACTATTCTTTTTTATGGCTGAATAATATTTCATTGTAAGTATATACTACAATTTGTTTATTCATCTGTCAACTGATAGACGTTTGGAATATTTCCAGCTTTTGTGAATAACCCTGCTATGAACATTGGTGTACAAATAACTGTTTTAATACTTTTGGGTATATACCTAGGAGTAGAATTGCTGGATCATATATTAATTCTATGTTTACCTTTTTGGGGAACCACAACACTGCTATTCACAGTGTCTGGACTATTTTATGTTCCCACCAGTGATGTACAAAGATTCTAGTTTCTCCATATCTTCAACAATCCCTGTTATTTTCTGATTATATTCATCCTTGTAGGTGTGAAGTGGAATTTGCATTTCCCTAATGACTAATGATGTGGAGTAGCTTTTAATGTGTTTATTGGCCATTTATTGGTATATGTTCTTTGGAGAAATGTCTACTCATGTCTTTTGCCCATTTTTAAATTGGGTTGCTTGACTTTTGGTTGAATTGTAACAGTTCTTTACACTCTGGATACTAGATCCTTATCATATACATATATATGAGAAGATAATAAGAGAAAATATATTTACTCTTATTCTGTAGGTTGTCTTCTCACTTTATCTATAATGTGCCTTGATGCCCGAATGCTTTTTACTTTTGATGAAGCCCAGTTTATCTTATTTTTCTTTCATTGCTAATGCTTTTGTGTCATATCTAAGATGCCATTGACAAATACAAGATAATAAATATTTGTTTTTATGTTTTCTTCTATGAGTTCAGGGTTCAGTTTTAAATTTTCCAGTAAAGATTTGCACTGGGTCTCTGTATTCAACCAAGGTTTTCCTTTGGTTAAATTCCTTAGTCCTTGGAACCCATGAATTGAGGAGCTTGGGGATTGGTGTTCAGAATGAAATTTAAGAAGATCATTTTCTGTTATTTCTAGCCATAACACTCTTTCCAATCTTCATTTTAGGATTTCAGTTATTGAGGAGAAAGTGAGGAAACTTAATGTTATAGAAAATTAAGACGAGGAAGAGGAAAAAAAAGCAAGTAAATGATTTTACAGGGGTTTACAGTTAAAAAGCTGTAAAAAATGTGGTATAGAAGTCAAGTCATAAAAAGAAAGCCAAAGAGTTCTTTTTCCCTTTATTTCTCCTACTTGATAGAATGATATATGTTCAATTCAAGAAAAAATTTTACCCAGTTGTCCTTGTAGGCTGGTTATAGCTTTGTCTGGAACATGAGACAGGCTCAGCAGCCTGTTGGAGGTTCAAGGAATTCACACTGTTTTACACATTTTTAATAACCAATTTATTCCTTAAGAGCAAGTTTTAGTCCCTTTGTTTCAATCCCTTCCCCTTCCCTCCTTCCTACTTTCTCTCTTTCTTTCTTTCTTTCTTCTCTTTCCCTTTCTTTCTTTCTTTTCTTTTCTTTCTTTCTTTCTTTTCTCCCTTTCCCTTTCTTTCTTTCTTTTTCTTTCTTTCTTCCTTTT
This sequence comes from Pan troglodytes, assembly GCF_028858775.2. NCBI lineage: Eukaryota > Metazoa > Chordata > Mammalia > Primates > Hominidae > Pan > Pan troglodytes. The sequence goes on along the minus strand of NC_072398.2, from coordinate 34,340,435 downwards.
TTCCTTTCTCCTTCCTTCCTTCCTTCCTTCCTTGCTTCTTCCCTTCCTTCTTCTCTTCCTTCTTTCCTTCCTTCCTTCCCTATGGGATGATAGTATTTAACACCAATTTAGACACAACAATGCTGTATGGTTAGAGATTTGACCTTAATTATACCCAGAACTTTGAGAAGGATGATTCCCAAAGGAGCTGAGTCCCTGTTGAGTGTGGGAGTAGGAGTGAGCTAGTTTCTTTTTCTCTTAGAGCATATTGTTACAGAAATTGCACTCTAGGGAAATATTTAGCTTTAAAGATAATTTAGAAACCTGTAATTAGTGACAATTCCAGATAAAACCTTGACATGGTATACTGAGGGAGATTAGACATGACAAGTAGAAGATAGTAGATGTTGGTATATTCAAACATACCCATGAACATAGGTGTTGGTATGTTCAAACAGATCCATTTCCTCTGACAGGATCATTTAGTCTGTTAAAAATAAACATGAATGTAGCTAGATGGTCACTTTCCTTCCTTTTTCCCTTTGATTTTGGAAGTTGTACATGCTCATTGTATTATATTCTGAAAACTCAGAAAAGAATAAAAAGTAAACACACTCATCAATAATCTCTCCTCATTCAGTGATAATTACTATTATCATCCATTTTTGTGTATTATTTTCTTTAGTCATTTTCCAAAGTAAAAGGAATAATATAAAACATATTAATACACTGTTCTTTTTCACATATACTTAAGTGTGATTTGCCCAAGATTCAGCCAAACACATTATTTGCCAACAAGAAAATGAAGGTTCTGTGGAGGCTCAGAAAATGGTACCCTAAAGTATGTCACTTTGTCATGCTGAGCACTTAGAATTAAAGGAAATTGGAAGGACTTAGAAGCTGCCTCAGAATCAAGGTCTCTCTGATCTTACCTTGTATCTCCCCATAGAGAGAGGGGAGGAACTCTCTCTGAAATTCCTTTATCTGACTGGGGGACGTTCTTCCACAAGAAACACAATTGTCTTCAATCCCCTGTCTGAAATTTCACTAACTAGGGAAGCTTAACCACTGAAGAAGAAACTAAAGGTCACCCTGCCTGCCTAGACAGACTTTTCATCTATTCTTCTGGGAGCTATTACCTGAGAGATTTTATCTGCAAAATAAAACAACCTCTGTTCACTGTGCAGTTCTGCCCTCACCTGCCTATAACTTGCCATCACTTCCTTTGGAGCCCACAGGAACTTTAGCCCAGGCTATTGTCTGTTCTTCATCCTACAAGCTTGGATATTAATATATTTGTATGCCGTTTCTCCTGTTAATCTGTCTTTGGTCAGTTTATTTCCGCAGATTCAATGATTGAAACTTCAGAGAGAAAGTTTAAACTTCCCTATAGTTCTTTTAGCAGAGAGGCACAGATACTTTCAACTTTCAATACAGGATCTTGAAGTCCATGGTAAGACAGTCATAAAAGCCAGGCTTTGTCAAGGCAGAAAAGAATTTTCAAAATTCAACAACTTTCCTCTTACATGTCAAGAGAAGTTTAGCAGTTTGATCAAAGAGTTTTACTACAAACCATGCCGAGAACGAAAAATCGATATAAAATATGGAAAGTGCCTGCCCTGGGAGGGAACAAGGGGAGAGTTGGAGGGGGAGAAGGGAGACAGGAGAAATAGAAGGGGAGTTGGGTAAAGGCTAGAGTGAGACTACTGTGTTTGATTTCTTGTCTCCCCTACTCCATTCCCTCCTGTTTCTGGTCATCAGTCCAACAGTGTGGTCATGGAGTGAGGACTGGCAAGATAAAAATAAATCTGATAGACACCCCAGAGAGCTTGAGAGGTTTATTCTTCCTCACCGTGATCAGAATGGTGCAGGCTGAGGTGAGTAGAAAGTGGGCTTTGGTATTTCTAGTTCTAGACCCTGGAGGAATCGCCACTGTTTTCCACAATGGTTGAACTAATTTACACTCCCACCAACAGTGTAAAAGCGTTCTTATTTCTTCACATCCTCTCCAGCATCTGTTGTTTCCTGACTTTTTAATGATCGCCATTCTAACTGGCATGAGATGGTTTCTCATTGTGATTTTGATTTGCATTTCTCTAATGACCAGTGATGATAAGCATTTTTTCTTAAGTATATTGACTGAATAAATGTCTTCTTTTGAGAAGTGTCTGTTCATATCCTTCACCCATTTTTTGATGGGGTTGTTTGTCTTTTTCTTGTAAATTTGTTTAAGTTCTTTGTAGATTCTGGATATTAGCCCTTTATCAGATGGATAGATTGCAAAAATTTTCTCTCAATCTGTAGGTTGCCTGTTCACTCTGCTGATAGTTTCTTTTGCCTTGCAGACTAGATAAAAAAAATGTGGCACATATGCACCATGGAATACTATGCAGCCATAAAAAAGGATGAGTTCATGTCCTTTGCAGGGACATGGATGAAACTGCAAACCATCATTCTCAGCAAAGTAACACAAGAAGAGAAAACAATTCCATTATTGCCTTATTTTGGGAAATGGCCACAGCCACCTTAGGTTTCAACAACCACCACCCTGATCAGTCAGCAGCCATCAACATAAAGGCAAGACCCTACACCAGCAAAAAAAAAAATGACTCCCTGAAGGCTCAGATGATCATTAGTATATTTTAGCAGTAAAATATTTTAATTAAAGTACATACATTTTTTAGACATAATACTATTACAAACTTCATAGACTATAATATATAGTGTAAACTTAAATTTTATATGCACTAAGAAATGAAAAAGTTGTGTGTGGCTCTTGTATGTCTAATTCAGAAATGAAAACATTATTCCAGATATGATTTGACTAAATTTGACTAAATCTATATATAACTTTTATCAAGGCTAGTTGTTTCTTAGATAAATATTTCATCCAGGAAAATGTCTTAGTTTTGATCATTTTGCTTAGGTTATATCTTTAATAATAATGTGTGCATTTCTGGGTTAGACACTTAAGATAAATATTGACCTACAGAGTCAGGTTCAGATGCGGGTAATCACGACGGCAAAAGGCCTGGATAACATTTTTTATTTTTAATAAATACACACTGGATTATTTAAGGATAGAGAGGAAAAGGAGCATAATGTATGCAACTTACTCTCAAATGACTCAGAAATATATATACATATATATACACATATACATATACAGATATAAAATCAGAAGCCTCAAAGATAGGACCTCCCAGCAAGGTTTTAAACTGAATCTAGAAAGACAAAAACCTCAGAGTAAAGGAAGCCTTTCTTTCTTTTTTTTTTACATTAGGTATTTCTCCTAATGCTATCCCTTTCCCAGCCCCCCATCCCCAACAGGCCCCAGTGTGTGATGTTTCCCTCCCTGTGTCCGTATGTTCTCATTGTAGTTCTCTTGCTATTTCTGTCACATCTGTACTTCCTCCACCGAAGTCCTGAACCCCTCAAAGTCATGCATGAGGGTTGGAATCAACTTCTTCCAAACTCCTGTTAATCTTCATATGTTACCTTTTCCCATGAATCACATTCTTAATGCATGTTGAATGGTGACTCCTATTCAGATGGTTTTCAACTGCCCAGATCTATCAGAGGAATTACTATGTATGGCGGCTAAAGCCCTATGAAATTTATTTCTTAAATAATAAAACTCAAAAATCAAAATGACTCCTTGATTCATGGGCTGTAGAATGAATGCTGCATTAAGAGGCATGAAAGTGACATTCATCTCCTATACATCTTCATCAAGCTCTTGGGTGATCAGATGCATTGTCAATGAACAGTAATAATTTTAAACAAATCAAAAGTAGCTTGGAATCTTCACTGAAGACTATCCATGGTATTTTCTTTGGCATAACAACATAGAAAGTCACTGTGGTGCTTTGCAGTAATCTTCTCAAGTCACTCACTGGTTATGTCTTGTGTATTCTCAGAAAATTCCTATGACCTTTCACTTCTGTGGACTGCTAATCACTGCTATTTATTGAGCATATACTATGCCCTAATTTCCATGTTAAGCCACGGCTTAGGTATCACAAAACCCCCAATGAGGTAGATGTTCCTACTGTTTCCATTTCAGGGATGAGAAAAGTGAAGTTTAGAGAGCCCTTTGCCCATTCTCCTGCAACTTCTACATGGCAGAACCAGGATATGAGACCTTGTCTCCTGTCCAAACTCTTGGGCTTGATTTCAAAAAGTCCTCTACAATTTATTCAAAATGCAGCATACTGCCTGGCATGTAGTAGTTGCTCAGTATATATTTATTGATGAATGAATGAATGCCTTTACATTCTTTTAGTTTATATAACTATTGGAGGCTCTATTCACATAGTCCGTTTTGATTCTGACAGTCATACACCCCCCTCTTGATACTACTTGTGTTTTAATTTATATTATTATTTACACTGTGTATTGTTATTTATGGTATTAGTCCATTAGTGTTACTGTAAAGGAATGCCTGACACTGGGTAATTTATAAAGAAAAGAGGTTCAATTGGCCTGCAGGATGCAGAGTGTACAGGAAGCATGGTGTCAACATCTGCTTCTGGTTAGGCCTCAGGAAGCTTATAATTGCGGTGGAAGGTGAAGGGGGAGCAGACACATCACATGGTGAAAGCAGGAGCAAGAGAATGATGTGGGGGGAGATCCCAGACTTTTAAATAACCAGATCTTGTGTGAACTGAGTAAGAACTCCCTTATCATAAAGCGGATGGTGCTAAACCTTTCAAGAGGATTCGCCCTCACCATCCAATTATCTCCCACCAGGCCCCACCTCCATTGTGAATTGCATTTTAACATGAGATTTGGAGGGGACAAACACCTAAACCACATCATTTACTGTCTCATTAAAACATTTATTCCACCTGATGGTAATGTCTTTGAGGAATACATAGTTTCTGTAATTCCTTGAATCACAAACCCAATGCCTTGCTCATTTCAAGATTATTTGACTCAGGTTGGTCTCACCCTGATATAGTTTGGATCTACATCTCCACACAAACCTCATGTTCAGTTGTAATCCTTAATGCTGATGGTGGGGCCTGGCAGGAGGTGATTGGATTATAGGTGCAGAGTTCTCATGAATGGATTAGCACCATCCTCTCCATGCTGTTCTCATGATAGTGAGTGAGTTATCATGAGAACTGGTTGTTTAACAGTGTGTAGCACCTTTCCCTGCCTCGCTCTTCCTTCTGCTCCAGCCGTGTAAGATGCACCTGCTTCTCCTTCACCATCCACCATGATTGTAAGTTTCCTGAAGTCTCCTCAGAAGCAGAAACCACTATGCTCTTTGTACAGCCTGCAGAACCATGAGCCAATTAAACCTCTTTTTATTTTATTTTTTTAAAATAAACTACCCAGTCTCAAGCGTTTCTTTATAGAAAGGTGAGAATGGCCTAATACATACCCTTTGACCTCTATGCTGCATGATGGTAAGAATCATGTTTATTTTTGCTGACTATTAAATTCTTAGGGCTGAACACAGGAGATAAACCCATAACAGAAGCTCAAAATATTAATATTAATGTTGTATTCTAAACTATTAGACAATGCATTAGCTTTTGATAGAACGTGGTTCTGCTCCTTAATAGCAATATGATCCTGGACAAGATAATTAACCTCTATGAACTCAGTTTCCTCATGTGTAAAATGAAACAATAACAATACCACCTACACAGGATTGTTGTAAACACTCAGCAGTTAGGATGAGCTTGATAGATGTTTTGGTTGAAAGGTATACAGAATACAAATTCACTGTTCTGAGGATTATTTTATGATCTAGAAAATTCGCTTAGAGTAACATAAAAGTGTGCTTCTTCTTGAGAAGTCCTAGAACACCATCAGTCAAAGCATCCTAGGCCAAACACTAGGAGGATTCTGCAAGGCCTTCCATACAGCCTTCTGCCTCCATGCTCTCTAATCTAGAATTTCCCAATAGGCCAAATACAACCAATGTTTAGGATGTTTATGGCTGTTGCATGTAAAAAAGATTTTGTAGTAAAGAAAAAACATGGAAGAGCTCAATGGAAAAGTTGTGTTCTGTAAGTAGTACTTCTCATATCTTTTAGTATGGCATGATTATGGTATAATTGCAACATTTGGCATTCTGACCACCAAATTCTTTTTTTTCTTCTGTCCTATAGGATTGATAATGTGTTCCTCAGATCCTCAGACCATTCTTGAGAAAATCTAGAATGTCTAGTTTCTAGTCTTGTGCCAAAGTACTGTAAAAGTAACCCATTCCAGTGAACAAGATGTTCTTTAGAATATAGAAGACTGGGTTAGAATAGATTTATGTATAAGTGTAATAGAAAGAGATTTCTCAAATTAGTACTTCATGAGAATGATAGATACTGAAATAATGAATGACAAACCTACCTGAGGCTTAGAGAATAAGGCAAATAAAGCCATGGTTTTTGAACTTGCCTTAATCATCCTACAAACCTCAAGGCTCAAACCACACCTCCCACTAAGTGTAAAAGTTTTAGTTTGTACACAGGAGAGAAACTGAAAGGTTGTTTTCATTCTAAACACATTCCTCTTAGAGGAGAAATTTCAGAAATTTAAATATAGCAGCAGGAAAAACCTTCAAGTGGAACTAAATATAAATAAATCAAAATATATTGTCCTTCACTGCATACTCAAGGTATTTTATTTGTGACTCTTTGTAGGAGTCAGAAAATGGTAAGACTCCTATTCATTAGAGATCATGCTATGCTGCATCTTGAGGACTGGTTACCATTTTCTTTCTTTTTTTAAATTATACTTTAAGTTTTAAGTTCTAGGGTACATGTGCACAACGTGCAGGTTTGTTACTTATGTATACATGTGCCATGTTGGTGTGCTGCACCCATTAACTTGTCATTTACATTAGGTACCATTTTCAAAGCTTTTAGATTCTTTCATGAATCAGAGAAACAGCTTCTATTCTCACATTGTGTCATGGCTGTGAATACCTGTTGGAAGCTTTAGATAATGCTTGGTAGATATTTCCCTAAGTAAACATACTTTATTATTGTAGTTTACTTTTTAATGATTTCCAAGAGCTGATGTTGAAAAGTTGAGCTATCCCCAAAATGTTTTGGTTGGACTGTCAATATGCTAATCTGATATAGTAGCAACTGTGATCCCAATAGTAATATCCCCTTTTCCTTTATATTTTTGTCTTTCATTTTCTTGTTTTAAGAAAAAAAAAATCCTCAACTTCGGAATAAATCTTTTCCTCCTTAGGCAGAACTCATTAAATTTTCTCTTTTAGGAAACAGGGCTTGGGAGGATCTTCTGTGACACTATCAACACACATTTTTCAATTACATATGTACTGTAGAAAGGTAATGTTCTCTATCATAGAAGGTTCTACCAGCTATTTCAAAACATTTTCATATTTACTTATAAAATAGTCAAAACCAAGGGAGTTTTCTTCTCAAGGCCTACTTTTTCTACCATTGGGAACATTACTTGGGGGCTTACCATATGTCTGAATTTAAAATAACTATCTAACTATCTTAACCCCTTTTACAGATGAAAAAAACAGAAGAGCCAGGATGTCACCCAGGCAGTGACCCTCAGAGCCTGGGTTCCTTATTATCACCTTGTAGGTGAGCAAGCCTGTGCTAAGTGCTCCAATAGAGTCTAAGAGAATTATTAGGAACACACATGAGATCCTCCACTGTGTCCTCTCTGCCCACCTTTTTAATCCTTTCCATAACCCTCAACCCTTGTCTGTAAAGTAAAAACACCCCTTCCCCCCTTTTAGTGGTTGCAAATAAATACCAGGGTAAGGTAAGGTACAGAATTGAGGATGAGGCACATAAGTAATATCTGTCAGTATTTATCACCTTTGGACCCCAGCAAACCAGCCCAAAATGCCTGATTAATGGTGTAATACAGATTAGCATCTGACTCTGTCTCCCAAGGGACTTTGCCAAAGCCCTAAAGGACGGAGCTGTTAACATGAAGTGTTGGCCAGGTGTGGTGGCTCAGGTCTCTAATGCCAGAACTTTGGGAGGTCAAGGTGGGAAGATTGCTTGAAGCTAGGAGTTTGAGACTAGTCTGGGCAATGTGGTGAAACCCCATCTCTACAGAAAACACAAAAATTAGCTGGGTGTAGTGGCGTGTGCCTGTAGTCCCAGCTTCTCAGGAAGCTGAGGTGGGAAGGTCACTTGAGCCCAGAAGGTGGAGGTTGCAGTGAGCCAAGATCAGGCCACTGCACTGCAGCCTGGGTGACATAGCAAGACCCTGTCTTGAAAAAGAAAAAAAAAAAGCGTTACTTCTCAAAAGAAGATATTTATGCAGCCAAAAAACACATGAAAAAATGCTTATCATCACTGGCCATCAGAGAAATGCAAATCAAAACCACAATGAGATACCATCTCACACCAGTTAGAATGGTGATCATTAAAAAGTCAGGAAACAACAGGTGCTGGAGAGGATGTGGAGAAATAGGAACACTTTTACACTGTTGGTGGGACTGTAAACTAGTTCAACCATTGTGGAACTCGGTGTGGCAATTCCTCAGGGATCTAGAACTAGAAACACCATTTGACCCAGCCATCCCATTACTGGGTATATACCCAAAGGATTATAAATCATGCTGCTATAAAGACACATGTATGTTTATTGTGGCACTATTCACAATAGCAAAGACTTGGAACCAACCCAAATGTCCAACAATGATAAAGTGGATTAAGAAAATGTGGCACATATAAACCATGGAATACTATGCAGCCATAAAAAAGGATGAGTTCATGTCCTTTGTAAGGACATGGATGAAGCTGGAAACCATCATTCTCAGCAAACTATCACAAGGACAAAAAACCAAACACCGCATGTTTTCACTAATAGGTGGGAATTGAACAATGAGAACACATGGACACAGGAAGGGGAACATTACACACCGGGGACTGTTGTGGGGTAGGGGGAGTGGGGAGGGATAGCATTAGGAGATATACCTAATGCTAAATGACGAGTTAATAGGTGCAGCACACCAACATGGCACATGTATATGTATGTAACAAACCTCCATGTTGTGCACATGTACCCTAAAACTTAAAGTACAATAATAATAAAAAAAAGAAAAAGAAAAAGAAAAAAAAGTGTTAAAGCAAAATCAGCAGGAGGCCATTAGCATACGATTGCTTCTGTACCTGGAACTTTCACCCAAGCAACCCAAAGCTTCACTTAGAGGCATTCCTTACAGTTGATTAATTTTGAATCAAGCTTTAGCCAATCACAAACAACCAATTAGCAGATTGGTTGTATAACTAGAGGCCTTTATCAAATCATACCCGTATAAGACAAACACCTAGCTGTAGCCAATCAAGTACTCCCTTTGCTTCCGTGTCCAGTTCATAAAAGCTCACTGCTCATGCCGCTGGAGCAAAGCTCTCAGAATCTCTTCCTGCTTTCAGCACTGCCCAGTTAATTTGTTATTTGCTCAAATAAGCCCTGTTAAATGTACTGCCTAAAGTTTTTCTTTTAATAGAAGTTAAAACTTAAATAAAATGAAATAATATGAAATATGCCCCGTTAAGTGTTTCGTTAGAAAATGAGTGACTATGTGGAGCGGGCAATAGGATGCAACATTAGTGGGTTTCCTCCAGCTTTGCCCAGTGATGGTGGGAATGGAAGAGGACTGAGGCAGGGGCCATTATCATGGTTCCTGGCAACCTCTTGAGAATGGGAGCAGCAAGGGAAGGGGTATCAGTCATGGTCATTTGAGTGTCTTTAGAGATGCCCCAAGAAACTCCCAGATCAAGAAGATCTAGATCTGGTGCTAGATTTCCAGTGAACTTGGAGGTGGAGTTTGTCACTGTCACTGGGCCTTTTTTGTATCCTGTAGGCCAATATGTTTTGGGGAGTTTCGGGTCATGCAATCTGATGTTTATAGATCTGTTTGTAAAAAACTTAACATAAGAGGTTCTAAACTCTCAATATGCCAATGCTGTGATTATTGAGCTGTTTGATCTAAAAAGGGGTCTGCCTTTATTTAGGAACAAAAAAAATCTAACAGGATGCTGTTGTTCATTTTCATACTCTGATTTCTATTTTCAAGATATATTATTTTTATTTTCTTATGTCTTATACTCCATTCTGGCAGACTTTATTTATTTATTTATTTATTTATTTATTTATTTATTTATTTTCAGGTAGCTGTTTAATTATCCCCATTTCACAGATGATAACTGGGGCCTAGAGGGAAAAGAAACAGAACAACGGTTAACATATAGGGCTAGTTGCATTACCTAAAAATAATTCAGGTTTACTTGTCATTTCAGTTAAATAACAGAGAATCAAATCGGCTCATTCCACTGCTGATGTGGCAATGATGGCAATGATGGCTATGAACAATGAGGATTCCCAGTTCTGACCCACTTATTCCATAAGGGCTCAGCCAGCCTGCAGGTGACACCTGGGTAAATGTGGAGCCCCCACACACAACACATTTCTAGACAGAAGAGCTGACATCTTCAATCTGAAATTCTCATCTAGTGGGCATTAAAAACCCTATATGAGTCCCATAATATTTGATATGAACAAATAGTTAAGTGGGTTAAAGTCTATATCTACCTACATGAACCAGAAGGAAGACTCAAAACAGAAAAAAAAATCTGGTTTCTGAACCAGAAATGCCTTCTTTGTTGAAATTCTCTAGAATTATCATATTATCTCCTGCAACTCTTAACCAGAAAAGCAAATGTTCTCTCTCTACCAGGAAATGAATTAACTGTCATAATGTCTTGAAACAGATTTAATATAGTTCCTGATGGTCATGTGAATAATAATTTCCTTTCACTATCGAGAAAAACGAAAACTGACTAGAATACATTAGGTGTCTATTAAATGGATCATTATAAACTTGATTTCTTAATATGTCTGTATTTATATAAGGACTCAGAAATTATTCTAGTTCAATGGTTGACATCTGCTAATTAATAAAAAAATTTAAAATTTAAATGTATGTCCATGTTTTCAGGTTGAATAAGAAAGAACGGTGCTTAGTTATATAAACAAATCTTGGTTAACTGAACTGAATTTGAGTGAATAATTATGAATAATATACATTTTTGTTTTTCTAATTAAGTGTGTCCCCTCAATTAAAATATGTTTATGTAATTGCCTTTCCCTGTTTTGAATTCAATGGCAGAGATGAATTTTTTATCAGACATCATTACGCAGTCATCACCATCAAAAAAGTCAATATGAACCTCTACTCCTAGGCAAATGCTGTTTGGTTCAATCAGGTTGGTCTCCTTTCTGCTCCTTAGCCACACTACACTCTGCCTCCTTATGTTTACATAATGTGGAAGGCCTGTTCCAGTTTTGCCCACATCCTCTGAGGCCTTGCTTAGGATATCTATGTGTTTTGATAATTTCCTTCTCCAAATCCTTCCAAGTTTGCCTGCAGTACCCAATCAGAATCTTAATATATGCTATCTTGTTCTCTACATGACTCTGTTATGTACTTTTATGTAAGCAGTAGTGGATACACACGTACTGTTGTGTACTTCTAAAAGAAGTAATGGATATTAGTTTGTTCATGACTTATTTCCTTAATGTATAACTTATTTTTCACATAAATTATTTCCTCAATTATATTATAATCCTCTAGAGAGTAAGCTGTATAACTCAGTTTAATTATTTTGTATTTCTTCACACCTAGTGGATGGCTGGTGTCTGTCAGAGTTGCTTAATAATTTCTTGGTCATTGGTTGCAGTTTAATATTTTTCCAGAATAGCTTTTAATTAATCTGTGGGGAGTTTCATTCATAGGCTAATTTAGCTAATTTATTTATTATTTTAAAAAACAGAGACAGGGTCCCTGCTCTGTCACTCAGGCGGAAATGCAGTGGCATGACCATAGCTCACTAGCCTCAACCTCTCGGGCTCAAGATCCTCCCACCTCAGGCTCCTTAGTAGCTGGGGCTAAAGGCATGTGCCAACACGCCTGGCTTATTTATGTATATATTTGAGACAGACTCTCACTCCATCACTCAGGCTGGAGCGCAGTGGCATGATCTCGGCTCACTGGAACCTCTGCCTCCTGGGTTCAAGCGATTCTCCTGTCTCAGCCTCCTGAGTAGCTGGGATCACAGGCACGTGCAACCATGCCTGGCTAACTTTTGTAGTTTCAGTGAAGATAGGGTTTCACCATGTTGGCCAGGCTGGTCTCGAACTCCTGACCTCAGAAGATTCGCCCACCTTGGCCTCCAAAAGTGCTGGGATTACAGGCATAAGCCACTGCTCCCAGCCTATTTAAATTTTTTTTTTTTTTTTTTTTTTTTGGTAGAAACAGGGTTTCGCTATTGTTGCCCAGACCCTGACTGGCCTCTAATTCTTGACCTCAAGTGATCCTTTCACCTTGGGCTCCTAAAGTGCTGGGATTATAGATGTGAGCCGCTGCCCCAGCCTAATTTAGCTGATTTAATAAATTTACAAAATTAAAAGATGTCATGCAAGACATTTCTCTCTGTTAAATATAAAAGACTACATTTTAAAAGAGTCTTATTTCAGATTTTTTAACTCAGTTACTTAGTAGTTACTCTAAGTAAACACTTTTCTTTGTAGCAGGCTAGAGAGTGTATGCAGTGGTGATTCCTTCTTTCTATCACCTTTTTCATTCGGCTTAGGGGGTTTGTTAAGACCTAAAATGTATGGTTGTTAAAGAACTTTGCAATTCTCTAAACATTTTTATTATAGTTATTTTTTCCTAATTATAATGTAGAACATGCTTGATGTAGAAAACTTGAAGCATCTAGAAAAGCAGAAAGGCAAACAAAGCAAAAGAATCACCCATAATCTTCTTGGTTTCTTCACTAATATCTTGGGTATTTTGGCCCTTACAGTACATTTTCTAGAGCGAGAATGAATCCAGAATACTTTTGAAGCCTGAACTTTTACATTTTGGGGGACTTTCTTTAAGAAAAATAATATAAAATTATAAATGCAAAATTGAATTTGAACATGAATATTTATATAGAATGAGAGAGAAAATCTTAAAAATTATAAATTTTATAAAGTTAAAAATACTCCAGATACCATACAATCCAGAAAAATCAATTATTGAGTTAATTGTTTTTGTTTTTGTTTTTGTTTTGAGACGGAGTCTCGCTGTATCACCAGGTTGGAGTGCAGTGGCGCGATCTCGGCTCACTGCAACCTCCAACTCCCGGGTTCAAGTGAGTCTCCTGCTTCAGCTTCCCCCGTAGCTGGGACTACAGGTGCATGCCACCACGCCCAGCTAATTTTTGTATTTTTAGTGGAGATGGTGTTTCACCATGTTGGCCAGGATGGTCTTGATCTCTTGAACTCATGATCTGCCTGCCTCAGCCTCCCAAAGTCCTGGGATTACAGGCGTGAGCCACCGCGCCTGGCATGTTAACTCTTTTATTGCTTGACACTCCTCTCCCACCCCTACATTTTGGATTGAATACTCATTGGTGACCTCTTTGAAAGGCAATTATTTTATAATAGCATTTTCTACGGAGACTAGAAAGAGAATGAAAAGAATAATTCAGTCTTCTCCCTCACATGGGTGATCAAAATTAATATTTGTATTATTGCTAGTTTGGAAGAGTTCTTTTTTAATAAAAAAATCACACACCTTATTGGTATTACTTCATCTGTAACTTCTTCAGTTACAGATGTGGGGAGGGGTGGGCGTTTCTGGCTAGGATGCAAGCCCTTTTCCCACAAAGGCTGTCTATTCTAGAGGTGATGAAGTGGCCATGCAGTCGGGGTTGAGTGGCCCTCTGAACGAGAAACTGGACAGTGACTCATTTCCATCTCTCTCCTTGGGGGACAAATATAGGGTCTAAGTACTGCATAACATTTTCCAGGGGTGGGTTCTTGCTGGGCCTGGTGGCTGTGGAGGTAGGTCTGGCAGATGGCAGACTCTTGAACCCAAAGAAAAACACCAAAATGGAGAAGATGATCTCTAGTCTGGGGCACCCTGAAGCTGAAATTTTTCCTATTGCAACCGTAATAGCTCAGTCGCGGAATGCTCACAACAAGTCAATATGCCGAGACACTGGGTTGCAGCAGAGAAAGAGGTTTAATCATATGGCTGCCAAAGGATGACATGGGAGAGAACCTCAAATCCAGCTTCCTGTAGAATTTGAGGCTGGAGTTTCTATGGGTTTTGGAGTGGGCCGAAGAGTAGAGATGGTTGATTGGTTGAAGAGTGCATTGCGAAGTCATGCGACTGGTTGATGAAGAAACTGATTTTTCATGCTAATTCTGTACTTCTGTGGGGGTCTTCAAACTGGTTGTGCCAGCTGTTGCACTGGAATTTGGGATCCGAAAAATATCTCCAGTGATAACCAGGACTTGAACTCAGCTCTGTACCAAGCAGACCTAATAGACATCTACAGAACTCTCCACCCCAAATCAACAGAATATACATTCTTCTCAGCACCACATCGCACTTATTCTAAAATTGACCATATAGTTGGAAGTTAAGCACTCCTCAGCAAATATAAAAGAACAGAAATCACAACAAACTGTCTCTCAGACCACAGTGGAATCAAATTAGAACACAGGATTAAGAAACTAACTCAAAATCGCACAACTACATGGAAACTGAACAACCTGCTCCTGAATGACTACTGGGCAAATAATGAAATGAAGGCAGAAATAAAGATGTTCTTTGAAACCAATAAGAACAAAGACACAACATACCAGAATCTCTGGGACACATTTAAAGCAGTGTGTAGAGGGAAATTTATAGCACTAAATGCCCACAAGAGAAAGCAGGAAAGATCTAAAATCGACACCCTAACATCACAATTAAAAGAACTAGAGAAGCAAGAGCAAACACATTCAAAAGCTAGCAGAAGGCAAGAAATAACTAAGATCAGAGCAGAACTGAAGGAGAGATAGAGACACAAAAAACCCTTCAAAAAAATCAATGAATCCAGGAGCTGGTTTTTTGAAAAGATCAACAAAATTGATAGACCGCTAGCAAGATTAATAAAGAAGAAAAGAGAGAAGAATCAAATAGATGCAATAAAAAATGATATAGGGGATATCACCACTTATCCCACAAAAATACAAACTACCATCATAGAATACTATAAACATCTCTATGCAAATAAACTAGAAAATCTAGATGAAATGGATAAATTCATGGACGCATACGCCCTCCCAAGACTAAACCAGGAAGAAGTTGAATCTCTGAATAGACCAGTAACAGGCTCTGAAATTGAAGCAATAATTAATAGCCTACCAACCAAAAAAAGTCCAGGACCAGACGGATTCACAGCCGAATTCTACCAGCAGTACAAAGAGGAGATGATATCATTCCTTCTGAAACTATTCCAATCAAAAGAAATAGAGGGAATTCTCCCTAACTCATTTTATGAGGCCAGCATTTTCCTGATACCAAAGCCTGGCAGAGACACAACAAAAAGAGACAATTTTAGATCAATATCCCTGATGAACACTGATGCAAAAATCCTCAATAAAATACTGGCAAACTAAATCCAGCAGCACATCAAAAAGCTTATCCACCATGATCAACTCGGCTTCATCCCTGTGATGCAAGCAAGGCTGGTTCAATATACACAAATCAATAAATGTAATCCATCATATAAACAGAACCAAAGACAAAAACCACATGATTATCTCAATAGATGCAGAAAGGGCCTTTGACAAAATTCAACAGCCCTTCATGCTAAAAACTCTCAATAAACTAGGTATTGATGGAATGTATCTCAAAATAATAAGAGCTATTTATGACAAACCCACAGCCAATATCATACTGAATTGGCAAAAACTGGAAGCATTCCCTTTGAAAACTGGTACAAGACAAGGATGCCCTGTCTCACCACTCCTATTCAACATAGTGTTGGAAGTTTTGGCCAGGGCAATCAGGCAAGAGAAAGAAATAAAGGGTATTCAATTAGGAAAAGAGGAAGTCAAATTGTCCCTGTTTGCAGATAACATGATTGTATATTTAGAAAACCCCATTGTCTGAGCCCAAAATCTCCTTAAGCTGATAACTTCAGCAAAGTGTCAGGATACAAAATCAATGTGCAAAAATCACAAGTGTTCCTATACACCAGTAACAGACAAACAGAGAGCCAAATCATGAGTGAACTCCCATTTGCAATTGCTACAAAGAGAATAAAATACCTAGGAATACAACTTACAACAGCTGTGAAGGACCTCTTCAAGGAGAACTACAAACCACTGCTCAACGAAATAAAAGAGGATACAAACAAAGGGAAGAACATTCCATGCTCATGGATAGGAAGAATCAATATCGTGCAAATGGCCATACTGCCCAAGGTAATTCATAGATTCAATGCCATTCCTAACAAGCTACCAATGACTTTCTTCACAGAACTGGAAAAAACTATTTTAAAGTTCATATGGAACCAAAAAAGAGCCCACATTGCCAAGACAATCCAAGCAAAATGAACAAAGCTGGAGGCATCATGCTACCTGACTTCAAACTATGCTACAAGGCTACAGTAACCAAAACAGCATGCTTCTGGTACCAAAACAGATATATAGACCAATGGAACAGAACAGAGGCCTCAGAAATAACACCGCACATCTGTAACTATCTGATCTTTCACAAACCTGACAAAAACAAGCAGGGGGAAAGGATTCCCTATTTTATAAATGGTGTTGGGAAAACTGGCTAGCCATATGTAGAAAGCTGAAACTGGATCCCTTCCTTACAGTTTATACAAAAATTGATTCAAGATGGATTAAAGACTTAGATGTTAGACCTAAAACCATAGAAACCCTAGAAAAAACCTGGGCAATACCATTCAGGACATATGCATGGGCAAGGACTTCATGAGTAAAACACCAAAAGCAATGGCAACAAAGGCCAAAATAGACAAATGGGATCTAAACCAAAGATTAAACCAAAGAGCTTCTGCACAGCAAAAGAAACTACCATCAGAGTGAATAGGCAACCTACAGAATGGGAGAAAATTTTTGCAATCTGCCCATGTGACAAAGGACAAATATCCAGAATCTACAAAGAACTTAAACAGATTTACAAGAAAAATACAACCCTATCAAAAAGCGGGCAAAGGATATAAACAGACACTTCTCAAAAGAAGACATTTATGCAGCCAACAGACACATGAAAAAATGCTCATCATCACTGGTCATCAGAGAAATGCAAATCAAGTCCACAATGAGATACCATGTCATGCCAGTTAGAATGGCGATCACTGAAAAAGTCAGGAAACAACAGATGCTGGAGAGGATGTGGAGAAATAGGAACACTTTTACACTGTTAGTGGGAGTGTAAATTAGTTCAACCATTGTGGAAGACAGTGTGGTGATTCCATAAGGATCTGGAACCAGAAATGCCATTGGACCCAGTGATCCCATTACTGGATATATACCCAAAGGATTATGAATCATGCTACTATAAAGACACATACACACATATGTTTATTGCGGCACTATTCACAATAGCAAAGACTTGGAACCAATCCAAATGTCCATCATTGATAGACTGGAAATGTGGCACATATACACCATGGAATACTGTGCAGCCATAAAAAAGGATGAGTTCATGTCCTTTGCAGGGACATGGATGAAGCTGGAAACCATCATTCTCAGCAAACTATTACAAGGACAGAAAACCAAACACCACATGTTCTCACTCATAGGTGGGAATTGAACAATGAGAACACTTGGACACAGGGCAGGGAACATCATGCACTGGGGCCTGTTGGGGGGGTGAGGGTCTGGGGGAGGGATAGCATTAGGAGAAATACTTAATGTAAGTGATGAGTTGATGGGTGCAGCAAACCAACATGGCACATGTATACCTGTGTAACAAACCTGCACGTTGTACACATGTACCCTAGAACTTAAATTAAAAAAAAATTAAACTCAAACAACAGGGCAGCAAATGTCACGTTAGCTGTTTAAGTAATTGCATTTAATGTCAAATTAAATGATTCTACTCAATTATTTGCATCAAAAAATATCTCCGGTGATCTTTAAAGAAAAGCCTTATGATTCTACTGTCAGAGATCCTATCTATAGCAACAGTTGGGATGCAAATGGTCAGGATCTAGTGCTAACTGACTTTCAGTTCCAAAGAAGGGGGTCAAAGCACAGCCTGATTAATGCTTAATAACTAGATTTCTGTCCAGAATTCTAGTTAACCCTGTGAGGATGGCTTCACTATCTGCTTGAAAGAGGTCATGGCCCACCTTGGAAAAAGTGGCGTAAAGAAGGGAACCAGATCCAAAGTGTGGTGACTTTTAGTCAGTCCACCCTGTTCTTATATTTTAAAAAATAGTATTTGAATGACTAGCTTTTTTTCATTTATCAGTATATTGTAATTTTTTGTGCTAAAAATACTTTTCTACAACATAATGTTTAATGGATGTTCAGTATTCATCATGTAAAAATGTACCAGAATTTTCTTATCTTTTATTGCTGAATGTTTTAGTGGTTTTCCAATTTTTTAATATTGTAAACAATACTACATCTAACATTCCCATGCACATGTCTGAAGCCATCTATCAGGCTGAGTTATTCTTTTTTTTTAAATTATACTTTAAGTTCTAGGGTGCATGTGCACAACGTGCAGGTTTGTTACATATGTATACATGTGCCGTGTTGGTTTGCTGCACCCATTAACTCGTCATTTACATTAGGTATTTCTCCTAATGTTATCCGTTCTCCATCCCCCCACCCCACAACAGGCCCCAGTGGGTGATGTTCTCCTACCTGCATCCAAGTGTTCTCGTTCAATTCCCACCTATGAGTGAGAGCATGCGGTGTTTGGTTTTCTGTCCTTGTAATAGTTTGCTGAGAATGATGGTTTCCAGCTTCATCCATGTCCCTACAAAGGACATGAAATTATCCTTTTTTATGGCTGCATAGTATTCCATGGTGTATATGTGCCACATTTTCTTAATCCAGTCTATCATTGATGGACATTTGGGTTGGTTCCAAGTCTTTGCTATCGTGAATAGTGCCGCAATAGACATACTTGTGCATGTGTCTTTCTTAGGATAAATTTCTAGAAATGCCATTGTTGGGTGAAAATGTGTGAAGAGTTTTTTCAAGGCTTTGATAGATACATTAAGACTTGATACATTATAGAGCTATTTTGCAAAAATATTGTAACAATGCATCTATCTTACCAATAACAGTGTAAGAGAGTAAGACTTTGCATTCACATATCTCGAATGGAAAGCATTATAAGTTCAGAGTATTATTCAGCACGCCAGAGAGAGCCATTGAGGAACAGCAGACTGTTTTGAGAGAGATGTGTAGGTAGAAGGCACATCTGCCTGATAGGTTTGTCAGAATAAGGCCTTGTAGTGATAGCCTATGTAAACAACTTCCCAAAAGCTTTTTACTGATGTCAAAAGCCTGACCTGTTATTGAATTTTGCTACTTAGGCAGTGCATATGGTGTATGATCAGACCTAAAAGAACAGAATGGTGAAGGTTTGGGTGTCTTTTGGGAAGTTGATAGAATATGGTGCAATATGAGTTCAAGCCTGATTCAAATTCTGTATCTGGAATGCAGTTTTAATGTCCTTTGTTTTAGAAGGATGGTCACAGACAGTATTTTCTAGTCAGGCATGAATACATTATTATCATTTTATGTCAGTAAATTTGATGGCATGATTATTTTCTATCCTATTGTATTCTTTATGAAACGTTAAGAAGCAAGGTCATATAGTATAATAAAAACCAAGGAATACTGTTAGTGAAGGCCAGGAAAGATAAAGAACAAAAGAGCTGGTATATTTTGTTAGGTAATTAAACTAATTAGTTTTTAATAATGACTAGAATTTGTACATATTGCTTAGAAAGAATTTAATTCATAAAAATTTAATTGCTTTGAATATTTTAAATCTCTTATGTAGCCCATGATTTAAAATTCATTGAAATCTTACTGTCTAGGGAAGATACTACAATGTGACATGTTATAAATAAGTCAAAAATTTAATCAAAATGTTCATTTCAGATTCTTTGAAAACAAGTAATGATTCCCTTTAGTAACTGGCTCATGTCTTTTCTAGGAAATACAAAGTGAAAAACTATAAACATGATGTACCAACTGAAGGTAGATATAAAATTGAACTGGCAGAAAGAAAAGGAATTTTTTAAAGGCACAGAGCACGTCCTACATTTTGTGTCTAACAGCACTGGGAATATATGGTACATTGCTATTATAACTAGGCCATATCTCTGTCTAGTTTCCCGGGATGAGGCTACCATCTCCTTTGATAATGTCTACTTCCCTGTAGTGTGGTTGTGTTTGCTTTGTTGATATTCAAGTCATGTGAGGAGCCCTAGTTGTAATTGAATCTGGGAAGTCCAAAATCTCTGGCTGATTTTTTCTCCCCAGTTACCAATTTTTAGCCTAATAGAAAGCACCTTTGCCAGACTGGGGCGCTGGTGATTTAACTTCTTTTCTTCACACAGAACATGTATCATCTCATGGGCTAGATGAGATGCCTAAAGTACTGTATTCACTCAACAATCTGATTTAATAGTATCTTAGGGGTACCTACTGAGTGCTTGAGGATCTATAAAGAAAAGCATTCAAGCTACTTTTATTATAAAAGGAGAAGAAAAGTCCACAGATAACTATAATGCAGAATGCTATGGCTGATGTAAGAGAAGAAACATGAAATACTGTAAAAAATGTAAAGGAAAGAGAGATCATATATGTATATTTTTTGGAAGGCCTCAAAGACATCATGGAGGAGGTGGCATTTGAGGTGTGCGTTAACAGATAAATAGTATTTTGACAGGTGCAGATGTAGCCTTATAGCTAAGAGAACAGGTTGAGTAAAGGTACAGCACCATAAAGACATGACAGGCTTGGAGAACAGAAAATCCTAAAATTCTATAGAAATATGGAGAGGTAGTGAGTATAATGTCAGAAAACGCATCTGCGATGAGAGGATATCACTTAATTGAGTAGGGAATGCAGTGGTGGTAGAGGTGAGGACTGACAGGAGATGTTAGTAAGATCTTGAGCCATGGAATGATATGATCAGAGTCTAAACATAACCAGAAGACTCTGGTTTGAATGTCTTGGATTGCTTAGAGGAGAGAGAGGCTGAATGGGTTGGGGGGACAAGAACGGAGGCTACAGTCACCACTCAGTAGACTGACCAGAAGGCATGAGCATGGGGGTGGTGGTGTGTATCCATTTGGAGTCCTAGTTGTGAGCAGTAGAGCATCTCTGGTTAGTCTTCACTGAAAGATAAGTATTGGAAGGATTGGTGGGATAGCTGGAGAAACATGTATGGCAAAAAGAGTGCAGAGGAGGGGAGCGAGCTAGAACCACAGTCAAGGAGAACCTACATGAACAGTCTGGTTAGAGTCTTGCTGCTGGCTCTCGTCAGTGGACATGACTTTGACATACTGATTTTACTGTTGTGTATACTTTCTAAACTCTTCCTACATGTTTATATCCTTTCCTTAAGTTTCCAAGACCCAGGTAGAAGAACCCTACTGATTGAGTTTTGTTCCCAGGTACCAGAGGGCTGGAAGAGAGAGGCTCCCTGACTTTGGGTTCCAGAATGGGAGGTGTTGCACTGTACCTCCTCATTGAGCACCCTATGTAAAGGAGGGCTTGGGTGCTGGGAGTTCAAAAAGAACAAAGGCCAGTGTTCCCTGGACTCTATGTCTCTGACTACTTAAGAGACACATCCCTTCTCTACACTTATACTGAAAAAGAAAATATATGGAATATTGCTCAAACAGCAAAGAAGGTATTCACTCCCTCTTCAGTGGGAATTAACCCAAAGCTTTGTCAGATTTTGCATCTGAGTCAGTATCCGTGAGAAATGCTCATTTTTCTTCTGGGTATGTCTTCGTCCCATCTCAATATTCTGTCATCTCTGAACTAATTTTTAAAGCTGACCATCACCAATAAAACTTATGTACAATAATGGGAAAGAGGAGAGAAAGAGAAGAGAAAGTTTGTGCAGCTGATCGAGAGGCCGTTTAGAATTTATGATTCGCTTCCTCCACAATCTTTTTGATAAACCTTTGCTTCAGGTGTTTGGGGATCAGAATGATTCCAATCCTATTTGTTTTTTCACTGTTATATTCTAAATGCCTATTATAGGGCCTGACACAGAGTAGGTGAATTAATTTTTTCGCAGGACATATCTATAAAAGGAGAGTTCTAAAAGTGATAATCTGGCTTCCACTCACTCTCTTTCTCAGGAAGTAGCTGCCAGCCTATTCTTTTTGCTGGTTAGAAATACTTACTAGCTCCCTAACACCATTTCCTTCATTTTTACTCACTGGCCTGAGATACCTGAAATAGCCTGATTCCAATTCAGTGTAAACACTATTATATTCCATAAATTTGTTTCTATCTCGGAGCATTTGCAGAATCTTGCATAGTAGCTGTCCAACCTTGCAAATGTTGTGTCCTTTTGGGTACTGTCACCAAGTCTCTAAAAGGCAAATCCATCATTATATAATATCTGCTGCATCTGGATGTTGTGGAATGTGATGACACCAGTAAATCCCTTGGCCACCAACTTATTGCCTTAATCCTTCTACTATAAAATGGGATTATGATTCAGGTGAAATAGTTGGTATATTTAGAAAACAGCTGGCAGGGCAGCAGAAGTAGGCAGACTGGGAGGTACGAGTAACTTGATCAAGCAGCTTCCTTGTGTCTTCAGAACTTGCTCGGACCCAGCTGACTGTACATCATTTGCATCTGAAGATAAATATGCCAGAATTTATGGCTGGGTGGATCAGAGACCACCAGGCCATATACACAGCTCAGGGCCCGTGGTCACTTGTGTCCTATCATAAGTCATTTACTCTGAACCTGGGCTCAATAGCAAGACATAAGTTTCCTTTTTTTAATTTTTAATTTTATTGTTAGCTCTGGGGTACATGTACAGGATGTGCAGGTTTGTTACATAGGTAAATGTGTGCCATGGTAGCTTGCTGCCCCTATCCACCCATCACCTCGGTATTAAGCCCAGCATGCATTAGCTATTTTTCATAATACTCTCCCTCTCCCTACCCCACCCCCTACAGGACCTAGAGTGTGTTTTTCCCCTCCCTGTGTCTATGTGTGCTCATTGTTTAGCTCCCACTTATAAGTGAGAACATGTGGTGTTTGGTTTTCTGTTCCTGCATTAGTTTGCTGAGGATAATGGCTTCCAGCTTCATCCATGGCAAGACGTAAGTTTCTAAAGAGGGCTTTCCTCTAGAACCCAATGGGCCTCATCTAGAGGGGTTTGTTATGGTCTTGGTGCAATATGCTGATCTGCTTGAGACTCTTTGACTTCTCTGCACCTTTGGGTCATAAAGTTGATGGCAGAACTCCTGGCTCTACTGGTGGGCTCTGCTGTCTACCCAGTCAGAGAAGGTTTTCTTGCTGTTGGGCTTACTAAAGGTTAGTGGCTGTCAGGCCACTTGGTAAATCTGCCAGAGCATCCCTCAAACCTGACTTATTTTGCTTTCCACATTCAAAGAAATCGAGAATGTATTGTGTCTATTTTATTGGTGGAGGGAAAAACTTGTTCTTTACTTCAGAGGAATATCCAATACACCTGAAGCCACTGGAACTGTGACTTTTCTTCTTCACTGAGTTACCAGGCCTCTTTATTCTCATGGGATCTATCCCAAATTCTCTGGCATGCATTTCTCTTTTTCTAAGGCATCTAGAGTATGGCTACTTCCTGCTTTCCAGGTCCTGCCAGCATGAGATGATATCATTGAGGTAGTGAACCAGTATGAATGTAAGGTGGTCAATGTCAATGAATGTAAGGTGGTCAATAGTTGTGACATAGAGCAGAGAATTGATCTATGTAATTCTGGGGCAAGATTGTTAAGGTTTGCTGCTGTCTTGCCAAATGCCAGAAATTTACTTGCATTGTCTATATATCGGGATGCCAAAGAAGAACCTCCCAGATTAAGAACTGAATCCCAGGTGCCAGACCTAAATTGCTTTGCTCCTATAATGAAGACAACCTATAAAACAGGTGCCCTTGTTTGTAACCACTAAACTTTCTGTTTCTAAGACCTATCTATCTTCTGCACTGGCCAAAATGAAAGAGTTAAGTAGGTGATATGTCTGTTTACCATCGTTTATCTTTTAAATTTTTGATGATGATGTTAATCTCTGCAATTTCCCCCAGAGGAGTGTTTGGTTTTTAGTTTTTAAAGTCTTGAATTTACTGTTTTGGTAAGAAGGAGGAAGAACAGACTTCTACTTGGCCTTTTCTTCCATCTTCTCTTGTATCGCCTTGGGCTAGTGAGCCAATGCAGAGGGCCAGCCTTCTAATTCCTCAGGATACCCAATTCAACTATTGGCTCATGGTTGGGAGAAACAACTTCAGACTGTGTTAGGAAATTTACTGGAGTTACCATGTGTGAGCTCCATTTATTGTTTGCCCCATCAGATGTCTGTCTACCAGGTTTGAAACATTTTTCATTAAAAAATCAAATAGAGTCTCAGTAACCTGCCCGTATATTCTGTCCTAAAGACTTCCTGGTCCCTGCCAAAAAACTGAACCATTTTGATTTCTTGCCTTGGCTGTTATAAAAGCAACCCTACTTTGCTGCTGGAGATTAAGGCCTTTGCCAGAATCCTTCAGATCCAATTGAAATCAGAAAGCCCATTTCAATACAGTATTGTGCAATAGAATACCTTGCTTATGTAGATCAGCGACTAAAGAACTTTTTGTACATATTGGCACTGCCCTGAAAGGATGTAGTGCAGAGAGTATCCTCTGGAGCACTTTGGGGCACATGGTCTGGGAGTGAGTGGGGATGGTCATATCATAAACATACTTCAGTCTTCTTATCTACTAAAGTCTCCAGAATCCATTCACTACATTACACTGAAGAATTTCTGGTATTTCATCTTTGCTTAGTGTAATCCAACACTGAGCCAAGATTTCTGTGAATCAGCAAGGACACTCTTAAAATCACTCTCAGCTATTTGAGAGGGACATCAAATCCAGAATTTATGCGAAGAGTTTCCTTAATGATCAATTTAGGCCTGATCTAAAGCAATATTTTAATACTTTAAAATACATTCTTGTATATATTCTATAGAGTTTTCTCAACATAGTAAGCGGTAACATTCTACAATGTTTTCAGTATATAATCATTTGCTCTTGGGTTTGGCTTTTTTTTTTGGCCCCTTGGGGCATGTTTGAATCTGACTGTAGTATTGGACTGGTGACAATGAGAGGCGTGTGTGTTTGTGTGTGTGCACTTCCATGCATATGTGCCTGACTGTACCCACATGTGTGCTAGGGATGGAACGTAATGAAAATTAGCTTCATCTTTATAGGTAACTCTCCAAGGCAAGGAAGCTATTTAAAAAATATATCCCCCATATGACTATCCACTTTGGGTTTGCAGATTGATATGTAAACTGCAGAGATAAAAAATAATGACCATTCAGAAAATGTTGCCAAAAGGTTGAGGGCTGATTTCCCAAGGGATTCATTACCATAAAATCACTTTTCCAGACTAAGGGAGATTTCCCTGGATCAAAGGGGTTAGATTTGACTGGGTTAGAATCAGTCTTTTACCTTCTAAATCAAAATCAAGACCCACGTAATTCCACTGAGACCTTGCTTTGAATCTGATAGTCCTTATGATCAAAGATTTCCTTCTGCTTTCTATAGCCTCAGGTTTTTTTCCTTCGTTAAAGCATCTGATCTTCCCAAAGATCCGATGTATTTGTTTATCACAGATAACAGCATATTAGACTTAAACAAGAACATGATTTTCTATATGCTCTTGAGCGTACAGCCATATAACTGCAAATTTGAATTGACATGGAATTTAGTGAGCTTGTTTAAAAGTAGAATCAGAAGCTCTTGTATGTCATTTATTACGGTGCTTATTTTACATAAAAAATCAATTTGAACTGTATGAGTATAATAAATCTGACATATTTCTCTAGTAAAAAATATAACAGATGATTAAAAAATTCAGACACGAACACATCCTATAAATGTTTTATGAAATATAATTTATTTTGCCCAAATACCCATTTGTATGGAAATCTGTGGACATTTGCAAAAGACCCCACTTCTTTTGGCTCCTGCTGAGCTTCTGATGATGCCAAGTCATTTCTCTTACCCATGACCTTGGGCTGATACTACTTGGAAGAATGTTATTTACTTAAGAAAGAAAGAACAATATTAGCCACTTGAATTCAAAATTCTTCTATATTAAATTTTTCTTGTTTTTATGAAGACATCATTAAAACAACTAGAAAACACTGTGAAAAGAATGTTTCACCTCCAATTTTAACTCCTTGACAGAGTAGCTATTTTTATTTTCTCTTGTGTTTCTTTCATTTTTCAAACAATCAGGATATGCTTATGGCTTCTTGGGGAGCCCAAATTTCTTAGGCATTTACTAGGCTTTTCATCTGTTTGATTTCTTTTTAAAAATAGATTCATGGGGTACACAAGCAGGTTTGTTACATGAGTATATTGCATAATGCTGAGGTTTGGGTTTCTAGTGAATGCATCACCAACTAGTGAAAGTAGTACCCCACTGATAGTTTTTTAGCCCTTGCTCCTCCCTGCCTTCCTCTCCTCTTTTGGAGTCTCCAGTGTGTATTATTTCCATCTTTATGCCCATGTGTACTCATTGTTTAGCTCCCACTTATAAGTGAGAACATGTGGTATTTGATTTTCTGTTTCTGAGTTACTTGATTTAGGATAATGACATCCAATTGTATCCACATTGTAGCGAAGGACATGATTTCATTCTTTTTATGTCTGTGTAGTATTCCATGGTGTCTATATACCCCATTTTCTTTATTCAGTCCACCATTATCAACACTTAAGTTGATTCTTTGACTTTGCCATTGTGAATAGCACTGTGATAAACATACAATTGCAGGGGTGTTTTTGATAAAGTGGTTACTTTTCCTTCGGATAGATACCTAGTCATGAGATTGCTGGGTCGAATGATACTTCTGTTTTTAGTTATTTGAGAAATCTCCATGACATTTTCCACAGGGGTTGAACTAATTTACATAGTCACTAACAGTGTATAAGCATTCCCTGTTCTCCAAATCCTCACCAATATCTGTTATTTTTTGATTTTTTAAAATAATAATCATTCTGGATGGTATGAGATGGTAACTCATTGTGGTTTAAATTTGCATTTCTCTGACAATTAGTGACATTTAGCATGTTTTTCATGCATTTGTTGACCACTTGTGTGTCTTTTCTTTTTATCTCCACTGCTTGAATTAGCAATGTGTGTCTTCTTTTGAGAAGTGTCTGTTCATATCCTTTGCCCACTTTTTAATGGAGTTACTTGTTTTTATCTTGTTGATTTGTTCTAGTTCCTTATAGATTCTGGATATTAGACCTTTGCCAGATGCATAGCTTGCAGATATTTTCTCCCATACTGTAGGTTGTCCATTTACTCTGTTGATTGTTTCTTTGCTGTGCAGGAGCACTTTCATTTAATTAAGTCCCATTTGTCTATTTTCGGTTTTGTTGCATTTGCTTTTGAGGTCTCAGTCATAAATTATTTGCCTAGGCCAATGTCCAGAAGAGTTTTCCCTAGGTTTTCTTCTAAGATTTCTGTAGTTTCAGATGTTACATTTAGGTCTTTAATCTATCTAGAGTTTACTTTTGATATGGTGAGAGATATGGCTAGCCAGTTTTCCCTGCCCAATTTATTGGATAGGGAGTCCTTTCCTCATTGTCTATTTTTATTGACTTTGTTAAAGATCAGTTTGTTTTAGGTATGTAGCTTTATTTGTGTATTCTCTATTTAGTTCCACTGATCTATGTGTCTATTTTTGTACCAGTACCATGATGTTTTGGTTACTATAGACTTATAGTATAGTTTGAAGTTGGGTAATGGGATGCTTCTAGCTTTGTACTTTGTGCTTAGGATTGCTTGGGCTATTTGGGCTCTTTTTTGGTTTCATATGACTTTTAGAATTGTTTTTGTGAGTTCTGTGAAAAATGACATTGGCAATTTTATAGAAATTGCATTGAATCTGTAGACTGTTTTGGGCACTATGGTAATTTTAACAATATTGATTCTTCCAACATGTGAGCATGGAATGTTTTTCCATTTATTCATGCCATCTGTGATTTCTTTCATCAGTGTTTTGTAGTTCTCCTTGTAGAGATCTTTCACCTTGTTGGTTAGATATATTCCCAGATATTTTGTTTTATTTTTCGGTATTGTAAGTGGGACTGAGTTCTTTATTTGGTTCTTAGCTTGAATGTTATTGGCATATAGAAATGCTACTGATTTTCATATGCGGATTTTGTATCCCTAAACTTCATAATGAAGTCTTTTGATTAGGTCTGGAAGTCTTTTGGAGGAATCATTAGGGTTGTATAGGTATAGGATCATGTCATCAGGAGACAGAGATAATCTGACTTATTCTTTTTCTATTTGGATGCCTTTTATTTCTTTCTTTTGCCTGATTGCTCTAGCTATGTCTTTCAGCACTATGTTAAATAAGAATGGTGAGAGTGGACATCCTTGTCTTGTTTTAGTTCTTAGGTGGAATGCTCTCAACTTTTGCCCATTCTGTATGATGTTGGCTGTGGATTTGTCAGACACTCTTATTACTTTGAAGTATTTTCCTTCAATGCCTAGTTTGTTGAGGGCTTTTATTATGAAGGGATATTGGATTTTATCGAATGCTTTTCCCTTGTCTATTGAGATCATCACTTCATTTTTGTTTTTAATTCTGTTATGTGTTAAATTGCATTTATTTGTTTGCGTATGTTGAACAATCCTTGCATCCCAGTAATAAAGCTCACTTGATTGTGATGAATTATCTTTTTGATATGCTGCTGGATTTGGTTTACAAATATTTTGTTGAGGATTTTTGTGTCTATATTCTTCAGGCATATTGACCTATTTCCTTCCTTCTTTCCTTCCTTCCTTCCTTCCTTCCTCCCTTTCTTTCTTTCTTTCCTTCCTTTCTTTCTTTCCTTTCCTTTCTTTCTTTCATTCTTTCTTTCTTTCTTTTTCTTTCTTTCTTTCTTTCTTTGTTTCCTTTCTTTCTTTCCTTTCCTCCTTTCCTCCTTTCTTCCTTTCTTCCTTTCTCTTTCTCTCCTCTCTCTCTCTCTCTTTTTTTCTCTCTTTCTTTCATCTTTCATGTCTTTGGCAGATTTTGGTATCAGGATGTTAATGGTTTTGTAGAATGAGTTAGGGAGGAATCCTACCTCTTCAATTGTTTGGAATAGTTTCAGTAAGATTGGTACCAGCTCTTCCTTGTACATCTGGTAGAATTTGGCTATAAATTTGTCTGGTCCTGGGCTATTATTATTTTGTTGTTAGATTTTTTATTATGGATTCAATTTTGTGACTTGTTATTTTATGACTTTTTTTTGTGAACAGAGCCTTCAAGGAATATGGGATTATGTAAAGCAATCAAATCTATGACTTATTGGCATTCCTGGGAGGGAAGGAAAAGTAAGCAATAAATAAACGGAATTTATCAATTTTCTCTAGTTTTTTTAGTTTTTGCTCATAAAGATGTTCACAATAGTCTCTGAGGATCTATTGTATTTCTGTGGTACCAGTAGTTATGTTACATGTGAGATGGGGCTCTTGAAGGAAGAATGTTGGGTCTTGTTTTTTTAAATCCAGTTTTCCACTTTATGTCATTTAAGTGGAACATTTAGGCCATTCATGCTCAATTAATATTGATATGTGAGGTTTTGTTCCTGTCATAGTGTTGTTACCTAGTTGCTTTGTAGTCTCAATTGTGTAATTGCTTTATAGGATCTGTGAACTTTGTACTTACATGTGCTTTTATGGTAGCAAGTATCCATGTTTACAACTCTGTTGATCATTTCTTGTAGGTCTGGTCTGGTGATGATGAATTCTTTTAGCATTTGCTTCTCTGGGAAAGACTTTATTTCTCCTTTGTTTATGAAACTTAGTTTGGCAGGGTATGATATTCTTATTTATTTATTTATTTTAATAGAGATGAGGTCTTGCTTTGTTACCCAGGCTGGTCTCAAACTCCTGGGCTCAAGTGATCCTCCCATCTTGACCTCCCAAAGTGCTGGGATTACAGGCATGAGCCACTGTGCCTGGCCTAAGGTATGATATTCTTGGCTGGCATTTTGTTTTTCTTTAATAAGGCTAAAATAGGCCCCCATTCTCTTCTGACTTTTAAGGCTTGTGCTGAAAAGTCTGCTGTTAGACTGATGAAATTTCCTTCCTAGGTAATTTGGCCCTTTTCTCTAGCTGCCTTTAAGTTTTAGTTTTGACTTTGGATAGTCTGATAAGTATATCCCTTGGAGATAATTGTCTTGTATGGTACCTCAAAGGTGTTCTCTGAATTTCTTATATCTGGATGTTAATTTCTTTAGCAAACTTAGGGAAATTTTCCTGAATTAGTCCCTCAAATGAATTTTCCAAGTTGCTTAATTTTCCTTCTTTTCTCTCAGAAATGCCAATAAGTCATAGATTTCATTACATAATCCCATATTTCTTAAAGGCTCTGTTCATTTTTAAAAATTCTTTTTTCTTTTTTTATTTTTGTCTGAGTTAATTTGAAAGATTGGTCTTCAAGTTCTGAAATCCTTTCTTTTGCTTGGTCCAGTCTACTGTTAAAACTTCCGCCTGTGTTTTGATATTCTTTTAGTGAAATTTCAATTCTAGAAGTTCTATTTTTCTTAACACATCTATTCATATTCTGAATCTTTTTTTTGTTTCTTTATGTTTGATTTCAGTTTTCTCTTGGGTCTCATTGAGTTTCTTTGCAATTCATATTTTTTTTCTTTTTTCTTTTTTTTGATGGAGCCTTGCTCTGTTGCCTAGGCTGAAGTGCAGTGGTGTGATTTCTGTTTACTGCAAACTTCAACTCCCAGGTTCAAGTGATTCTCCTGCCTCAGCCTCCCGAGTAGCTGGGATTACAGGCACCTGTCACCACACTCAGCTAATTTTTTATTTTTATTTTTGTATTTTTAGTACAGACAGAGTTTCGCCATTTTGGCCAGGCTGATCTTGAACTCCTGACCTCAGGTGATCCTCCCGCCTTGGCCTTCCAACGTGCTGGGATTACAGGTGTGAGCCACCGGGCCAGGCCGTATATTTTAAATTCTTTATCTTTATCTCTTATTTTAGACTCTTCAATTTGGTTAGGATCCATTGCTAGAGAGCTAATGTGATCCTTTGCAGGTGTCAAGACACTCTGCCTTTTTGTACTGCTGGAGTTCTTGCACTGATTCCCTCTCACCTGTTGCTTCCTATTTTTGAATTTTCTACTATTTGGAAGTGACTTCTTTTTAAAAATATATTTGCCATTGAGGGTAGGGTTGTGGCATATGTTGTGTATGACTGCTTGGCTTTGTTTCTGGGTGCTTTCTCAGGACCAGGGCTCTGTATTGGTCACTTAGTTGTGGACAGCTTCTGTGCAGTGGCTTTTTAAGATGCAGCTTGTTGTAGTGATGTATCAGACACATGAGCTGACACACTATCTCCTCTGGGGCCAAGGGTAAAGGGGTCTCAGGAAGCTGATCTTGTGGACTAGCACTAAGCCCTTCTGGTATCAGGTTTTTTTCCTTGTGGTGGAGTTCAGGCTGCAGTACAGTAGGCGGTGCTTGAGAGTTATAGCCGACTGGCCTTCAGGTAGGTTAGTGATGATGAGTGGAGTGGAAGCAATGACCCTGACAAAGCGAGTGGTGGGAAGAGATCATATTGGGGTACACTGGGGTCCTGGGGTAAGGGGTAGGGTGGTGCACCAGCTCCTTGTCCTGAGCCAGCAGGAACAAAATCTGCTTCCCTATCATGCCCCTGTTGCAGGGCTCATGACCTTCAGTTCTCATAGACTTTGTCCTTTGTTTCCTGGCTGCAGTGTGAGTGCAGACAGCAGATATGCCCCTCTGATGGCTATCACCAAAATGGGCTTGGGGCAAAGCCTCTACTCCCAGACCACAGCAGACAACTCTATGGCTTGTCTATCCTTCATTTCCAGGATGCTGTCACTCTGTGTAAGGATGGGGAGCTGGGCCTTACCCTTTGTGCAAGCCCAAATGACACAGTCTCACTTTCAGTGGGAGCGAATATGCCACAAAAATATGACAATTGTTTTCTCCAAGTACACATGTTCTGGTCCCCAGTGGGAAGAACCAGTGCTGCATCTGCAGCAGTAGAAGGGAGTGGGGGGAAGAAGATGACACCCTCTCCACATCTGTGCCTGGCATCAGTGCTGCTCCCGTCAGTGATTAGTGATGGATTCATATTTCCTTTGTCTGAGGAGGGCTTTGTGGGGCTGTGCTCTTCCCTCCTTTAGGGGTTGTCTGTGCTGAGAGTTAGATCTCCAGGGTCCTGCCGCTCTCTGAGGACCTGCCTATTCTCTGTGCTTGCCAAAATCAGAGCAGGTTGTGGGGTATGTTTATGAGGCATCTGGTGGTGTGTGATAACTCAAAGGCAGAGAATCTCTGGGCAGACCAGTGGCCCACATGGAGTGCACAACCAGTATGGCACCTGCTATCTCAGTTTGGACCTGATGGGAATGCAAAAATGCCTAAGTGAGCTGGCCACCCAGTTCCCCATCCCAGGAAGTTCTCAAATCACCACGTATAGCATTGCCGTGGGTCATGAGGGCAGAAGGGCTTCCCAACAGATTGGCAATCAGCAGATTGTCAGAAGGGTGAAGGGAGTGGAAACATTATGCTCCCACTTAACCCTTTCTATGGGACCTCAAGTTCCTCAGAGATCAGCTTCTTCAAGACTCTTGCTGCTTTCTCTTTCTGCAGCCCAGCTTCTTCCTGTGGGAATTCTAGCATGTCCTGGTTCTCTTCCCCCAGTTTTCCCTCTGGAATATGTTCATTCACCAGTAACTTTGATCTTCTTTCTCAGGAGAACTGGCATCCCTTGTCCCTAATCAGCTATCTTGAAAAAAACCCCATCTGTTTGATTTCAATCAATTTCATGTATCAATAATCATACCCACATTTCCATACTAAGACTTTTACACTGCTATACTTCATGTTTTTATTGCTTTCTGCTTCCTTTGGTTCTTTCTCTTGACTAAATTGCTAATTCGCAAACATTTCTTTCTCTCCTACATGAAAGTGGCTCAATAGTGGGCTTTGCCTAAACTTTCACCTCTCTCTGTTGCTCTGCTGTCTCTTTTAGAGTCCTTTTTGTCCCATTGAAAGGCTTTATGAGACACCACACTCTTAGCTGACCATTACTCATGAATCTTATAATCCACTTAGAGGTTTGAAAAAAGAGTGTGATCCTTTTGATTTGATCATTGCATCAAGGCTGGGTTTTAATCAGCCTTGTTCCTCTAAGCATTTCTAAATTTTATATTTTCTGTTTGGACCTGAGAAGCAGTTATCACTTTCCACTCTACAACTCTGTTAATAATGCAATTATGATGGACTGTGTTACCTCTCTTTCTTGCTTTCAAACAGGACCAATTTGTTTCTGAGCTCATCTCCTTCTTGTAAACCTTGCCAAATGCCACAATAGCAACAAGTACACAATATTAAGAGTTTGTTTCCCCACAGCTTGCCTTAGAGGTACAAGTTCAGTCACTGCATAATCTACTTCCCAATTTGTCACAGGTGACAAATTTTTCCAAGTGCTTTGTCACTGTATAACATGATTACCACCTTTCCAAGCCCTGTTAACAGTTTTCTTGCTGCCTGCCAATTGACCACTAAGCCCATGCAACATAGTTTAAGTTTTTATTATGGTATCACTCTATTTTTGGGTACTAATTTTTATATCTGTCTGAACATTCTTGGTTATGGTGCAGTAAAAAACAACCTTAAAATCTCAATGGCTTAAGATAGGGAAAATTTAGTTCTTGTTCATGATGTCCAAAGAAGCTTAGTTCATCATAATGACTCAGGGCCTCAGGCTAATGGAAGCTCCATCTGAGCACATGTTTTGATGGTTGACCAGGCAGGAAAAAGATGTGCAGGATCATGCACTGAAATGACACACTTTATTCTGCCCACATTTTATTGGTCATAGCGACTCATGTAATTGGGCCTAATTTCAAAGTGGGCAGGAAAAATGCAGTCCTACTATTATGGGTTGAATTGTGTACTCCCAAAAGATGTTGAAGTCCTAATCCCCAGCACCTGTGAATGTGACCTTATTCGGAAATAGTCATTACAGAGGCAATCAAGTTAAAATGAGGACATTAGGATAGTCTCTAATCAAATACGACTGGTGTCCTTATGAAACAGGAATGTCAGAACACAGGGACAGGCATGCATAGAAGGGAGATGATGATGATGTAAAAATACAGGGAGAATGCCATTCATGAATTTGGGATAAGACTGAATGCTTTTTCTGTGTCTATTGAGAGGATCATACGGGTTTTGGAGTGGGGTTTGGAACAAGGAATGCCCGAGGCTATCAGCAGCGAGAAGAAAAACCTGGAACACGTTTTCCCTCATGGCCCTGAGAAAGAACTAACCCTCCAACACCTTGATTTTGGACTTGTAGCCTCCACAATTGTGAGACAATACATTTCTGTTGTGTTAAGTCACTTGGTTTGTGTTACTTTATTACTGACAGCCTCAAGAAGCTAATATATCTACCAGGTGTCCAAAAGGAAAAAGTTGGGCTATTTTTGAATAACATTAATAACAATTACGTCTTTATTTATATAACATATACATATTTTTTTACTAGTTTTAATCCAAGTTTGTAGAAAAATTTGTTTTATTTTCTTCATTTTAAAATTATTTAATTAACATGTCTTTGTGTTTTTATACTGCCATCACATCTATATTATTAAATTGTTACCTTATATATTTTCATATAATCTAAAGGTTTTAATGTAAAATGTTCATGCTGTTAAGATGTATGTACTATAAATTGCAGAATCGAGATTTTTAAAGAGCTGTAAAATCCTCAGATAACATTAATTTCCAATAAAGCAATAAATATGAGGAGCTAAGAGTGAAAATATGTTATATAGTGTTGCAATAAATGTACCTAATGCTAATTCTTAGAGATTATTGCCAGAATATGATTTAGTTTATTATTATGTAGATAACATTTACCAACCTGTTTTGTTTGGCTTTCTCAGAACTGAAAAAAATTTATGTGCCATATTAAATATTTATCTCTTAATATTCCAAGGACAATTTCAGTGTTATCTCTTAATTCAGAGCAAGCCCTGCTTTTCTAAGGAATAGTCAGTGAAAATATCCAAATTAAATTTTTTTCTTATTCTCAATATCTGGTGCTGCTTAAGAGGAAACTTCTTTGATCTTTGACTCCTACTCAGCTATATCTCCTTGTAAGGGATGTTGTACTACACAAAGAAAAGAAACATTTTCTTTCTTCTTTCCAGTTCCCGCATTAAATTATGTATGACTCCCTGGTGTATATAAATATTTCCTTCTAGTTGGAAACTTAGTTGCAGATGGTAGAATGTCATAAATATAACTCAAAAAACCAGTAACAGACTCAGGATACTCAAGGTATATTAATTTCACACATGTATGAAAAATGCATGAGATTCTTTCTTGGGGGAATGATGCCATTTTTATTTTTTATCTATGTTTAAAACTGAGGAAAGTGAACACTATGACAGAACACAATGAAATATCTTCTTTAGGCTGCATTTTATGGTTTCAAGATTGAATTAAGGAAATTCTCATTTAGTGCTCTCTAATTTGTGTCACATGCTGAGACCATTTAATTTAAATGCCAAGCCTGATTTAATAAATTTTAGCAAATTTTCAGCACAGTGTGTAGGAAATAAGGTTCTCAACTTTTGTTCATGCAATGCGTGTGTGATTCTTACTATACTTTTTCTTTTCTTTTCTTTCTTTTTTTTTTTTTTTTGAGACAGTGTCTTGCTCTGTCACCCAAGCTTGAGTGCAATGGCATGATCTTGGCTTACTGCAACCTCTGCCTCCCGGGTTCAAGCAATTCTCCTGCCTCAACCTCCCAAGTAGCTGGGATTACAGGAGTCTGGCACTATGCCCGGCTAAGTTTTTCTATTTTTTAGTAGAGACGGGGTTTCGCCATTTTGGCCAGGCTGGTCTCGAACTCTTGACCTTAGGTGATCTATCTGCTTTGGACTCCCAAAGTGCTGGGATACAGGCGTGAGCCACCGCGCCTGGCCGATTCTTACTATGCTGTCATAAGTCTCCAGATATGGGTTAGTCATAGCTTTGGTTATCTGAAGAAACCTAAAAAACTGACATGTAAAATCAATTTTGTAATGTGAAATTTTGCATTAGCATCAACCATTTGCATCACCACTACTGTCACGACACAGGTGTTATTCCCCAAGCAATTACAACATGCTGGGCACTGTGCCAAATGCTTTACAGACATCGCCTCATAAGAGCTGGACAAGGCGATCCTCATTTCAAAAATTAAAAAAAAAACAAATTTCAGAAAGATTTCATTTAACATCAGTGAGCAGTGAAATATGGATTTGAATTGGTTTGCTGTCTCTGTCTTGACCATCATTCCAGTACTTTCCAATAATTTTTCATGTAATCGTATGCAAAGAAAGTGAAGCTATTTGTAGTCAGACTGGGAAAACTGGAGGGGATTTGAAATAATCTATATTGGGTTTGGTGAAAAACAAATTATTATATTTTCTCTATGTTACGTAATTACTTTAAGAATAAAGTATGAGGGAAAATAGTAAACTTTTACTTTTTATAGAACTTATAAATAAAATCTTGTCTCACTTTAAATAAGAGACATGAACTCACTTCTATGACCATACATTTTATTTTTGTATCATTTTAGGCCTCAAACAACCAAAGACAATTCTGACCAGACTTTTTAATGACGATTGCTTCAAATTCTTGATAATATCATCAATTAGAAACGTTCTACAATCCAGCAGGTGAAAAAATTTGAATTCATTTCAATAACCATTTACAACAGCTCAATTTTATTTAATAAATTGAAGAATTCCCTTTATTTTGTCGAAAGAGTTAGTAGTAAAGTTTCATGTGAAGATGGATAGATTTTGAATCCAATCTTTTTCACAGCTGTCATTTTAGAGTAATGAAGATCTGCTGTCACCTGGAGTCACATTTATAGGAGTGCCCACCCAGCCTTCCCGTCTCATCACCCTCATTCCCATGGGGGAATGCAGTTGAACATTGCAACTGAAGGCCTTGGAGAATAACATCTTAAATTTCTAAGGGATCACTGAATATGGTCTTGACAATATACTGCAAAGAGACATAGGTAGATGGAATGAGACTGGATGTAGTTGGCTAAAAAGATACAAAAAAGTGGGATCAAAGACAATAGGTTTGGTTTTGATAAATGAAATCACTTGTGTAAGTCTAGAGAAAACAAATTTTGATTTGAACTCAAGACTTTGACTCCAAAGCCTTTACCTACCACAAAATGCTATACATCCTGATGCTATTAGGGTTCTTTGTTGTTGACTGATATTTAACATTTTAAAATGGGCAATTTCTAAATGCTGTTCAAAGTCTTGGTTAACCTTTTAAATCATGAGATGTACTTCTCTGTCATGTTTCTTTGTTCATACTTTCCTAGCTATAACTAGGTAAAAGAGGTCATCCTGCCTTTTATCTATTAACAGTGAGTTCCCAGATGCAGTTGTTGCTCAGGACAGCACTGAGTTAGTGTGAATTCATGATTGTAGATCATCTAAATGTGTCAAGCACTGTGCTAAATGGTGGGATAGGGTACTGACGATTTAGGTGTGTGGTGGGGAGGAAACCCTGAAAATGAAAAAAAGGGCTGCTGTGCATCATGTGACTAAAGAGGATGATGCTATGAACTCTACTTGAGGGCACCATGAAAGACTTTCCAAAGAAGTGACATTTCAGCTGGGTTTTGAGGGGCGAATAGGAGTTTGTGTGTATCAGAATAACCTGAGCCCTGGTCATGCAGTGAGGTAATATCACAATCTAGTGGAAAGAACATTGGTCAGGAAACCCTTGCTTCTGTGTTGACTTATACAAGCGTACCTCATTTTATGCATTTCACTTTATTGTGCTTTGCAGATATTGCATTTTCTGCAAATTAGTTTGTGACAAATGAACAAGTCCCTCAGTACCATTTTTCCAACAACAGATGCCTAATTCAGGTCTCTGTGTCATATTTTGGTAATTCTTGCAATATATCAAAGTTTTTCATTATTATTGTATCTGTGATCTTTGATATTACTATTGTAAGTTTTGTGAGCTGCCACAAGACAGTGAACTTAATTGATAAATGTTGTGTGTGTTCTGACTGCTCCACTGACTGACTGAATACTTTTTTCTCTCTCTCTCTTTGGGCCTCCCTATTTTCTCAGACACAACAATATTGACATTAGGCCAATTAATAACTCTCCAATGGCCTCTAAGTGTCAAGTGAGAGAAATAGTCACATATCGTTCTTTAAATCAAAAGCTAGAAATGCTTAAGCTTGGTGAGGAAGGCCTGTCAAAAGCTGAGATAGGCCAATAGCAAGGCCTCTTGTGCCATACAGTCGGCTATGCTGTGAATGCAAAGGAAGAGTTCTTGAAAAAAATTAAAAGAGCTACTTCAGTGGACACAAATTATAAGAAAGCAAGACAGTCTTATTGCTGATTTGAAGAAAGTTTTAGTGGTCTGGATAGAAGATCAAACCAGCCACAACATTCCCTTAAGCAAAAGCCCAGTCCAGTCTTGACTCTAACTTTCTTCAACTCTATGAAGCGTGAGAAAGGTGAGAGAGCTGCAGAAGAAAAGTTGGAAGCTAACAGAGTTTTTGTTCTTGAGATTTAAAGAAAGAAGTCGTCTCCATAACACAAAAGTACAACATGAAGCAACAAGGGCTGATGTACAAGCTGCAGCATTATTTAGAAGATCTAGCTAAGATCATTGATGAAGGTAGCTATATTAAACAACAAATTTTCAATGTAAATAAAACAGCCTTCTATTGGAAGGGGATCTAGGACTTTCATAGCTAGAGAGGAGAAGTCAATGCCTGGCTTCAAAGCTTAAAAGAACAGGCTGACTCTTGTTAAGGGCTAATGAAGCTGGTGACTTTAAGTTGGAGCCAGTACTTACTAGCCATTCTGAAAATTCCAGGGCCCTTTAGAATTATGGTAAATCTACTCTGCCTATGCTCTGGAAATGGAACAACAAAGCTTGGATGACAGCACATCTTTTTATAGATTTGTTTAGTGAATATTTTAAGCCCACTGTTGAGACCTACTGCTGAGAAAAAAATATTTCTTCTAAAAGATTACTGCTCATTGACAATGCAACTGTTCACCAAAGAGCTCTGCTGGAGATGCACAAGAGGATGAATGTTGCATTCATGCCTACTAACACAACATCCGTTCTGCAGCTCATGGATCATGGAAAAATTTTGACTTTCAAGTCTTATTATTTAAGATATTCATTTCATAAGCTGCCATAGATAATGATTCCTCTGATGGATCTGGGCAGAAGAAATTGAAAACCTTCTGGAAAGGATTCACCATTCCAGATGCCATTAAGAACATTCATAATTCATGGGAGGAGGTCTAAATGTCAACATTAACAGGAGTTTGGAAGAAGTTGATTCCAACCCTCAAGAATGACTTTGAGGAGTTCAAGACTTCAGTGGAGAAAGTAACTACAGATGTGGTGAAAACAGCGAGAGAAATAGAATTAAAATGGAGCCTGCAGATGGGACTGAATTGCCACAATCTCATGAGAAAACATGAATGGATGAGGAGTTGCTTATTATGGATGAACAAAGAAAGCAGTTTCTTAAGATGGACCCAACTGCTGGTGAAGATACTGTGAACAATGACAACAAAGTGTCTAGAATATTCAGCTGAGTTGATAAAGCAGTGGCTGAGTTTGAGAGGATTGACACCAATTTTGAAAGAAATTTTTCTGTGGGTAAAATGCTATAAAACCTTGTCACATGCTGTAGAGAAATCTTTTGTGACAAGAAAAGTCAATTGACATTGCCAACCTAGTTGTTGTCTTATTTTAAGAAATTGACACAGCCATCCGAAAATTCAGCAGCCACCACCCAGGTCAACCATCGACACTGAGGTAAAACCCTCCACCAGCAAACAGGTTATGACTTGCCGAAGGCTTAGATGATTTCAGCATTTTTTTTTTTAGCAATAAAGCATATTTAATTAAGGTATGTACACTTTTTAGACATAATGCTGTTGCACACCTAATAGACTACACTATAATGTAAACGTAACTTTTTTTTTTTTTTTTTTTTTGGAGACGGAGTTTTGCTCTTGTTGACCAGGTTGGAGTGCAATGGCATGATCTCAGCTCACTGCAACCTCCGCCTCCTGGGTTCAAGCGATTCTCCTGCTTCAGCCTCCCGAGTAGCTAGGATTGCAGGCATGCACCACCACGCCCAGCTAATTTTGTATTTTTAGTAGAGATGGGGTTTCTCCATGTTGGTCAGGCTGGTCTCAAACTCCCGACCTCAGGTGATCCACCCGTCTTGGCCTCCCAAAGTGCTGGGATTATAGGCATGAGCCACCGCACCTGGCCAATGTAGACATAACTTTCATGTGCACTGGAAAACAAAAAAATTCATGTGACTCACTTTATTGCAATATTTGCTTTATTGCAGTGGTCTGGGATTGAACCTACAATATCTCGAGGCATGCCTGTACGCTGTAACTTTTGGATAAGTGATTTAGCCAAAATGCCTCTATAATTATAGTATTTGTGCAGAAAATTTAAAAAAATAAAAAATTATGGACAAATGTAAGGGGATCATTTGTTCAGCATTTCTATCCTTAGTTCTTTCGCAAAAGAGTTTATGACCATGTATATTTGAAACTCACATTACCTCCCTTACTCCTCTGGATCTCCAATACTACCTGCCATTAAAAGTCATCCCTTTTCTCTCAATAAATCATTTCAAAGTTGATTCTCACTAGAGGTGAAACTGAACTACTATCTCACTATTGTTTCCACATGCTCATTGAGGAAACAATATTTGAAAAAATTAAACATCTCTTTGAGACCCCAGTATATGTGCAACCTTGTAGTATGTACTATGAGTACATAAAGATGCTATGTTCTGCCCATTTTCTTGGGAATTCACAATCTAAAAGA
Organism: Pan troglodytes; assembly: GCF_028858775.2. NCBI lineage: Eukaryota > Metazoa > Chordata > Mammalia > Primates > Hominidae > Pan > Pan troglodytes. Next base: position 34,299,451 of record NC_072398.2, on the reverse strand, counting down.
GATCATGAACCCTGACACAGGCAGACAAGAATACATTTAGGAAATCTGTGATTTACTAGTGACGGGCAGATGTGCATATGAGCAGCACTCTCACAGAAATCAAACTTTAAATGAAAAGTAGTGATAGGTGGCAATGAAAGGCAGCGATAACATGAGGTCAGTAAAGTGCTATCTTATTTATGCTGCACTTTCTCATATGTTGTCTCATATGGTCCTCACAATAAACTCGGTATGAAGGAAGGCAGGTATCATCTTATTTTGTGGGTGAGAAACTCAGACTCAAGGAAACCAACTCACCTCCCCAGAGTTTATAATAGTTAATTGGAGAACTGGAATTGATTTCTAAATTCAGTCATTTTTACGTGGCGGCAACTGGCTGAACACAGATTTTGGAGACTGGAGGTGGGAAAGAATGGAACTGAGAGAAAAGTTTTTGACATGACTTCTATTTTTAAAGAATTCGTGCATGACCTCTAGGTTGGTTGATTTTGGGGTAGGGAGTAGAGGTGAAACTGAACTACTATCTCACTAGTCTCATGGATTAACCAATAGGTGGCACCAGGTCCTAATGCAAACCTTTTCTCCTTAAAGCTATAGCACAGGCTACTGACCTTCCTTGAGCACTTGATAATTAAATTAGGCAGATTAAAGTAGGAATCATAACCCTGCTTCCTGCTTCCTGAGATATTTAGGGTCTGCTTTCTTGTGCACTTCAAATCAGTAAACAAAGAATATAAGGTAGGCATGAGAAAGTGGAAGGCATGAGGACTTGGAACATACTGACTTAGAATCAGCCATTTAGAGCTGAATACTTTTGGCCAAGCAATTTAATCCCTCTGAAGTCCAGCTCCTCACCTCTAAAGTAGTGACCAGTGCCTTCCTTTCACAACGGTTCTTGCTAAGATTAGTTGTAATGTATACACCATGACTGGCACATAATAATTGTTCAGCAAATGGTAGCTATATTTATCTGTATCTAGAAGATAGGTAAGGAAGCCATGTGTATACCTTAATGTAACTCTAGATCCTCTTTTTTTTTTTTTTTTTTTTAAGGAAAGACATTTTCAAGTAGGAGATCTGATGTCTGCTATTGCTGGGGTATTATTCTTGTAACTGAAACATTTAGAAGAAGATTCTTTCATGAAGAGGGGTCAAGGGGGATAGCATTTCATGGTAGAAAGGAAATAGAGATGGTCTTGGATTATGCTATGAGAATTTTGATCCTCTTTCTCAGAAACAACATTATTTTGTCAAAAGTTCCAATAGGCAATGGGCCAATACATACATATTAGGTATATAGTTAATTATTCTGCATTTTTGAGATACAAAATATAGATCCTCTCACTTCAACAATTTATAGTTTAATAGAGGAAAGAGGAATAATACCCTGAAACAACTGAAAATGATAGTAGACTATGACTATGTATATATTTAATTGCTAAATAATATAGTTGTGTAGAATTAAAGTTAGTTTTTTATTTCCTGTTTATCTAATCTAACTGCTCATTTCTGTGATGTTTGAAATGGCTGGTTATCAGAGTAATTTTTGGGGAATCATAGCCAGCTTCTCAATAAATAACCCAACAGACAATAATAAATGAAATCCACAGAGGTCAAAAGTCAAGAGGTTCCCTTGCAATAATTGTCTTTTCATTCAGCAGAGCAGGTCACCCTCAGCAAGTAGAGTCTTGTGAATCTGCGTGTTAGTTCAGTTCTTTCAGGTTGCAAAATAAGAGAGATGTCAGTTCACCCAAGGAGAAAAAACCCTGATATAAGTTTACAAAGAAAGGAAATAAACAATGGGAAACTTTCTCAGAAGGCTTCATGGAGCCTGGAAGCTTATTCCAGTACAATATGGTTCATGCAGTCCTGTTCTCTCATGCCCCCTCTGTAAGAGGAGTTTTTTGATTCCTTCTCCTGTTGGACAAATGTGGACACTCTGCTTCTTTTGCTCCTACCATCATCAAATAACTGCCTGTGGTTTCCTCATTTTTTCCTTCTTTCAATATCAACATTTCTGCTAACTTGTTGGTTGTACTCATGCCTTCTGTAAGCTTCTGAATGGCTTCTTTTTATCATTTTTCTCTGTCTCTTCTTTCCAACAACCCTCTGTCTGATGACTCTTTTAGTGTCAAATAGAGGATTTGATTGTGTCAAAATATAGCATTCTCCTGGGTCACTTATCACCAGATAAGCTTCAGGTGAACTACTTTGATCACCTTACATCAGGTTTTCTTTCCTACTTTATTTACTTCCAAGGCGTTAGGGCTGCATAGTTCAGTGCATGGAGATGTAGATGTCAGGAAACTTTCAGAAGTGAGTTACGGCCACGGTAGCCATTTGAGGATCCTCAGGAAGGGTCAGTATATTTACAGCCATATTTCATGGTGTTCCCAAAGGGCTGCATAGACTAAGTACTGTACAAGAAATAAGAAATTAATGTTTTTGCCTGAGGTTCTCTATGTAAGCTGTGGGAACTGTGTCCATGTGTATAGATTTTTATTTCTGCTGTAACAAATGACTATGAACTTGGTGGATTAAAGCACCAAAACTTTGTTATTTTACAGTTCTGCAGGTCAGAATCCTCCCATGAGTATCAATGGATAGAAATCTAATTGTCAGCAGGGCTGAATTCTTTTATGGAGGCTCTAGGGGAGGTTCTGTTTCCAGGATCATTGACAGAGTTCAAGTCCTTGTCATTGGAGGATTGAGGACTTGTTTCCTTGCTGTTTGTCAGCTGAGGGTTATTCCCAGTGTCTAGAGTCTGCCTGTATTCCTTGGCTTGTGGCCTCTTTCTCCATCTTCAAAGGCAGCAACAGTGGGTCAAGTTGCTGTCAAGCTCCAGATCTCTCCTGCTTCTTCTTCGCTCTTCCCATCTCCCTGACTGACCCTTTTGCCTTTTTCTTCGCTCTTAAAGGCCCATGTAATTAGAGTGGGCCTATGAGGATATTCTAGGTTAATCTCCCATTCTTCAAGCAGTAATCACATATGCAAAGTCCCTCTTGCCATGAAAGATAATGTAAGTCACAGGTTCTGGGGACTGGGATATGGACATCTTTGAGGGAGGAGGTGACATTATTTTGCCTACTACACCATTTTTTGACGTGTGCTTGTCTTGACCATGGCAAATATAAATTCTTCAGAATCTATCTCAATTTTCACATTCTTGTGGAGCATTCCCCAAATATTCTTGGCAATGCAGATCATTTCTTCCATTAACTTCCTATGGCACTTATTGGTTCTGCCACATTTTGTCACATGATCTTGAGTACTCTTTATGATTTTTGCTAATCTGAGTATATATTTTGTCATTCTGTCATTTCCTCCATGAGATTGTGAGTTCCTGAGGCAATTCATGCATCTTTTGTATTCCTCACAGCATTTACCAACTGCTGTATACATCCAAGCTGTTCAATACTATTTTAAATATTATATAAGAGGCAGTCTTTGGGGGAAGGAAGTATAGTGGAGGTTCTGTCCTAGGATGACAATCACTTCATTGATCTACTTATCTCTAAAACAGAGCTGCCAAAGGATTCTTTTAATATACTTTCAAATTCCCCTTTTCTACTCTGGCAGTCAAAATTGATTAGAATTTAAACCATTCCAGCAAGATCTTTCAGACATAGTAAAATCCCTCCCCTTGGATTTTATTGTTCTTTTGTATGAAGAAATCTTAAATAGACAATTCAGGTAAGGTTAGGATTCAGAAACCCTCTTGGACAAAGATCACATATCATAATTTCACTAAATTCAAGTCTTCTGAGTCAAGCTTGATGCCTAGATTTTATTACTCCTCTTCTTTTCTAAAGTTCAAAGAGAATGTCTATAAAGACAAGACCAGAGGTAAAAATATATGTGTTATCAAAGGGTTGGACAGTAGTCTATTAATCTGTTTCTAGGATTGCCCATTGAGAAAGGATCTTGGGACCCGTGCAATCCTGGTGTACCCACTCACTTGTGGATGGAAAGCTGGAGGAGGATGAGCATGGCAAAGCAGGCCTCTCTTCACTTATATTCTGGACGAGGAAGCCAGGGTTCCTCCCAGACATCGAAGGCAGACAGCCTGTGGTGAGCGAGTGGCCAAGGAGTCTGTCTTGATGTTGAGCAGCTCCCTGGTTAAGTGACCCAGTCTCTTTAGTCACTATGTGACTTTGAAACTCAGAGAAGATATTCCTCCTCCCAAAGAAGAATGGAAAACGAGGAGAGAGACTGAATGTTTTATTCCCACGGCTATACTGGAAATGTAACAAAACTCCCCTCTCTTCTGAGAACACATGAGGGTGAGCTTAAACACTAACTCATATCCTTCCCTTCAGAAAGTAAACTTTATTAAGAGCCGCTTATGTAACAGTCACCAAATTGGGCTTTTCTCACATATTTCCTCCTCTTCACAAAAATCTTGTGGGCAGACATCACCAGTACATGCTTTGATCTCTAGAGGTCATTTCCTGTCTACTCCCTCTCATCACCCCTCAGAAGAGGTCCTCTGACATGGCTTAAGGATACAAGGCGGCCATTGGGCTAAGTGTGGGGGTTTCGTTAGTGAAATCATGTCTTCCATGTGCAGTTCCTTTTTCGTGTTTGTAGTTCCTTTTACTTTGTTTTTTGGAACCTCTTTCACCACAGAATTCTTCTCCTTTAAAACCTGTTTCCAACATAGCAGGATATTGTAAGAGACAATTTCCAATGTCTTTTTAAAACCTATTTAATTTTAGGTTTACAGAAAAGTTGCGAAAATAGTATCTAGTTTACATGTGCCTTTCACCAAGCTTCTCCTGATGTTAACAACTTATCAAACCAAAGGACAGCGATCGAAACCAATGGTCAAAGCTAATAAAATAAGACATAATAACATGTTGGTTGAACCATCAAAAAAAAAAAACAAAAAAGAAATTAACATTGGTACAATTCTATTAACTCAGCTACAGGCCTTGCTCAAATTTCACTCATTTTCTTTTTTCCTTTTCCCCTAACGGCCTTTTTCTGTTCCAAGATTCTATCTAGGACTTCCCTTGAACTTAGTCTTATCTCGTTAGTCTTCCTCTACTGTGATAGTTCCACATTATTCCTGTGTCTCATGATCTTGATACTTTTGATGAGTACCACTTAGTTATTTTTATAGACTATCTCTCAATTTGGGCTTGTCTGGCGTTTTCCCATGATTAGATTGAGGTCGTGCATTTTTTATGGGAATGCTGGTGAGAATACCATAGGTGATGCTGTGTCCTCTTCAGTGCATCATATCAGGGAGTGAGATGTCCTATTATTGGTGATGTTAATTTAGATTACTTGGTTTAGATGTTACCTGCTGCATTTCAACTGTTAAGTTATTTTTACATAAGAAATGAATAGAGGGGAAGATGCTTTAAAAGTACATGAGTATCTTATTTTCCCTTGAGCTTGTGCCCACTAATTTTAGCATCCATTCATAGATTTTTCTGTAACAGCTATTACTGTAGTGCTTACTTAACAGCAAGTTTTATTTCCCCCTCTTCTTTTACATTTATGAATTGGAATTCTTTTGTAAAGAAGAGATCTCCCATATCTCCAATTTATGTATTTATTCAAATGTTTATTTGTACCCGTAGGGACTCATTTATTTTGTGACTTGTAATCCAATATTATCATTATTATTATTTGCTCAAATTGTTCCAGCGTTGGCCATTGGTGTTCCTTCCAGTTGGCTCTCTCTGGCTTGCCTCATAGCATCTCACACACATAGCAGGGGCAGGAAGGAAGATAGCTTGTTGTTATGGGCTGAATGGACACTCTCCCTCAAAAAAATTCATATGTTGAAGTCTTAACTCCTATTACCTCAGAATGTGACTCTTTTTTGAAATACAGTCTTTATAGAGATGATTAAAGTGAGGTCGTTAGGATGGGCCCTAATATGATGTAACTTTTATTTTTGTAGGAAGAGGAAATTTAGACACAGACCTGAACAAAGGGAAGATGATGTGAAGACAGAGGGAGAAGATAGCCATCTAGAAGCCAAGGAGAGAGACCTGGAAAAACAGATCCACCCCCCATGGCCCTTAGAAGGAACCAATCCAACTGATGCCTTGATTTTGGTCTTTTAGCCTCCAGAACTGTGAGAAAATAAATGTCTGTTGTTTAATCTAGTCTGTGGTACTTTGTTAGGGCAGTCCTAGCAAAGTAATGCACTTGTCTAGAGAAAATATTACTTTCATTAAGACACCAGCCTTACTGATTAATTAGTGGTCGGAATTTCTTTGCAAATGCCACTCCTGAGAGAGATATTTTAGACCAATTTGAACATATTCCGAGCCTCAATATTGCTGCCACTGTCAGCCAATACACGAGTAGCAAAACTGATATCTTCAAACCACATCCTCAGGGATGCTAGAAATGTGACTTTGTTTTTCTATAATTCAACTTTATCTCTCTCGAGCCTCATTTCTGCTCAGTGGCAGAAAATTTACCCATTTTATTCTAGTTTTGATTAAGTCTTTCAGATTAAGTCCATTTTGGGGCTTTTTTCTTCTCCTTCTTCTTCCCAGGGAAAGAAGTTTCGTGGGGCCCAACAGCATGGCCTGGGGACAGCTGTGGGGCAGCACACTTGCTGAGGAGTGCAATCCACAGTTGCGTTCTCTGCTGAGGTGGCATGTCACCACTGGAGTCTGGTGGCATGGCCCAACCCTTTCCACTTAGATGTCCACCTGTCACAACTGCAAGACTTGTTCAGGATCTACTGGGTATCTCTTTCTCTCCTGAGCCCTCTTCCATGGCCCTTTGCAGATGCCCTCCAACTTTATTATCCTATGATGCTACGTTGCTGCTGGAGAACCAGGAAGGCTTCCTTAGAACTTATCTGCCCCAGATACCCCATACAACCACTTCTACTACACTCCCACAGGTCCAGAGACCATATCAGACTTCCTCACTCATTGCTTCTGCTTCTCTCAGCCTCGCCTGTCTTTTGTTCCCTCCTTTGCTCTAATGACAAGCTTTGCAGGGCTCTGACTGAGTTCCCAAAGGTGATTCGCCTAATACCCTATGCCTGGCCAGGGCCTCTCTGTTGACATGAAAATGTGGAATTCTGTGAAATTCTACTTGGCCCCATAAATTTACAACTTGGAAGAACTGGGTAGTTAGTGCTGCCTGCAGTAAGGCTTTTACTAATATGATACAGGAACTGATGGGTAATGGATATGTTTGTTTTCCATCCTCCTCCCTCTACTCTTTCTAACAGGCAGTCTTGAGATCCATTTTATCTGACTTCTCAGAGACTGATTCAGAAAGATGCAGCAATTCGTCATGTTTTACTGTGGCCAGCTTGACAATGCATCACCATTTCCTTCCCTGCCTTACTCCCCTAGTCCCTCACTCTTGCTTCTTTTCACTCCCTAGAAAGTAGTAGCAAGTAGACCTTTTTAAGACTCTGCTTCCCCCCTGCCGCTTTTTTTTTTCAAGCTAAGAAAAGGACTTTGCCTCTCTTTATAGGGTCCAATTGGAAATGAACCTAGTACTCCTTTGCTCTCCGAATGCCAGAATTATGTGAAGAGAAGAATTTTTACATCTTTCCCCATGCTCTAAGACCTGATCCTGGGTAGGAGATCAAGGGTTCAGAGCCTTTAAAGGCTGAAGTTTCCCCCCAAGGTCATTACATATGAAACTTCCTTATCATTTCCAGTATCATGTTCCACTCTATGTATGTTTCCATAATCTAACCATTGATGGGTACATTTTTCTATTGCAAATAATATGGCAGCAAATATCCTTGAACAATTGTACATTTGATAGACATTTTCCAGCTGATCTTCATGTTGTCTGTACTATCTCCCATTGTCTCTATACTCCCATCAGCAACATATGAGGTGGTTTGTTTCCTTCAGTTTCACCAGTGTGGAGGACTATAAAACGTTTTGATATTTGCCAATTTGATAAAGAATGGCATTTAATTTTCATTTAAATATTACTTCTCTTTTTTCTGCCTCAGATTGGGCATCTTTTCCTGTATTTAAGAGTTATTTATAGTTTTTGTAGCTTATATGTTCCTGTTCTTTGTACATTCTTCCTTGGTTTGTCTGTGTTATTGATTCTTCTGAGGTCATTAAAAAGGAAATTATTCCTTTGTCTACAATAGGAGTTTCAAATAGCTTTTCCTGTGATTTTCCATTGGTATTTTGACTTTGATTATGGTGGATTTTACTGTATAGAATTTTTTGTTATTATTAGTTTATCGATGGTTTCATTTGCCATATTAAAATATCAGTGAATATTTAAAACTGTAAATAATAGCAAAATAGGTTTTTTTCTTTTCTGCCCTACCAGCACTGGAAGCAGGAGGCAGTATCACTTTTTCTTGCAGACTTTACCTTACATAATTTTTGCAGAAGTTTGTCAGAGTGGATTTGAAGTGATGTCTATTCAGTTTTAATAAAAGAAAAACTCTCTATTGTCCCAACTTACAGACCTACTAGTATCTTGTATATTCCTTCAAAACTTTGGACAGGTTTTCTAAAAAAGAAAGAAGCAAAATGAACACTGTGGAACAGTCCCTTGATCAATGTTTTGGTAAAACCATTTCACTGTTAGTAACTGCTATCTTCTTCTTCATTGCCCAAGTAAAAAGACAAGAGTAATATAGAAGAAAAAGATGATATAGATATTTTTGCTTTTATTTCTTGACAAACATCAATGAAATAGAAAAGAATATTATCTAGAACATATTTTAACATTTGTAACATGTTTTCAAAGTCTTGCTTGTAACACATTTTCAAAACTTCTAGTATATAATGCCACTGGCATTAGAATTATCTTACAAAGCGAATTTCATTTCTAAATGTTGCAAAGTTGCTTCCCTTCCTACTAGCATAAATTTAAATAATCTGACAAGGCCATTTAATTATTGGATGCATGCTCTCTTCCATACCTCAAGTAACCTCTTCTATGTTGATGACATTGTTTATTGTTAGGGAACAAGAATAGTCTTAAGATATCTGAGCCTGTGGGTTCATTATTGTCAATAAGATTGGCTTAACTTCAGCTATACTAAAGCTAAATTTATAATCTTGGTTGGAAGTTTCTCCAAATTTAAATGAATGCACCCCTACAGCCATCCTTTAACAGAATTTAGCAAAATAACAAAAGAAAAAAAATCCATTTGGCAGCACAACACATTCATTGGGAAACTAACACACCCTCTCTGAAAACATTTAAATCAAGATGGTCCAACCTGCGGCCCATGGGCCACATGCAGCCCAGGATAGCTTTGAATGCGGCCCAATACAAATTCATAAACTTTCTTAAAACATTATGAGATTACTTTTTGCAATTTTTTTAAAGCTTATCAGCTATTGTTAGTGTTAGTGTATTTTATGTGTGGCCCAAGACAATTCTTCTTCTTCCAATGTGACCCAGGGAAGTCAAAAGATTGGACTTCCTGAATTTTAAACCCATACATTGTTTATTATTTGCTGTTCGTTAGAGATCCTTGAACTCTTCTGAAGATCAACTGGATTTCCTAATGAAGCTGCAGGAGCTATCTGCCTTAGGAGACCAGGAGGGGGTCAATCAAAACTGCTTGTTTATTTTCCTTTACAAATATTGGTCCTCACACAATTTTGTTTTCTGCCCCTCAATAGCATTTTGTGTGTGTATGTGTGTTTGTGTGTGAGATATTCTTTAATCCAGATACTTTTCTTTCTCATAAGACTTATGCAAAATAAACATCCGTCAAGGTCATGAAAGACAAGGCAAGACTGAGAAAATTTGAAAGGACTGGAGGCAACTGAAGAGAAATCACTCCTGAATGCAATATGGACCCTGGAGCAGATAAAGGACATTAGTGAAAAACAGGTGAATTTTTCATGAAGTCTGCAGCTTACTTAGCAACGCAATCCCAAAGTTACTCTCCTGTTCATTTTCCCCCAGTTTTAATGAGGTATAATTGGTATACTGAAAACTGTGCATACTTAATATATACAATTTAGACATGTGCATACACTCATGTTACCATTACGATAATCCAGGTAATAAATTTATCACCTCCAAAAGTTTCATTGTAATCCTCCCTCCTTTTTTCTTTTTGGTGAGAATACTTAATATGAGATTTATCATCTTGATATATGTATATATACACACATGTATATATATGTATGTGTATATATATATGTATATATACATTTTTTTTTTTTTTTTTTTGGTGAGATGGAGTTCTGCTCTTGTTTCCCAGGCTGGAGTGCAATGGCGCGATCTCGGCTCACTGCAACCTCCACCTCCCAGGTTCAAGCGATTCTCCTGCCTCAGCCTCCTGAGTAGCTGGGATCAGAAGCATGTGTCAGCACACTCGGCTAATTTTGTATTTTTAGTATGTTGGTCAGGCTGGTCTCGAACTCCCAACCTCAGGTGATCTGCCTGCCTTGGCCTCCCAAAGTGCTGGGATTACAGGCGTGAGCCATCGTGCCTGGCTCACAATATCTTATTTTTAACCCTAGGCACTATGTTGTACAGCAGGTCCCTGGAACTTACTCGTCTAGCTGTAACTTTATACCTATTGAATGACAACTTGACATATTACTCTCTTCCCATCTCCTGGTAACCACTATTCTATTGTTTACTTCTATACCTTTGACTATTTTAGATGCCTCATATAAGAGAAATCATGCAGTATTTGTTCTTCTGTGACTGACTTATTCCACTAATGTCTTCCAGTCCATCCATGTTGTCACAAATGGTAGGATTCCCTTCCGTTTTAAGGCTGAATAATATTCCACTGAATGTATGTATCACATTTCTTTATCCATTTATCTGTCAATGGACACTTGGGGTTTTTCCATACTTTGGCTATTGTTCATGCTGCAATGAACATAGGAGTACGGATATCTCTTCAAGATTTTACTTCCAATTTTCTTGGATATATGCCCAGAAGTGACACTGCTGGACCATGTGGTAGTTCTATTTTTAATTTCTTGAGGAACTGCCATACTGTCTTCCATGGCTTCACCATTTGGCATTCCCACCAATAGTGTGCAGTGGTTCCATTTTTTAAATAGTCTCACCAGTGTTTGTTATCTCTCATTTTTTTGATAATAGCCATCCTAACAGAGGTGAGGTGATATCTTATGTGCTTTTTGTTCCATAAGTTATTGGGGTACAGGTGGTATTTGGTTACAAGAGTAAGTTCTTTAGTGATGATTTGTGAGATTTTGGTGTACCCATCACCCGAGCAGTATACACTCCACCATATTTGTAGTCTTCTATCCCTCATCCCCCTCCCAGTCTTTCCCTCAAGTCCCCAAAGTCCATTGCATCATTCTTAAGCCTTTGTGTCCTCATAGCTCAGCTCCCACATATTAGTGAGAACATACAGTATTTCATTTTCAATTCCTGAGTTACTTCACTTAGAATAATAGTTTCCAATCTCATCCAGGTCATTGCAAATGCTGTTAATTCATTCGTTTTTATGGCTGTGTAGTATTCCATCATATATATATATATAATTCCACTAATGTATATGTTAATATATAATACACATATGTATATATTATATATAATGTATATTATTCCACTAATGTGTGTGTATGTATATATATACTTATTCCACTAATGTATATACAATGTGATATATAGTGAATTGTGCTGCTATAAACATGTGTGTGCAAGTATCTTTTGTGAACGACTTCCTTTCCTCTGGGTAGATACCCAGTAGTGGGATTGCTTTATCAAATGGTTGTTCTACTTTTACTTCTTTAAGGAATCTTCCCACTGTTTTCCATAGTGGCTGTACTAGTTTACATTCCCACCAGCAATGTAGAAGTGTTCCTTGTTCATGCATCCATGCCAGCACCTATAGTTTTTTTATTTTTTTAAATATGGTCATTCTTGCAGGAGTGAGGTGGTATTGCATTGTGGTTTTGATTTGCATTTTTCTGATCACTAGTGATGTTGAGCTTTTTTTCATATGTTTGTTAGCCATTTGTATATCTTCTTTTGTGAATTTTCTATTCATGTCCTTAGCCCACTTTTTGTTGGGATCGTTTGTTTTTTTCTTACTGATTTGTTTGAGTTCATTGTAGATTCTGAGTATAAGTCCTTTGTAAGATATATAGACTGCAAAAGTTTTCTCCCATTCTGTGGGTTGTCTGTTTACTCTGCTGACTGTTTCTTTTGCCATGCAAAAGCTCTTTCGTTTAATTAGGTCCCAGCTATTTATCTTTGTTTTTATTGCATTTGCTTTTGGGTTCTTGGTCATGAAATCCTTGCCTAAGCCAATGTCTACAAGGGTTTCTCCAATGTTATCTTCTAGAATTTTTATAGTTTCAGGTCTTAGGCTTATGTCCTTAATTCATCTTGAGTTGATTTTTGTATAAGGTGAGAGATGCAGATCTAGTTTCATTCCTCTACATGTGGTTAGCCAATTATCCCAGCACCATTTGTTGAAAAGGTGCTTTCCCCACTTTATGTTTTTGTTTGCTTTGTTGAAGATCAGTTGGCTGTAAGCATTTGGCTTTGTTTCTGGGTTCTCTATTCTGCTCCGTTGGTCTATGTGCCTACTTTTGTACCAGTGCCATCCTCTTTTGGTGACTATGTCCTTACAGCATAGTTTGAAATCAGGTAGCGTGATGCCTCCAGATTTGTTCTTTTTGCTTAGTCTTGCTGTGGCTATGCAGGCTCTTTTTTGGTTCTATATGAATTTTAAAATTGTTTTTTTCTAATTTTGTGAAGAATGATGGTGATATTTGACAGCGATCGCTTTGAATTTGTAGATTGCTTTTGGCAGTATGATCATTTTCACAATATTGATTCTATCTATGAGCATGGGATGTGTTTCCATTTGTTTGTGTCATCTATGATTTCTTTCAGCAGTGTTTTGTAGTTTTCCTTGTAGAGGTCTTTCAACTCCTTGGTTAAGTATATTACTAACTATTTTATTTTGTTTGCAGCTATTGTAAAAGGTGTTGAGTTCTTGATTTGATTCTGTGCTTAGTTGCTATTGGTCTATAGAAGAGCTACTGATTTGTGTACATTATTCTTGTATAGAAGAGATACTGACTTGTGTACTGGAAACTTTGCTGAATTATTTTTAACAGTTCTAGGAGCCTTCTGGAGGAGTCCTTAGGGTTTTCAAGGTAAACAATCATATCATCAGCAAATAGTGACAGTTTGACTTCCTGTTTACCAATTTGGATGCCCTTTATTTCTTTCTCTTGTCTGATTTCTCTGGCTAGGACTTCCAGTACTATGTTGAAGAGGAGTGGTGATAGTGGGCATCCTTGTCTTGTTCTAGTTCTCAGAGGGAATGCTTTCAACTTTTCCCCATGCAGTATTATGTTGGCAGTGGGTTTGTCATAGATGGCTTTTATTACATTAAGTTATGTCCCTTGTATGCTGATTTTGCTGAGAGTTTTAATCATAAAGCGATGCTGGATTTTGTGAAATGCCTTTTCTGCATCTATTGAAATGATCGTGTGATTTTTGTTTTCAATTCTGTTTATGTGGTGTATCACATTTATTGACTTGCAGATGTTAAACCATCCCTGCATCCCTGGTATGAAACCCACTTGATCATGGGGGATTATCTTTTTGATATGTTGTTGGATTTGTTTAGCAAGTATTTTGTTAAGGATTTTGGCATCTATGGTCATCAAGGATATCAGTCTGTAGTTTTCTTTTTGGTTATGTCCTTTCCTGGTTTTGGTATTAGGGTGAACTAGAGGGTTCCTTCTTTATCTTGTGGAATGGTGTCAAAAGGATTGGTACCAATTCTTCTTTGAATGTCTGGCAGAATTCTGCTGTGAATCCCTCTGGTCCTGGACTTTTTGTGTTGCTAATTTTTAAATTACCACTTCAATCTCACTGCTTGTTATTGGTCTGTTCAGGGTATCTAATTCTTCCTGATTTAAGCCAGGAGGGTTGTATTTTTCCAGGAATTTATCCATCTCTTCTAGGTTTTCTAGTTTATGTGCATAAAGATATTCATAGCAGCCTTGAATGATCTTTTATATTTCAGTGGTGTCAGTTGTAATATCTCCTGTTTCATTTCTTAGTGAAGTTATTTGGATTTTCTCTCTTTTTTTCTTGGTTAATCTTGCCAATGGTCTATCAATTTTATTTATCTTTTCAAAGAACCAGCTTTTTGTTTCGTTTATCTTTTGTATTTTTTTTTGTTTCCATTTCATTTAGTTCTGCTCTGTTCTTGGTTATTTCCTTTCTTCTGTGGGATTTGGGTTTGGTTTGTTCTTGTTTCTCTAGTTCCTTGAGGCGTGACCTTAGAGTATCAGTTTGTGCTGTTTCAGTCTTTTTGACGTAGGCATTTAGGACTATGAACTTTCCTCTCAGCACCACCTTTGCTGTATCCCAGAGGTTTTGATAGGTTGTGCCATTATCGTTGTTCAGTCTGAAGAATTTTTAAGTTTCCATCTTGATTTCGTTTTTGACCCAATGCTCATTCAGGAGCAGGTTATTTAATTTCTGTGTATTTGCATCGTTTTGAAGATTCCTCTTGTAGTTGAGTTGATTTCCAGTCTTATTTCACTGTGATCTGAGAGAGTGCTTGATATAATTTCAATTTTCTTAAATTTATTGAGACTCATTTTCCTATGGATGTGGCTTCCTGTGAGCTGAACTGCAGTGATTCTTGTTTCTCTTCTAGGTCTAGCCACCCAGTAAGTCTACCCGGCTCTGGGCTGGTACTGGGGGTTGTCTGTGTAGAGTCCTGTAATGGGAACTGTCTATGGGTTTCTCAGCTGTGGATACCAGTGCCTGTTCCAGTGGAGGTGGTGGGAGGGGGGTGGGGGCAAGTGCAGCAGACTCTGTGAAGGTTCTTAGCTTTGGTGGTTTAATGTTCTATTTTTGTGCTGGTTGGCCTCCTGCCAGGAGGTGGCGCTTTCCAGAGAGCTTCAGCCGTGGTATTATGGGGAGGAACCTGTCGCCGGTGGACAAGGCTTTAGAACTCCCAGGATTAAATGCCCTTTGTCTTCTGTTACTAGGGTGGGTAGGGAGGGACCATCAGGTGGGGGCAGGGCTAGGTGTGTCTGAACTCAAACTCTCCTTGGGCAGGTCTTGCTGTGGCTGCTGTCGGGGATGGTGGTGAGACTCCCAGGTGACTGGAGTTGTGTATCTAGGAGGATTATGGCTGCTTCTGCTGAGTCATGCAGGTTGTTCCGGAAGTGGAGGAAAGCCGGTAGTCACAGGCCTCACCCAGCTCCCACACGCAAACCGAAGGGCCCGTCTCCCTCCCACCGTGCTCCCTGCAACTGCCCCCAGACTGTTTGCAGGTGGAGAGCAATACAGGATCGAAAATTTGCCCCAGGCTATTCGCCTCCCAGCTGTGGAAAAAAAAGGGCTTGGTTCTTCCCCAACCAGTGGAGTCCGCACACTGGATTTGCGCCCTCCCGCAAGTTCTGGCCAGGAGGCTTCTCACCCGGTTCAAATTGTTACAAAGTTCAGCTAGAGATTTGCTTCTTCCTGTGCAGTTTTACTCCCGCTCCTCTCCTGTTGGATCTCTGTGGTACCAGGCAGGAATGGGTGCTAGGGGACCCAGTGAGGTTCCGGGGCCTTTCTGCTGCTTCCTCTACCCGTGTTTCACTCGGCTCTCCATACTGATTCAGCTCCAGGTAAATTCGGAAACGTCTCCCCCAAACAGACCTTAAGTTTCTGCAGTGGGGGTGTGTGTTCAGGAGAGGAGGGTCTCCCTTTCCCACTTCCACAGTCTGGGCACTCACAGTTTTGGGGGAGTCTCCTGGGTCCTGCAGGAGTAGTCCGCTTCCTTCAGAGGGTCTGTGGGTCCTCTCGGGATTGCTGGTTGAAGGTTCTTGTGGTGGATCTGGAGCTAAAATTCACAACGCGAGCCACCCGCTGCTCTGTCAGGAGCTGCAATCTTGTCCTGCTTCCCATCCACCGTGATCGACTTCTATCTCTTATGTCTTTTTTTGTTTTCATTTCCCTGATAATTAGCAATGTTGAACATGCTTTCATATACTTGTGGGGCATTTCTAGGTCTTCTTTGGAAGAATATCTATTCAAGCCCTTTGCACATTTTTTCTACATTTAAAAATTACTGTTGAATAACATAGACTTACAAAGTTGCAACTAAGTATTTAAGTGCTTAAGCAGATTTAATGTATTCTTTCTTTCAAGAAAAATCTTGATCATTCTACCCCAGTGGGGTTTTTTTAAAATATAGAATATGACACATAGACACCTGTCACAAAGTTTTTCAAGAATTGAAGTTGAGATATAATTTAAATACAATAAAATGCAGATTTAAGAGTTTATTTGCTGAGTTTTAAGAGCTGTGTATATTTGTGCTAAACATCATCCAGAAAAAACATATAGACCATTTCCATTTTCTCCAGAAACTTTTCTTGTACCCACTTTTAGTCAGCTCAGTCACTCTCCAACAATCAACAACCTGTTGATGGACATTTGGATCATCTCCAGATTTTGATTATGAATAAGTTTGCTATGAACATTCTTGTACAAGTCTTTTTGTGGTCATATGTTTTCAATTATCTTGGGCAAATTACTAGGAGTGTAATTGCTGGCCTTGGGCCAATTATATGTTTAATTTTTCTAAGAAACTGCCAAACAGTTCACCAAAGTGGTTGTACCATTGCACATTCTCACCAGCAGTGAATGAGAGCTCTGATTGTTCCACATCACCACCAGTACTTGATATTGTCAGTTTTTTGTTTTTTTGTTTTTTTAGCTATTGCAGTGAGCATGAAATGGTATCTCATTTTGGTTTTAATTTGAATTTCCCTTTGAATAATAATGAGCATCTTTTTATTTTGTATTGGTTACTTGTAAATCTTGTGTGTATGTGAGACAAGTTTGTTTGAATATATTTGTTCATTTTAAAAATTAGATTATTCATTTTTTTCCCCTGTTGATTTGTAGGAATTCTTTGTGTATCTATCTATATAAAGGATGCCAGATTTTTAAAAACAGATTTTTAACCAATATATATTTTTCCTAGTCTGTGGTTTACCTATTAGTTTTGTAAGTAGTGGTTTTAATGAGCAGCAGGTTTTAATTTTGATGGAATCTAAGTTATCAATTTCCACTTCTATGGCTATTACTTTTGTGACCTAAGCAATCTTCATCTACTGTAGAGTGTTATAGCTCTAGTTTTTAAGTTTAGGCCTATGATCCATTTCAAATTAATTTTTGAATGGGATGAGGTAGCAGTTGAGGTTTATTTATTTTTGTTCATTTGGATTCTAGTTTTTTCACTACCACTTGTACAAAAGACTTTGTTTCCCCCGATGAATTACCTTGGCATCTTTGGGGAAAACCACCTGCCTATATTGTGCAGATCTATTTCTGGAATCTCTATTGTGTTACACTGATTGATTTGTCTATCTATGTAGCAATAGCACACTGTCATAATATTACTTTATGGTTAGTTTTGAATGAAGTAGTATATACATCCTTTAATTTTGTTCTTCCTCAGCTTGTCAATTTCTTCATAAGCAGTCTGCTGGGATTTGTTTGAGAACGTATTAAAGAGATCAACTTGGGTCAAATGGACAAAAGAGTGTGAGTCCTTCGATTTATGAACATGAGGTATCTTTTCACTTATTTAAATGCTCTTTAATATCTCTTAGAAATTTTTGTAGTTTTCCGTGTAAAGGTCTTGTGCGTCTTTTGCTAGAATCATTCCAATGTGTTCAATGTTTTGTGTTGCTATTATATGTGTTATTGTTTTAAAATTACACTTTATAATTGTTTTTTGTTAACATATAGAAATACAATTGATTTCTGTATATTGACCTAAATTCTGCAGCCTTACTAAATTCACTTGCCAGTTCTAATAGAATTTGTTTTTGTAAATTCCATTGGAATTTCTTTTGATTTTTCCTTTTTTTTTTTATGGAGATGGAGTCTCACTTTGTTGCCCAGGCTGGTCTTAAACTCCTGGCCTCAAGCAGTCCTCCTGCCTCAGTCTCCCAAAGTGCTCGGGTTACAGGTATGAGCCACCACGCCTGGCCTCTTTTACAAATTTTAAGGTAGAAGCATGGATCAGTGATTTTCCATCTTTCTTCTTTAATAATGTAAACAATTCAACACTAAGCATTTCTGTTACTGGTGAAGGGTCTTGACTACGAGTCATACAGGTTCTTGGCGTTTTGAACAAAGAATTGGACAAAATGCATAAAGCAACAAAAGCACAGATTTATTGAAACAAAAGTACACTCCACAGTGTGGGATCAGCCTTGAGCAAGCACAAGTGGTCAAGGATGCTAATTATAGAATTTTCGTGGTTTAAATACCCTTTAGAGATTTCCCATTGCTTAATTGGTTATACCCTATCTAAATGAAGCACTGTCCCAGGACCAGTCTGAATGGTCATGGGAGGTGACCAATCAGAGGCTGAAGTGAGGTTATAAAGTTACACCCTATGCATACAAAGACTTGGCCCGTTACCAATCTGATTGGTTGTGGGAGGTGGCCAATCAGAGGTACTTTCCAGTTTTCTTCTGCAACGCAGTGGAAAGGGTAGGGGGTTTTGCAAAGGGAGAAGCCTCTGATCCTTTTGTTACTTGGGCATGGAAAGATAGGATTTTCTTTTTGATTCTGTTCTAGGAAGTCAGTGCAAATCAGTTTGCACTGTTCTCCTGTTCTCCTGCCTCATTACCTGTTCTCCTGCCTCATTACCTCCTCAGCTTAGTATTAACTGAATCCCATAAATTTACATATGTTGTGATTTAATTGTCATTTAGGTTGAAGTATTTTCAGTTTTTCTTATAATTTTTTCTTTGACTCTGGATTATTCAGAAGCCCATAATTTAATTTCCAAATGTTTGTCATGAGTGTTCTTAGCTATCTTATTGTTTTAGAGTGCTAATTTAATATCAATGTGACCAGAGAACACACTTTATCATTTCAATTTTTATAAATGAATTGAAACTAGTTTTATGGGCCAGAATACAGTCTCTCTTGGTAAGTGTGCCATGTATTCTTTTAAATTTTATCTGTTTATTCTCTAATTTTTTAATTTTTATTTTTATTTGTGAGACAGGGTTTCACTATGTTGCTCAGGCTGGTTTTGAACTCCTGAGCTCAAGGGATCTACCTGCATAGGCTTCTCAAAGTGCTGGGATTACAGGCATGAGCCCCCATGGCCAGCCTGTATTCTTTAAAAGAATGTGCATTCTTCATTTTGGGGTATGGTATTTTCTATGAATGTAAATTAGGTCATGTTAGCTGATGATGGTGGTCTAAATCTTTTATACTCTTAACTGATTTTTTGGTTTACTTTTTCTGCCAATTAGTGAGGAAGAAATATTAACTTCTCCAGCTGTGATTATAGATATTTCAATTTCTTCTCTGATTTCTGAGTTTTTGCTGCATAATTAGGTACATACTTATTTATGAGTGATTTGAATTCTTGATAAATTGACCATATTATCATTATCAAATGTCTGCCTTTAGCTCAGATTATACTGTTTATCTTAGAGGAATTTGTTTTATACTAGTACACTAATACTAGCTTCCTATCCTTTAGTACTTGCATGGTATATGTTTTCTCACCCTTCTCCTTTCAATCAGGCTATGTATTTCTATTTTGAGTGTATTTCTTGTAAACAGTTAATGATTGAGGCTTTTTTTTGGTCTAGTTTAACAATCCCTGCTTTTTACATGACATGTGTAATCCATTTACATTTAATATAATTATTGATACTTGGGTTTAAGTATAACATCTTGGTATTGATTTTCTATTTGTCTCATCTCTTTTTCCTTTATTTCTTTGTTTCTGCCTTCTTTTGGCTGAATAAAAAATTTTGTAATATTCCACCTTGTTTCTTCTATTAACTTTTAAAGTATTTTAGTAATTGCTGTAGAGATTGCTACATGAGCTTTGAACTTCAGTTCTACGCTGAAGTAATACTGAATCTTACAACAAGGATCTTAACGACACTTGAATGGAATCTTACAACCCTTTGTCTTCAGTGGGGTTTGGGATCTGTGTATTCATGAACCTCCTTGTATGCTTTATAGCTTTGCTTCCAGATTTTTGGGTTTGTAGATGAGTGGGGGAGGAATTCTCTTTTCTCTACAAGTTACTTTCAGGCTTTCTGTGGTCATGATACCTCCCTCTGCTCTGCTGATGTCCCTAGGCTTTGCAGAGTGTGTTGTAGTATACTTAGTAAAAGCCTGGTGAGCCTTGGAAAGATTTTTCTCAACTCTTGCTCTGTCCCTGCCTTTGGTGGCTTCTGCGTTGCACATGGGGAAAAATTTGTGTGTTTACCCAGCCCGTTCAACCTCTTAGATGGGAGAGACATTCTCTTCTCATTTTCTACATTCTGACAAGAAGAGGAAGTCCCTTTATATGTCAACTTTTACCATCTAAGATCTAAAACAACTTAATCAAAGATGGCAAAATTTCACATAAACTCCATATTACCAATTTTCCCTGAAAATCCAGATAAATTTTACAATAATGGGTCTGTATTTCTTTTAAATAAAAATGGGCTGAAGCTGGGTAGTGATTCTCTTATATGATAAATTATGTACTCTTAACTTGCACAATCCCCTTCACTTCGTATTTATTCACTACCTGAGTCAAACATCTATCTGCCTGGACTCTGCAGGCAATGTAAATTGGAATCCCTGCTTAAGTCTTATGATTATCTCTTTAATCAATATTATAAAATAGCAACACTCTAGGCATGATAAATTGCCTTTCTAACCTTTTATTTTTGAAATATCTGCTGCTTTAAAGGGAATGTGTAAAATATATATTAATTATTAATTCCTTTACATTTCCTAAGTCCTTTCCATTTTTAAGTTATATAATCAGAACTCAGTTTTTGTGAACTCTAATTCTTTGAAGATATCTTTTGATTTCTATGCCGTGCTGCATATTTTGTGTAAGGATAATACTAGAGTGATCATTTGCAGTGTGTATCATTTGTAAAAGCACAATACTAAGCATTTTTCTATTATCATCCAATGTCCCTGGAATTTGAAATATACTTAATAAATATTTTCTAGATTTACACTAGAAAAAATATGCTTTTCCATGTGTCTTAGTTTGTTTGGGCTGCTATAACAAAACATCATAAACTAGGTAGCCTAAACCACAAACATTTATTTCTCACAGTTCTAGAGGCTGGGAAATTCCAGATCAAGGAATCTGCAGATTTGGTGTCTGCTGAGGGCCTGTCTCCTGGTTCATAGATGGCTGTCTTTTTGTTGTAAGCTCACACTGGGGAAGGGTTGAGGGAGCCCTCCTCAATCTCTTTTATAAGGGCACTAATCCCATTTGTAAGGGATGATGCTCATGACCTAATCACCTCCCAAAGGCTACACCTCCTAGTAGCATCACCTTGGAGGTTAGGATTTCAACATATAAATTCTGGGGTTGGAGGGGACACAATTTTTCAGTCAATAGCACCATGCTAATATATGGGTCTTTAAAAAGCCAGTTTTTTTGGGAGCATCAACCAATGATTGTTTTTAACTTAGTTACCATGAAGCTCAAAGTTAAATTTAGCATTTAGTTATAATATCTCACTCCTACTATTTGTTCTAGGTAATTTCTTTGAATTGGTTAGAATAATTAGGAGGAAAAGAACTAATCAGAACATTTTCACTGATGCCCATATGAGGCCCAATTTAACTGAACAAACAACACTAAATTCTTAAATTAGAAGGGAGTGATATAATTTACCTACTCCACGGCCTTGGATCCAAAGTAGAATATTCTGAGCTCAGGATTCTTGTTTGGGTTTAGTAGCAGATGGGCAGGAAGGAACCCCTCCAGGATCATGACTTGACTCAGTTTCTTGTTAAAGCAGAAACTATAGATGACATGACAGACCTCAAAGCATCATCATTTGAATACGAATAAGAAAGTCATAGTAGTCTCAGTTCCCTGGAGGGTTCAGTACTCATTGAATTCACGCTCTGCACTGAAACTCTTTCCTGTTCCCACCTGAGTTCTGGTCATCATCACAGATCCATCTGTGTTTATCATTCATCCACCTGCCTCTGTGTTCTTAAATCAGAAAAGGGGCTTTCTTCTTATTGATATATTTACTTTAGTGTTATTGATCAAGGATCTCTGCAAAGGAGTCATGGCTTAGTTATTAAATCTTCTTAGGGTACAATATTTAATTAATACCAGGAACCAAAAACAATTGTGTGGTTAGATCTCATGATCAGTACAAACCTTTCATTCATTGATTCAAAATAATGCATTCAACATTTTTCCAAAAGTTAGATAATAATGAAAATATTATTTAGAAATTTCCCGTGGAGGCTGATACCTGCTTCTTTTCTTTCTTTTGCTAAAGGTGATCATCATAAACAGAACTTAAAAAAAAATGTCCACTCACAGAGGCTTGGCTTACTTATTTAACTTCTCTTTCTAATTGCTAATTTTACTTTTTAAATTATGGTTTTTTTATTATGTGTTGAACATTGTAAATTGCCGAACACATTTTTCTTTAAAATGGGAAGGCTATAAAAAATAGATATATATAACAATCTGAAACATTGAACAGATTGTGGTAAGCCATTTTTATAATTCTTTCCATAAGAAGGGTGTGGAACTGTCACGAGTCAGAAGCAAGGTCATTCTCCCTACATTGCCAAATTATATAGTCTTTCTACAGAGGAATAAGAAGCATTGTGGAGAGGCATAATAAATACACAGACGTGTGATACCATCTCTAGTCCAACAACTTCTAAATTAGAATCTCCTGCCAAGACTTCTCCCTAACTAACTCCATCTTGTACACTCAACTGCTTACACAGTGTTCTCACTTACATATCTAATTGTCATTTGAGCCAGGTGTGGTGGCTTATGCCTGTAATCCCAGCACTTTGGGAGGCTGAGGTGGGCGGATCACCTGAGGTCAAAAGTTCAAGACCAGCCTGGTCAACATGGTGAAACCCTGTCTCTACTAAAAATACAAAAATTAGCCAGGTGTGATGGCAAATGCCTATAATCCCAGCTTCTTGGGAGGCTGAGGCACAAGAATCACTTGAACCTGGGAGTTAGAGGTTGCAGTGAGCTGAGATTGCATAACTGCGCTCCAGCCTGGCAACAGAGCGAGACTCTGTCTCAAAAAAAGAAAAAAAAAAAAAAAAGGCATCTGAAAGTTAACATGCCCCAAGATGATTCCTGAACTCCCTCACCATACCTAATCTTCTCATGTTTTTCTCTCAGTAAATAGCCAGTTCATTATTCGAATTCCTCTGACAAACCGTCTTGAAACTATATTTAATTCTTCTCTTTTACTCATATTCCACATCTGATCCATAATAAGTCTTATTGGCCATGTCTACAAAAAGAAAATCCTGAATCTGACCCCGTATAAGCAGCTTTACCACTACCACCCTGGTCCAAGTCACTGTCATTTCCCGCCTGGATTATTGCAGTTTTCTAATTGTTCTACCTGCTCCAGTCCTGTTCCATTCAGTGTATTCCTAACAAGTTGAAGATATTATTAAGATATAGGTCAGATCTTGTCAGTTCTCTGCTCCATTTCTGTGCTCCAAACTCTTCAAGAGTTGAGTCTTCCTTTCTGTCTGACTCAAAGTAACAGCAAGAGACATTAAAACAGCCCATGGCATTTCTGTGATCTGGCTGTCCATGGCCTCCCTGACCTTCTCCTACCCTCCCTGTGTGTCACTCCACTCCAGCCATGCTGGCCTCCTGGCCATTCCCTGACAGTTCAGGCATGCTCACACCGCAGGGCCTTTGCACAAGCTCTTCCTTCCTTCCATCTGGAACACTTACTTTCTCTGGGTATCGTCATGTGTCACTCCCTGGCCTTCTTCAGTCTCTTGTCCATATCATCTTCTCATGGAAAATTTTTCTGGCCAGTCTAACACTGCAACCCGCCCCAAATCTCTCTATCCCACTTCACTATTTTTTTCTTGCTTTATTTTTTTCTCTTTAGCACATACCAGCACTCACAAATTGTGTTAGTTCCTCAGGCTGCCGTAAAAAATGTACCTTAAACCAGGTGGTTTAAAACAACAGAAATTTATTCTTTTGTAGTTCAGGAGACCAGAAGTCTGAAATCAAGATGATGATAGGATTGGGTCCTTCTGGAGTGTCTCAGGCAGAACCCATTCCATGCTTCTCCCCGGCTTCCGGTGGCAGCAGCAATCCTTGGTGTTCCTTGATTTGGAGCTGCACACTCCAATTTCTGCCCCCATCATCATGTGGTCTTCTTCCTGTTTTTCTGTACCTTTAGGTCCAATTTTTTTTCTTCTTTAAAGAACACTACTCATATTGGATTGAGGGCCCACCATCATCCAGCATGACCTCATCTTCATTTGATGACACCTGCAAAGATAATATTTCCAAATAATGTCACATTCATTGGTTCCAGGTAGATGTGAAATTTTGGGGGGACTATCCAACTTAAGACACTAACTTATTAATTTAACTTATTGTCTATCTCTGTCTCCAAAGTATAAATTCATGAGAACTTTGCTCATTGCTGCATCCCTTGTGTAGGATTAGTCTGCAACACTTAGTCGGATTTAATAATGTTTAAGTAAATAATCCCTTTGGTTGATCAGGCTATATTTTATTTAGATGGCAGATGCCCAGATAATATTTCAGGTGGTGATTACCATGTTATAAAGGGAGACCATTTTTCTAAGAAGTATAGGCTAAGGGCTAAAAATCCAACCAGAATATTTTATTCTTTGACCTTTTCCCCTAGATCTACTCACAGGCTTTGGACTAACTCTAAGTACCTTTGAAGCTCTATAAAAGTAAGTAATATCTGCTGTAAAAGACTCTGAGCTCCCTGGATAAAAGCATTATATCCATAAAGGGACTGTTCTTTTAAGCCCTCTCCAATGTCATTTGATAATAGAGGGCACTGAAAAACTTTTGATGTGTTTCTGGCTTCTCTAAATTCCCTGGATACTAGAAAATCAAATAAGACACTCCAAGAAAAATATTTCCAAACAAAGCAAATAAAAGCCCCCAACATACTTTTGATGTCAAAGCAAAGCTCTGCTCACATTTAATACCCGTGTGTACACTCTTGGGTGCAGATGAGTCAACAGCAGCTAAGTTAACAGATGAAATATGCAGCCTCCTATCTCAATATGAACCTTCACATCCCATTCAAAGAATGTAACTCCAAAACATGTGTTTTTCTCTCAACGAATGGAAACTACATTATTTGATTAGCAAAGGTTGATGTGAATATTAAATGGTGCTTTTCACTTTTTAAAATAAGCTCTTAATTTTACCACTTGGTATTATTATTAGATCCTCATTTGACTGGGGTAAGAGGAGCATCTTGTTACTGATGTTCAATCTTATTCTATGTGAGTTGATTATTTAGTTGCCAAAGTTGTGAATTATTGGCCTGAATGAAGCCTCCTGCCAGGTTTTCACATATTCTTTCATTATAGCCATGGTTAGTGTGGGATGCTGTATTAGTCAGGGTTCTCTAGAGGGACAGAACTAACAGGATATATATATAAAATAAATAATTATATATATGGTATATTATGTAATATATAATTATATATTATATATAATTATATATATTATATATAATTATATAATATAATTATATATAATATATATAATTATAATATATAATATAGTATATATAATATGTAATTATATCATATATAATATAGTATATATAATTATATACTATATATACTATAGTATATATAATATATAATATAGTATATATAATATATAATTATATATAATATAGTATATATAATAGATAATTATATATTATATATAGTATGTATATATAATATATAATTATATATTGGATAATATATAATAATATATATCATCTAATATATAATTATATATTATATATTAGATAATATGTTATTATATATTATCTAATATATAATTATATATTATCTAATATATAATTATATAATATATAATACTGTATTATATAATATATAATTATATATTATATAATGTATAATATAGTATATAATATATTATATTATATAATATATAATATAGTATATAATATATTATGTTATATAATATATAATATATTATATATTATATATTATATTATATAATATATAATATAATATAATATATAATATATTATAATATATAATACATAATATATATAATATAATATAATATATTATATATTATATAATATATTATATTATATAATATATAATAGATTATATAATATAATAATATATATTATATAATATATTAGATTATATAATATAATATATAATATACAGTATATATTATATAGTATAGTATATATACTATATAGTATATATAATATATATAGTATATATTATACTATATATAGTATATATACTATATAGTATATATAATATATAGTATTATATATAGTATATATAATATAGTATATAAATATAGTATATGTAATATATAATTATATATTACATATACTATTATATATTATATATACTATATTATATATTATATAATAGATAATTATATATTATATAATATATAATAGTACATATAATAGATAATTATATATTATATAATATAGTATATATTATATAATTATATAAACTATAATATATAATATAGTATATGTAATTATATATTATATGTATATAAGGGGATTTATTAAGTAGTATTAACTCACATGATCACAAGGTCCTGCAATAGGCTGTCTGCAAGCTGAGGAGCCCAAAGCTGAAGAACCTGGAGTCCAATGTTTGAGGGCAGGAAGCGTCCAGCATGGGAGAAAGAGGTAGGCTGGGAGGCTAGACCAGTCTAGCCTTTTCACGTTTTTCTGCCTGCTTTATATTCGCTGGCAACTGATTAGATGGTGCCCACCAGATTAAGGGTGTGTCTGCCTTCCCCAGCCCACTGACTTAAATGTCAGCCTCCTTTGGCAACACACTCACAGACATACCCAGGATCAATACTTTGCATTCTTTAATCCTATCAAGTTGGCACTCAGTATTAGTCATCACAGATTCCCTGCCAGTGGGGTGCTCTCCTGGAGAGTGAATGTTTTTCCTCAGAGACTGTAATGGGTTGAATCTTGTGTCCCCTTCTCACTACCCCGAAATTCATAAGTTGAAGTTCAAACCCCCATACCTCAGAATGCAACTTTATTTGAAAGTAGTGTCTTGGCAGATGCAGTTATTTAAGTTAAGATGTCATTAGGGTGGGCCCTAATGCCAATATGACTTGTGTCCTTATAAAGAAAGGAGTTTTGGACACAGAGATATGCAAACAGGGAAACACCATGTGAAAATGAAGACAGAGGTCAGGGCAATGCTTCTATAAGCCAAGGAGCACCAGACCTTGCCAGCAAACCAGCAGAAACCAGAGGAACAGATTCTCACAGCCCTCAGAGGGAATCAATACTGCTGACACCTTCCAGCCTCCAGAACTGTGAGACAATAAATTTCAGGTGTTTAATTGACTCCATTTGAGGTACTTTGTTATGGCAGCCTTAGCAAACTGATACAGAGACCTTGCCAGCTACATCGGAACTAGATAGAGACAGAGTATCACCTTGAAATTGCTGAACACGGTCTCCTATTGTAGGGTGCTTATAGGATAAGTAAACCTGATTGATGGGGTAAAGGGTGAGCAAGTTTTTGTGGTAAAGTTGGTGGCTGGAACATCTTGCATACAATATGATATGCCTTGGGGCTGGTATGTCCATGGGAATTAATTGTGTGGAGTTACAGAATGAATTGCAGAGAATGAGAAGACCAGGGAACAAAGGCCTTGTGGGTGTGCATTATGGGAAATGAACTTTTCTGGAAGAGTCACTGTGAAAGGATTGGGGAGTGAAGGGCTATGAGCCTAATTTTTGAGAGCAGTTTTGATGGTGCAGGCAATGCTCCCTCTCCCAGAAAGCCATAGTTCTTCTGAGGATTCTGGCCTGACACAGCTTCCCAGCAGTCTTGTGCCACCCTCTGGTGACACCCCATGACCTGTGCGTTTCTGACCTGCTTTGCTTCCTAGCAGCCCCGTTCACAGCAGGCCAAATCCAGAAATCAAACTTTGATCTCTCATGTAATTCAATCTTTTCTCCTTTCCCTGGGCTCTGCGAGCAGCAGTGGGAAAGGATCCAGTGGTTTGTTCTTTTACTCTCCTTCCTACACCTTCCTCCCACTCTCTAAGGTTAGTGGTTCAAACATGCAGAAGAAGGAATAGAGAAGAGGAGGAAGATATTTTTCTTTAGCTACTCATGCTTATTATAGTTCTCTTGCCTTTAAATGCCAGGGGTCCAACTGCAAATTTTTGCCTCCTGAGGCTCTTCCTGTGGATTCCTCCAGACCTCCCTTTGGGACCTCTGCATTGCGCCATTCCAGGCTTGGTGATCTCTCTTGCAGGACTCTTAATATGCCCCCAGCTCTTGTGCTCTTGTGCCCTACTCAGGTTCTTTCTACACGGAAGTCCTAGTCTTGTGGGCTTAATTGTGTCCACTCCACCCCCCACCCAAATTCATATTTTAAAGCCCTAATTTCTAGTACCTCCAAATGTGATTATGTCTGGAGATAGCATCTTTCCAAGACATGATTAAACTAAAATGAGGTCATTAGGGTAGGCCCCAATCCAATATGACTGATGTCCTTATAAGAAGGGGAGATCAGGATGCAGACATGCACAGAGGGAAGACCGTTTGAAGACAGGGAGTTGGCTGTCAAGAAGCCAAGGAGAGCGGCCTCAGAATAAACCAACCCTGCTAACATCATGATCTTGAACATGCAGCCTCCAGGATTATGAGAAAATAAATTTCTATTATTTAAGCCACCCAATCTGTGGTGCTTTGTTATGGCACCCCTAGCAGACTAATACACCCTGGAAAGCACTTGGGTGGGATCTTTTCAAGATGGCCCTCGCCTGGCTACCTTCATGGTGTCTACTAGGCTGACAGGAAGACTCCTGCCTCCCTTCCCCTCCATAATCCTACCCCTTTCCTCTATTTCCATGCCCTCAATTTCAGGAAACCCCACCTAAGTCTTCTTAGGATTATCTATTTCAGCAAACATGCAACCAGGGATGTGTTGCCAGACCCTCCTTTTGCAAAACCCAAAGCTCTATGATTGGTTCTCTTGGAGTCTTCCTCACCCAGCTGGGAAATGGAGAAAAAAGAACCTGCAGAAAGGGAAGAAGGAATATCACAGCACTCTTTCTTTCTATGAGTTCTCTGTAAAGACCCTCCTCTCTTCATTCATTCAGGTGGCAAATGTCTGTTGTCTATCAGGCCATGTTCTAGATACAACAGTGAACAAAACAAAGTTCCTGCTCTCTTATATTCTAAAGGGCACAAAATATTAACAAATAAAAGAATGTGATATGTTAAGTGCTAAGAATAACATAAACAGCGTATGGCAGGGGCTGGAAGTTCTATTTTATATAAGATACTTTTTATAGAGGAGGGAAAGTCTTTCTGATGCAGGGGCATATGTGTGCAACCTTGTGGGAATTGAAAGTAAAGCAATGAGCCTCTTTGAAAGAAGAACTATCCAGGCAAAGTGAGTAGTGAGACCCAGAAGACCCAGAAGTCAGAGTATGCTTGGTTTATTCATGGAAGAGGAAGAACAGACGTGTGGCTGCAACTTAGTGATCAAGGGGAAGGTTGGTAGGAGGTACATTCCAAAATGTGAGTATGGGCACAGATCAAGAAAGGCCTTACTGACAATTGTAAGGACTTTGAGTTTACTGCAGGGGAGTTGGGAAGCATTGAATTATTTTGAGCACGAAAGTGACATGATGTGATGAATTTTTATAGGGATCACTCTGGCTGCAAGTGAAGAATAAATTGTACAGAAGCATGGGAGGGAAGCAGGGACACCAGTGTGACAAGAGGGTCTGCACGATGCCAACTCCATGCCCATTCTCCTTTCTTACTTAGAGATTCCTGATTTCAATGAGGTGCTGATATACTCAGTTAAAAAATACTTTTCTCAGTCTTTCTTGCATGCAGGAAGGCCTTGTGAGTATAATAGTTCTGGCCGATGATATGCAATCAGAAGTTGTTGTGAGGGGTTTTCAGGAATGCTACTGAAAAAGAGTGCTGCCTCTGCTAGCATATGCCATCTGCCCAATGTCTTTCCCTCTTTCCTGCCTAAAGGATAAGAATAATGGCTGGAATTGAAGGAGACATTATTAGGAAAATACAGTTTAAAAGCACAATAATTTACCTCCTCACATCTATCAGAATGGCTAACATTTAAGAAAAATGACAGTGCTAAGTGCTGATGAGGATGGGAGGCAACAGGCACTCTTGCATTGCAGGTGAGAATGCAAAATATTACAACTCCCTTGAGAACTTTTAAGGTTTTTTATAAAGTTTAACCTAATCTTACTGAATGATTTAACTATACCACTTTCTATTTGCCCAAGATAAATAGAAATTTATGTTCATATAAAAATCTGCATACAAGTGTTTATAGAAGCCTTATATGTAATCTCCAAAGACTGAAAACAACCCTAATGTCCTTGGGTGAACAGATTGACAAACTGTGGTGTGTCCATGCAATACTGTTCAGCAATACAGAAGAACAAACTACTGATATGGTCAGCAACTTGCATGAATCCCACATGCATTTTGCTAAGTGAAAAGCCGGGCCTAAAAGGCTATATACTGCATCATTTCATTTCTATGACTTTCTAAAAAAGGCAAAGCAATAGGGACAGAACAGAGAAGTGTGGGAGTAAGGGAGAGGGAGGGGTTGACCCTAAAGGGACAGCATGAGAGCATTTTGGAGGGGCAATAAAACTTCTGTACCATGATTGTGGTGGATGTACATCTGTGTGCATTTCTGAAAACCCACAGAACTGTACATTCACAGGAGTAAATTTTAAAGTATGTAAAAAATGTAAAATCTGAAAAAAAGACTGGGAAAATAATTCATGTAAATCTGTCCCTTCTGCCAGAAAAACAACCCAAAGTGGGAAAATGAAATCATCTTGATTCCTGAAGTTTAGTGGTGTGGTTCAGGAGAAAGATAACTTAATTCCCCTTTATAAATAGCCTAGTTCCCATTTATTTTAAATTTTTTAATTTTTAAAAAAATTTTTTGAGACAGGCTCTTACTCTGTCTCTCAGGCTGTGGCACAGTGGCATGATCACTGCATACTGCAGCTTCAAACTCCTGGACTCAAGTTATCTGTCCACCTCATTCCCTTGAATAGGTGGGACTACAGGTATGTGCCACCATGCCTGGCTAATTTTTTACTTTTTATCCTTTGTAGAGACAGAGTCTTGCTATGTTGCCCGGGCTGGTCTCAAAATCCCAAACTCTGGCGATCCTTCCAACTCAACCTCCCAAAGTGCTGGGATTACAGATGTGAACCACTGTGTCTGGCCCCATTTTTAAAGGAAGTACTTGTGTTAGGAAGGCAACGCAGGGAGCAGGATAGTCTGAGAAATTGGATTTTGGTGTATTTTTTTTCCATCTTAATATCTCCTACTGAAAACATTTGAAGAGGGTCAGAACTGACAGAGAGATAAGCCATATGTTAAGCTTCTTTTCTTCCTGGTATATAAATGTTAATATGCCAGATGAATTTCACCATAGCAGTTGTTATGGGGATAACATAGGGATGAAATATCAGGAAGTTCCCCTCCCCACCCCCGAAATCTCTTTAAACCGAGAAACATGATTTTAAAGTTTTAATATAAAAATAGTTTTGAAATCCTAGATTAGTTTTATTATTAGAAATGAAAATGATTTGGAAGGAATATTTAGTGGCGAGGAGCAATCTAATGAGACAGCTGAAATCCTACAAAAGGAGGAAGAGCAGTGGCATCTGAATGGAATAAAGCTGCAGCCGGCTCAGGTCACCAGATGGCCAGCCCTGCGGAGTCTCTTTCCCTGTCACCAATTACTGCCCATGAATTTTCTTTTTAGGGACATGCTAAGAAAGTCCTACTCTTGAATTCACACACAGAATAATCATCCACCAAGTAAGTCCCTTCTTTGCCCTAAGCTGCTCTGGCTCTCTCTGCAGGACAGAGGTGAGAGCTGTGGTTTAATGGAAGGCAACACCAAAAGTGTGAACCACATGCAGCTGACTTTGTGCCCTCATGGGGTGGAAACTTTTTAAAAATTTCAAATTTTATTTTAGGTTCAGGGATACATATGCAGGTTTGTTACATGAGTATATGGCATAATGCTGAGGTCTGGGTTACAAATGATCCTGTCATCCAGGTAGTGAGCATAGTACTCAATAGGTAGTTTTTCAACCCTTTTCCCACTCCCTCCCTCACCCATCTGGTAGACCCCAGTGTCTATTGTTCCCGTCTTTATGTCCATTTGTACTCAATGTTTAGCTCTTACTCATAAGTGAGAACATACGGCATTTAGTTTTCTGTTTCTGCATTAATTCACTTAGGATAATGGCCTCCTCCTCCTCCAGCTGCATCCATGTTACTGCATAGGACATGATTTTATTCCTTTTTGTGGATGTGTAGTATTCCATGATGTATATGTACCACATTTTTCTTTAATCCACTTCATCATTGATGGGCATCTACGTTGATTCCATGTCTTTGCTATTCTTAATAGTGCAATGATGAACATACAAGTGCATGTGTCTTTTGGTAGAATGATTTATTTTCCTTTAGGTATATGCCTAGTAATGGGATTGCTGGGGAGAATGGTAGCCTAAGTTCTTTGAGAAATCTCCAAACTGCTTTCCACAGTGGCTGAAATATTTTATGTTTCCACCAACAGTGAATAAGCTTTCTCATTTCTCTGCAGCCTCAGCAGCATCTGTTATTTTGTAACTTTTAAATAATAGCCATTCTGACTGGTGTGAGATGGTGATCTCATTGTGGTTTTGATTTGCACTTCTTTAATGATTAGTGATGTGGAACATTTTTTCATATGTTTGTTGGCCACATGTATGTGTTCCTTTGAGGTTGTTTATGTCCTTTGCTCACTTTTTAATGTGGTTGTTTGTTTTTTGCTTGTTATACTGCTTAAGTTCCTTATGGATTCTGGATATTAGACCTATGTCGGATGAACAGTTTGTGCATATTTTCTCCCATTCGGCAGGGTGTCTGTTTATTCCGTTGGTAGTTCCTTTTGCTGTGCAGAAGCTCTTTAGTTGAATCAGGTCTCACTTATCCATTTTTGTTTCTGTTGGAATTGCTTTTGAGGACTGAATCGTAAGATCTTTGTGAAGGCCAATATCCAGAAAGGTATTTCCTTGGCTTTCTTCTAGGATTTTTTATAGTTTGAGTCTTACATTAAGTCTTAATCCATCTTGAGTTAATTTTTCTATATGGTGAAGGGTAGGGTAGGGATCCAGTTTTATTTTTCTGCATATGACTAGCCAATTATCCCAAGAACAGGTGCAAATTTTAAAGGGGAAAAAGAGTAGGTTTATTTGGGAAGGGAGGTGAAGTGGAGGTGAATCAATATGTTTTTCCTAGAGAGGCTTTCTTAGTCAGAGGCTAAGATAGATGCTGTGTTATCCATGTAGGTGAGCCTATAACATTTGTGATGATTCCCTTGTGTACGAATGACTTCATGGCATTCAAAGTTAGTATATAGAAGGCAATGCTAAACTAGTGGTGTCTTTATTAGTGTACTCTGAAGTAGAGATTAAGAGGAACAGGGGAAGTAAAGGATTAGAAGGGTCCCAAAGCCCTTCTTGATTATTCTCAAGCCAGCCAGAGCCCACACCTAAATGGTTTAATACTCTATTTTTAAAGCAGTTCCTTGCCCTGCTGGGCAGTAATGGTACTCTGGCCCCTAACAGTCATCTTTTCCAGCTTTGCAAGTGCAGAGATTTCCAGGAGGGTGGAGTTGAGGAATAAAAAGGTAAGAGGGGCAAAACCATCTAAAACCTGCCCACCAGTGTTTTGGCTGGGTACAGAACTCTTCCTTTGTGACCTGAAATACACCTGACACACAGGCCAGAATAATAGAAATAGGCTTAAGTCAAATTAAATCCAACAATATTTGCTAAATTGTGATTCCACATAAAAATGGTTTCCATAAGCCCTCTGTTGAGATGAAATGGGAAGTGTTTATAGAAAAGACAAGACAAAGTGTGTGCCTTGCACAGAGTAGAGAATCTCCTTTGTGCCCAATTCTTCCTCTCCCCACAATTTTTCTCAAGGCTGTTGATTTTTTTTTTTTTTTCATCTCTACTTAGACACAACTCCTTTCTCCACGTCTCACTAGGGCTCCTGCAGCCCCTTCTCAACTGTAGTTTCTTGCTTCTTCTCTAGTCTGTTTCCCACAGGGTGGCCAGAGTGATTTTCTTATAACTAATATGCCAGATTTTGTCACTCCCTGCTTAACACATCCAGTGATTTCCTTTGTACTTAGAATAAAACCCAACATTCCTTTGACAAAAACCATGTTATTGAGGTATTATTGGCATACCAAAGGCTGTCTACAACTTGATGACTTTGGAGGTAAGTATACATCCATGAAACCATCACCATGATCCATGCCATAAACTTGTCCATTACTCCAGAACTTTTCTCCTGCCCTCATTACTCATTGCTCTTATTATTTTATGATAAGAACACAACATAAGATCTACCCTTTTAGCAAAATTTTAAGTATACAATAGAATATTAGTATCTGTGGACACTATGCCATGCAGTAGATCTTCAGAACTTATTCATCTTATGTGACCAAAACTTCATACCCTTTGACTAATACCTCCCTGTTTCCCCTTCCCCCCAGCCCCTGGCAACCACTATCCTACTCTGCTCCTATGCGTTTGACTCTTTCAGAGTCCTTATAGAAGTGGCATTATGTAGTATTTGTCCTTCAGTGGCTGGCTTATTTCACTTAATAAAATGTCTTCAGTTTCTTCCGTATTGTTGCAAATGGCAGGATTCCCTTTTTAAAGGCTGATAGTATTCCATTGTATGTATATATTACATTTTCTTTGTTCATTTGTTGAAGGACATTTAGGCTGCCTCCATGTCTTGGCTCTTGTAAATAATGCTGCAATGAGCATGGGGGTACAGATATCTCTTTCATAGATTGATTTCCTCTCCTTTGGATATATATCCAGGGTGACATTGTTGGATCAAATGGTGGTTCTATTTTTAGTTTTTTGAGAACCTCCATATAGTGTCTGTACCAATTTACATTTCCACCAACAGTATAAAAGGGTTCCCATTATTTCACCTCCTTTTCAACAATTGTTACTTTTTTTTTTTTTTTAAATAGTAGCCATCCTAAGGGGGAATAGATGTGAGATGACATCTCACTGTGGTTTTGGTTTTCATAAAACCCAACATTTTATCATGGCTTATGCGGTCTTGAGTCACAGGGCTTCTGCCCACTTCTCCACTTGCAATCTAAAACATTTGCCTATTTTCCTTTAACATTCGTAGACAAACTTTCTGTTCCTCCACATGCAAAGCCCTTCCCCACTCCCAGCCTTTGCTGTTGCTGCTCCATCTGCCTGGAATGCTCTTTCTCCAGCTCATTGAGTGGCTGTCCCATTCTCAGATAGAAGGCAGGTCTTCCCTGACCACTCCATCTAAAAGGGCCCTCCTTAGGTACTCTGCTCCTCACCCCATTTATTTTCTTTGTAGCACTTCCTAGAATTAGTACTTATTTATTGTTTTTCTCACAATATACACACTGTGAGGGCAGATAACTTGTCTTGTTCATTGCTGTGTCTTACACAGCCTAGAACATTTAGAGGAGTTTATAAAACATTTGTTGAATGACAACAAATGTGAGTGGAATGAACAAATGAATGGATGAGTGACTAAAAGGAGCTGTACTTTCCTAATCTTTTGTTTGTCATCTCAGTAAGGTGTTTTATCATGGTTTAGCTATAACCCTCAGCTAGTTTTTCTGGGTCACTACCAAGAAATGTCTCATTTTTCAGAATTGTGTATGAAATTGAAAAAGCTGGAGTGTCTTGGATCAGATAAAGGTAACAATTTTAACTAGTGGAGAATGTCTCACCAGAGAGGTAAAATTTTTTTACAAATGTTAACTGATTAACTCCAATACCCCCACATCCCATAGCTTTATTGAGGTATAATTGACAAATGCAAATTGTATATACTTAAGGTGTACAATGTGGTGCTTTGATATACATATACATTGTGAAGTGATTACCACAATCGAGCTATTAATATATCCACTATCTCATACAGTTACCTTTTATTTTTATGTGGTGAGAACATTTAAGTAACACCTTAAGATGGCTGTTATCATAAAGTCAAATGATAACAAGTGTTGGCCAGGATGTGAAGAAAAGGGAACCCTTGTATACCTTTGGTGAGACTGTAAATTGGTGAAACCATTATGAAAAACAGTATGTAGCATCCTGAAAAAAACTGAAAATAGAACTACTATATGATCCAGCAATCCCACTTCTGGGTATGTATCCAAAGGAATTGAAATCTGTATCTGCATATTTATGTTTATTGAAGAATTATGTACAATAGCCAAGATGCAGAAACAATGTGTCTGTCGACAGACTAGTGGATAAAGAAAATGTGAAACACACACACACACGCACACACACACAGTCCCCAACTTTTATATTTTTTGACTTTATGATGAGTTTATTGGGGTATTAAATGCATTTTGGACTTATGATATTATATTTTCAGGTTACAGTGGGTTTATCAGAATATAACCCCACTGTAAGTCAAGGAGCATGTGTACATATATCTACATACATATATACCACAGTGAAATATTATTCTGCTTTAACTGATTAACTTTCAACTGCCCAATGTGTCAGGTTACAAGACAGATTAGCGGGTTAATGGTTAGGGGAAAAGCAGGGATCTGCTTACAGATCTGAGGCACAAGCTGTCAATCCCCTCTGCTGATGAAACTTGGATGGTGTGCGTTGGAGAGCAAATGCGAAAGTTATAGCCCAAAGGAAAGGACAGAGGGTGGTGTGGGGCTTATCTTCCTTCTACCATTCCCCTTCCAGATCTGAGGTTTTATTTCTGAATCTAATGAGTCCCACTACCTGCACACAGGGTGAACCCGTAATGAAGACTGCTTAACAATTATTCAAACATCCCTCTTCCCTATCCTGTAGCTGAAGTAGCAAACCTAGACTCCATCCTTAGTTCTTTCTTTCCTCTCCCACGTTCCCAGTCTAATCAGCTGCCCTGCCCTAATGTGTTAAACTTACTTCTTAAATGGCTCTGGACTCTTCCAATTCTGTCTACCTCCACTGTCACTGCCCTAGTCCACATCACCAACTTCATTTGCCTGGACAACTTCAGCAGCATCCTGAAGCCTTGAGTTAAGTTATCCTTAAATGCATCCTCTACTCCAAAGCCAGTGATGCTCAAGGGTGCCAATCAGATCATGCTTTTCCTCTGCTCGTATCCCTAAATAACTTCTCTTGGCCCTTAGATGAAGTCTTTACCTGACTTAGAGAACCTTCAGGAGTTTGCCCTTATCTTTTACTTCTTTTCAACAACTTCCCATCTCCTCCATTCCAAGTAATTTAAATTGTAAGACAGTGGACTTCTTTCAGTTCATCGAATACCATGGACCTTCTTTTCTTAAGACCTTGGAAAATCCCTCAGCCTGGGATCCTCATTCTTCCCTTCCTCACTTGGCTGGCTCCTATTGATCCTTTAGGTTGACTGGAGTGGCATTGCTTCTAGGAAGTCTTTCCTATTCTCCCAGCCTAGATTAGGGACTTTTACTAGATCCTCCTTAGACAGATGGTACTTTCTCTATCACAACCCACATCCCTGCTAGATGCAAAGTCTCCTAGAGAAGAGACACCTTCTAGTTGGTTCATGATTCCTAATGGATGGCACAGTGCCTGGCACATAATAGGTGCTTAATAAAAGTGTATTGACTAGGCCGGGCACGGTGGCTCATGCCTGTAATCCCAGCATTTTGGGAGGGCAAGGTGGTGGATCACTTGCGGTCAGGGGTTTGAGACCAGCCTGGCCAACATGGTGAAACCCCGTCTGTACTAAAAATACAAAAATTAGCTGGGTGCGGTGGCACATGCTTATAATCTCAGCTACTGGAGGCTGAGGTGGGAGGATCACATGAAACTGGGAGGCAGAAATCAGTGAGCTGAGATTGTGCCACTGCACTCCAGCCTGGGCGACAAAGCAAGACTCTGTCTCAAAAAAAAAAAAAATGTGCGTTGACTAATATTCCTGTATTGTTTCCCAATATACTCAGTGGTGGTTGTTGGAAGACCCTGTTACCATGCACTGTTCCATCCTAATACTCACTTTTGCCTTCACCCTGTTGGACTGTGCCCTGTGGTATTGTCACATGGGCAGCCTCCACTCAACCCAAACATGCCCAAACTTTGGCTTTTCTGGTGTCTGTCTCACCTTAACAGCCAGGTTCGGTTTTAGGTCAGCTCCTGTCAGCATGACCTGTTCCAGTAACTCCTGCCCAGTTCTTCCATTAGATAATGGCAATAGTCAGAAAAAAAAAAGATAGGTATTCTTAATACTCATTATTGAGTATAAGGAAAGGGAAACAAAGGTGAAAGGCTGGTCTTTGGCAGCCACTTCTTACAGGAAGAGGCCTTAGGCCATGGGTAGTACATATATCGGGAACTTTTCCAGATTCACAATTTCCAAATGCTGTAACTCCAGAACAAACTAAATGGCAGACAATGAAATATCTGGGATAAGGTCTGGATATTCAGGGAGTTGGTAGATTGCTGCTCGATCTTGCCCACGCTTGAAAAACCTGTTTCAAAAGACAATCAAAATGCTCCGCCATCCCGTCCCACTCATTTTCACTGAAGGGCTTTGATTTCAAGTGTGAGGTTTGCCTTACTTTGGGGACGTCAGTGAAAGTCCTGAAGCTTGCCTGTCAATTTAGATCTCAGTGGTCTGATTCCATGAGGAGAATTTCCTTCCTACTCCTTTCCTCTCAGACATTCTCTTCCATAAGGTGCAGTTTGACAATCACCCATGAACATCAAGAAAAGTGCTAAAATTGGATTTTTTCAATCCAACTGTCGAAAATAACAAGATGTAGCAAGGAAGGGAATTGTAGTAATAATCTTGACCCCTTTCCTACCTCCTTTGGCCTATCTTTGGTGCTCCCTTCTCAATATTGCCATAGAAACCGATGACTCTTTCTTGTCAGAATGATTATACCTTTTCAGATTTTGACAACTAGAAGATACAATTGAAAGAAGCCTGGAGTCTTTAATTCCAACTTCCCCCTCCCACATGGGTGCTGCTTATGCAAATTGGAGAAAATAGGCTTTGTTATGTTTTATTTTGTATTCTGCTAACAAATAGAGTGCATCTGTTTGGTGCATGTGTGAGAGGAAGAATACTGGTTACCCAGACATATGGGGAAGTGTCAGATTTTCTTGGTTTTATTATATTACTTTAACTATCTGCTTGACAGATACGGTAATCATTACTGATTGAAAATACCTTTGTCAGACAGCAGTTTCCTGTGATGGGCATCCACACGGTTCTGCATAATATATGGGGTTGACAGCTTGCAGGGGAAATCCAGAAAAAAAAAAGTTGTGAAAGGGAAAAGCTTATTTTAGCCAGCAGACTTGGAAATTTCACAGACGTTATAGGATTCTTTTAAAGCTACGCATGATTTCTCCTCATCAGCTGCTAATTAAGGACATTAATTTATCTATTTGTTTGATACTGGAAACATAAGGCTTAGTTCAGCATGAGTTATAATTCATCATGGTTTTAGTATCTTTTGAATAATTCAAAATTATGCTTTGCAATAAATGATTTATGAGGAGTTTATAAGTACTCTTATTAAATCAGCATTTTTTATGTATTATTCTTTGGCATTATGAACCTCTGGAGACCATTAAAGTTTATTACACAGTGTTTATTTTAATAAGAACCTTCTGACTTTCTCAAATGCCTAAGCATTATCCACAAGTTTCTTTCCAATATTGAATGCGGCTCGGTTGTAAGGGAATTTTCTTCATCAATACTTTTGAAAGAAAAATCAGTGAATAGTCAAAATTTCAGCTTTTATGTAATGGCTTGTGTTGGAGTTTCCTAGTCATTTTTACTTCGTGATGCACGTGTAAACTTCCAAATTTGCAGCAGCAGCACTGGCACGCAGTGAATGGGCGCACATCTGGAAAACAGCAGCACTGACGGCTGCAGGGAAGGCTTGTGCTGGATGCCACATATCCGCTGCACCTGAAGCTGGCTGGGTCCTCAGGTCTGACTCTGGAGGGAGAAAGGAGGGACAGGGACTGATGGAGAAACTGAAAAAGGATGAGAGATTGTTGGACCTGCATTGTGCTGGGAGCATTTTAATTGAAGAATTGTCTGAACTTGACACAAAAAACCAAACTTACTTCCCAGAGATACGGATAGACAGACAAACCCTCCCCCATCCCACATACCCTCCTCCCCCACCCATCACACACACATGAAACCATTCTATGAACCAGTTGAGATGTTGGGACCTTAACATTCGAAAACAGGGCTATAGGCATTCCTTCTCTTTTGTTTGATATTTTAATTGTTTTTCATATACTATACAATAATACACCCAAACTGCCTTTCTTATGCTAAATTTAAAGTCACGTCCACTGGCTATTGCTCTTGCTTGTCAGCCAGCAGCTCAGTGTTGGCTGAATAGCAGTGTTTGCCTCTGTAACTATTTATATAAATATTGCTTTGTATTTCATCCTTAATATTTAAATGTGAATGTAAAACAGAAAAACCAAAGTGTTGATACTAGTGATGAAACTATTGAAACAATGATTGAGGCCCTTGGAGTGTTTAATTTTAAAACTTCTGTTGGACACCCATCAATCCTAAGAGTTGACTGTCATGTTTAATTGTAAAGAAAGAGGAAAACAGTGAAGAATAAGTTGGGAATATGCTGTTGAAGATGGCCTAAAAGGCCAAGTATAATTAGAGATTTTACTTTACATTAGAGCTTTCTTGGAAAAGCTAGCTCCATTGTAATATGTAAGATATTGTTCAACTTTTCTGTTTGGTGTTAGCGTGTCTTCTTAGGAGTTTATTTCATATGAAAATCAAAGATAATCTCTCTGCCCCATCTTCCTCCTGCCTTTCAGCATATATGTGCTGTTAGGGTGCTAGCTAGGGTGCT
Organism: Pan troglodytes; assembly: GCF_028858775.2. Taxonomy (NCBI): domain Eukaryota; kingdom Metazoa; phylum Chordata; class Mammalia; order Primates; family Hominidae; genus Pan; species Pan troglodytes. Next base: position 34,258,453 of record NC_072398.2, on the reverse strand, counting down.
GTTAGGGTGTTAGGTCCTTGTCCCCTCATATATATATATATATATATACACACACACACACACACACACATATTTATTATTATTATTTTTTATTTTTTGAGATGAAGTCTCACTCTGTCACCCAGGCTGGAGTGCAGTGGCACGATCTTGGCTTACTGCAGCCTCTGCCTCCCAGGTTCAAGCAATTCTCTGCCTCAGCCTCCCGAGTAGCTGGGATTACAGGTGCCTACCACCATGCCTGGCTTTGCATTTTTAGTAGAGACGGGTTTTCACCATCTTGGCCAGGCTGTTCTTGAATTCCTGACCTCATGATCCACCCACCTCAGCCTCCCAAAGGCATGAGCCACTGCACCCGAACGCCCCCTAATATATTAACACAGCTACTTATTATATGTGTTAAAACCCATGCATGAATCTTGCCAACTTTCAAAAATATAAAAACTCATTTTTAACACTCTGTTTACCACAGACATTATTTTTATTTTTTATTGTGTGTCCACCTCTGAGTAGATAGCATTCTTTCCAGAGAGATAACCTATTACAATTATTTAAATGCAACTAAAGACTATTGTGGAACTTTAAAACAAAAGGGAAATGAAACAATAAACCAACTTATTATGGCTAACACTATGTTAAGATGTTCATTTTCTAAAAATCTTTGCTTTAATGACTTTGAAAGGCATAGGCAGGAAATGGAAATAGGGGGTATGGGTTGACTATCCTGTAGGGATAAGTCCTCAGAAGTAAATTAAAATTAAATTTTTAGCTTTCCTTTAAAAAATGCGACATTGTGCATTTCACTGGGAATTCAGAAATATAGGGTCTAGATATATATATTTGCCACTGATAAGGTGTGCACTTGAAGAAATCACTAAACTTTGGGTATTCATAATACCTGCCTTGGCTTCTAGTGGATTTTTCCAAGCAGAAAAGAGCACAGGAGAGCACGGGCTAAGGAGATAGGTGGACTTGGGTTTGAATTGAGGCTGATTACTGGCTCCATGAACAAAGACACTATGGATATCTTTCTCCTCATGTGTAAGATGGGTAGACTACCTCTTCCACAGTTTTAGTGTTAATCTTTCATTGGATAACCGTGTAAAGTGCCCAGTTCAGGGCTTGACAAATGATAAGACACTAAGTGATTGCTATCAAGGCAATCATTTATTGTTCTTGGGTTATAGAAGCCTAACTGTGGTAGGCTGAATAATGGCCCTCCAAAGGTATCCACATCCAAATCCCTGAAACATGCGAATATGTTATGTTACATGGGAAAAGAGACTTTTGTAGATGTGGTGAAGTTAAAGATTTTGAGATGGGAAGATTACCCTGGATTATCTGGTTGGGCCCAGTGTAATCATAAGTGTCCTTATAAGGGAGATGAAGAAAGAAGGTGATGAAGGAGATAGAGAAATATGCTAGATTGCTGCCTTTGAAGATAGAGGATGGGACCGCAAGCCAAGGAATGCTGGTGCCCTCTAGAAGATGGAAAAGATAAGGAAACAGATTTTTCTCTAGAGCCTTCAGAGGGCCTTGCAGCCTTGCTGATGCCTTGATCTCAGCCAGTGAAAACCTTTTTGAACTTCTGACCCCCAGAAAATAAGACAATAAATTTGTGTTGTTTTAAGCCACTAATTTGTGGTAATTTGTTACAGCAACAATATACTGATTATTATTATTTTGGTAACACATGAAAAGGAAAAGTGGCCTTCTTCTCTGCTCTCCTCCATCCCTCCCAACACTGTCCCATGGAATGAGACATTTTTGGTCTAGGTAAGGGCATGGTAATCCTATTGCCCTTTGCTGGTGGTTTAAGGGTAGACATGTGACTCAGTTCCACTCAGTGAGTCATAAGAAGAAGGCTGCTGGGTGGGGAGGCTCTCTGGTAAGAATTTTGTTCCCTAATAAAAGGATTCATCAAGGTAAGAAATCTTGCCTCTTTCAGCTTGCCTTGGACAAAGTTAAAGGAGGATGTAACAACTGGAGCTGCACAGCAAGGCAGTTAATTATGATGGTGAAATCTATGATGATAAGAGACTGAAATGTGTGGTCAGACAGACTGACCAGATAACAACTAATGAGTGCTTGAGGCAAAGAGAAACGGGATATATTTCCGTCGTCAAAGCATTAAAAAAGATCATTGAGTTTGCAGTTCAGGCAAATTCAGTTTTCTGTGGGGACTTTGTGGTGAATTCAGGAACATTAGATCATGAACTCAAGATGCTCTGTCAGAAAACAAGCATCAGATGATACACTGGTATGATTGTTCCAATGTAGGGCTCGAAACTCACCTTAGCACCTTAAAAAAATATCTTTCTTTCTTTCCCTGAGCTTTTCCTAAAAGGACAAACTGATCAGGTCCCATTATACTTTCCTTGCCCAGGGCAGACTTGCTATAGAGAAGCATTCTGTAAAAGATGGGTCTCTCTGGAACCTTCTAGAAGAGACTTTTTTTTCTCTTTGAAGGGCCTTCTCCTGTCTTTCCTGTCATGGCCAGTAGAAGCCCAGTTATCTTTCCAGTTATGTGGGTCAGAAACCTGGTTCTCTGCCTCTTTTCCTCCACTCACTGCATAGCTGCTTGTTGCCTTTGCCATGCTCTGTGCCTGTATCCTCCTTTGTTTCTGTCCTGGTTTTGTCCTTCATCATCCCTTGTCTAGGATTTTACAATGAAATCTCAGCTTGTCTTCTATGTCCCCTGTGTCTGTTCCTTCAACTCAGGATCCACACTACAACCAAATCATCTTTTCAAAATGCAAAGCTGATCATACCAACCACTGCCTCTCACCAGGTAAACCTTTCTATAGCCTACATGGTAAAGTACGAACTTCTTAGTATTATTGCTCATAAAGCCTTCCAAGGCTCCTCACTGGGCTCTGCAGCTGTGACTTTCCTTCCTAGCATCCTAAAGTTTGGTCAGTCAGAATGACCTGCAGGTCCCTGGTGGGGCCATGCTGTGTCATGCCTTCCTGCCTTTCATCACGCTGTCCCCTCTGCAGGAGTTGAAAGTTGTCACCACTCTACTAACTGAACTCAAGCATCACCACCTCTGGGATGCTGTCCTGTCTCTCTTAGATGGAACTGGCCATTTTCTTTTTGTTGCATACACCCTGTCCCCTAATCCCACATGTGTGTGTCTTTGTGTTACTTTCTTTCTTACTCTGTTATGTTCTTACAGGCTTATAAATTGTTATTCTGATGTTAGGTGGTGAACTTTTGGAGACAGAACCATTCCGAAGCTGTCTGCCTTTTCTTGGAGCTTAATACAGTGCCTGACACTTATGAAACACTCAATCTCAAACTCTTGCATAAATAAATGAAAGAATAAATGAACGTTGGTGAGCTATTAGAAAGTTAGATTAGCTTCACAATTGAGTATTATTTTGAGCAAAAGGAAACTTATGTATTATTTCACCCACTTTTTTATTTTATAGTTGTAGAACTGTACTGTTCAAATTGATAGTCACCAGCCACATGTATCTACTGAACACTTGAAATGTGGCTCCTCTGAATTGAGACATGCCGTAGGGGTAAAACTCACACCAGATTTCAAAGACTTAGAATCCCCAAAAGGTATATTTTTATATGGATTACACTTTGTAATGAAAATATTTTAAATATGTTGGATTAAAGAAAATATAGTATTAAAATTAATTTCCCCTAGTTTTAAGTGTCGACCACTAGAAAATTTTAAATTACATATGGGTTTCATACTGGAGGCTTGCTTTACATTTCTGTTGGAGAGTATTGTTCTAGAATAGGGTCAGCAAACTAAGGCATGTGGGCCATGTCTGGCCAGCCACCTGTTTTGTTATTGCTGTTGTTCTGTTTTTAATGCCTGTTAACTAAGAATGTTTTTCACATTTTTTAAATGGTTACATTTTATATAAGTAACTACATAATAGACTTAATTTTGCCTTTGGGTTCACAGTGCTTAAAATATTCACTATCTGGCTGAGCGCTTTGGCTCATACCTGTAATCTCAGCACTTTGGGAGGCTGAGGCAGGAGAATCACTTGAGACTTGGAGTTCGAGACCAGCCTGGGTGACATAGTGAGACCTCTTCTCTACTAAAAATAAAAAACTTAGCTAGGCATGGTGGTGCATGCCTGTGGTCTCAGCTACTTTGGAAGCTAAGGTGGGAGGATTGCTTGAGCCCAGGAGGTTGAAGCAGCAGTGGGCTATGATGGTGCCACTGCACTCCAACTTGGGTTACAGAGTAAAACTCTGTCTCCAACCACCCCAAAAAAGAAAGAAATTTACTATCTGACCTTTAAGAAAACATGTGCCAACCCTATTCTAGAAGATAAGGCCCAGTGTGGTGAAATAAAATAATGATGATAACAACAAAGAGTAGCTACTGCCTTAATAGTAATGGCTCCCACATCAAGTAATGCCATAACCTTAATGCTGTTAAATTATTGGCGTGTAGAGATCTACCTTAGCTATATTGATCAAAACGGTTTATAGTTCTATTCATGTAAATGGTGCTTAAAACTGCTTGAGAACATTTTTTTCTCTTGTTATTTAAACATTCTTTCTAATACTATATTCATTTCTTAATTGTCTTTTTTTTTAATTCAAGCATTTATAGAACATGTGTTGAGGCCAATTGTGTTGAAGGATATAGCAAAGTCCTGGCCTTCAAGGAAGCTCAGAACCCATTGGTGGGAGGATAGGCTATGAGCAAGCAATGTTGATATCATGTGATTAATACTCTAATAGAATGTGCTGTGAGAACGTGGAGTTGGAGCAGCAAACTCTGTCTGGAGGTTGCGAAATTTTTTTCAGCGAAGAAAATATTGCAGCGCAGTCTTGAAGAATGAATAGATATTTTCCTTGAATAAAACAGGTATGCATTCTATGAAGAAGGAATGGCACGTATAAGGTAATAAAAGTGTTAAGTATTTGAGGGATCAAAAGAAATTTAGTTTTGGGGAGTGTGGGTGGGAAGAGGAGGGTTGAGAAACGAGCTTGAGGGAAGATGCTGGGACTGGATCATGGAGCAGCCAGGTGTCATGGGGAAATGGCTGCACTTTCTCATTAGTGATGGGAAACCTTTGAATGAACAAATGAAAGAATTACATTATTTGTTCGTTTGTTCAATATCATAATCTGAATTTTTTCATTTCATCTTTCTGGTGATGGATTACATAGGAGTGGGGAGAAATGTGTGGCTTGGAAGCCAGTTACGAGGCTGTTGAAACTCTTCAAGTGAGACTGCAAAATCAGGCATGGCAGTGAGGATGGAGAGGGAAAGTCAGATTAGAGACATTTTTAGGGAGAAAGTAATTGATTTGTTTGTTGACTAGTTTAATGTATGGTGCAAAAGAAAGGAAAAAATTAAGACAGCCATTATATTTCTATACTGAGAGACACTGGAGAGTGACTCCATTAATTTAGAGAGAGAAGACAGGAAAAGGAGCAAGCAGGGAGGGGCTGGTGGTAAATGGCATTTGAGACCTTTCCAGGCTGAGCCCATTCTGAGTTTGGGACACAGATGTGGATGCATTACCAGGGGCTAAAGATGCCAAAATGAATATAGTCCCCGCCTTCCAGGCATAATCCAGTGGAGGTGGCAAGATGTCAGCAAATTACTTCAATAAAGTGTGATGAGAGCTAAAATGCAGAGCACAGGTTGAACTGTAACAGCAGTTGTAATACAGAGAGAGGATAAAAAACAAACTTCAACTCTTGAGCTATCCCTATTTTATGAACTAATATAGTCAAAGTAATGAGTTTCTACACATTTGCACTCTTGGGTTTTTAATTTTCTTTTCCTAGTCAAGAATTTTGTCTGCTTCTGTGGTTTGTAGAGAACTTTGGTATCTCTAACAAATAAATACTTATTAAACAGTAATGCAAATGGTATTTGTTTCATTTTAAAATCTCACTTCCATTTCCACATTTCTCCCACAGCTGCTGTTTTTTGGCTAAAGTTTTAATTGCTTCCTTTCTCATATCCTTTTCCTTTATATATTTTCCTCAATCTGTTTTTTTTTTAAATAGGGCACCATCAGAGTTTTTGCCATTACAAACATTATTATTCTTCATGCTCCTTTACAATGCCCCGGCCTATCTCACCTTTGGGAAGAGAATGGAAAAAAAAATTGAATTTGATAATCAATATGTATTAATCTTATAAATATTTGGCTAGTTTATTTCATCCTAATCACTTTCTGATAAGGCCATTTTAAACAATGACTTATAGCCAAAATTTCCCACTGGAGGTTTTTTTTTTCATATAAAAGTAAAGCTAGAAAAGGTATAATTTTGGGGATTTATATAATTTAAGCAGATTCTTCTAAGAATAACTGGTGTCACAGTTATACATTAGAGAGAGTACAGTAGAAAAAGCAAGTTATCCTAATTAGATATCTTTCTCATCATCCTGTAACAGTGCATGTTCTATTCATCTCTCATAAATCTTTGAAACTTCAAAAAGAATAACTTTACTGTTATCATCTTTGAGGAGCACTCCTGGATTCTATTAGCTACCAGCTTAAAAGCCATTACAGGCAAGTGTTATAGACTCAGGGTTGCTATAGTCAAGTCCTTGTAAGTAGCTTTTCTCAACTGATTCCCTCCTTGAGTGAAGATGGATACTTGGACAACTGCTTACTAATCGTCAGTGGTAGAAATTTCATTTGCTTTCCACAGTCCCTCTTCTTTCTCCACCCCCCATCACAGAAACAGAGAAGTTAACACACACAAACTATGGTTCTTTTCTTCTGTCCCTAATTTTCATTCCATGAGTGGGCCTTGTATGAACCAAAGTAGAATGCTCAGATGACTTTAGCAATAGCTTCTTTTAAAATCTACTGCCACGATAGAATTTGGAGTGGCAATATCTGTTTAAATCAGAAATGATTTCTTAAAGGGTGCAGTATTCTTTCAAAGTTAAGTTATTTTAACCAACAATTAAGAAGAAACTAACATACAGCCACAAATGGGCTCTTCCTGGTGTTCAATATCAGTTTCAAGTTGGAAGAAACAACTTATTAAAATTCATCATCTTGCATTGTTAATCGAGATGTGGCTAATAACTGGTTGAGAATACTGGTAAGAATGTCTTCTTTGGGCCCTCAAAATGAATCTCTGCTCCTTGGCTACCTTGATTATAAAATGGGAGATAATATCCTGTTCCCAGGGTTGTGAGCAGGATTAAATATAATGAGATGTGAAAAACCGTGTAAGATTGTAAAGTACTATATGAGAATAAGCAGTTATTCTTGTTGCTGTTATTGTTTCTGGTTGAGGTGGGATAGTGGTAGTAGTTTTGTAGGTTGCAGTAATGGTGGTCCTATTAATACCTTGTCCTTCTTAAGTCAGGGTACGGCACACTGGACTGGCTGAAGGCCTAAAGGCAATGTCAGAGCAGAGCAAAGAAATAAAAAAAAGTGAGTGGGAGAGAAAACAATGTGTCTGAGGCAGAGTGAGAGAACTGAAAAAAAATCAACAAAAGGGATAAGAAGATATCATTTCTACAACAAATAGAGCAATCCTAATTTATTCAAAGTGGAAAAGAGACTATTAAGGAGCACTTACAAGGAAAAAGGTGCCTAAGTGTGATGTTTCACACAACATTCACAACTATCCCACGAGGTACATTTTATTAGAACCATTTTGCAGGTGAGGAAACTGATAACCAGAGAGGTCAAAATCATCATGCAACTGTCTATTAGAAGCCAAGATAAGAAAATGGAAAATAGAAATCCATTGAAGAAGAAAGTAAAACAAGAGGGAGCTGGGGTACAGAGGGAAAGCATGTGTTGTCTGAAGGCCCCTGAATTCATTTCCCCTTCTCCATACTGTACTAGCCTAACAAGGATGCAAGTATAGGACAAATTTGATACCCTCTGTATATATATGATAGCTTTTACAATTGGACAAGGATATCTGCAGATTCTGATGGATGTTTAGAGGGGTTGGTTCTGCCCAAGAAGAAGCTAAGTACAATTTCATGTTTGGTACAGGAATCTCTGGCTGCACTTTAGTGCATATACTATAGGCATCTCTCTTTAAATATATAAACACACAGATTCAAACTGCTAGAAATGCCATACAGATTGCAGAAATCCAGAAAGTAGGCACATAGTGTATACAAAAAAAAGCACAATATAGAAAAATAATAAACTAAATTCATCTAGGGCTTCCTTTATGGCAGGCATTGTAATAAGTGATTTATATGCAATGATTCATTCACCCCACACAACAATCCTATGAGGTTGTGCTTATATTTTGCTATTTTACAGAAGACAAATGTTAGGCACTTGGGAATTACATTATCTATCTAAGATCACACAGCAATTAAGTGGAGGAGCTGGAAGCTGAATCCAATGACCATGTACTTAATCAAAATAGAGATTGCATTGCTCTCATGTGATAAGGAATATATTGTTTCATTTTAATATTTAATATGTTCAACAAAACAGATTATTTCAATTCAAAATAATAAAACAATCGCTTGGCAAGTAAGAAGTATGAAAAGGATAGGAAAACTATTAAAACATTTTGAGATTATGAATAAAATTAGAATACTGACTAGGTACTAGATGATATTAAAGGATTTTAGTTATTTTTGTTAAGTGTTTTAATAATATTATTGTTATGTAAAAATACATCTTTTTAAAAGAAATTAACCGAGAAGTGTTTAGGAGTAACACGTCATGATATATTGGATTTGCTTTGAAATAGTTTATGAGGAAGAAAAAAAGCAAGGAAGTGAAAGCATGAAAGAGGAGAAAAGAGAGGAAGAGAGAAAGCATAAAAACAAGATGGGAAAATGCTGATGGTCATCGAGTCTGGGAGATGGATATATGTTGGTTTGTTGTGCTATTTCCTTTACTTGGTATATAGTTAAACTTTTTTCATAATGAAAATTCAAAAAAAGAAACAGTTCACTTAAGTTCCCAGAAGCCCAATGGCAATGCCAACATCCATATGTGACAAATGAATGTGGTAAGTGCAAAGGAACGGTAATAGCACTGAGCAATTTACGTGGACGTGTCATTTCAACCCACAAAATTGCCCTGTTTACTTTTTATGTGTTAGTGCTTTCTGGGAAAAAAAATGTAGAAAGGAAATAATATCATGAAGTCTGTTTGTTTACTAGGAATAACACTTGTGTAATTGTTTTAATGTGTTGTAGCTCAACATTTATTTTTAGCATTCTTTGCTTTATTGGCTAATTCAAAACATAAACACTTCCTGGCTTGAGCAAAATCAGCATGTCACTTCCAGACCAGAGGAAAGTCATAATCGCTTGTACTGCTCATTTGAACTTTGTGAGAAGACACATTTTCCCTTTCAAGTAGGAGGCAAATATATTTGCAAAGATTTCCCCATTTAATTGCAGTCCAAACTTAAAAAAAATCTTTTCCCCCAATACACTCATAGATCAAGTTTTATGAGAAAGAGGTAAATGAAAACCAGACAGTTGATAAAAGCTCTTTCTGTTTTGAGTAGTGAATTTCTAGCTATATCACATAGATTAATCAATATTTTGGCCAATCCTTTTTATTTTCTATACCTGTAAATGTTTGTCTTTCAATGTTGGATCCAGTGATTTCTAAAATACTTTTAGAAGATTAAAATAAGTTGTATCTACGGGTCCATGATCTCTTCTCTGAAATCCTTGCAGTCAGGTGTTTCTTGGAATTGTGAATATTTCAGGTTTTAGGACAGTACTGCTTTGCATATAGTCTATAACAGTAGTTTCCAACTTTTTGGCACCAGGAAATGGTTTTGTGGAAGACAATTTTTCCACGGACATTGGGCTGTTGGGTGGGGTGGGGGTGGGGCAGGGGGGATGGTTTTGGGATGAAACTCTTCCACCTCAGATCATCAGGCATTAGATCCTCTTAGGAGAGCACAACCTAGTTCCCTCACATGCGTAGTTCACAATACAGTTCCCACTCCTATGAAAATCTAATGCGGCTGCTGATCTGACAGGAGGCAGAGCTCAGGAGGTAAAGCTCACTCACCTGCTGCTCACCTCCTGCTGTGCGGTGCAGCCTGGTTCCTAACAGCCCACAGACCATACCGGTCTGTGGCCTGGGGGTTGGGGTCCCCTGTTCTATACCACATAATGTCCTCAGTGGCATGTAGGAGAGCAACATGTAGTCAAATGCATCTTATTTATACACTAAAAGTATAAATATCCCCACTAAGTGAGATCATTAAAGATTCTAAGGAGCCTCACATCAGTTTAGATCAGACTTGGCTACCTGGTGAAAGTTTTTCCATGCCTGAAGAAGGACTTTGGGTTTGTAGTACCATGGAGGTTTCAGGATTGCAGAGGGGGACTGTGGAACCGAATGCTTGGGTAAGAGCATCAGCTGGAGGGTCCGACAGACCCACATCAAAATCTCACCTGTGACTCTTATTAGTTGTGTGACTCTCTAGACCTCATTTTCCTCACTTATGAAATGGAAAAATACCTTTTAAATAGGATTGTTGTGAAGATAATTTTCACAAAGCACTTAGCCAGATGCCTGGCTCAGTATGAAAAGTCAAAAAGCAGAAGCTGTTACAATATTATTAGTTTTATTAAAGGTAAAAAACGTGAAAAAAGTATTTGTATTCTTTTACGCTGGCCTCAAGGTCTTTTTATCTCTGTGTTATTTGCTGGGTGGGGTGTGCATCTGAATTTAAGCTATTAGAGAAATTAAGCTCTAGGATGATGATCGTGGACCTGTTTTCTGTGCGGGAAATGTGTGAGAGGGGAGGAGAAAAGACACACACACAATACCTTTAAGGGTAAACAACCTTTATCCCAGGTAAATGGCAATGCAGATATAATAAGCAAATGATATAATAAGCAAATAATATAGTAAGCAAATTGATATAATAAGCAAATTGCATTGGGAAGGGGAGAAGGTGAGTGTAAATACATATATTTACTCACCAGACTAAGGAGGATTCATGACCAGACTGGGAAGCATCGGCCTGGGCTCCAGTGTCGGCCACTCGTCCGTGAACAGATAAGGAGAGGTCTCATGAAGCTTCGGCATGGTCTGGACCCCTAGCTCTTTTCGTAATGAGTTGTTTGGCATGAGGCCCAGTCATGAGAGCCCTTCATGACTGGTCTTCAGCAACACAAAAAGATCAACTTGTTTTTGCGATTGCCTGTTGTTTTTCAATAACTAACATATAGGAATATATTGAAATAGAGATTTCTCTGAAACAGTGCTGGATGAATGCCTCAAGGAGCTCACACAACCTGTTCTGGGAATTGGTGACCATTGTTTTTGTCCATGTTCAACTGAGTTCAAATTTAATATTTAACTTTTCCTCCACAACCTCTGACTCTGATGAGTTTTGCCCAAACTAAGTTTAACATCAACTAGGTGATCTTCTGGGGCCACAAAGCCTCTGGTTGGGTTGAACATGAGAGATTCTGTAACCTGTTCTCACCGCCATCCCCAACCCCTGCAAATGAAGCAGAGTCTATTCATTAAAAATCATGCTAATGATAGTGCATGCTCATTGTATCAAAATGTGAGAGTCTCCTGCTGCATTTTCTCCCATCCCCAATTTCAGTTGTCAAAGACAATCTTTCACATTTTTTCCTACTTTTGTTTCTTCTGCTGGTAATTTCCATATCTCTAGATAATTTGCCTTTATTTCTGACTCCTCAATATGAAAAACAAGAATTAAATAATTATACTTCTTTTCCTTTCTCTCATATCTTTCCTCTAAAGTATCATCATTTTGAGTTCTTCTGTTGGTTGCTTTTATAACTCTGAAAATAATATATATAAATCTTTATTATTTGTCCAATAACTTCTTGTTATAAGATGAAAATAGTAGCTCTTATGTATTTCCCTTACCTTTTCCTGTTCCCTATCATACCTTCATTGAATACTTTTTAAACTTTTATATGGAGATACTGTTAACATTAATACTATGTGCTACATCTATAAGATTTCTGTACTTTGCAGTTTAGTGTAAAACTTGAAAACCAATAAACAGAGCTTACATTACTCTGACTACATAAGAAGGTTCACTTCTGGGCCAAGTAAGCGTCCATTGCCACAATCTGAGGGCCACTAACAGGAGAATGTTGTGAGCTTCAAGTTTAAATCGAGTCTCTCTTGTTAACTCTACCCTTTCTTAAAATCGTGCCATGTTTTATTTTCTTCATATTTGGCCTATGATAATCTTGTATGGTATTTGTTTATTTGTGTTTCCTAAAGATTTTAATTGCCTTTATTTTCACCTTGCATTATATGCTGTTGTTTTTCCATGCTCTCAGCCATTGCATTTAGACTAAAGAGTCTTTCTGGTCCTTAATTTAAAAATAATGTTTAAATTACGCATATAACACATGGTTACACTATATGTTTGTAAATGTCAAACATTATAGATAAGAGTAAAGCACTTTTGACTACCAGCCCAATCTGAGACCACATTCCATTCTTGTATAATTTGAAAACTTGCTAAATATACAGTTTTTCTATATTGAGTCGAAATTCTTTCCACCCCCAAAATTTGCTAATTTTCACTGCTTAATATACCATCCATTATATAAGTTAATATCTTTCTTGATGGTTTTCATATCTGATCTTCAGAGATGCTGCCTACTAGAAATTTCCCACTGGAGTTAGCTAAAGCAATCTTAAATGTAATATGGGCAAGACTGAAATCCTGATTTTCTAGCTCTAATCTGTTCCTGAAAAACCTTTCCCAACATTTCCTAATTCAATGATTAGTTGTTACTATTTACCCAATTGCCCCAGATTAAAGTTTTACCCCTTGCATCCAGTGTGTCACCAAATACTATTGATTTTATATCAGAAAAATGTCTTTAATATTCACTTTTCTCCACTATGCTTTTCAGCTTAAGCCATGTTGATATAGGATCTCAGCTGATTTACTGCAAGAGTCCATACCAAAGAATCTTTGCATGTGCTGTTGTCTGTGTCTGGAATGCTTTCCTTTCTATCTTTGGTTAACTCATCCTTTGACTGTTAACACAACTATTGCTTCTTTATAGAAGCCATCTCATCTCACACTCTTAAGCATATATCAGGTTTCTGCCCGCAGAAACTATGTCTCATATTTCTGTACTCATATTTGAATTTATAATTAAATTCTGTCTTCCTTGCTGGATTTAAGCTCCATCAGAGTAGGGACTCTTCCTGAATTGGCACATATTTAACATCTGGGACTGTGACAACCAGCCCCTTAGTTTCAGTGTTTCAACCCCTTTTACATTAACAGTCTTTACTTCTATCTGTCCTATTTCCAAGCCCCTTGTGCTCACTATAATCTGACTTTACTCAGTACATTTCCACCTTCAGGAATTAATATTCCGAACTTCCCTTCTGAAACCATTACCTATGCATTGCCTTTTTCATTTCTCCTAGAATGTTTTCTCTGTGTTCAATACGATATCCTGTTGCAAAAGTAGTTTGGTTTTTCTAGTTATTTCATCTTTTAGCGAGTGTCACTTGCCTCTCTATCCAGTGTGGATTCCAGAACTTATCCTATCAACATTACTCTTTCTTAAAAGTTAGCTTTCTATATCTTTTTGCAATTTCTTATCCCACGTTTTGCCAACCCGCAAAGTGGGTAAATAAGTTATTTCAGAAAGTGGGGACACATAGGTGAAATGGATACATTTCTTAAAAAATAACTTAGTTTTAAACATTAAAGAAATAGGATCATTATTTAAAAGATCTTCCTACAAAGAAAACATCATGTTCAGACATTTTTTACCCAATGAATTCTGCCAAACATTCAAGAAACAGAACTACAATCTTACACGAAATCTTTCAGAGAACCAAATGAGTCAGAATAATGACTAACTTATTTAATGTAGCTAATATAACCTTGACACAAAACCCAGGCAAGGATGATATAAGAAAATTTACAGACCAATATAACTTATAAATATTGCTGCAAATATATCAAACAAAATACTAGCAATCCAAGTTAAGTAATGTATAAGAATGAAAAAATCATGACCAAATTATTTTTTTTCCCAGAAATACTACTGTGGCTCAAAAATGTGAAAATCTGTTAGTATAAATTTTCTCTTTAATGAATTTAAATAGAAAAAACCATATGTTCACTTTGGATGCATAAAAGAGATTTGATAAAATTTAATGCACATTTATTACCAAAAATATCTCTAGCAACTAGAAAAAGAAGATGTGGCAGGGTCTGCTGTTTTTCTCTTATATCTTTTTATTCTTTCTCTTTGTAATAACACAACACCTTATTAGATGTTAGGCATTTAATTGCTCAAGGTAAGAACTGAGCTTCCCTTGAAGCTAGCTGTGACTATTATGAAGGCCTTTTTAATGGGACATAATTTAGAGTTATCTGTGGAATTGCAGAGTTGTACCCTTATAGGGAGGGGGCATGGCTCTCTCTTCCTCTGGTTGGAGAAGGGACCTGATGTTGAGCTATCTCAGACTCTGTGGAGGAGGAAACACCTTAGGAATGGTGGAAAAATAGAAAGAAGCTAGATTCCTGATGGCTGTATACAAAGTGACTTCCTTAATAGCTTAGACTTTAATGTGACAGAGAAATGAACTTCTGTCTATATAAGGCATTTTAAAAGTTAGATCTCTGTTACAACAGGCAAAACTTGGCTAATAATAGGTGAGAATCTCCTTAACTCAATAAAGTATATTTTAAAAGTTTGTACGAAAACATCATATTCAAAGTTAGAGTATTTTCTTTAAGATCGGTAGAGACCACTATAATCACATATACTTAACATTTAACTGAGAGCCTTAGAGCAATAAGGCAAAAACAAAAAATAAATTTTATAACAACTAGAAAGACCAAAAAAAGCTGAGTGATATGGATTAGGTCTCTACCTTTATCAGATACTCGAAACAATCTGAAGAAAAAATGTTAGAATTAATAAAAGAGTTCATTAAGTTTACTGGGTACACAAGTAATATACAAAGCATATAAGAACATATAAAGCAAATAGAGCTAGAAAATATAATTATGAAAAAGTATTTATAATTACAAACAAAAAAGACACTTTGAGAATAAAAATTACTAAATATGAGAGCTGTATAGATAAAATAATAAAATAATAAAACTTAATTGAAAGATTAATTATTAGCTAAATAAAATGAAAGAGATTCTCATGGATAGAAAGAATACTAAATAAAAGTCAATTCTCTTCTAGTTTATATAAGCATATTTACATGTGGATATGTATATATTTATATATGTGTGTATATACACACATACATATGTATTTTTATATATATTCAATGCAATTGCAATAAAAATCCTGGTAGGATTTTCTAGTGGAACTTTAAAAGACAATTAAAAAATTACATGGAAGTGCAAAAGACCAAGAATAACAAAAACATTCTTGAAAAGCAATATTAGTAGAGTCTCCTAACTAGATATCAAACTTTTTCATATAAAGTTACAGAAAGTAGAGCACAGGGATAAAATAAGTGACCAGTGAAATAGAATAGAGAGCATAGAAACAATCACAGATATAGCTGAAACTCTGATTTATAATGAAGGTGCGATTGTAGATTATGCAGAAAGGATATGTTTACTCAGAATACAGTATATTACTAAAACAATTCGTTTTCTCTATGGAACAAAAAGAAACACGAACATGAATCCTTACTTTATGCTACATAGTAAAACCATTCTGAAATGCATTAAGACCTTGAATGGAAAAAAAAGGAACCAAAACTTTTAGAAGAACACATGAGCTAACAATTGGTTAGTGGAGTGGTCCTTAAAAAGCGAGAAAAAGCACAAAGCATAAAACAAAAGATTAATAAATTTGACTATATCAACTTTAAATTTCTGTTCATCAAAAGAGACCATAATGAGACTAAAAAGAGAGATTCCAACCTGGTAGAAAATATTTGAAACAGGTATTACTAATAAAAAATTCATATACCAAATACATAAAATGGCTACAAATTTATTGAATAAATGCAACTGCCCAAAAAGGGCAAAATAAACATTAATTTGAACAAAAAAGAGGAAACAGGATTGAACAAAAAACGGAAAGAAGAAATTAGGATTGAACAAAAGAGGCCATCTTGAATGGCCAAAACAAGAGAAAATATATTAAACAAATGTGTATCCAAGAGAATGCAAACTAAAAGTGCACTAGATTGGATAATGCTAAGTATTGGAGAAGCTGTGGGCAAATGGTAAGATTATTAATTTGGTGAACCAGTTTGGTTAAAAACAGAAAAATTCACAATAAAGTTGAATGTCCACATACCTTATGACAAAGTCATTCCACTCTTGTGTATGTTGTAAGAGAAATTCTTGCACATGTGCCAGGGACTTGCATAATATCATGAATATCAGCATTTTCCCAATAGCAGAAAATAGAGAACAACTCAAGTATTCACTAGCCGGAGAATGGATAAATCAATTTTAGTGCCTCAATTGAAAGGAATACTATATATCAGTAAAAATAAATGAGTTATTACTTTAAGAATCAACCTGAATGAATGCAAAATCATTACTGTATTAAAAGAAATTTTCAGAAGAATATGTGATTATGATTCTGCCTATATAAACTTTCAAATTAGGTAAAACAAAATTGTCATTTAGAGATATGTGTATGGATGCATGGCAAAGGTAGAAAGAAAAGCAAAGCACTGATTAACTCATGATTCAGTTATTGGTTATGTTTGGTGAATGGAAGTGCACGTGCTCAAGGAGGTGCATAGAGGGATTCAAAGACATTAGTCATGCTGTAATTTTTAGGCTTAGAAGCTGATACAGTGTGTTTGCTTTTAACGATTCACATACGTTAAATACACTCCTCTGAATGATGTGTTACACAATTAAGAAGTAGAGGTTAAAGAAGACTATCTCTTCATTGCTTTTACTCCTTGTCCCTCCAATTCATTTCGCAAAGCATCACATTCTGGCTCATGATTCCCACTATTTTCCTGAAACTGTTGCCTCTGGGATGACCAATAACTTTCTAATTAGTAGATGCAAATATATCTCACTTGAATAAGAAATCACCCTTTCTTGCAACATTCTCTTCTATTAGTATCTCTGGAAAGCCACTCTCCCATTTCTTCTCTGCATTTAAAGAAAAAAGAAGTAAAAAGTCACTTCTGAAGGTTAAATTAACTTTAAGCCATAAAAAAATTATTTGCCATATTTTGCAAATTGTATTTGAGTAGCAAATATTTATTAAGCACACACTATATACAGAGCATGGAAAATTCAGAAAACAATCTCCATTCTCAACTCTGTTCTTTGGCCCATCATGTATGGTATTATTATGTTGTTGCATTGCTATAGAGAAATACCTGAGACTGGATAATTTATAAAGAAAAGAAGTTTAATTGGCTCATGGTTCTGCAGGCTTTACAGGAAGCATGGTGCTGGCATCTGCTGGGCTTTTGGTCAAGCCTGAGGGCATTTTCAATCATGGTGGAAGGTGAAGAGGAAACAGGTACATCGCATGGTGTGAGCAGGAGCCAGAAAGAGAGCACACATGAGAGAGAGAGAGAGAGAGAGAGAGACAGACAGTGGGAAGGTGCCACACACTTTTCAATGACCACATCTCTCAAGAACTCACTTGCTATAGTGAAGACTGCACCAAGACATTAGGTATATGCTCCCATGATCCAAACACCTCCCACCAGGCCCCACCTCCAGCATTGAGGATTACAATTCAACATGATATTTGGCCAGAGACAAATATCCAAAGTATATCAGGTATTATTTAGCAAAAATTAATAGTTAGTAGTCATATTATAAAGGCAATTGAATGTGATATAGGAGTTAAAGAGAAACTACTAGGGCAGATAATAAGGGTATGGGAGTCCTCGGTAAGGTTTTCCTTTTTAATGAAAAGAAGCCCCCAAATCATTTTCTAACAAAGAACAGCCTGTAAAATTGAGCTGCAGACATAGACAAACAAGTTGGAAGCCTGCACCCATGAATGCTGGCAGAAAAAAGCTACCTGGGACTAGACATGTTCACAATGGCTTCCTTCCCTTGGTCAGCTATGTGTAAGGTAAGAGCAGACAAGATGGTGAAAAGGCCTTTTGCATAATAAGATTAGGACAGGGTGACCAGCCTTCCCCGAACGCTATGTAAACACCACATCACACCTGGTCGAACCAATCTGTGGGCTCTACATAAATCAGAAACCGCCTCCTCAAGCCTGCCTATAAAATCTGCTGTGGTCCACCCAGGCCACCTTTTCCCTTTTGGATGCCTCGCTCTCACAAGAGAGAGAAAGCGCTGCTCTCCTCTCTCTTTTCTTCTACCTATTTAATTTTTGCTCCTTAACCCACTCCATGAATGTGTGTCCATATCCTTAATCTCAGTGCGCAAGACAATGAACCCCAGGTATTTACCCCAGACGACAATGCCACTTCAAATGTATCAGTTTTAATGTGAAAATTACTATTGTGTTTGCATAATACAGTTTTGAGTTTCAAATTAGCAAACATTCAAAATTAGAGTTTTCCCTAAATGGGTAAACACCTAATCTCTTTTCTGAGGCCTACTAGATTTATATTTTGGTTTTTATAAATATGTATGGGAAGTTTATATTAAAGATTTTGTAATTGTCGATCCTTTCATTTAATTAAACATTTGAAAGAGTGCATTTTTTCCACATTCATAAGTGTTCATACGGATTTCCTCAAATTTTCCAGAGAAGAAAAAATAACTATATTTGGATGGAGCTAGAACATGGAATGGAAAGTTTCAGTTCAAAAGGCATTTTTTTCCATCAAGTTATGAACATTTGAACATGGAATTATAATTGAAACCATTTTGTATACTTCACCATCAAATTCATTCTGAAAATAATGTTTTACTATTTTAAGCAACAGATATAGAAAACTCTCACTGGTCCACAGACTTTATTAAATGTCTGCAATGGCACCACTGCATTAACCATGCTGGAGTGGTCAATGAAGTCAATGGCATGATATTAAGGATATTAGATATGTGTAGAAGAACTAAATAAAACCTGTAGATAAATTTATGTTTTATAATGAACCAAAAATTTTTGAGTTGGTTTAATGCAACACAAGTTTAGCTAGTGCTAGCTTCTAGAGCTGGTAGATTAAAACAAAACTTGCCTTTAGCTTCCTATGCTTTTTCTTTTTTATTGTTCACTTTCCAATGATGATTTAAATGAGCACTGAGCAGATCAAAACCAAATATCTGAAGAGCATGTAAGGGAGAAGAACCTACAGATAATTCATTTAACCCAAATCAGCCCAATTTACAGTGAACATAAACTAGAAGAGCTTTGAGACACTGATTTTGTGAAGTCCCTGTGCCCAGTGCTACTCTCTCTGTTTCAAGTTTAGAAAAAAAGTGGTTTACATTTGTCATGCCTACATGCTTTCTTCTTACTGACTTCTCAAACTGCTGCACTAAAATTGTTCTTGAAAAGATTACTCCTAAATTCATTTTGAGTTTTCAGTTAACTTGAGTTACCTGTAGTATTTGCATTATTGATCACTCAATGAAATTCTCTCTGCCTCTGGCTTCTCCTGATTTCCTTTTTAACTTCTAAGACAAATCCTTCTCAGCTTCTTTCCCTCATTTCATTTTGCCTTTTCCTCCATTCCCACAATTTCCCATTTTGTTCTTTTCCTACCTGTCCCACAAATGATGCCGTCCCAGGGCTCCCTCCTTAGCTCCCTTATAGTTCCACGATTTACATTCTTTGTGGTAATCATCTACTTTTTTGTTCTAAATACGAGCAGTGGTTCTCTGCTCCTCCTATTCGACAGACAGCCACATCTTCTTGTGCAGTGCCAGCCGCATCCCTAAGACACCATGGTTAAAGTGAAGGATGGAGTAAATGGTTTTGGCCGTATTGGGCACCTGGTCACCAGGGCTGCTTTTAATTCTGTCAAAGTAGATATTGTCACCCTCAATGATTCCTTCATTGACCTCAACTACATGGTCTACATGTTCCAGTATGATTTCATCCATGGCAAGTTCCATGGCACTATCAAGGCTAAGAACAGGAAGTTTGTCATCAATGGAAATCCCATCATTATCTTCCAGGAGTGAGATCCCATCAAAATCAAATGGGGTGATACTGGTGCTGATTATGTTGTGGAGTCCACCAGCATTTTCACTACTGTGGAGAAAGATGGGGCTCATGGGGTGGGAAGTCAAAAGAGTCATCATCTCTGCTCCCTTTGCTGATTCCCCCTGTTCATGATGGTCATAAAGCATGAGAATTATAAATCAGCAATGCCACCTGTACCACCAACTGAGTAGCCCCCTAGCCAAGGTCATCCAAGACAACCTTGGAAATCATGGAGCGACTCATGACCACACTCATGATCACTGTCACCTCACCCAGAAGACCATGGATGCCCCCTCTGGGAAACTGTGGTGTGATGGCCATGGGGCTCTCCAGAAATCATCCCTATATCTACTGGTGCTGCTAAGGCTGTGGGCAAGGTCATCCCTGAGCTGAACAAGAAGCTCACTGGCATGGCCTTCCATGTCCCCACTGCCAACATGTTGGTACGAGACCTGACCTGCCATCTGGAGAAACCTGCCAAATATGATGACACCAACAAGGTGGTGAAGCAGGCATCAGAGGGCCTCCTCAAGTACATCCTGGGCTATACTGAGCACCACGTTGTCTCTTACTTTAACAGTGACACCCATTCTTCCACCTTGATGCTGAGGCTGCCATTGCCCTCAATGACTACTTTGTCAAGCTCATGTCCTGGTATTACAGTGCAGTTAGCTACAGCAACAGAGTGGTGGACTTCGCAGACCACATGGCCTCTGAGGAGTCAGAACCCCAGACCATCAACACAAGCAAGAGCACGAGAGGAAGAGATAGGCCCTCAGCTTCTAGAGAGCTCCTGCCACACTCAGTCCCCCACCACACTGAGAATCTCCCCTCCTCACAGTTTCCATGCAGACCCCCTGAAGAGGGAGGGGCCCAGGTATCCCTACCTTGTCATGTGCCATCAATAAAAAGTCTCCTGTACTCAGCCAAAAATATTAAATAAATAATGGATAAATAAATTCATATGTACATAAAAAAATAAATACCAGTAATATTCTGGAGACTTTCAAATAGGAATTTCCTTTCAAAGCTGTATCTCTTTAAAGCTGCATCTCTAGCTCCTTAAAAGGCATCTCCACTTGGGTAGGGTATCAATCAGAGTCCAGTTAGGAGATAAAAACCACACCAGTAATTTAGATAGGAAACTTTGAATGTACAGAATTAACTAGCAAAAGATGATTAATTACTAAAATGAGGAAAAAGAGGGCTGTAGAGGTAGAGAAATAGTAAATGCCGAAAGCTACAACCTCTAGGGCTATATAACCATGAAAAACTGAGTAACTAAGATTTTAAAAGAGATGCCCTTTCCACCTCTCTCCGAGACTGAAGTCCAGATCTCTTGGGAGAAGATGGGGCTATCAGAGGAACATGCAGTGGTAGAAAACTTGCCAGAAGGCACAAGGCTGGAGTTGGCCTGAGGGTTTCTGAGGTGAATGTCCATGGCCTTCCACATGCTGATTTACTGGCTGCCATATCCAAAGAAAAGCCACACTAAAATAGGAAGGGAGGGCCCTTCTGCTGTTATGGCCTTACAGTATCCCTCCAGGGCTCTCTGTTGACAAAACCCAACATTGAGCCAGCTAGCAAAGGAGAAATGTTTACAGGGTCTGGCCAGTATCTCAGAGCAAGAAGCGTGGATTTAGGGGCTCAGATGTGATAAACTGAGAACTGGCACAAGTGGTCCACTTATACCTCCAATTCAACTTGCTAAAAATGAGCAAGTTGAGCAACTCATTTTCCTCTGGTTCTTCTCTTACTCAATGGTATCACCATCTCCCTAGCTGCACCAACTGGAAATCTGTAAGGCATCCTAGATACTTCACTTTTACTCAGATACATATGGTCAGTCACCAGCAGAGCCCGGCTACGAAAAGTGTGCAGAGTCATGACAGAGGCGTTGTCACTCCAGCTGGCTGTGGAGTTACTTAAGAGTTGACTTGATTCCACACAAACAGTGTCTCCCAAGGGCAGTCCCTATAGGTCCAGGACCCTTGTCTCTGTGGTGGAAATTGAGCTGTTACTCATGATTCTCTCCTTTTGCTCTGCAGTTTGGAGCCTTGGGGAAAATCTCTCATATGTTTTCTTCCTTGGAACTCTTTGGAAGTGGCCAGTCAGACCTGATGATGAGAAATATGTATTTTTTTTTCTTTGCCGCTTCTGTTTTGTGTAACCCAGGCAAAAATTATGTGAATGCAACAACACAGGGATATAGTCAGTATTACAGAAGCCTATTTATGTCTTATTTATAGCTTATTTTAAAACCAGTGGTTTTTACCACTAAAATATAATCTTTTTAGTAATCTGTAATAGGAACAGTTTTTGCTTTGAAATATACTTGTGATACAAAATGTATACAGAAAAAACCATCGTTTTAATTTAACTATTTGATGTATTCCTCATCCAAATTTCATAAGAATTATTTTAAATGTTCTCTAAATATTTCTGATTTCTTCTAGAGCATGTATCTTCAATATATGTATATTAATATACAGATGATATACATATGCTTCTCTAATGCATTGAGTATATATAGAAACATATACAAATGTAGTGATAGATTACGTTAAAATTAATATAAAGAAATTCTAGTATTTAGTTCTGCCCTGATGGACTGTCTCGTGTGTGTCACTTAAGGTTTACGTATCCAGCATTGGTGACAATTCTGTTCATCTTTGTATGAAAAGGGCAAACAGGAAATCAGATTTCTGTGTGTTCTCTGAGGAAGTACCATAGTTTCAAAACAGTGACTAGTTTGTGTCCTGTGCAGGTTCTTATTTAATAAGAATATGCCTTCTAGCCTTGCACTCACCTTACCATACACCTCTCTGATGGGTTTCTACTTCAGTCAGGGGGCAGAATGGTAGAATGGAGAGAATTGCTGAAGTTTTGTAGTATCGCAATTGCAGCTCTGTCATTAACTGATTTTGTGCCCTTGTGACTTTGTATAAGTTACCTGATCTCTTTTAGACTTATTTTTCTGGAAATAGAAGGGTTTCAAGCCAGTAGGATCAGGCTTGGGAGCCTGTAAAGCACATCATTTTTCTGACCCATGTGTAAAGTACTGTCAGATTTATTATAAGCTGGTGCACTTAAGAGGTATCAGGAACTCCTTGATTGGTTCTGTAGTATTGAACTTTGAGACTTATCAGAATATAGAACTGAAGCTATCAGAAAGTGGAGTTTCTGCATAAGGCACCATATCAATGCCAGATTATCACCAACAATATTCCAGAAAGGTGGTCATCTAATTTCCACCTCTTGGGATGGAAAATTCACTCCTTTTTAAACAGATTATCTCCAGTAAGAAAAGTTTTAAATAAAACTATGTATTTAATACCCAAAAACCAACAAATTATATACAAATGTGTAATAAAATAATTTACCTTTATATATATATATGGTGACCCTTAGAAAATCTGAAGGCAACTATCATACTCCCCTTGGTCTCTTACCTTTAACAGAAACATATTCAATTCTTTAAATAAATTTTCACATGCAGTGACTTCCAGCTCCCTTGCTTACTGATTTGTTATTCTCTAAATATTCTGGAATTAGTTCTGGAATTAGTTTGAAGGTTACTAGTTCCCGAAAAGTGGCCCCAGAGCTGGTTTTCTGAGCAGGCCCCAGCTCCTGCTGAGCACTGCCTCATTTTGGGGGGCAGCTCATTCCTACTCCCTCTTACCTACTCACTCCAAGAGGTCTTTTCAAAAGCAGGCAAAGCTTCAAGCCTTTTGGATCAAACTCCATTCTTCATTTGTTTCTAGATAGCTGGCTGAAAGACTGAAAGCTGACCAGGGCAGGTGTTTTTGGATTTTACTTCCACTGTGTCTTTCTGCTTGACCTGGATCTTTGAACACTAAATTTTGTTAGGTTTTTTGAATACTAAAACTCATTTGTGACATCCAGTTTTCCCTGATATACTGGATTCTGACCTCATTTTTGCCCACAGGACTCCCAGTGCTATTCTTTCTGCCTGCCCGCATCCCAGGCCTAATTTCTCCAGAATTTCTTATCTTATGGTTATCTTGAGTCTGACATAAAAGTCTCTTCTTCCTCTCAATTCCTCCAGCTCTGAATGTCTGCACAATTCATTTCACATTTATCAAATGTAGGCTTGGGTCATCAGCTACCCTTAAAAGCACATGTCTGGTCTGCCCAGTTGGATTAATCATATTCTGTAGTTGGAACTAGGGTTTTTGACATTTTGATAGTCAATACAATGCTTAATGTAAATCCTTGAACAAATTAAATTCTTAATAATGTTTAATAAGTAATTGTTGAGCTAAAGCGATGGCCAAACATGACTTCTCCTTTAACGTACTTTGGAAAATGATTAGGTTTTTGGACCAGTCATTAGATTTGTACCTTGAAGAATTTGTTTATTTCCTCTTCTCTGACTTTTAAAATTGTGTCACATACTGGGTATTCCTTTTAGGTTTGGTTGCCAGGAAAGTTATAATGAAGTTCACCTACTATGTTGGCTCCATGCTTCCCTTACTGTTTTCAATTCTAACTTCCAGTTTGTATTTCTATTATATTAATTTATGTTATGCCTTTCTCTCATTTTTTAGTAAGATATTTTAAAATCCTTTCTGAGAAGGAAGGGTATTACAAATACATTTGTACAAGGCTCTTACTAATAGAAATAAAACTTTTTTAAACTTCTTTTTTGCATTTTGACATTTAGGAAGTAAAAAAAGAACCAATCTGAAGAAGATGTAAGAGGCAGAGTAAGTCTAGATCCCTACCCATTGAAGAAATATTTATCATTTTGCAAACAAGCTGATTGTAATTTTTTTTGAAATGTAATGTAAGATGAATTAAATAATTGGAACTTCAGATGGAAAAGAGACTAAAAGATTCATATGCTTCAAATAGTACTACTAAGTTACTTAGAACAGAGCCATCTGGACAGAATCCATGTTGATATGTTAAAGAAAGGCAAGTAATTTCCTTGAGATATACCTCCATGAGATATCTTCCAAAATAGACACAATATGAGTTTGGGTTATAATAAGAAATACTGAACTTAAATCAATGTGTAACAACTCTAAGGGACATGGAGTAACTATAAAGCAATAAGAAGTTTTGTGTGTTGTTCATTTTTACTATTTTTGAGTCCTATTCCATATTACCCTAATGTCGTGACAAGGTGAAAATGGCAAGTTTCCTATAATCAGTGCTAGATATTAGATTGTATTCCAAATTCCATAAGAATTATTTTATACTACCTAGTTTAGTGCTTTAGTTTTATATTATTGTCTAGTTGATATCAACCGATGGTTACATACAGGAGACACAAATGCATAAGGTCTAGCAATTGATTTCAAGAGCTTACTTCCTAATAGGAGAGCATATAGACTGGAATTAATCTAATTATATCAGTTGTATTTCATTTTGCCTCTTCAAATATATGATGTGTGGCTGCAGAGAATTATGATGTCATCTTATACTTTGATACTTCCCTGTTGTGTCAGGTAGCAGTAACAACCCACATAAAAACAAGCAGGATTTTAACAAGGTGGTATGATACAACTAAACTTTTGAGATGACCCTACCGTAAATCACTGTAGTGTATAAATCCACAAAAGAGATAACAACCTTAAAGAAATTTAAAAAGAATAAAAAGGTTTTAAGTTCTAGTATCAGTTGGCATATAGTTAATTCTCAAAGTGACTGGCACAGTTATCCAAACAGCTGGTGTTTCACAAGCACTTGATGTTTGATTGATTGATATAGAACAGCAACTAAACCATTGGAACAATGATGTGGTCTCTAGACCACATCAGTTTACAAATCAGCTCATGTGTACATTGTAGAAGTACTCTCTTTTTGCTAGGTGTCTTTTGTTGCAGGGTTGTCATCCATGAACCTTGCAATGGGCAAGGAAAAGATATTACTTTTTCTCCCCTACACTAACAATACCCTTTACACACACACATTTAATATTTTATTTGGCACAGAAGCCTTCAGAAATGAAGACCCAGTGATCCAGGGAAAACCATATTTTTATAGACAGTCATGAAGAAATGTGATGGTAAAACCAAAAGGTATTATTTAATGGTAATAACCTTGTGGTGGGGGGAGCTTAGTAAGGCCTGTTCTTTCAGATTCTTCTTGGCCTTCTGGTTATAGGGCATAACCTCTCTGGAATGAGGGTCTTGTGACCTTCTCTCAGGGGGATAGGTCAGAGAACTATTTCATGGCCTGCTTCAGGGGAGAAAGATGGGAGAAGGTCAGAGAGTGACTTTTGGGCTTTCATTGTTTTCTCAATTTCCTTTAGCTTAAAATACTCAGTATGCCAAGGTGGTATATTTTGGGGTATTGTGTTCTGAGCCCCAACATGAGACATCAGGATGGTGGTGATGAAGGAAAAATGTACTAATGAGGATTACAACAGAGGTGGAGTCTGGATCTGGTCTAAGATAAGATTAGCAGTGTTCCCAGACTGAAAGACAATTACTTGGTGTTTGGAAGTCAGTCAAATATTAAGCAGGTAAGAAATGGTAATCTCAGGACTCCACTCTCTGGGAAAGGGTTGTTCATGACATTTAGAGGACTGAGAAATGGAAGATCAAAGACAATCACCAAGGTCAGACAAATGTTCACCCTCTGGGAGAAATTTTAGTCAAAAAGGTTAAATGGCCCATCAGATGGAAGTATATCAATTTCTGAGGAAACAAGGAGATCTCAAGTCAGGTTTCCAGTACTTTGGAGTCTAGTAGAGGAAATAAGACAGTATTAAAAACTATAGCCCATGATAATGTTCAAAAGAAGGATATAATCAAAGTACTGTAGACCAACAAAGACTGAATGTAAGGGAAATAATGTTAAGTAAATGGATATTATGTACTAAAAGCATGCTAGCTATTAAAAATGTGCAGGAGGAAGATACCATGTCAGTTGGAAGATTAGAAAAGGCTTTGTCATTAATGTCTTTAAAGTAGGTGATCAGAGAGCGAAATCTGAAGCCAGATGATCTGGATTCTAATCTTATCATTGAAACACTGATTTTTTTTTGACAATTGCTTAAATAGTTTAAACTTAGGATTTCTATTATGAAAACTTAGGATGGTAATAGCTATATAACCTTACAGAATGATGGTGAGAACAAAATTAGCTGAACTGTAAAGTTACTTGAAGGTGGTAAAATCTTATAAGTTATCATTTATAACAAATAAATATAATTCCGTAGAAATAAATGCTCTATAAATTTTAGGTATTTGAAAAAAATGGAAAATTGAAAATGAATCCTGTTGCATTACTGCTGTCATGTCATAATGCTGTGACATATTTCCTTCTAATGGTAAAAGATCCATTCTACATTCCTTTATTCTTGGAAAATAGTCTAGTTATCAGAATAACAATCTATTTTATAGTGGAATATTTCTTAAGTAATTTTCTTGAAATACAATTTTTGAAATACCAATTGTATTTAACTGACATTCATATTGTTGAATATGTCAAATCCAACTTGATTTAGTATAAATATTAAACAAGATTTGGGGTTCTCTTCAGAGCTAGCAAGGAATCCTTAAAAATCAGGCATAGTTGGGCCTAGGGAAAACCAAAATGTCAATAATTTGCTTTAATGGAAGATTATTTATTGGTCATATGTATAGTTTTAGATTTCTCTTACAGATTTAATCTTTGTAGCATTAATTGATAATTTTCAGGCGGGTTTTGTCATAGTGAGAATAAAGATAACATAGTCTTGGTCTCTTTCTGCTTCAGAGTTAAGCCTCCTGTACAGACTGAGGACTGAAATCTTTTTGTGGACTACTCAAAACTGGCATCCTTCTAGGTCATCTGATAAATGGGTTATCCCCAAGTATGGCTTATGCTTTCTCCAGAGTCCAAAAGAATCTACCAAATGTTGTGCTTCTCATTCTAACTGGTGTGAGATGGTATCTCATTGTGGCTTTGATTTGCATTTCTCTGATGGCCAGTGATGATGAGCATTTTTTCATATGTCTTTTGGCTGCATAAATGTCTTCTTTTGAGAAGTGTCTGTTCATATCCTTCGCCCACTTGTTGATGGGGTTGTTTGTTTTTTTCTTGTAAATTTGTTGGAGTTCATTGTAGATTCTGGGTATTAGCCCTTTGTCAGATGAGTAGATTGCAAAAATTTTCTCCCATTCTGTAGGTTGCCTGTTCACTCTGATGGTAGTTACTTTTGCTGTGCAGAAGCTCTTGAGTTTAATTAGATCCCATTTGTAAATTTTGGCTTTTGTTGCCATTGCTTTTGGTGTTTCAGACATGAAGTCCTTGCCCATGCCTATGTCCTGAATGGTATTGCCTAGGTTTTCTTCTAGGGTTTTTACGGTTTTAGGTCTAACATTTAAGTCTTTAATCCACCTTGAATTAATTTTTGTATAAGGTGTAAGGAAGGGATCCAGTTTCAGCTTTCTACGTATGGCTAGCCAGTTTTCCCAGCACCATTTATTAAATAGGGAATCCTTTCCGCCTTGCTTGTTTTTGTCAGGTTTGTCAAAGATCAGGTAGTTGTAGATATGTGGCATTATTTCTGAGGGCTCTGTTCTGTTCCATTGGTCTATATCTCTGTTTTGGTACCTGTACCATGCTGTTTTGGTTACTGTAGCCTTCTAGTATAGTTTGAAGTCAGGCAGCATGATGCCTCCAGCTTTGTTCTTTGGCTTAGGATTGACTTGGCAATGCAGGCTCTTTTTTGGTTCCATATGAACTTTAAAGTAGTTTTTTCCAATTCTGTGAAGAAAGTCATTGGTAGCTTGATGGGGATGGCATTGAATCTATAAATTACCTGGGGCAGTATGGCCATTTTCACCATATTGATTCTTACTCTCCATGAACATGGAATGTTCTTCCATTTGTTTGTATCCTCTTTTATTTCATTGAGCAGTGGTTTGTAGTTCTCCTTGAAGAGGTCCTTTGCATCTCTTGTAAGTTGGATTCTTAGGTATTTTATTCTCTTTGAAGCAATTGTGAATGGGAGTTCACTCATGATTTGGCTCTCTGTTTGTCTGTTATTGGTGTATAAAAATGCTTGTGATTTTTGCACATTGATTTTGTATCCTGAGACTTTGCTGAAGTTGCCTATCAGCTTAAGGAGGAATGGCGATTGTTAAAAAATCAGGAAACAACAGGTGCTGGAGAAGATGTGGAGAAATAGGAACACTTTTACACTGTTGGTGGGACTGTAAACTAGTTCAACCATTGTGGAAGTCAGTGTGGCGATTCCTCAGGGATCTAGAACTAGAAATACCATTTGACCCAGCCATCCCATTACTGGGTATATACCCAAAGGATTATAAAACATGCTGCTATAAAGACACATGCACACGTATGTTTATTGTGGCACTATTCACAATAGCAAAGACTTGGAACCAACCCAAATGTCCAACAATGATAGACTGGATTAAGAAAATGTGGCACATATACACCATGGAATACTATGCAGCCATAAAAAAGGATGAGTTCATGTCCTTTGTAAGGACATGGACGAAGCTGGAAACCATTCTCAGCAAATTATCGCAAGGACAAAAAACCAAACACCGCATGTTCTCACTCATAGGTGGGAATTGAACAATGAGAACACAGTGACCAAGGAAGGGGAACATCACACACCGGGGACTGTTGTGTGGTGGGGGGAGAGGGAGGGGGAGGGGGAGGGATAGCATTAGGAGATATACCTAATGCTAAATGACGAGTTAATGGGTGCAGCACACCAACATGGCACAAGTATACATATGTAACAAACCTGCATGTTGTGCACATGTACCCTAAAACTTAAAGTATAATAAAAAATAAATAAATAAAGTACAGCTGTAGCCTGATAAGATTTAAAAAAAAGTTGTGCTTATCTTTTTGTCTTTTTTTGAGGAGTTATTCTGGCATGCCCCAAATCATTGTATCCCTAGAAATTTCACAGAAGTGTCAGGCCCCTGAACCTTGTGGGATTTTACTCCAATTGTTTCGTATGTATGTGTCTTATTAGGTGCATTATTGGTGCTTGTCAATTTCTGGACTTCTCACCAGGTGCACATAAGTGTGCTGTCATTAATATAGTAGACTGGTATGAGGTCAAAATAATTAAGGTTCTTGTGGGCTACATTATAACTGACAGCAAAATTGTTGACCTACTCCTGAGTTAAAATGGTGAAGGTATACTGCTGTCCTTGCCCTGTAAAAGTGAATTGCTTTGATCTTCCCTATGGATGGTTATCATGAATAAATCATTTGCCAACGTAATAAACACATACCACCTGCTAGAGACTGTTGATTTATTTTAGTAAAGGTACCAACCTGGCACAGCTGCTTCGATTATGGAGATCGTCTGCTTAAGTGTCTGCTAATCATCCTACGACCCATCTGGGGTTTGCATTCAATGGAGATAAGACAAAGATAATCAACATTATGTCTTTCAATATATGATGGCTCCATATACATATGGTGGCTCCAAATTTTGTAATTCTTTTAGGTGTATTGCTTCTTGGTGTGGAGGATGTGGCAGTTCAGGAGCTTCTGTTGTCATTTCTTCCTGCCATTACTTCACAGGTTAGGAAACCAGTTGAGGGTTCTGTCAAGTGCTAAGTATATTTATCTCAATTATATAAAGAGAACTGGGGAAATAACGTTATTGGGAGAGTATGGGGGGTGGTTTGTGGACCTTTGGATGATGTGCAACAGATTTTGGTTAAAACACAACTTGTCATTTGGATTCCATAAACTCTCATTTAAACAAGGATGGCATTGCCTTTGAAATCTCGTGATATCATGTTCTCTTATACCTCATATCTAATAGTTCTAAAAAAAATCTGTGAATTTCCCTTGTCCCAGTTCATGCTAAGGAATAATTACAGATTTCAATAAGAAAAGATGGAAATAATATACACTGTGTATCTTTGTGGAGATATTTCAAGGTCCTTCCTTAAGGGATTCAGCCTCTACTTCAATGAATAGACTCTATTCTTGGAGACGCTTAGATCTTGAAATGGTGTGTAGGTCACTCTTTTCTATTGCGGTGGATGATTTCAGTCATTTTTTTTGCCAGATTTTGATATTTTTGATTATATAAATCAAGTGAAAACTTAGTTTGCTTTTCCCACAAGGGTGCCTAGATAATCAGTGAGGAGAAAGAAAGTATTTTCAAAAAATGATGCTGGGAAAACTGAATATCCACATTAAAAGAATGAAGCTGAATTCCTAACTCACACTATATATAAAAATTATCTCAAAATGTATCATATATTTAAATGTAAGTGTTAAAACTGTTAAACTCTTGGAAGTAAATGTAGGAGTAAATCTTTATGATCTTGAATTAGGCACTGGTTTCATAGATATAACACCAAAACCATAAACAACAAAAGAAAAAATAGATAAATTGGACTTAATCAAAGTAAAGCATTTTGTGCTACAATGACACCATCAAAAAACTAAAAAGATAACTGACAGAATGAAAGAAAATATTTGCTAATCATATATCTCATAGGAGACTTATATTTAGAATATATAGGAACTCTTACAACTCAATAACCAAAAGACAGACTAACTTTTAAAATAGGCAAAGGATTTGAATCTACGTTTCTTTAAAGAAAAAGTATGAATAATCTATATGCACGTGGAAAGATAATTAGCATTATTAATCATCAAGAAGTACAAATCAAAACCACAATGAGATACAACTTCACACACACTAGGACAGCTGAAATAACAAAGAAAGACACTATCAAGTATTGGTGGAGTTGTGGAGAAATTGGAACGCTTGTACATTGCTGGGAGATTGTCAAATGGGACAGCTACTTTGTAAAACACTTTGGCACTTCCTCAAAATGTTAAACAGAGTAACATTATGTCCCAGCAATTCTACTTCCAAGTTTATTCACAAGATAATTGAAGGCATACGCCACTCAAAAGCTTGCACACAAATGTTCATTGCGGCATTATGCATAATAGCCAAAAGTGGAAGCTACTGATAAATAGACAAAATATCCGTGCAATTGAATATTATTTAACAACCAAAAGGAATGAAGTAATGACATGTACTTTAACATGGATGAAGCTTAAAAACATTATGTTAAATGGAAGAGGTCAGTCACAAAATGTCATGTATTGTATAATTCCATTTATTCACAGAATATTCACAAAGATGAAAGGTAGATTAATGATTGTCAGGAGATTGGGGAAAAGGGGGAATGGAGAGCAACTGCTAATTGGTATGGGGTTTCTTTTTGGGTGTATGAAATGTTCTAAAATCACATGGTAGTGATGTTTGCACAACTCTGTGAATCTACCAAAAAATCCTGAATTGTACACTTTTAAGGATGAATTTCAAGGTATGTTAATGTTTGTCTCAATAAAACAGTTATTTTAATAATGTAGTTTGCTCTCCATCTAAGAATATCATGATCTCTTAGTCACCATCATAGATTGTATGTCAAAACATTCTGATTGGCATTCCCATGTTGCTACCCATGCAGTAAGTCAGCCCATCTTGCCTGACAGTTAAGTACCGCTATTTTGTCTCTGCATTCCAAGATCCCACCAACCTCATTGATATTAGGGAGTCCAAATACATGTAGCAACCCCAATTATAACCCTAAAAATCTAGAATGGAATTTCTCAAAGATCCTTCTGCCCTTTTCAAAGGATCACAGTAGTCATAGGCTCTCCTGCAGGCTCTCTTGTGGAAAAGAGGCGGAGGTTCTTGAACCATATGCAGTAAGTTTATTTTAACATCTCTACTTCCGTATGCCTTCTAATCTTTTCTTTGGTTATGCCAAAGATGCTCTATCCATCTAATTTCATTTGTAGTAGGCCATAAACAAGTCTGGACTTCAAAGAGCTACCCCACCAAACCATTAGGAACCCTTCTATGTGCTCTTGACAAACTATTAAATCATGAGTGAAGGGTTAGTGTTCATTAGTAAATTCTCTCCTATCCAATCATATATTCTGAGTCCCCTGATTCTACTCTACGTTGTTAAAATCCACTCCCACAAGTTTCTCCAGTTTCTGCCAGGATATATTTGCCAGGTTCTGCTATTCCTTCTGTTGTAGGATACTTTCCTTGAAACTTGTACTTCTCCAATCAGGCTATGATAAGACCTGACTCAGCTTTTAGCCAAGGGACAAAGAGGAACAAATAAGATTTGTGCAGAATGGGACAAATTGTTGCTGTCATGCTGTTTTGCTTATTTCTTAATAAAAAGTCCACCTACTTCAGCTACTCCAGAGGCTGAGGCAAGAGAATAGCCTGAACCCGGAAAGCGGAGCTTGCAGTGAGCTGAGATCACGCCACTGCACTCCAGCCTGGGTGACAGAGCGAGGCTCCTTACCTACCTAATATAAACTTATGGCATGCTTATATTTTATGTCACAAATATAAATATATAAATATAAATAAAAGTATCAGCTTGGTAATATTTCTGATATATACTTCTGGTCTTCAAGAATTTTTTTGCAATGGTAACTGTAGAAAAGTTATCACAAAACAAACCTTATCCTTAAAATAGTAATCTCTTCCTAAAAATTCAACAGGTAATTATTGTTTGGTGAAAGAATATACTTACAAAACAAATTAATAAGATTACTTTGTCTGGTCCTTCAGTGAAAATTTATCCAGTGATCCAATATTCCTATTGATCAAGCAAAGGATGAAAGCAAAGATACTCATTTGAGAATGTATTCACCTGAGTTCCCCCAGAAAGAGACCCTGGCAGGAGGAATTAAGTGACTTATTTGGGACCTGTGTTCCTTGGTAGCACTAGTGGGGGAGTGGAGAAGTGAGACAGGAAAGAAGACACTGACTCAGAGCACTTTAATGAGCAGTTGCCACTGTGGCCAATTGGCACCTAACCTTTCTATGGATCTCCAGGAGATGATATGTGCATGGAACCCTTTAGAATGATCTCACTAAAGGAGCAAGGTGGCTGAGGCCTGTCTGAAGTCTGCCTCTGAGAGTGTTGACTTCCTAGCTCTGGCCATCTCAGCTTACCCCAAAAATGCCCTCAGGTGGAGAGTCACAGTTTCTGACAGTTGGACACCACTGACCTGAATGAAGACAGTAAGTAAATACCAGGGAATATGGGCAGGATCTCTTAATAAAAGACTTAATAAAAAGTCCACCTACTTCAGTTGAACAAATAAACATGTCCCACATCCTTTAGCATTTGGCTCTCAAGGTCATGAATTTAATGATATTTGTTGATCTCTTATAAGTGAAGAATTAAGAAGTAAGTGGAAAGGCCATTTTACATAAGAACCCTTCCCCCACCAGACTATAAGTACCATGAGAGTAAGCAATTTGTTTCTTTTGATTACCATGATATCCTCAGTATCTAGTAGAATACCCAATTATGATTTCTTTGATGGCATTATAATGTCTATTTTCTAACATTATTGAAAAGAAAGCTTTCTCTTTTTTTTTTTGATTTTTTTAATATTATGGTTCAGAGATCTCCACTAATCAGTTAACCAGAGCCTGGTAAACAGTAGGAACTTAGTAAATATTAGTAGAATGAATAAATGAAATGAAGACAGTCATTATTACTGTTATAGTTTTAGTCATGCTATATTCATTTCAATTAATACTAATATTTAGCTATTAAAATTATTAATCTATTATGTTTTAATGGAAGCTAGAGCACTTGGTGTGCTGATAAATACCAGAAGATAGAATTCTTTTATAAGTGACACATAAGTCTATTTAATCTGCATACATTTTCTATTAGTTCTAGTATATGTAGAATTTCACATTATCCAGTTTGTGTCTACATTAAGAAATGTTTTGGCTTTTGAAATACAAACACACACACATAAACACAAACACACGAACACACACACATATACAAACACACACATATACAACTAGCCCTCTCATTATCCTTTCCAAGGAGATATAGGAGATTCCACTCAGTTTAGAATAATTTATATTTGGCACTGGACTATATTAAATAATTTATTTTACAAAATTTCTTTAGAAGATTTTTTTCTTAGGTTCCTGGAATTGGTTTGCCTACCCTTGACCATGTATTTGAAAGTGGAGGGCAGCCTGACTCAGAAAAGTTTTAGTACAGCAGAAACCAACCTGGAGTTATACGTGAACTTCAAATGATCCACAAAATACAAATTCAGCTCTATATTTCCTTTATTTTGTACCTATCATTAGAGCATTTGGTGTCTTCTTTGTCTTAAGTATTTTTTCCCCCTGCTTTGGCCTAGATTGTATTTGTCTGGTTAATTCTTATTTATTCTATAGATATTCTCTTAAAGGCTCCATTCTCCAGGATGCCTTCCCTGAATCCTTGTTCACTAAGTAAAATTTAGGTGCTTCTGCTTCTTATTTCCCCACAGCAAACTCAACACTTTCCCTCCAGCAGTACTGAGTAAGCTCAGTGGGAGCAGGGGCCATGTCTACTTTGTGAAACCCTCCCACCTGTCCAGAGCCTGCCACGAAGCAGGTGCTCAGAATCTCAAAATGCAGGAAGGACTGGAGGAATAAGTCATCCATGATCTTTGCCTTCAACCCCATTTTTTACCCCATCCCACCTTACCTTGCTCTCCCAAACTGAACATATTTTAGTTCCTCAATCATGCCATGTGATGTCTCTCTCCCAGGCCTGGCACATGCTGTTCCCTGAGAGCAAATTTCTTCTTCCTCTTCATCACGCTCAGTCTGGCTCATCCTTCAAATGTCAGCTTACAGCCACCTTCCTCTGGGAAGCCTCTCTCTCCATCTACCAGTCTTCAGCTGGGCACTACATTCATGGCCCTGTAGCACTACCCATATGTTCCATTGATGCTTGTTGACATACGTCTTCCCTGTTCTCAGAGACTCACTGAGTTTGTGCACCTTTAATTTTTCTGGAATGAATAAATGGGTGACCTAGTGTTCTGATGAACAACTTGTGGAAGACACTTAACAAATAGTGGCCTCAGAGCAACTATTTTTTGCCTTCTGGCTTCTTGGAGAAACAAAACTTAAAATGAATTGAAATTCAGTTCAATTGGTTAATGGGCCTGCATTTCCATTTAGAGTGTGAGACATTAAATTAGATTTATTTCATTTTTTATTATTTTATTTTATTTTAAGTTCTGAGATACATGTGCAGGTTGTGCAGGTTTGTTGCATAGGTAAACATGTGCCTTGGTGGTTTGCTGCACCTATCATCCCATCACCTAGGTATTAAGCAGAGCATGTATTAGTTATTTATCCTGATGCTCTTCCTCCCCTTGCCCTTCCCAACAGGCCCCAGTGTGTGTTGTTCCCCTCCCTGTGTCCATGTGTTCACATTGTTCAGCTCCCACTTATAAGTGAGAACATGCAGTGCTCGGTTTTGTGTTCCTGCATTAGTTTGCTGAGGATAATAGCTTTGAGCTCCATCCATGTTCCTGCAAAGGACATGATCTTGTTCCTTTTTATGGCTGCATAGTATTCCATGGTGTATATGTGCCACATTTTCTTTATCCAGTCTATCACTATGGGCATTTGGGTTGATTCCATGTCTTTACTATTGTGAATAGTGCTGCAATGAACATAAATGTACATGTATCTTTGTAATAGAACGATTTGTATTCCTTTGGGTATATACTCAGTAACGGGATTGCTAGGTCAGATTGTATTTCTGGTTCTAGGTCTTTGAGGGATCACCACTCTGTCTTCCACAGTGATTGAACTAATTTACATTCCTACCAACAGTGTAAAAGCATTCCTATTTCTTCACAGCCTCACCAGCATCTGTTGTTTCTTTACTTTTTAATAATCGCCATTTTAACTGGCATGAGGTGGTATCTCATTGTGGTTTTGATGTGCATTTCTCTGATGATCAGTGATGTTGACATTTTATTTTCATATGTTTGTTGGCTGCATAAATGTCTTCTTTTGAGAAGTGTCTGTTCATGTCCTTTGCCCACTTTTTAATGGGGTTGTTTGTTTTTTTCTTGTAAATTTGTTTAAGTTCCCTATGGATTCTGGATATTAGACCTTTGTCAGATGGATAGATTGCAAAAATTTTCTCCCATTCTGTAGGTTGTCTGTTTACTCTGCTGATAGTTTCGTTTGCTGTGCAGAAGCTCTTTAGTTTAATTAGATCCCATTTGTCAATTTTTGCTTCTGTTGCAATTACTTTTGACATTTTTGTCATGAAATCTCTGCATGTGCCTATGTCCTGAATGGTATTGCCTAGATTTTCTTCTAGGGTTTTTATAGTTTTGGGTTTTACATTTAAGTCTTTAATCTAGCTTGAGTTAATTTTTGTATAAGGTGCAAGGAAAGAGTCCAGTTTCTGTTTTCTGCATATGGCTAGCCAATTCTCCCAGCACCATTTATTAAATAGGAAATCCTTTCCCCATTGCTTGTTTTTGTCAGGATTGTTGAAGATCAGATGGTTGTAGATGTGTGGTCTTATTTCTGAGTTTTCTGTTCTGTTCCATTGGTCTATGTGTCTGTTTTTGTACCAGTACCATGCTGTTTTGATTACTGTAGCCTTGTAGTATAGTTTGAAGTTGGGTAGTGTGAGAGGCATTAAATTATTAAGAAAAAGTCCCTGAACGTTTTTGATTGTATATCTCATTTGTAAAAAAGCTTTGAATACATATATTTGTATATGTATGTGCATATAAAAACACAAATATGTGTGCAATATAAGCTGCAATAAACAATACAAAATAAGATGAATTAT
The DNA here is from genome assembly GCF_028858775.2 of Pan troglodytes. Lineage (NCBI taxonomy): Eukaryota > Metazoa > Chordata > Mammalia > Primates > Hominidae > Pan > Pan troglodytes. Next base: position 34,220,740 of record NC_072398.2, on the reverse strand, counting down.
CAAAATAAATGTAAATAGAAGTTACCATTTTTCTTCACACTCTTTCTTCAACACATGCTTTAGAAATCTTTTATATAGATTTAAGAGCATCAACACAACCTGGGCTCTAAACATAATTCAGAAGGAGTGACTTGGGGCATAAACTCCAGGCCTCAAGTGCAGTAGGTGTAAAATGGAAATAATAGCTACTATTTGTGGTTTTGCAATAATTAAAGAAGATATTGTATGCAAAGATATCTAGTAGCACACTGAGCATCTATTAGGTATTAAATGTTATTTGACTTAAAATATTCCTTCTGATGAATTATTACTAAATATTTTAAGATGTTTTATGTATTTCTGATATAACATGTATATATATATACTGCTCTCTTTTTCAATTATTGAAATATTAAATCATGTATTGAATTATGTCTAATTTTTTTTTTTGAGATGGAGTCTTGCACTGTCGCCCAGGCTGGAGGGCAGTGGCGCGATCTTGGCTCACTGCAAGCTCCACCTCCCGGGTTCATGCCATTCTTCTGCCTCAGCCTCCCAAGTAGCTGGGACTACAGGCACCCGCCACCACGCCTGGCTAATTTTTGTATTTTTAGTAGAGACGGGGTTTCACCTTGTTAGCCAGGATGGTCTCAATCTCCTGACCTCATGATCTGCATGCCTCAGCCTCCTGAAGTGCTGGGATTACAGGCGTGAGCCACCGCACCTGGCCTAATTAGATCTATTTTTATTAACAAAATTTATTCTGTTATAAAAAGGTAATTGGAATTATAATGTTACTTTGACATAAGATTTATTTTATTTCTTTTGATATAAACTGCAAAAATATACTAAAATATATACATTTCACACACCTAGAGGTATGAAAATACTCACAGGAGTGTATTCTATTATTAGGTTGGCACAAAAGAATTTGTGGTTAAAAGTAATGGCAAAAACCACAATTACTTTTGCACCAACCTAATAGCATATACAGATATCTGTCACTTTAAAAAGAACATGACAGTGGAAAATCACTTTGGTAAAGTTGTGATAATGTTTTCTTTTTGGTGAAAAGATGATCTACAAAACTCCCTCAGAGCTAATGAAAAATTAGACTGTGTTGATAGGACCTATTTATAAATTTGAATATTCCATGGAAAGTTGTGTATAAGTAAAATAGAATATTTCAAGTCATAAATTCAGTTTAATTGTAACTTGCTCATGTGAAGTTTTTTTAAAACATGATACAATATCTGTGTGTCTGTATGTAGAAGATACAGAGCATGGCTCATTTCTTTTTTGATTAAAGAGAAATTTTCATTTGAATGTGATAACACTGCTGCCTAGTGTTTTATGATCCTAATACTATCATTTATTACTGAAGAAAAACATAAATTGGATTAAAAATGGAAGTCTCTCTATGAAAGGTTGTAGGAAAAAATTCACAGAAATGTGGAACAGAATGGAGACCAGCAGCACCTTACTCATTTACCATTTTTTTCACCTAATATATTTTTAACAAAATGTCAACATGTGCTGGGCACTGTTCTGGGCCCTGGAGGTATAGTAATCACCGAAGTGTATAAAGTCATAGGTCTCACGTGGAATGGGAAGTGGTTTGAAACAGACAGTAAACAATATTCAGACAAACACATTAGAAAACATAATATAGTGAAATGTGCTTTGCAGAAAACTAGATCATGTAAATGGATAAAGAATGATGGGTGAGCAGTGAAGCTGTTATTATAGATAGGTTGGTCAGGGAGTGCTTCTTTGATGAGAAGACATTTGAGCTAAGGCCTACCTCAGGCAGAGGGAAGAGCAAGTGTAAGGCCCTGAGCTGAGTGGGCCGATATATTGAAAGAATAACCAAGAGATCAGTGTAGCGGAGTTGAATAAATGAGGGGAAGAGTGGTAGGTAAAATATTTTGTAGTGTATTCAGGGCCCAGATCATGTCAGGCCTTGTTATTCATGGTGAGGGCTCTGAATTTTACTTTAAAGGGGATGGGAAGCACCTAGATGATTTTGAGCAAGGTCAGGATGAAATAAGGTGCACATTTTAGAGATTGCTCTAGGTGTTGTGTGGTACAGAGTGGGGAGGAGGGGGGTGAGAGAAAGCAGGGATACAAGTAGGAAGCTATTAAAATATTTTGGGTAAGAAATGATGATGGCATGGCCTGAGAAGGTGGGCATGGTAGGAAGTCTCTGGAGCCATGTCGACATATCCCAAGTCTGGATATATTTTAGTGGCAGCCATCAAAATTTGCTGAGGGATTGGACTAGAAGTGCAAGAGAAAGAGAAGTCAAACATGCCTCCAATATAATTAGCCTGAACAGCTGGATGAAAGGAGGAACCATTTACTGAACTGGAGAGCACAGGGTGTGGGGAGGAAAGATAAAAAGTCTGGTTTTGGATATATTAATATAAGATGCCTGTTAAACAAAAAGTGGACATGCCAATAAGATGGTTGTATACATACGTCAGGGCTGGAGATGGGAATTTAGAAACCATTATGATTAGTTGGTGTTTAAAGCCAGGAGACTGGAAGACATCACAGGATTTTCTTTTTTTATCACTGTTTTTATTCTGGTAAGCATTAAATAATATGTTCTTCAGTTTCCCATGAGGCACTCTAATATCACATAGGAAAATTCCAAGTGATGAGAAGTACGTATGTCAGGAGCTAATTTTATTCCAAGAGCTAAGGATTCTTTTGAAAATTTAGTAGATGTAAGATAATTATTTAAAGGGTTTCAGATATTTTAGATGCAATTAGACTTCAAAATAAGCCTTTTCTAAAGGCTCATTTTTTTACTTTAAGAATTGAAAGCAGAAAGCCTTAAAATTAGTTCCATTTAAAAAACAAAAATGAAAGTGTACCCTTTTCCAAGAATATGAAAGGAATCTGAAAAGCATTCATGATTTGCAAAGGGTGTAAAGCAGTGAATGGTGAAATCTGAATTTGAAGCCAGGTCTCTCTTTTTCAGGGCGCATGTTTTTATGCCATACCACATCCATGGCAGTTACTATGTTCAGGAAATAAAGAGAATGTGATATTTTCTACTCTTCTCATTTGTTTTTTTTTTTTTTTTGGAGAAAAAGTATAAAACTTGTTTTTAAATCACCAAGGTATATAGAATTCAATTCCATTGTTTTAAAAGTTGATATTCTATTTCACATAACAGTCTGAACCATATACCTGTACTTACTTTTTATGATTATATATTTTAAAAGTTCTATTGATTTTCCTCATTATAAAATGAAACACAACCATTGTAAAATTCACTTCATATAAAAATATAAGGAGGAGAAAAAAACTAAAGACTCCACCAAAAAACTATTCGAACTGATAAACAAATTCAGTAAAGTTACAGGATGCAAAATCAACATACAAAAATCAGTAGTATTTCTATATGCCAACACTGAACAATCTAAGAAAGACATAAAAACATAATCCCATTTGCAGTAGCCACACATGAAATTAAATACCTAGGAATTAACCAAAGAAGTAAAAGATTTCTATAATGAAAACTGTAAAACACTAATGAAAGAAATTTTAGAGGACACCAAAAAGGAAAAGATATTTCATGTTCATGGATTGGAAGAATCAATATTGTTAAAATATCCATACTACCCAAAACAATCTACAGATTCAATTCCTGTCAAAATACCAATGTCTTTCTTCTCAGAAATAGAAAAAACAATCTTAAAATTTATATAAAACCATGAAAGACCTAGAATAGCCAAAGCTATCCTAAACAAAAAGAACAGAACTGGAGGAATCACATTACCTGACTTCAAATTATGCTACTGAGCTATCCTAACCAAAACAGCATGGTACTGGCATAGAAACAGACACACAGACCAATGGAACAGAATAGAGAACCCAGAAACAAATTCACACACCTACAGGGAACTCATTTTCAACAAAGGTGCTAAGAACATACACTGGGGAAAGACAGTCTCTTCAATAAATAGTGGTGGGAAAACTGGATAGCCTTATGCGGAAGAATGAACTTTGACCCTTATTTCTCACCATATACAAAAATCAAATCAAAATTAATTAAAGACTTAAACCTTAGAGCTCAAACTATGAAACTACTACAAGAAAACATAGGGGAAAAATCTCCAGGATATCAGTCTGGGCAAAAATTTCCTGAGCAACACCCCTCAAGCACAGGCAACTAAAGCAAAAAAATGGACAAATGGGATCACGTCAAGTTAAAAAGCTTCTACACAATAAAGGAAACAACCAACAAGTGAAGATAAGTTTCTCTTCACTTTGTTGGTAATGGGAGAAAATATTTGCAAACTACTCATCTGACAAGGGATTAATAACCAGAATATATAAGGAACTTAAACAACTATATGGGGAAAAAAATCTAATAATCCAATCAAAAAGTGGGCAAAAGATTTGCATAGACATTTCTCAAAGGAAGACGTACAAATGGTAAATAAGCTTAAGAAAAATGTTCAACATCATTGATCATCAGAGATATGCAAATAAAACTACAATAAGATGCCATCTTACCCTGGTTAAAATGTCTTATATCCAAAAGACAGGCAATAAGAAATGCTAGTGAGGATATGGAGAAAAGGGAACCCTTGTACATTGTTGGTGGGAATGTAAATTAGTACAACCACTATGGAGAACAGTTTGGAGGTTCTTCAAAAAACTAAAAATAGAGTTGGCCGTATGATCCAGCAATCCCACTGCTGTGTGTATACCAAAAAGAGAGGATATCAGTTTATCAAAGAGATATCTGTGCTCCCACATTTGTTGCAGCACTGTTCACAAAAGCCAAGACTTGGAAGCAACCTAAGTGTCCATCAACAAATGAATGGATAAAGAAAATGTGATAGATATACAAAATGGAGTACTATTCAGCCATAAAAAAATGAGATTCAGTCATTTGCAACAACAAGGATGGAACTTGAGATCATTATGTTAAGTGAAATAAGCCAGGCACAGAAAGACAAACATCATATGTTCTCACTTATTTGTGGGATCTAAAAATCAAAACAATTGAACTAATGGACATAGATAATAGAAAGATGGTTACCAGAGGCTGAGAAAGGTAGTGGGTTGGGTGGGGTGGGGAGGAGGTGGGGTTGGTTAATTGGTCCAAAAAAAGAAAAAATGAGTAAGACCTACTATTTGATAGCACAATAGGGCGACTATAGTCAATAATAACTTAATCGTACATTTTAAAATAACTAAAAGAGTATGATTGGATTGTTGGTAACACAAAGGATAAATGCTTGAGGGAATGGATACCTCATTTCCCATAATGTGATTATTGTGCATTGCATGCCTATATGCAAACATCTCGTGTACTCTGTAAATATGTATACCTACTATGTACCCACACAAATAAAAAATAATATGTGTGTGTGTGTGTGTGTGTGTGTATTTAAGGAAAAAAGTTCTACCACTTCTATCATAGAGATAATCACAGTGAAAATTTTGATGATTATATTTCAAGATTTTTTTATGTGCATGTACATGCAGATACACTTACATACATACTCAAACTTTTTTTTTAACAAAGATGGAAATACAGCAAAATGACAAAGCCATAATGGATTACAGACATTTTCCCAAGCTAATAAGTAAGATCTATTTTATTTATTATATTAGCTGCAGAGGATTACATTGGTAGGAAAATCATTTATTTAGCAAATCTCCTATTGATGGACGTTTTAACGATTTCCAGTTTTTCCCATTATCATCAGTGTTGTGGACAACCATATTAAAGGATATTCTACACAATAAAAATTGTGATGTCAAGTGACAAATTATCCTTCAGAATCATTGTACCAATCTATATTCCTACTGGTAGAATATAAGATGGCCATTTCTCCAAATTCTTGCCAGCATTTTATTTTATGATAGTTACTTATGTGATCAGTGAAAAATATGTTTACATTTCTTTCTTTACATATTATTTTTCAGTTGATTGTGGTAAATTAGGATTTATTCCTTGGCCACGTTATAGTATTTGCTCATATTTTCATTGTGGTGGTGATTTTCCTAGTTTGTTTGCATTACTATGAGTGTTTTACACAGAAAACATATCAATCTTTGACTTTAATAAGTTGTAAATATCCCCCCATCCCACCCAGTTTGTCTTTTGTCTCTTATTTGATATACATACATTTTCACATCAAAGTTTTAAAATTTGGTATACATCAATCTATTCTTCATACATTTTATGGCTTGATGCCATATTAAATACTGTTTCATGCACACACACGTGCATGAAAAGTATATATAACTCACAAAATTAGTCCAAGTCTTATAATTTCAGCTCATTATTTTAGCAGTGTAATAATGTGTGGCATTTTACATTTTTAAAAAATGCTTGCTTATGTAGTATCTTGTTTTATCCTTACAACAACTCTGAGAAATTCGCAGAATAGCCATTCATTTTTCTCATTTCATTGATGAAGAAGTTGAGATACAGAAGCATAAGAAACAAGCCTGAGATTACACAGTTAATGAGTGCTGAGACCAGAAAAAGAACATCAACTGCAACTTTGGAACTCTTCCCACACCAATTAAAGTCTTGTTAATTAATTGTTTATGTGTACAAGACTCTTAGTCCATGTACATGTCTTCTAGTCCTATTTTCTTCTTTTAGCAGTTAGGAAGAATTGGAGGTACCTGGTGGCTACTCACGAAACACTCTGTGATAGATGCCCTACATCAGTGAGGACAAAGGTTTCCCCTTGAGTGATTACCACAGTTGATTGGTAATGGCTGCCCAGGGGACTATGAGAATGATTCTGAGGTTGTGTCTGGGCTCAGTGGGAAAGAATGTGATGATTGGATGAGTGACATTTGCATTTAGGCACGGGAAGGCCACATATTTATGCTAACGAAGAGAATAATCATGTGCACAATTTATTTTTTGCTTTTGAATTCCTTATCTGATTTTTTAAAAGCAGTTTCTCTTTCTAGTGCTTTTTAATTTATGGCATAAATTTATTCTAGTCTAGGAAACTTGTATGAGATTCATCCTTATTTCGAAACTAATTTTGTGAGTTATGTATACTTTTCATGCACGTGTGTGTGTGTTATAAAATAAATCTCTTGAAAGTCTTTGGCCTTCTTGTTCACTGCTGCGTTCCCACTGCCTGCATATATTAGGTGTTCAATCAGTATTTATTGAATGAATGAAAGTCTAAGTTATTTTCACATCTTTTTTGAAGCCATGGTTTCTTTATGTGTTGCTTTTCATTGGTCAGAAACCTAAATCTGTCCTTGTCTGGGGATTGCATAGGCTCTGAAACTGTTAGAATCAAAGAAGTTGAACAGGACATTTAATTTCAGAATTATTAGAGTTGCCTCACAGAGCTGTGTAATTATATGGATCAAAATTTTAAAATGATTTATCTAGCTATTAATTAGATTAAACCGTGTTTATTAGAAACATGGAGTCCTAGTCTTTGAGGGAGCCTGGTAGTTGATTCATTTGCTACTCTCTCCAACAATATGAGCTCTTTGGGGTTGTAATGCTGATCTCTGTATCACCAATGCCCAGCACAGTGCCTGGTACCTTTCTGGGAGGGGACTTGTTCAGTTCAGTCTCATTTTGCTTAAAAAAATGGAGGAACCAATGGTAAATCAGTTGGTCAGAGCCACCTTTTATTACATGCTTGAGTTAAAGAGCATTACAACCCAGAACTCACTGATAACTTCTCTCTTTTTTAAAAAATTGTCTTCCTGTTTCTTTCCCAGTGGTCATGGTCATAGATGAAAGTTCCTCATTTTTTTGTTCTCCTATTCTTTATAGGTAGATGGCTGAATGGATTCAAGGCCCCTCCTGTAACCTGGCCATCTCTTTTTCTCTGAAGGAAACTAATGCATGATGAACCCTAAATTTAGGTTAGAAATAGGGGTGAGAGTGGAAAATAAAATGTCCCAGCTTAGACTAAGCTTGAGACTTGATCACTTTTGACTAAAGTACATTAAATGATCAATACATTGATGTTTTGACACTTGTTCTGCTGTTCCTTGGATATAGGGTTTTTTATATGAAATCCTTTAGGGAGGAGAGGTGAGTAGCACAGAATTATTGGGGATTCCACTATCATTGGCTTTATATCCTTTAAACAGCAATAAAATTTGGCTCAGAATCTATTATGGATCATTGTATTCACTCCATAAATGCCTGTTGAACCAATCAATACCTCCTGTCCAGCTCACAACCTAATGTTTGTCTTCCTTCTAAAGCATCTCTCTCAAATAATTGGTCTCTGCTTGAATTATAAAATATCAACTACCTTAATAGGACTAAAATTTTAAATTAGAACATCAGTTTGGTACTATATTTATTTTAGAGAAAAATTTGATCATTGTAGAGACAGATGGTAGAGTTTGCACCTTTTTTAAAAAAATGCAAACAGGAGCTTTTAGAAGTCTGCTGCTAAAATCACATAAGAATGGAAATTAAGGAAGCAAAGCTGGGAACTAGGAGAAGCATTGCAGATATTTTACAGTTCTGCACAACGACAACTGAACTTGTCAATCATCTTCAGTAGCAAGTCTATAAATTTTGTAAATGAAGAGCCATATAATCTCTAAATTCAGAAAGAAAAGAAAAAACCTCTAGCTGCTGAAAATACACCTAGCACACAAGGATGAATGAAAGTAAGTATAAGCAAATGAAATGAAAGTCACTGGGCTGAAAATGTGGTTTAATATGCTTCCCTGAGGAAAAATGTAACTGTCTAACACTATTGAAAACAGCATCTATTGATTTTGGAGCTGGCATTTTATAATAAAAGAGAGGACTAAAATGAAAATGAAGAAATTTCCAGAACAGAAATTTTCAAATTCTCTTATCCCATATTTCCATCTTTCTCTCCAGTTTGAATCTTATAATTTAGGGCTTGCTATAATTCTTGTGACTCATTGAATTACTCTACCAAAAATGTTTAGAGATTTCCATTCATTTGAAATAAAGATAGTGATGGCATGATTTCTATTGTTAGAGAAACAGGGGGAAAGGAAGGAAATGAGAACTGACTGGGCAGGATCCAGGGATTGGATTTCATGTCCTGGAAAAGAGGTGCTTATCCACAGTGGGTGTTACTGAGGGATGGTACCAAAACACAGGTGCTTGCTTTCTGCTTCATTGCCCTGAAATTCCCTCAAAACACTTTCCTTATAATTAGGATGACTGTATAATTTATTGTTGACACAGAGACACTTTTAAGAGTGGGGGGTGGGACGCAGTAGCTTATGCCTATAATCCCAGCTCTTTGGGAGGCCAAGGCGGGTGGATCACGAGGTTAGGAGTTTGAGACCAGCCTGACCAACATAGTGAAATCCCGTCTCTATTAAAAATACAAAAATTAGCTGGGCTTGGTGGCCGTGTGCCCGTAGTCCCAGCTGCTTGGGAGGCTGAGGCAGGAGGATTGCTTGAACCAGGGAGGTGGAGGTTGCAGTGAGCCGAGATCGCACCACTGCATTCCAGCCTGGGTGACAGAGTGAGACTCCATCTCAAAAAAAAAAAAAAAAAAAAAAAAAGGAAAAAAAAAAAAAGTGGGAGGGAATGCTATGAATAATCACTCCAGAACAGTGGTATCAATCCTACTTTCCTTGGGAAACAGGAATGAATGCCACTTTACCTCTGGAGTCCTTGTATCTGTGAGCGCAACCTCCTATGATTAGCATCTCCATTGTCTCTTGCAGATACCATTAGATCCTGATCAGTATTCTCAATCGTGCACTCGCTCCCAGAAGGGTAAATATCTCATCTTTGTTTCCTTTGTTCCTCTCATAGCACAGAACCTAATGAGAGGCTGGCCAGAGCTGCTCCCTCTTAAGAGAAACTCCTCACGCCTGTAATCCCAGCACTTCGGGAGGCCAAGGCGGGTGGATCACGAGGTCAGGAAATCGAGACCATCTTGGCTAACATAGTGAAACCGCATCTCTACTAAAAATACAAAATTAGTTGGCCGTGGTGGCATGCACCTGTATTCCCTGCTACTCAGGAGGCTGAGGCAGGAGAATCACTTGAACCCGGGGGGCGGAGGTTAGGGTGAGCTGAGATTGCGCCACTGCACTTCAGCCTGGCGACAGAGCGAGACTTAGTCTAAAAAAAGAAAAAAAAAAAGAGAGAGAGAAACCCCAACCGTCTCCTTTTCCTTTGTATTCTTTGGCTCTTTCTGCCTCTGTGAATGCTCTGGATTAGTGTGGTAGTGTAAAGGAGTAGCTCTCCCAGTCTTGGGCTGAGAGCTCTCTGTGCAAACTATTCTCTTTTTGCTGACACATGTGTTCTAGACAGGGCTTTAGTCATCAGAGGTCCAAGGGGGAGTCCTGAGTTCAGGGCTATAGTCCAAATATTCTATTCTTTCTTCTGGACTGAAGTAAGTAAGCTTGTGCAAAAATAATTTCCCACCTGGGTCGGTTTAGTTTACCAAGGTCCAACACTGAGATTTGAGCTTGAAGTTCCAATTGGTAATAAATTATTTCTTTGTTCAGTTTATACATAAGATAGATAAACATATGGGGAAACTTTCCATTTTTGTTTCCTTACATTTTTCCACTTTAGCCTTCCTGATGCTCATAGTTTGATTTTCTGTAATGTTCTGCTCTTTCCCTGCCTAGGATCTTTTGGCAATATCAGGAGTTTTTGGAATTGTTTAACTGGTCTGCATCACTTTCTCAGTAGCCTGTGATTCTCCACTTGGGTGCAATTCACAAATATTTCAAAGACCAGGGAAATCCTTTCTCCTTACTTTCAGATACCAACTTTTCCCACTCAGTCAGATGTCTTTGGCTCTATTTCTTTACTGGTAGATTGAATATAATTTCCAGCCTCTTATGGAGGCCTCTTTTTTCCTTCCTATTTATTATTCCCTGTAGCCTCTCCTCTGTACATGCTTTTGGTTTTGCTGTTTGTTCTTTTTTACTGTTCTTTTTTGTAAAAATGTGAAATATATTTGTAGAAGTCTATATAAACATACACATACATACCTTTTAAAGGATAGTAATTTTAAAAAGCCAAATAACGTATACTGATGACCCAAGTCAAAAATAGAGTATCATGGCTACTTTATGAATGCTCTATATGCTCTTTCCCATTTCTATCTTCATCCTAGGCATTGCTTTGATTTTTGTTTTAATAATTCTCTTGCTTTTTGAAATAGTTTTACTAATTTTGTATTATGTGTATATAAGCAATATGTTATTTAATTTTACCTTCGAACTTTCTATAATTGGAAACTCTATCAGTTAGCTTGTGCTGTAAAACAAATCACTCTAAAAATGTATTGGTTTAAAATAATAATTATTTGCTCACAATTTTTTAGGTCAACAGTTTGGCCTGAGTTCAGCCAGAAAGGCTCATCTCTGCTCCAAGAGATTATCTAGACACACTCATGCATTAATGGTTAGCTACTCCACAGAGTGTCTATAGTGACCTTACATTGTGAGCAGCAGGGGTGCCACCTTAAGCCCAAAGGCATTCTTTATCCAGCAGGGTGGCCCAGGCTGATTCATTTGGTAGTGGTTTCAGGGTTCCCAAGACCAGCAAGATAGCAAGCCCCAAACTGTAAGTTTATGTATCCTATTTGCTAATGATTCCTTGACCAGAGTAGATTACATGCCCAAACTCCCATTCAAATGATGGAAAAATAAACTCCACATTTTCATGGGAAAAGTAACAAAGTCACATTGCAAAAAATATGCATCCTGGAATGAGAGGAATCTGTGGCCAATTTTGAAATCTATCATTGTTTGATTTATCAGTTACAGAAAGAGTTGTACTAAAATTGCTCTCAAATGGTAGATTTTTCTTTTTCCCTTTGTAATTCTGTCAATTTTTGCTTTATGTATCTTGAAGATATATTATTTTATGCATACAAGTTTAGAATTTGAATATTTTCCTGGAGAATTAAAGCTTTTATTATTACAAATTAGGTTTTTCTTTCTACCTTTTTGGTTTTCAGACTTTCCTTTTTATAAGGATGTCTAGCTGCCTGAAGAACTCCTAATAGAATGTTATTAGTGAAGGTCTACATCCCTTCTGAAGGTAAATTTTTTAGTTTTACTTATCAGAAAATATTTTTTAGGCCGGGTGTGGTGGCTCATGCCCATAATCCCAGCACTTTGGGTGGCCAAGGCGGGCAGGTCACTTCAGGTCAGGAGTTTGAGACCAGCCTGGCCAAACTACCTGTCTCTACTAAAAATACAAAAGTTAGCCAGGCGTGATGGTGCATGCCTGTAATACCAGCTACTCAAGAGGCTGAGACAGGAGGATTGCTTGAACCTGGGAGGCAAAAGTTCAGTTGTAGTGAGCTGAGATCACACCTTTGCACTCCAACCTGGGTGACAGAGCAAGATTCTGTCTCAAAAAAAAAGAAAAGAAAATATTTTTTATTTCATCCTTATTATTTATAGGTATTTTTGCTGGATATAATCGGATGGCAATGATTTTCTCTCAACACTGAAAATGCTATTATACCATCTTCCAACTTCTGCTGTTCTTTTTGATATGTAATTGGCAGTCTGATTTCCCTTCTTTTCTCATGGTTGCTTTTTACTCCTTCTCATTTTTGTGGTGTTCTAAACTTTCAATATAATATGAGTGAATAGGAATTCTTTTTATTTTGCCTATGCAGGATTTGGTGTATTATTAAATCTATTGAATTGGTGACTTTTGTTACCTTTTGGCAATAATTTTTTTTCAAATATTGCCTCTGTCTTATTATTTATTTTCTTTTCTTCTAAAATTTTCATTAGATGTACATTTGACTTGCTCACGATTATTTACTTCTTCGTATGGTGCCATTCATAATTTAAGAATTTACCTCGACAAGCTCTAGGCACTAAAAATCAAACAAAAGACTAATTGGTCAGTGTTCCTATATTTGAAACACTTACTGTAATTTCTTTGAAGTCATTTGTTTGTTATTTAGCTGTGCATCATTTTATCCCTTTCTGCTTTTCTCTGCTCCAGAGTACTGAGAACTTTGTCTTGGAACTCTTAGTGTATGCTGCTTGAGTTAATAAAAGGGATATTTACTTGTTAATCGTTCAAATCAAGCCTCCACATATTGCCACCTAAGAACCACCCTTTGAAACTAAGGATAATAGTGTGTATGTGTATGTGTGTGTTTGTGTGTGTGGAAGCATATACGAATGATTTAACTGTCCAAATGTTTTCATTAGAGAAAATACATTCCACTATGCAGCTAGGGAAGTGGAGGAAGATGACAAGTTGGGAGGGAACAATTGAGATTTCTCTCTCTAACTCTCCCTCCTGCCTCCCCGTAGAAGTGTCTTCTCTGTTTAAGAGAGAGAGAAGCTTGACTTGCATATCAACTGCATTAATCAGAGGGTGGGGCCAAAGCAGGGTGACTTTGCCAGTGCTTTCTTAGCTTTCTGTCAATGTCTTGGAAAGACCTGCACTCAAACATTTCTGTATTTCTATATCATGAAATGAGTAATCCAAGTCAGATCTTTACTGTCTCAGTTATAACTTCCTCACTTGTGACTTAACTTTTGAGTCAGAATAGTGTGGATCCTGAATTCCAAAACTTGAGTGGAAGGAGGCAGCACTGCTGTAGTGTTCAGTCTAGCTGTTCCCGGAGATCCATAAATAAAGCTGATAATTTGTTCAATTTAGCTCAATTCTGTGGATTTTTTTTCCTACTGACTAGAGACCAAGAAAGGAATATGGTGATAGAATTCCAACATTGTATTGTACCTTTGAATTTTCATAGATTGTGTAGAAACAAATACTCATGAGAAATAAAGGCTGGATAGTATTTACTGTAATTGATTACAATAAATGCAATGAATTGGCAAATATTGAAATACATTTTAATGGCAAAATATATCTCTTTACTATTATGTAAAAATTGGTGATTAGGAGAAAACGTAATGAAACAGAAAGATAATGAATTAAAATGGCTTTGGGTAGCATATATCCTAATTATTTTCTTTTGATTTGTTTTTTAGTTTGCTGTTAACTGATTTTGAAGTTTTGATGATTCCTGTAAGGCAAGGATCAAATTTAGTAGAAGTTCTTGTATTCTTGAAATTACATCACAAGATTTATTGAAATCCATGTCTTCAATGTTCTATTCAATGTCTCAGCCTATTTTTCTGAAGAAAACTCTTACAATTTTTATAGGTAGAATAAAAAACATCACCAAACTCAGCAAATAACTTTCAAAGAAGATATCATTAATGAATAAGTGAAGAGAAAATGCTTGTAGATAAAGTGGCTTGATGTCCAGGATGGGAAAACACTGGTAAAAATTTCCCTGCTTAAAAGAAGAAATCATGTTCTTGAAGTTGTATTACTCATCAATGAAATGCATAGCTCTGATAACAAATACAAAGTATCCTGAGTCTGCCATCTAACACATCCATAGACATACTGTGAAAAAAGGAAAGGTAAGAGTGGTCTTAAGGAGATTTATTTTGGAAGATACACCAAAACAACAATAACGCCAACACCAACAAACACTAGAAAAACAAACAAACCAAAATTCCATGAAATTCACCTAGAATTTTGAGTTCATTTTCCTGACTAGTTTGCACTGTTTAATTTGTGCAATATAGAAACTGTGACTTAAAGAGCCTAAATAGTTAGTCAGAGATGACTCAGCTAGTTGGCTAGGATAGACCAGATCCAAGTCAAGGATTCCTTGTGCTTGAAAACAAATTCTTTTAATTAGGATAACCCCATCATAGTTAATGGCTATTTTCTCAACAATTCAGTGGCTATTCATGATATGTGAACAAATATGGTATAAGACTTATATTTGATGCTGTGATCTGAATGTGCCCCCAAAGTTCATATGTTGAAACTTAATCACCAGTATGACAATATTAAGAGGTTGGGCCTTTAGGATATGGTTAAGTAATGAGGGTAGAACCCTCATGAATGATATTAGTGACCTTATGAATGGATTGAAGGGAGTGCCCTAGTCCCTTTTGCCCTTCTGCCTTCTGATGTGTGAGAACTCAGCAATAAGGCACCATCTTAGAAGCAGAGAGCTTACACCAGACACCAATTCTGCCAGTGTCTAGATCTTCAATTTCCCAGCTTCCAGAACTGTAAGAAATAAATTTCTGTTCTTTGTAAATTACCTAGTCTCAAGTATTTTGTTATAGCAGCACAAATGGACTTAGACATTGGCCAATTATCTGGTATGTTAACAAAAATGGGGTAAGTGATCAACATTTGCACATGAGTAAGTACACAAATAATTAGTTGTCTAGCTCTTAGGATTTTTAAAAACTATTACGTGAAAAAAGAAAGTACAAAGTATAGTGACATCATTCTGTAATATTAAATTCACTTGCTCTTCTGAATCATGTTTTTGATTTTTAATCAAACTAGATCTGTCTCAGAATTAAATAACCAACTCAATTTCTTTGGGAAATTAAGCTATGACTTCTCTGTGTCTGAAATGCAGTCTTTCTGTGTGTCTGTGATTCCTTTGGCCATTATTCTCAGATGATTTTTTTTCTTATGATAATGTAAGTGCTAGTGATGAATGCAATTGACATCATAATACAATGGCCTCGCAACAACAACAAAAAACCAAACAAGCAATAAAAGTTAGGATAGATTGAATACAAATTGCTATTTGGTATAATATTTAATGCTTTTTCTGCACTGAAGTTTTCAAAGAGAACAGCATATACTCTGTGCTCTTAAGGCTAACAAAATAAAAACACTAGCTTTTTGTACACCTTGAAATATAATACCATGTAATTTATACATGCTGTTGCCTTGATAGTTTTATTTCGCATTCCTAAACTTCCCTTGAGCAAAGCTCTTAAAAATTATATCTAGCAGTAGAAAAGTTGGAGTCTCTAAAAACAAAATCAAAGGAGACAAAACTTGCTTAAAGTCTTATTGTCTATTTTCCCAACATTACCTCTTTGCCCATAATCCAGAAGTGAATGTTCTATTTCTAAAGTTATTTTTAGTACATGCACTTTTCTGCTTCCCTAATTCTTTTTAAAATGCAAACTGACATACATACGAACCACCCCCTCTGCCCCCACCCATAGAAACTCACAAACATTGAAAATACTTATGGGCTCCACATAGGAGAGAAGACTTAATTGTTTTTTAATAATAGAATAAAATTAAGAAGATTCAAAAGTAACCTATATTATAAATATTAAGTTCCCAAGAGAAATAAAATGGATCCAAAATGAGCTGTTCATAGAAATTGTTTCCATACATTAGAGGCTAGCATGAACAGCTGTCTAGATTTTTAATTTTTCTGAGATACCAAACTCATTTTAGTAAAACAGTTGAAGTATAATTTTAAGATTATGGTATCTGAAATGAATAAAAGGTAAACTAGCATTTCTGTATAGTCATATCGATGTTAAGTAAACATAAATTGGCTAAACAATTACATAAACTGTGAGTATTCACATTACAAAAAGTGTGACCTCATTTTGCAAAATCATTAACTGCTTCCCTTAATACACGTAAGTCTTGGATAACAAATCAGTAACTGCTTTGCAAAAGTGAAATGGAGGAAAGGTAGAAATTCTGAAAACTATACCTTTAGGAGCCATTGCTAAACAAAATCATTTGGAAATGAAACTAACGTCATAACTCTTAGGCAATAAAAGGTAAGTTTTATTAATAGGTTTCACTTGTTTTTAGAAATGTATCTTCCAATAAATTCTTTTTTATTTTTCCTCTGCTGTTGAATCCAATGTTTTACAGCGTCTTTCTCCCTTCTTGTTTCTCTCTTCTATGACACTCCTGACAAAATACCCTACTTGAGACCCAAGATTCTTTATACTACCTTGTAACCATTTTCCTTCTCACAAGAAGCCAATGAATGAATGATTGGTGACTATATACAAAGAAACAAAAGGAAGGAGACTACATGGAATCTGATCATCCTTTGTTAAATGTTCTCTTTGGAAATAATTCTTCTTTTGTTTTCTTTTTTTAATTAAAATCAAGATAAAGCTTGCCCATCAGTGTCCTAAAATAATACACAACACAGTCGAACATGTGAAACACAGAATATCACACAGGATCATAAATTCTATTGTG
Organism: Pan troglodytes; assembly: GCF_028858775.2. Lineage (NCBI taxonomy): Eukaryota > Metazoa > Chordata > Mammalia > Primates > Hominidae > Pan > Pan troglodytes. The sequence goes on along the minus strand of NC_072398.2, from coordinate 34,203,693 downwards.
AGATTAATATTATACCTCTGTCGCATATAATAGTTGCATGGGCATACTTTACAAATCCTTGGTTGCTTCTGAAGCAGTCCCTCTGGTGTCTACCCCACTATTCAGAAGGCTATCCTGCTATGGATTATGAGACCACTTATGTAGTTGAAGAGCTCCTTCTACCAACAGAAGGCAGCAGCTGTGTGGGATTTACTTATCTGAGTATCCTTGTACTATACCTGATAGGGAGTAAAGGGAGAATAAAAACCTTTGGCCAGTCTTTGCATCTAGGTGTTCTGAAATTTTTCTCTTGCTGTAATTAAAGGACTCAAAGTACCTTAAATGTGGTGGTTCTTAAGGCAAGTATATATTGATTTTTTAAATCTGGTAAACAGTAATCATAATGTGTTATATCACAAAAGACAAAACAATCTTAAAGTTATTTAGATGCAATTGTATTTTACCTTTAATTCACAATTTTTTAACCCTTTTCTGTCAATAGCATAACACAAAAATTCCTGGGATAGATGTTCAAAGAGAGAGATTATATAACCAGAAGTAAAGGTATTAGGTTGGTGCAAAAGTAATTGGGAGTTTGCTATTACTCACTATGAGGCCTTATATTTTACGTATAGTGGCGGTAGGAAAATAACGAAACTATTGGATCCGCCTTTTTCCCTCCAGAAGCTACTACTTACATTTTTAGCATTATTTGCTTCCAATTTTCCATATTTCATAAAGGTAATTTTTTTTTCTAGGAACAGCTAATGGATGTCTTGGAGCATTTATTGAGAGGGAGAAAAAAGAGAAAAGCAATATTCACTTTGAAAGTTGCAACTTTGAAAGGTGCTGCATTACTATGCTTTGTAATCCTTACTTCTTCTCTTTCTTAGGTAGAAATGGTTATTTTAAGACTGGTCTTATACTGTGAGGTGAAAGTAAAATAAGCCAAAATTTTTCTATGAGAAAAAAATTAAGTGATGATAAAACCATTTGCAAAAGTAAAATCTGAAAATATGAATGTGTAATTTATACATACATGTAAAATATTCCAATATGTATCATGTTAATACCTCTTCTGCTTCTTGCCTGTTAGTTGACTTGATCTATGAGCTATTGTCAGTTCAAAGGGACAGATTCTCATCCTGACACCCAGAATCTCTATATCACAGAAAAAATTTACAAAACATGCTGCAAGATAAGCAGATTGAGAAATCAACTCTCTTATTTTCCTGATTGAAGGCTGATTGTAAATTTGTCGTAAAAGGCTGAGTAGCATTTTTCCATTCCTATGTCTCCTGGGGGTCAGCCAGGCATTTGTATTGTAGGACCTAGGCCAATGTTTCTCCAAGTGTGGCTCTAGAACCACCTGCTTCAGATTTGTCCAGGGCCCCTCCTGTCAATTTCTCGCTTCCACTCAAAAGTGACTAGATAAGACATGTATGTTAAAAGGGCACTTCCAGTGATTGTCATGTGCAGTGTGTTTGGAGACCAATTAATCAATGATCCCTTCCCTTTTTCCTTTGTATCAACTTCAGTTTTAGATATACAGCGTTTGTTGGGGGAAGTTAAGCTCAGTGAAAGATAGAGTAAAAGTGGCTCCAGAAGAGAGAAAATGAGGGGTGAGAGGCTGATGCTTGGAAAGAAGAAGAGAGTGGACTAAGGGGGGATCCATCCCACTGGGCTGAGTTAATGGGAAATGGCTTCCATGGATGATGGAGACCAGCACAGCTCCTCAGAAGGCATTGATGGGTGTGGCTTATGGATACTGGAGGGCTGATGTGGCTGAGCTGGCAGACTGTGCAGACTCCCTCTGTGAGGGGCATCTCTCTAGTTTGCTCTGAGAAGCAGTGTCTGACAGATGTTCAATAGTGGCATCATGTGTAGCAGAAAGAAAAGCCACAAATAGAGAAAGCACCACACACCAAAGACCATGCTGAACTTCAATTTCCTGAAATCACATAAGGCTTCATCATTTTGCATAATTTAGTGGATGAACATAGGGGGCGAAGGAATGAGTGTGAACACTTAATGCTCAAATACAGACTGGAATTAAAAATACTCTAAAGACAATGGACAGTTCTTACACTCATGTTACATTCAAGGTACATGGAGCCAATTTATATCATTGAAACATGTAAAATTTAAACATTAATTGAATATTGAAGTTATACCTTGGAGGGTAACTAAAAATTCTTCATCTATTCTTCTATTTCTATTCTATTCTATTTCTTCTATTTCTATTTAATCTATCTTCTGCTCTTTCTTATTTGAATACATACGAAATATTTAAAATAAAACATTCACTGTATGAAAGTAACTGAAAGAATTTCTATTGTGGATGTAGAAAGAAGGGCATCTATCTTTATTTAGAGAGATCATGTGAGCAATGGAAACTGTTAATGTAAATTCAATAGAAATTCTTTTTGGTTGAATGTCAATAGTATTTAATGTCTTTGGGAAAAGCATCAAGTTGTCTATTAGGCCTTTGCCCATCTCTTAAATTATTGATTCAAGTGTTTATGTTTTAAGGAGTAAATAATATAATCGTATAAGAACATGATTAAAATATACTTTAGCTTTAGTTTTCTTAGTTCTTGTATATGTATAATCAGATGGAAATTGAGCTATTTCCATTATACTAATAAAATCATTAAACACTTTCCCTCTATTATCCGGACAGTTGGAAATAATTTTAAAAAGCATTATCTTGAACTCTAGTCATTGTTTAAATTCCCCAGTTTGTGTCTGAAAAATGTAGCTCAAGTGTTTTAACAAAGCTTTTGGCCTATTTTTTTTTTAATAGAAAGGCAATCTGAATCATGGTATTGTAGGCAAGTCTAAGCTTTTTTTTTTTCTGAGTATTGTGGAAAGCTTCAATTAAATCCTTGGGTATGAATGGAAACCTTTGGTTAGAAAAAATATTTTTAACTAGTTAGGATATCATTTTTTTTTCTGTGAGTATTGTGGAAAGCTTGAATTAAATCCTTGGATATAAATGGAAGACTTTGGTTAGGAAGAATATTTCTATCTGTTTAGGATGTCAATTTAGAGCTATCAATGCACTAGAAATAGGTGGCCATTTTAGAAATATCAGTGCACTGTTTATCCTGGCACTGTCAATAATTAACAATGCAGCTCTGAAATAAGGAACTTCATGTCTTTGTGACTTAGTTTTCCCATCTGTAAGTTGGAGACAAGAGTCTTTTTTTACGCCTACCTGGCATGGTCATTATGAGTGTAAGTTGAGCTTCTCTCTGAGGGTTGAGTGCTTCCTGGAATGAAGGCTCCTTGGATATCAGCAGTGAGAAGAGGAAGGAAAGTCAATGAATGCATGTAGAACCCACAGGGACTCAAATAGACACCAAGAGGATCAGGAGTCAGAGAATAGAGAAGATGTGGGCTCAAATTATACAGAACTTGCTGGAGAAAGAGATGCAAGGACAACAGCAGCAGGTGATAGAATAACAGACATGTAAGAGTTTAGGCATCAGAAGCTCCAAATATTCTGTCCTTGGCTTTAGTCAGGGACATTGTCAGTGTCAAGTATCAGGTACAAATGGGAGATTTCAGGGATGGAATGACAGGAAGAAACTGAGAAGTTGGGGGTGGAGGGTAGAAGAAAGAGGAGGAAAGAAATGCAAAAGGGAAGAAAACAGATATTTCTGGTATTCCCATTTTGTTTTCTGCAAGGGCTGCAGAATGACAGGAGGAAGAGAAGGAAGAAGGAGGAAAGAAGGCTTGCATGGCTTGTGTGTATGAAGACCCTTTCAGGGAATGTTTTGACTCAAGAATCTGCTGAACATTTACTTGTAAGGAACAATGCAGCAAGAGAATATGTAATGGAGGATTGATTACATATTCAGTTTGGATGAGTGAAAGAAGTATATTTGCTGTAATCCAAATTCTGGAGCCAGGAACAAATGCATTTTAGATCAGCAGAGAAGCTAATCTTAATTTTAACTTCAATTTAAGAAAAAGAAGATGAGAATTGCTAGACCTTTCTTGTTTGAAGACCTCATCATCTGTCACCTCGACTGGTATAATGTTTTCTCTTTCTGCTGCTAGTCACTTCTTGTAATTTATACTGGACATTGCTGTCAGTTATCTTAAAACACACACTAACACACACACATACACACACACACACACAGAGACTACTGACCATTGCTTAAAAGTATTTATTACCTATAGAATAAAGTCCAAATTCTCTGATGTAACATTGGTCCTTTTGGGCCTGTGACACCAGCCTGCCTTTCTAACCTCATCTCTTCCAACTCCCTTAATTACAGAAAGTTCAGTTTATTATCAATTTTCTCTCCCCACAGAATTTCTGGAACACTTGAGAACAGATCTGTTCTGAATGCCTCTTGTAGACACAATACCATCCAGTCCTAGGTTTCTGGTCTCCATGGGCCTGGGAACTACTGTTTAGTCCACTCCAGGATCATCTTCTATGGTCTTCAAATTAGTTTTACTTGGACTGCAGCTGCTGTTAGGTCTGAAGCTGTGAAAGGTTAGCAGAGATGTTACCCTGCCTGCAAGCTAACTAGTCATCCTACCATGGTATCTATGTCTATCTATATCTATGTCTATATATCTATATCTATATCTATATATCATCTATCAAGATCTCAAGATCAGGAAACAGAGCAGCTTTTATTCACAGAGCAGCTTTCATCAGTTTCTCAAGCCCTAGTTCTCCACGGGGTAGTGCAGTGAGTGCTAGAGGTACCTGCATATTCGGAGGTTTGCACCACAGAGGAGGAACCCCCAAATTATGAAACTCAGAGTTTATGCAGGTGTCACTGACATATCTGTCCATCCTCCCCTCTAGGTGCTTACATAGAGTGAGAGGAAGGGAGGGCGGAAGAGAGACGTTTTTATTCTGAAATGTAAACAAATCCTCCCTAGAGAGAGGAGGACAAAATCTCTACTTCACCACCCCACAATATAAACAAATAGCTCCAGGGAGATGAATCTCTACATCTTCCCAGAGGTATCTATCTTCAGGGTTGCTCTTCAATTATCCTTTAGTCCAGGTGCCAGTGCTCTTTGCTCAGAAAGCCTTGACTGTAGAAACATGAAACTATTTATGGAGCATTATTTCCCAACAGCTGCCCTTCCTCACACCATTTCATTTCACTACATCCTTATACCTTCTCTCGTCTCCCTTGGTGAAAGAAGAGACAAGGCTGTAACACTTAGGAAGATTTTAATGGAGGTTTGCAGGTAGTGGAAGGGAAGCACAACACAGAAAATAATTTATAATTAGTTTTAGGGGTGACCACTTTCAGGACTCACAGAACCCACCCAGAAATAGGTCCACCCTATGGGGATGCCTTCAGATGGTCTCTGCCTAAATCACTGGGATAGAGTGGTTAAGCCCATCTGACCTCCTCCAGATAAGACTGTCCTGGATCAGAGTTACTGTGCTTGGAGAGCCTGGCATGCATACAGGGAAAGTTGAACTGTACAGTGGAGCATAATGGAGAATCATGCCTCAATTTCAGCTCAATATATGACGAGGGTCACCTTGTACATCAGGGAGGGAGGCAAAGATGCCTCAATAAATGGTTCTGAGACAATTTTTCATATTGAGGGAAATGAAAATGTGTCCTACTTCACATTGTAAGCAACATTTAGTTTGAGATAGGTTAACTATGTAAGTGTGAAAGGTAAAATCTATTCTCTATTTTGTAATTATTTATTAAGTCTGCCTCAGTACTAGACTGTGTTTCCTACTACGTAGCATGTACTCATTACATAATGTTTGGAAATATGATGCGAGATTCAGGGGAGATGTCTTTCCATTTCTAGAGCTCTATAAAAAAAGTAACACTTTAATATTTTTCTACTGCCTCAAATTTTAAATTTGTGTTATTTCATATACAATTCCATTAGAATTTAAGATTAAAAAAGTCAAAGATATGAAAAAAGTTGAAATAGAAATATGGAAAATTTCAGGGAGAAGGTAGAATTCTAATTTTTTTTCTAAAGAACTAAAACATTTTCATGAATAATTTTAGAATATTTAATACAATGTTTAAGGTAAGGCATCCTATATAACTTTCCAGCTTTTGTAACCCTAAGTTACTTCCAAATACTGTAAATTAGGATTTAGCAGGGCACGTTGGCTCATGCCTGTTATCCCAGTACTTTGGGAGGCCAAGGTAGGAGAATCGCTTGAGCTCATGAGTTTGAGACCAGCCTAGGCAAAATGTTGAGACTTTATATCTCTCTCTTTTTTTTTTTAATTAGCCAGTCATGTAAGCATGCACTGTAGTCCTACCTACTTGGGAGGTTGAAGCAGGAGGATTGCTTTAGCCCAGGAGTTCAAGGCTATAGTGAGCTATGATCACACCAGTTTGGGTGACAGACTGAGACCCTGTCTTTAAAAAAAAAAAAAAATGTGATATTCAGTAAGTACTTATTGAGTGAATTGAATGAATACATGTTAAAAAATTTGGGATACCAGCAAATTTAAATTCCTATTTATCAAGTAATAATTATTTTTTGGTCCTGAGGTAGAAAATGAGGGCAATGACACCAAACCTAATTAATAGTTTATTGCATTACAAAACAATGCCATATTTAAAACGAGGTTGGAACGTGTAGTGGGCATTATTTATTACTTTGCCTACTCAAACTCTTACCCAGCGCCTTGGCCGGGGGGCGGGGGCAGTGTTGGCAAAGATCATCTCCCTGTAAAGGAGTTGTGAACGCTCCTTAGCGGCTTGCTCAGTCTGCCTTGCAGTTAGAATACAGGCACATTGCCCAGTCTCCGCCACTCAGCAACCCTCATGTCAGGCTGTCTCAGCAGCCAGGATGATACGAGGCAAGCAGTTGGGCAGTTCTCACTGTGGTCATGGCAGAGACAGTGGCAGCAGTAAGGTCAGCCTCCTGAATGCAGAAGGGCACGTGGCTATGGAAACAGGGGCAGCGACATGAAGTGGGTACTGAATTAGTGATGGTGGGATGTTCCCTCTCCTGAGGGGATCTTACTCCCAATCCACCCTATGATGGGTTTGTCCTAGGGCCTCCAAAAGAGAATCACATCTGAACATTGTCCAAAATAAGTATATTTTCCAAACTCTATGTTATTCTCTTTTGAACAATACCATGTGTGCAATATTTTATTTCCAGTTCCTTTTTACAGTTTCTTGTCTGCTGGCAGTAAATATCATCTTTCTTGAGTCTTCAGAGTCTTTGTTCGTAAATTTCCTATGAGCAAGTGCTTGAATTTCTGTGTACACACACACACACTCACAGCCCTCCACAAAAACAAACAATAATGCAAAAACATAGGGCAGTTCCTATCCTTAAGAAACATTTATCTTAACAAACTGACTATATTTTCAGAGGCATAGCTCTGCTAGAAACACCTGTACTCAGGATGGATGCTGCGTTGTTAAACAGTGGTAGGTTTTTTTTCCCCCAAAATGAAGGAGCAATTTGCCTCAAAGATTAATTCAATTCTCCATCTGTCAGGAGACAAAAGTACTTGCAGTTTTAAAGTGACAGTTTTTTCAGTTTCAGGCCATAGTATTAAAAGAAAAAAAAAATCTGACCAAAATTTCTTATAAAATGGGAAATAGAAAAAGTAAGAGAAGTAGGACTTAGGGTGCGTGTAGTAATAGGGTGCTAATATGATGGATATATATCTCCTTTGGCCATACAGGCAACCTAACATCCAACATGCTTTATTTTCAGAAGATCTCATTAGGTGGCCGCCAGTAAGAAGCTGATCCATACCTTTGACTATGGAAATCGAGGAAAGCCAGTTATTTCTTCACTGTATCTATGGCAGCCAGAGCATGTGCACATGATTTCAGCTCCACCATTAGGAGACTCCTGCCTGGGATCTTGCCCCTTAAGCAGCAGATGTGGAGCTGTGAGGCTTAAAGGGATGGCTGTGGCAAGGTGTGTTCAGGGATTACACTCTGCAATTGGTTTCCAGAGCCCCTTTGTTTCCTACTTACATTTCAAACCTGCTCCTCTACATGGTAATTTCATCTATATGTAAAAGAATTGGAGCTCCTGTCTACTGCTTGCAACCAAGAATGCAGGCCAGAGAAAATGGTAAACGTTTTGAGTTATGTGATTGGAAACCCTATGACTCTGGTTATTGTTAGGCTCTGAGGGGGCCAATAAAGGGTACCTCTGTATTTTTTGCCCAAGTTCTGACCAATATAATTTTACTTATTTATCTTGTTTGTCTCAACCTTAATATTAGTACCGTAACTCCATGAACACAAGGATTTTTTGTCTATTTTGTTCCAGCTGTGTCATCAGCATATAAGACAGTGCCTGGTTACAAACAGGCATTTAATAATTATTTGCTGGTGGATGAGTGCATATGTCAGTGAATGGGCAAGGCATATGAAAATAAAAACATCAACTTCATTACAGATATAAGATTATATCCATGAGCTGAGTAAACTGATACACTCAGTTGTGAGCCTCCTTCCTCACGTGATAGAGAGCAGAGCAGTACACATTGTCTCCATAGGCAGACCAGCTGTCAAGAGAAACAGGGAGGAGCAGCACTAACTCTGCTAGTTCATCACTCCCAAATCTACTTACTGATTAGGAGAAACAGTGAGTGAGGGATCTGGCAGAGCCCAGGAGTGTTAGATAGTAAACTTTCCTCACAAAGTAAGTAAGGCCAGGAGCTAAGAATAAATGTCCCATGATAACAAGTGGTGATGTCCAGATTTACTGCTGTCTGGGCAAAGCTGAATGCAGTTATGTATCATAATGCTGTTCACATTTAGTAATGGATTAAGGTTTGGACTCCAAGCAGGAGAAGACTCTTTCCACTAATGTGGCTTTAAAACTTTCCTTCTACTAAAAGCACAAGGAACAACCAAAAATATACATGCAAATTGGACTTCATCAAAATTAAAACTTGTATGCATTGAAAGACATCATCAAGAAGGTGAAAAGACAACCCACAGAATGGGAGAAAATACTTGCAGGTAATATATCTGATAAAGGTCTACTGTTCGGAATATGTAAAGAACTCTTATAACTCAACAACGAAAAAACAAAATCCAATAAAGAAGTGGGTCAATGATTTTAATAGACATTTCTCCAAAGAAGATATTCAAATGGCCAACAAGTACATTTTAAAATGGTTAATATCATTAGCTTCTCAGGAAATGCAAATCAAAACCACAGTGAAGTGCTCCTTCGCACCCATTAGGATGGCTATAATATAATAAAACACACACACACAGAAAATAGCAAGTGTTGACAAGGACGTGGAGAAATTGGAACTTCCGCACATTGCTGATGGGAAAGTAAAATGGTTCAGCTGCTGTGGAGAACAGTTTGGTAGTCCCTCAAAAAGTTAAACACAGAGTTGCCATTCCACTCCTAGATATATACCTCAAAGAATTAAAAAACAGGTACTCAAATATACAAATGTACATGAATGTTCATAACAGCATTACTCATAATAGCAAAAAGGTGGAAATAACTCCAAAAGTCCATCAATGGATGAATGGATAAACACATTGTGGTATGCACGTACAATGGGATACTCTTCAGATATAAAAGAAGTGAAATACTGATACATGGTATGATGTGGATGAATCTCAAAACATAATGCTCAGTGAAAGAGGCCAAACATAAAAGGTCGCATATTGGATGATTCCATTTATATAAAATATCCAGAATAGGTAAGTCCATAGAGAAAGAATGCAGATTGGTGGTGCCCGCAGCTGGGGCCAGGGGAGAATTGAATGTGACTGCTCAGTGGGTATGGATTTTTCTTTTGGAGTGATGAAAACATTTTGGAACTAGATAAAGGTGGCAATTGTGCACATTGTGAAGATGTTAAATGTCACTAGACTGTTCACTTTAAAATCATTAATTTTATGTTTTATGAATCTCACCTCCATAAAAATAGCAACAAAATCTCTCCCCATTTTTGGCAGGATGCACAGAAGCACATGAATCTCTTGGGAGAGGTCAGCTACTAAAGGAAGACAGAAAAGGAACACAATGCTCAGATTAGAAAGATAGTGCTTTAGCATCACACCCCCAAACTCAGACATTCAACAGATATTTATTGAGCACCTGTTATGTGCCAGGCTTATTCCATGTACTTGGGATACATCAGTGAAAAGAGCAGGCAAGACCCCTCCCTTGCATGAAATTTATGTTCTAATGGAACGAGACATATAATAAGAGAAAATGTGTATAGAACAGTCACAGGTGTTAAGTGCTATAAAGAACAACAGCAAAAACAACTAAAAATATAGAGCAGGAGTATTGGGGAGTTTGTAATCCCCAGATGACATCACCAGAGGGCTGAGTATAGATACAGAAGTGAAGAGGACTGAGGACTAAGCCATGGAAGTACTCCAACATTAAAAGGACTGACAGAAAAACAGCTTCTAGCAGAAGAAACAGAGAAGGGGCCACCAGTGAATGGCAGGACAGCCAGAGAAGTGGGGAGACCTGGAAATTCCAAAGGAAATCACAGATATGTAGTGTCACAGATAACATAGTGATCCGATGTACCAAACACTGCCGGATATTCAATTAGGCATGGACTGAGAATTGACTACTGGATTTATTAATGGGATGTTATTGAAGACCTCTACAAGACCAGTTTCAACTCTGTGGTAGGAACAAAATCCTGCTCATGGGGGTTTAGGAGAAAGATTGGAGACATTGAATGTAGATAATTGTTTGGATGAATTTTGCTACAAAGTAGAGGGAGTAGCTGGCAAGTAAAGTGCTTTCAAGAGAAATTATTGGAAGATGGGAAAAATAAGAGCATATATGTACAGCACACTAGAGAAGAGTGAAAATAAACTGTGAAACATTGAGATCTTCAAAACAATAGTGGCTAACTGTCTAAGTAAAGATTAAGACTGAGGATTAGTAAGGAGCACTTAAGCATCTTAGAACTGATTAGACCATGTGGGACAAGAACAAGGCAGAGACGCTATGGGGGAATCCAGTGAGAGCCATTCTACTCCCCTTAACCACATAGGCAAGAAGATGTGGGGAATTGTTATCAGAATCCACTGCCTAAAAATTGTATATATATTCTTCATTTTAGCTGCTGACAATACAGTTTTGGGAGTGATACTAATAGTCTCTCAGCCTTGATTTCTTCAGCTGTAAAATGTGGGTCATAATAAGGCACACCTCATGAGTACACTGGGCATGCAAAGCTCTTAGAAGAGTGTCAACACAGAGGAAATATTACCTGTTGTTATTATGATAACTTAGTCATTCTCAATCAATTCATTTCTCATCTTTACAGAATCCTAAGTAACTCCTCTAATTATTGCTTTATGTACTTAGGCCTGATATTCAAAATATCTAACACCTGACTTATTACCTGCAGTGATAAACAAACAGAGTGCCACTAGCTATGGTTTTGAGGTCCCTGTGGATTCTACATGAATTTAGAACAAAAATTCTGACTTTCAGAGTTGGCAAATGAGGTAAATAGCAGCCCTATAGAAATAGGTAGTAAGAGTACTTCTTTTTGCCTAGTTAACCTAGTTCTTCAAAAGCAGGGAAATTTAGCAGAAGTGGACATTTAAGGACAATAACAAATTTCCTGTACATCAGCGTGTGTGTGTGTGTGTGTGGGCGCGCGTGTGTGCATATGTGTGTGGGGGGGGCGCGCGTGCGTGCGTGTGTGCGCGCGCGTGCGTGCATGTGTGTGTGGGCGCGCGTGCGTGCATGTGTGTGTGTTGGGGTATGGGTGCTTCTTTTCTCTACCTGCCTCTTCCGCCTACCTTCTTTCTTACTCCTCCACAGGGGACCTTCTGCTGGAATTCTTATGATGTGGGGAATGCAGAAATCACCGTGTGAAAAGGTAGTGCATCTACTTGCCAGTTGGTCCTGTTCCAGCCTCCATCAGGAAGGCAGATACAGGACAGAAGCTCTTTCTCCTTTTCTCTTGGGCCTAAGTACACTAGCTATTTCTTAAAGGTTTTGTACTACTTAACCAGTTGGAGGATAATAAGAGCTTAGGTAGCATTCTGAGAAAGCTTTTAGTCTAGGTGAAGTGTTCTGATTCTGTCTTTGCCTGATTTGAAATGATATCTCGTTTCTCATTCTTTGTGTTTCATTGTTTAGATGTTTGTTTCATTCTTAGAATGTTTGTTTTTAGAGAATAACTCATGGTTATAGGGCAATTGACAAGGCATACTTAGGGCATCTCTAGGTTCTCTAACACCATTAAAATATTCTAACTGCTAACAAATAGGATAAACTTTAAAACATAAGAGGAATGATTACAGTAAACGAAGTCTTTCTCCTCTTAAAAAATTACAGAAGTGTCAAAGAACATGCCTTAAAATTGGAGAGAAGTAATCAAGGCGAAGAAAAAGTCACGGCAACTTTAAGGAAAATAGTAGACATTTCTATAAGCCTATGCAGTCAGTGAAAATTATAGACAGGGAAAAAAGTTAAATAATTGTAAATAGGCAGGAAAATCTGAGAATAAATCAAAGTTATTAGAAGGAAGATAGAAATAACAACAACACCATCAACAACAAAAGCACAATAACACACTTCCTAAATTTTCAAGAAGGAAAGGTGAGAGGTAGGAGTTAAAGATAAAAACAAGCTGAGTGCAGTGGCTCATGTTTATAATCCCAGCAATTTGGGAGGCTGAGACAAGAGGATCACTTGAGCCCAGGAGGTTGAGGCTGCAGTAAGCTATGATCATGCCACTGCACTCCAGCCTGGGTGACAGAGCAAGACTCTGTCTCTAAAAATAAATAAACACATAAATAAATAGAGATGAAAAACACTCTGCTCAATATGGCATTTATACAGACATGATGGAGAACACAATAATTCTTGTGTTCATTATTATGGGGCTATTAGCACATACAATAGAGATGATTGAAAGTTACAGATATATATTATAATGACTTTGTCCCTTTGCATTTTAGAGTTTTAGAAACAGAGATCTATAGTACTAAATCTTTTAGGAGTCTAACCGTGTCTTATCTGGTGTATCTAAATGGACATGTACTATCAGTTGTCTTAGATTAAGTTCCCTGGAAAACAGACACTGAGACACTGAGATCCGTGTGCAAGAAGTAGCAGGGAGTGCTCTCAGAACAGTGCCTGTCAGGGAGTAAAGGAAGCAGGTTGGGACGAAGAAAGAAGTTGAACTTGAAGCAGTTGACACAGAGGCTTCACCCCATTTAAAAGGGATGGAGCTGGTTTAACTCTATAGCGTTTTCCAGAATTAGGGCATGAGCCAAGGCAAGGCATCTGGGTTTGTGCACATACAAAGCAGTCGTTGGACGTGGACTTTCATTGTCAATGGGTTATCAGCCTGGATGAGGCAGCTCCTTCTGGCTCAGGGCAAGTCTCAGCTCTGAGTGGCCAGCAGACCATGGAATGGGTGCCTGCAGCCTGAAGTAGAAACCATGGCACCTACCATATTAGTTTCTATAAAATACTTTCTCTTAGGTAGAAGAATATTTCTTGATGTTATGTTTTTCTCCTAAAGAATGATATCTGTTAACATTAGGCAGTGAATCATGTTATACTGAAGGAGATCTTGTTACGGCTGTCTGAGAATAGTATAGAGAGGAAGAAAATAAGATTAAAAAAATTAAATTACCACTCTCCTTGGGCAGATTATCCTAATAGATATGTCTCTAAATATTCAATAATCTGTTATTTATTTTCCTATACCATTTGTAATAATTTACTATAATATCTGACCCAATGACCTGAAAGAGTTCATGCAGCTCCAAATAAGCCTAGTTTTCACTAGGCAATGGCTTAGGCTTGATAATTGCAGTGCTAATGTTGGGATTGGTTTCCTTGGGACTCTCGGCCTTATCAATGAAAATGGAGGTGATGTGTGGTCTCTCATGTACACCTGTCAGTATCGTTATTCTATAGCTGTGAATAAAATAATGCTATATTCTGGAATATTTTGAATATATTTACCTGTCGGTGATAAGAAGTGGGTTAAAGACAAGTAGATTATTAGAACTCATAAGAAATTAAAACAGCTGTTTAATTTCAAATCTGGCAAATCTCACAATGGTTTTCTTTCCTCAACAAAATAGGAGAAAATCCAGTGGAGGATTGTGGTCCCATGTTAGCTTCTGCACAACATTCACATTGTGATTAGTCTGTCCTTCTGGGACTTTCCTCCCTCAGCTCTCAATACACCAGTTCCTTCCTGATTCTCCTTCTCCATTCTGATGGCTCCTCCAGCCCCTGAGAGGGCTTTTCTTTCTCTCTGCACTTCTTATGCATAAATGTCTCCTGGTTTTGTTGTCATGTCTCTTCTTCACTCGTATTACACTGGTCCAGGGCGATGTAATCTATTTTTATAGCTTAAATCTACTGACATTTTGGTGATGTCTAAATATGTTTCGTCAAAGTTTCAGACCTATAAATCCAATTACCTTCTGGACATCGTCACTGCATGTTCTACAGACATCTCAATGTGAAAAAGGACATACAAACAAATAATATTATAATCCTCCATTATTCTCTACCTTGGTGGATATCATTACCATTTATGTGATAGTCCCAGCTGTTCAAGTAAGAAAACAAAATTAACCTTGACTCCATCTCTCCCTCCACAAAGCTGTTATCTAATCAATCTTCAGACACTGTTGATTCTATCTCCTTATTATCTCTTAAAACAATCCTCTCACTATTTACACTGCTACTATTTCAGTTTTACCATTTCCACTACATTTCTGCACCAACTACCATTTTTTTCATTGAAAGTGTTCCTTCTTTCAATAATTTTTAAGAAGATGAAACAAATATAATTCTCTTTACAGTTGATGGAAAAGTTTCATCGGAGGAAGAAATAGTTTTTATGGAAATAAGCCTTGGTATGCCTGCTTGGGGGCAGCAGAATCACACCAGGCCAGGGAGGCAGGAACCTGACATCAGAGCATGGATGTGAACACATTGTTCTGTCTGATAGAGAGGAAGCCTTTCACAGCTCTCAAGGCTATTCCAAGAAGTGTGGAAGTTTCAGTGGTACAATGGGACAAAGGAGACCAAGGAGCAAGAAATAAGTGAATGGCCAAAGTGAATGGCCAACGGGCATTTTGAAAAAAAAAAAGAAAGCTTCCTATTGCCATCAATTTGCATCATGGGGATATAACCCTTTCTATTAGATTGGTAATGGCAAAAACCACAACTACTTTTGTGCTAAGCTAATACGTCTTCCCTAAGAAATCTTCGGTGTAGCTTTCAAGACAAAATGATCAAATATATAAAACAAAACAAAACAAAAATCTAAAAAACAAAAGACTTGGTATTAATAAAAAAAATTGTGTGTGTGTGTTTGAAACTGAAAGAGAAAACTGGACTTCCTTTTAGGATTGATGTTGAAAGAAATCAGAAGCTTCAGAGACTGAGGAGGCCAGGAAACAAAATGTCCCTGGACATTAGCAGAATTGCTGCAGGATTTTTTTCTAAGCTCCTGTAAGTTTGTAGTTGCAATAAACTCCTGTTAACAAAAGACAGAATAACAAGAGAAAAACAAATTTATTGACCTGTGTATTTCATGTTTACATGGGAGACCCCCCGCAAAATTAGTAGTTATCAAAGAGGTGGCTTTGAATTCCAGCTTATATAGCATCTTCAACAAAGTAAAGTTTTAGAGAAGTGGCAAGACAAAGGAAAAGGGCTTTGAGTCTCTACAGCAGCAATTTGGAGGAAGGAAAAAAACTGGCAGATTAAAGGCTGGTTAGTAGAGCTTCTTCTTCTTTTTTTTTTTTTTTGAGATGGAGTCTTTCCCTGTCACCTAGGCTGGAGTGCAGTGGCGTGATCTCGTCTCACTGCAAGCTCCGCCTCCTGGGTTCACGCCATTCTTCTGCCTCAGCCTCCTGAGTAACTGAGACTACAGTCACCTGCCACGACGCCTGGCTAATTTTTTTGTATTTTTAGTAGAAACATGGGGTTTCACCATGTTAGCAAGGATGGTCTCGATCTCCTGACCTTGTGATCTGCCCGCCTCAGCCTCCCAAAGTGCTGGGATTACAGGCGTGAGCCACTGCGCCTGGCCAGTAAAGCTTCTTAATACAAGTTTCTCTGGTATCATCTCTGGGCTGATAAGGGTCCAAAGCTATCTTCATCGGTTAACTTTTGTTCTCCCTGATAAAAAAGGAGAGGCACAATAACTTTTGTCTTTATAAGTCTGTGCTCTGCTTTTGGGCAAACAGAGAAAGGGCAGAGAGCTGTCCTGTATCTGCTTCCTCTTGTCTTCAGCTCAACAACCCTTCAAATTTTGGGGTGGCATATTTTTGTCTCCCACTACTCTTTGGGAAGAACATGGATTTTGTGGGGTAGAGGAGGTGGTTCAAGGGGATTTCTATTGTGTAGTTAGGCAGAGTCAATGCTGCTGACACCTGAGTTACACTTTGGTCACATAGTCAGAGCCATTGTGCTTTCTAAAGCACAAATACATCTTTTACAAAAATCTTCATTGACTCCCTGAAGTGTCAGGATAGAATCTAAATTTCTTATCAGTGAACACATGATCGGCTTTCTGTGCCACTGTCTCTTGCCATTTTCTCTTCAATCTCTAAACTGTCATTAGGTGTAGCTAATGGACATGTCCTAAACTTGATTCTCTGTGCACAGACGCCCACCTCCTCTTCTTTGTCTTGATAAGGCCATCTTTTGATAAATTGAAAAATGTTTTTCCTATCCTTTCACTCTTCCTGTGCCCTTCCTCCTTTTTTTATTCACCTGATACGTGAAACGTCTTCTACTAATTCATCAAATTGGAAGTTAGAGGAAGTGGATTTTCATTTCTTTGAATAACATTTCATTGCATATGTGTCAAAATATCTGAATGGATATGTAACAAAACACACATCAGTGACGTGAGCTGGAGAAAATAACATTCATTGGGATTCTTGGGGGAAGCACATGTTTGGAAGAAACTCAGTAAGTATGCTTATGTAATTAGGATGGTACCTAAGTAATCAAACTCTAATTATGTATATTTGAAAAGACAATTACAACGCAACGTGGAAGTTATGTTGGAAAGGGTTTGCAGGAGGTCTTAAGGGATTACATAAAAAGGACCTTGACCTATTTTTAGAGGCCACTATTTTTGAACCCTAGGCCCCTGGATCCACAGGACACCGGAAGTTATCTTCTGTATTTGCAGAAGCCAATAGAAACAACTCATTTAGTATGGCAAAGCTGCCCATGCTAATTAAAATGTCAAGTTTTTTGCTTTAGCCTGGAATTATAATTAGCACACTCTGGAAATATTAGTTATCCCAGGCTGATTAGAAGCTTTGATCAGTAGTTATATCTTTGATGAATAAGACTCAACAAATGAATTAATTTACTTAAATGAAGTTTGGTAAATAGAAAAATCTTTGAAAACATGAGGTCTCTGTGGAAATACAAGAAAAAAGGTGTCTAGTGCCAGGAAAAGCTCAGAAAATCTGTACTTAAGAACCTTCTTTGTACCTTGAGAGCCAGATAAAGAATGGCATTTGTTTATATGATAGTAATTTGCACATTTCAGCTGGGCTTTGCCTTTCCCAGAGTGGATTTGGTCCCCTTTCCACATTTGGCTCATTCCAAAGCAGTGAGGCAAACCTGCACAAGCAAATACTTTACCCCCATCGAAATGTTAGCTTCCCCAATCCTAATCCATAGAATAACCCTGTTTCCATTACACTGAGCAGCAACTCAAGGGAGACCTGTCTGGTTAGCTTGCATTTTGTACTTGATGAACTTGGCAGTATGGTCAAGCTGCAAGAGAGTGCAAAAAGAAGAGATTTATCTGCTTTGTTTAACACAGAGGAGACTTAACTGCTTGGTTTATCTGCTTGCCATCACTATTAAGATGGATGAGAGTCAATTGTGTTGGGGCAGTAACTATACCTTCTGCACCTGGGCCAGCAGTGACAGCCCCACTAACGTTGACATATTTATGAACACTCAGTTGTGTCCAGAATGTGACAATTTTTCTACCCAATCCCTTCAGTGTAGTTAAAACACAGACTTCAATAATAAATATAGAAATGTAGAGAAGGAGGATGTGAGGACTAGAAGGTTTTGGAGGTACCATTGAGGGGTCAGCTTTCACTTCCCTATGTGACCTGGGCAAGTCATCTCTCCCAGGCCTGCTTTCTTCTTCTATGAAGTGGGAATTCTAACAGCTATTTTGTTTTAAATTAATTTAGGTAAAGTCCCTTAGAGATAGACAGATGCTTTCTTAATATGTGAGCTTGCCTGACTGTGCCCAACTGCCATATTAAAAATACCCACCCCCAACTCTCCTGGGCTCACTCTGTAGCTTCTCCTCATACACAGATATCCGCTCATTTCTCTAAGGAGAATGCCTACTTCTTAGACTTCTATTATGACTGCTGTGATAAAGTGTAATTTCAAATTAATATTTATCTGTTTTTTGTTTCTCTGATTTAAGGAAAACCTGTCTATTTTATCATCCTCCTGGTGAGTTCCATTTGCTTCTCTGCAGAGTGCAGGTGCAACTTTCATTTGTGACAATGGGAGCTCTTTCTTTGAAATCAATTGAAGGGAACCCCAGCTGGGGAAGAGAAGAGCATCAGGGAAAAAACAAAAGTAGAGACATTTGCTCTGCAAAATATTCCAGGCCCTTTGGCTCTTCCTCGGGCACTCCCTTGTGTGGGGATGGCCCTCAGAGTGGGGCCAAAGTGGGAACAATCTCCCGGATCCTTTGGCCTTAGGACACTTTGAAATTTTTTGCTATAATTTTCCATAAAATAATACACTTCCACAGCGGATGGTAAAATCTTTAAAATGGTTTCACATCGATTATCTTGTGTCTTCTAGCAGCTCTTTGAAAGGAGACATGAAATTCTGGAGCTGAGACATAGCTGGAGGTCATTTAGGTTAATATTTTTCTCTTGCAGCACAGGAAGCCCACCCTAGAGACGTTAACAGGTAAAGATCTGGGACCAGAATCACCTCTCCCTAGTTCTGATTCTGTGCCCTTTATTGAACAACACAGCCTTATCACCTAAACAATTCCTCCCTCGCTCTACTTCCCATTAGGGAAAGGCACATTCTGACTTCTAGAGTTTGTTCTAAATTTTTTGCAGGCAATGGAACTGAGAGTTTTAAATTTCTTCCATATATAAAAACAAGGTTTTGATTAAGCAGTTCTTACTCCAGGGTGTTCTGTCTTTTGACTGTGTTCCAGTGGTACTTTACCTAACCCAATTGAACCTTCAGTTCCTCATTTGTATCCTGAAGATGGGAAAATTATTTACTACTAGGGGAATGCGAGGAGGATAGGTTTAGTAAACTGCCACTCATTCCAATTCCCCGTGGAGGTTTCTGACCAAGACATTTATACAATAAGGAAAAATAGCCAAAATGGGAACTAAGGAGCCGCTTTGTGGGTCAGAGGGGTACGGAGACAGGACGCAGGTGGCAGTGTATGGAGCTGCCTACCCAAACTTGCTGACCTCAGGGAGCAGTTGTAAGGTTTGATTGCATTAATGCAGGTAAACTTCTGAGGATATGGTAAGGGCCCACCACAGTTTAGCTGTTATTAATACCTTGTGCTCCTTATTTTCTAGAGAATTGGGATAACACTCCAAGATTAATCCCATCATTCAGGGAGTACAAATATTTGATTCACACTGTGAAAGTGAGTGCATAGATAAGATGAAATCTGTTTTTTTTTTTTTTTTTTTTTTTGAGATGGAGTCTCGCTCTGTCACCCAGGCTGGAGTGTAGTGGCGTGACCTTGGCTCACTGCAAGCTCCACCTCCTGGGTTCCTGCCATTCTCCTGCCTCAGCTTCCCGAGTAGCTGGGACTACAGGCGCCTGCCACCATGCCCAGCTAATTTTTTATATTTTTAGTAGAGACGGGGTTTCACCGTGTTAGCCAGGATGGTCTTGATCTCCTGACCTCGTGATCCGCCCAGCTTGGCCTCCCAAAGTGCTGGGATTACAGGCATGAGCCACCACGCCCGGCCCCAAGATGAAATCTTTTCATTTTCTGCCAAAGGTCCAGTTTTGATGGGCAGAAATGAAATGAAGGTGCAGGAATCTTTTCATTTTTATAGGTTGATACTAAGATAAGTCATCCATCGACATCTACAGTTTTAGCAGGTTTGCACTCAATAATAGTTTGGGTTTTTATTTCAGGAACTCTTTGAAAGGGCTTATGTCATGTTCTTCTCAGTGCCTTTGTACTAAAACACCTATTTTGTGTGTCTCTGGTTGATAATTCTAGGTTGGTAGAAAACTCTGCTTCCAATCAGAGCTATTAATGCACTGACTTTAAGGTGCTCAAGTACTCTGTTAAGTTTTAGACATTTATTAAAAGATTAGGAGTTTCATGGCTCCACACATTTTCCCAATCTTGCCATCAAAGCAGCATGGAAAGAAATCTCTAAGAACACATTACTGGGGCCAGATCACTGGGGTTCAATCAAAGCTCCACCACTTCCTTGCTCAGAAGTCGTTGGCTAGTTACTTAATCTATGTTTACTTTAGTTTTCCTATCTGTAAAATGGAGGTAGTAATAGCATAACCTGATAAGATTAAATGAGTTAACATTCATGAAGCACTTAGAGAAGTGCGTAATGCTCATAGTAAACATTATGTAACTGTTTACTGCTCCTATTAATTTATATCTAAAAACAGTTAAGATCCTTCTCCATAATTCTCTATGGGAACCAGGTAATTTATACAACATGCTGTTACCTTAATTCCATGTTCTTTAGCAACATGGGCTTGAGTCTTTGTATACATCATTGTTGAAAAGATGCTATAAGCTACAAGGAAATAACAGCAGTTTTGGAAAAGAATAAAATAAAGAATAAGAAAAGAGAAAATAATGTAGTTGAAGAGTCAAGGAAGGCCTAAGACCCAGGACTTATTTCATTTTTTTTCATGTAAAGTCCCAGTATGTGCAGGCTATCAGAGGAGCATGACATGTCAGAACTAGATTCTGAGACTAGAAATATCCTGGAGGTCAACACATCTATGTGCAATTGGACTGAACTGAAACCATCCAGGTAACAGTCAAATCTATTTTCATTTTTAGAACAATAGCTTGTCTATTCTTGTGTTGTATAAAGTTTTACTAACCACTAAATAGAGAGATTCCACGTGATGTTTTCTTAAATGCTTTTTATTAATTTACTCCTATTTGCTCATCTGTGAAAATAAAAGACTCCTGTTTAGCACCAAAACCATACATGTTTTTATATTCTTGAGTTCTAATTACTTCACTCACCTTTGGACTAAGAATCTTTATTCCAGCACAAGTTTATTTTTAGATGAATAATGCTATTATTCCTCAGAGATTATTCATTTACTTTGGATTCCAGTCTGTCTCAAGAAATGGAATATCAAATGCTGAAGGTATCAGCAATGTAAAATGTGTCATTGATTAGGCTGTTTATTAGTTACCAGAGCCAGGCATAGTGGTTAAGTACTTGGTCTTGGGAGTCAGATGTATGAGTTTCAAACTCAACAGTTGAGTGATACTAAATAACTAGGTTGTGTGGCTCTGTTTTCTCATGTCACAATGGCGATAAGACCGCCAAATGAGATAGAAAGGAGAAGTCTCTGTACAACGCCTGGCACAAAGTGAGCATTTCTCATCAGCAGGAAGGCTAAACACAAACCCACCTGTGTCCCTTCCCTGCTGAATCTGCCTTCAATGGCTTCTCATTGCTGTTGGAATTACCACCAAACTCGTTTCTGTGGCCTACAAGCCCCCGTGTACTCTAGACCCTGCTCACTTGCTTTGGTCATCCTAGTCTACTGTGTTTCACTGGATGACTCTCTGTTGCTGCAACAACCTCTTTCTTTCTTGCCTCAGGAATTGGCCATTTTCTCTACTTGGAAAGCTTTTATTCCTGCTCTTAATATGATAGGATCTTTCTCACCTTCATGCATAACATCTTTCTGTTTCCTTCGATGCCTACCTTACAATCTGTAATCCATATTTACTTGTTTACTTGCTTACGTTTGTCTCTTGCTTCTCTTGTGATGATTCATAGAGGTAGGAATCTTCTCTACCTTGTTCATTGTTGTATCTTCAGCACCAAGAAGAGTGTCTTGAACATAATAAGGACTCAGTAATAATCTCAAATAAATATTTTTAGAGTATTTAATATTCAGTAAATAATATTTTTAATTTGTTAAATATTATATTATAATTTCTTACATTAAAATATCTCATTCTTTGTCATAATATTGTAGGATTATCTACACAATAATTGGAACACAATAAAATGCCTCCTTGCTATTGTAACAATTCACAGTGAGACTTATTTCCAAGGCTGTTAGGAAAAGCTAAGGATGGAAACTCTTGGCTGGGCAACTATTTGAGTTAGATTTAAGCAATCTGAACTTCCAAAGCACATGAGTAATCTGGTCAGATAAGGTTACCAATTATATTTCTAATGATATCTAGAACCAAGTGGTGCCATAATATTTCTAACGGTATTTAGAACCAGGTGATGCCAATAATTTGGCATGCATAGATACAACTAAGTATTTATGCATTAGCTGAGTACTTGCTGGGCTTATTTTATGCTTATTTTTAGTAAGTGTATTTAACTAAAGAGGCAAGTGAATTTATATGCTGTGTTTAAGGTTTAATTATGGTGCCTAAATACTAGATTTTTTTTAGGGTGTGATATAGAGGCAAGAGAATTACAGACAGCTTTAGACTTAAAAGAGCAATGATTTACTTCCAGCATTGCCATTTACGAGCTGCATGAACTAAGATAAGTCACATCATCTCTTGAAGTCTCAGCTTTCTCATCTATACAAGTAGGATACATATCATAAAATTGTTATAGGAATTAAACTGAATAATGGATGGAGATGTTCTTGGCACACAGTAGTTTTCCTTTAGTAAGGTGACAGAGGAAAACTGGTGGGTTTGACTCTGCATTTCTTACTAATGGCAAGTTTTCCTCTTTTATTGTAATGCCTTGCATGTTGTTTTTCATTTGACTACAAACTACCTCTTGTCCAAGGAAATAAAACAAAGCTCAAACACCATATAGAAACAAAAATAATTTATTAGTTTTTATTGCATCAGTGTGACCTTTGGAAACTGACTAAAGCCCAGTTAACTTCAGAACTGATGTAATTCTTTGGATAACAAACAAATCTATTAATTAATGCTGTGGAGATTTTCTGCTGTAAGAGAATGGAGTAAGCTCTGTACATGAGATAGGACACTCTAGAATTATCCCCTGAGCTTTCATCCACCTAGAGATTTCAATATTGTTTTCAAAGCCAAATGATTTGTATGCCTTGATATTTGCCTATAGACTTACCTCTTGTTTTCCCTGCCCCTTTAGCGTAGCTTAGGGATTTTTCATTTTTGTGTGCATAAGACGACTGTGCAGAATTGTGTATGTTATTCATTTATATTATGATTTAGGTAAATTCAAGGGATTTTTCAAGGGCAGCTATGATTATACACCATTATGGCCTTACCTTCTGAGAGGTAATAATTAACTTGCTCAACCCTGATCTTCTAAAAGTTGGCCTTCTATTAAAAAAATTGTTCTTCCAGGTCACTGTGCCAATCTAAAAAAAAAAAAAAAACTGTTCTTCCATGAATTTCCATGCAAACCATTTTGGATTGATGCTTAAGATGATCAATCCTAGTCAACTGCCAGTAGGGACATCAGCCTCCTATTCCCAGACCATCATGTTAGGAAGATGGTAGACTACTTTCAACACTGAATGCTTATGATGGAAATACAATTTTGCAGCCAAGGGTCTGTCAATTCATATTGCTATTGTATATTGGCCTTTGAACAACCAGAGAAATGGCATGCTTCTCTAATCATGCAGTGTAAGATTCTTATATCCCAATGGTTGGGGGTCCCTCTCATAGGATCCGATCTTTAGGCCTGCTAGATTTCTTTTATTATTATTATTATTATTATTATTATACTTTAAGTTTTAGGGTACATGTGCACAATGTGTAGGTTAGTTACATATGTATACATGTGCCATGTTGGTGTGCTGCACCCATTAACTCGTCATTTAGCATTAGGTATATTTCCTAATGCTATCCCTCCCCCCTCCCCCCACCCCTCAACAGTCCCCAGAGTGTGATGTTCCCCTTCCTGTGTCCATGTGTTCTCATTGTTCAATTCCTACCTATGCGTGAGAACATGCTGTGTTTGGTTTTTTGTCCTTGCGATAGTTTACTGAGAATGATGATTTCCAATTTCATCCATGTCCCTACAAAGGACATGAACTCATCCTTTTTTATGGCTGCATAGTATTCCAGGTGTATATGTGCCACATTTTCTTAATCCAGTCTATCATTGTTGGACATTTGGATTGGTTCCAAGTCTTTGCTATTGTGAATAGTGCCGCAATAAACATACGTGTGCATGTGTCTTTATAGCAGCATGATTTATAGTCCTTTGGGTATATACCCAGTAATGGGATGGCTGGGTCAAATGGTATTTCTAGTTCTAGATCCCTGAGGAATCGCCACACTGACTTCCACAATGGTTTAACTAGTTTACAGTCCCACCAACAGTGTAAAAGTGTTCCTATTTCTCCACATCCTCTCCAGCACCTGTTGTTTCCTGACTTTTTAATGATCACCATTCTAACTGGTGTGAGATGGTATCTCATTGTGGTTTTGATTTGCATTTCTCTGATGGCCAGTGATGGTGAGCATTTTTTCATGTGTTTTTTGGCTGCATAAATGTCTTCTTTTGAGAAGTGTCTGTTCATGTCCTTTGCCCACTTTTTGATGGGGTTGTTTGTTTTTTTCTTGTAAATTTGTTGGAGTTCATTGTAGATCCTGGATATTAGCCCTTTGTCAGATGAGTAGGTTGCGAAAATTTTCTCCCTTTCTGTAGGTTGCCTGTTCACTCTGATGGTAGTTTCTTTCACTGTGCAGAAGCTCTTTAGTTTAATTAGATCCCATTTGTCAATTTTGTCTTTTGTTGCCATTGCTTTTGGTGTTTTAGACATGAAGTCCTTGCCCATGCCTATGTCCTGAATGGTAATGCCTAGGTTTTCTTCTAGGGTTTTTATGGTTTTAGGTCTAACATTTAAGTCTTTAATCCATCTTGAAATAATTTTTGTATAAGGTGTAAGGAAGGGATCCAGTTTCAGCTTTCTACATATGGCTAGCCAGTTTTCCCAGCACCATTTATTAAATAGGGAATCCTTTCCCCCTTGCTTGTTTTTCTCAGGTTTGTCAAAGATCAGATAGTTGTAGATAAGCGGTGTTATTTCTGAGGGCTCTGTTCTGGTCCATTGATCTATAGCTCTGTTTTGGTACCAGTACCATGCTGTTTTGGTTACTGTAGCCTTGTATTATAGTTTGAAGTCAGGTAGCGTGATGCCTCCAGCTTTGTTCTTTTTGCTTAGGATTGACTTGGCAATGCGGGCTCTTTTTTGGTTCCATATGAACTTTAAAGTAGTTTTTTCCAATTCTGTGAAGAAAGTTATTGGTAGCTTGATGGGGATGGTATTGAATCTATAAATTACCTTGGGCAGTATGGCCATTTTCACGATATTGATTCTTCCTACCCATGAGCATGGAATGTTCTTCCATTTGTTTGTATCCTCTTTTATTTCATTGAGCAGTGGTTTGTAGTTCTCCTTGAAGAGCTCCTTCACTTCCCTTGTAAGTTGGATTCCTAGGTATTTTATTCTCTTTGAAGCAATTGTGAAGCATTCCCTTTGAAAACTGGCACGAGACAGGGATGCCCTCTCTCACCACTCCTATTCAACATAGTGTTGGAAGTTCTGGCCAGGGCAATTAGGCAGGAGAAGGAAATAAAGGGTATTCAATTAGGAAAAGAGGAAGTCAAATTGTCCGTGTTTGCAGATGACATGATTGTATATCTAGGCGTGCTAGATTTCTATGTGCAGCCCTAGCAGGTCTGGTAAATGGGATGACTGGATATTGGCACTGCTTTTGTGATACTCATTGACTTAGGGTACAAATTTCTTCATAAGACATTACTGTATTAACTTCTCATCATCTCTCCCCCTCCAGCCCACTAAAATCATGATAAATGAAATAGTAAGTATAAATGGATTCTACCCATTTGTAAATTTCATTTTAAAAATTTTGAAGATAGATAAAAAATGTTCTGCTATTTCCTTGATCTCTTTTCCAACAGGATTAGAAAGTGGTTAAGGAAGATTTAAGACTGAAATATTAAATCTTGTTTTTTCAGCTTCTAGTGCCTTTCTGTCTACGTTGCTATATTATTAAAATCCAGTCCACCTTATCTCTATCATGTAATTAGGTTTTGTTGGATCAAAGTAGTGGTAACAACAACAACAACAATTTGAACACCATTTTCCAAGTACTTGTCACTAGCCCTTCAAAATGTTATCTTATTTAATTCTCATAACTACCCTCAGAAGAACCTGTTACTATCTGTGTTTCGTAAGTGAGTAAACTGAAACTCAGAGAGGGCAAGGAACTTGTCCATGGATACATAGCAAATAGATGGTCAGTCTTTGAATTAAACCCAAATCTGTCTGACTCCAAATCCAAAGCTCTAAAAAAACATGATCGCTTTTCCACTCTGTAGTAAAAGCATTACCCAGATCTGCCATCTCCCCCAAATCTCTATGTCTCTTGTCCTCAATATTTTGCGAAGCCTACTTCATATAATGAAGCTTATGTTTTATTTTTTCTTTAAATATTTGAGTCATTGCCTATGTAGTTACTGATCAAATGTTTTTTTTCCATAGGAACGTTATATCTTAATACTTCAGTCATACAACAGAACTATCATCAGCAATAAATTTATTTATGAGTTCACTTACAAAAAAATTTCTCAAAGCATTAATTTAAGATACACTTTTTTATATACTTTAAATTCTGGGATACATGTACAGAACGTGCAGGTTTGTTACATAGGCATACACGTGCCATGGTGGTTTGCTGCAGCCATGAACCCATCATCTACATTAGGTATTTCTCCTAATGCTATCCCTCCCCTAGTCCCACACCCCCAAAAGGCCCCTAATAGGATTGGTTTATCTGATTTCTCTGCTTGCTATACTTTTGAAGCAGCAGACTAGATGTGAAAGCACATTGAGGAAGGCTGGAAGTGGTAGATGACAACTCTTTTATCCTACTCAAAATAAAAGTTTATTTCAGTTTTTATATTTTCTCGACAAGTGAGGAAGGTAACAGAAAAAAATAACAGAAGCTGACACAAAAATGTAAATTAGGCAAATAAGTAAATAGTTCTGTCAATCTCAGGGGACCCTAGGGTGTGATTATATTGTAGTACATTATAGTGTCTGCTGTTTATATTGATGATTTTGAGCCATTATGTTCCGTATATATGCTCTCTTTAAAATGGTATGCTTTGGTTATAAATTAGATTGAATAGTAAACATTTTTGTGATTGAGAGAATAAACCAAAAGTTAGAAATCCATCATTTGGAAAGACCTAGTCTCCAATGGATTCCTGCTTTGCTCTGGTAGGGATCAAACCCCATGAATATCAGAATCTACCACTTAATTTACTTCCAAAGTATTTTGGAGTAGTTAATGGATATAATGTCAGTTTTCTCTCTTTAGTTGATTTGACTGCACGTTCCTCTCTTCTCTAGAGTGGGAGTGTATGGGATTTGGAGTAGTTCAGGTAAATATGAATCCCAGCACTGTGGCCTTGGGCAGAATTTTCACCTCCCTTTACTAGAGTTTGGTAGCTACACACATATATATATATATATATGTATGTGTGTTTACATATATATGTATGTATGTGTGTACATACACATATACACAGACATATATTTGCTAAACATGTTTTTCCCACTTAGTATGGTAACTGAACTCTTCTTTTCTGTAGGAAACTCTTCATGTGACTTTGTTGAGACTGCAATACCCTCTCACTGCGTGGGTGGCACGTGACTCGTGGCACGTGACTCAGGCCTTGTCAGGGTACCCCATTCAAGTGATTGGTCCAGGTATGAGTATATGATCCAAGTCAAACCAATCCTCAAGACTTTTCTCTAGAATTACCAGGAAAAAGGCACCCTTTCACCCCACTGGGATTTCCAGCTGTAAGAATGATGTTAGCATGGAACTTTAGTGGTCATTTTTTTTACACACAGAGAGAGCCTATCTGAGAATAACACCAAAACATGGGAAAGAGAGCTGATAAATGAAGCCATAGAAATATGATGATAATCTTGAATTTGTGGACTCAGCCAGAACTGAAGACGCTGTAGACTTCCCAGGTATATGAACCAACTAAATTAAGTTGGATTTTTGGGAATTGCACCCCCAAAACTCCTTATTTGTATATTCCCTAAGCTTCGGTTTTCTAATTCATAAAATGAAGATGGGTTAATTATGCCATCGAGTAAGATTTTGATAAAACTAAGTTGTATATGTAAACTACACAGTCCACAATAAATGAACTCTGAATTCAACAGCAAACAAGCTCTCAGATTTTCTCCACAACAGACCCTCTCACTTCGGCTCCTCTCCCTGGCTCCCAGCTGATAGCTATGATTCTTGCTTTTCCTGGATGGCTCACTTCACTGTGGGCTGCTTTTCCCTAGCAGAGTTGGTCAGGTAACCTCCTCCTGCTCTTGGCAGGCACACGTTCTTAAGAAGAAATGGTCTCTGTCCTGCCGTGCACTGAAATTGGGAAAGATCTCACCTAGGGAAGACAGCAATTCTCTCAAGAATTCTTAAGAAGACCACGTTTAAAGCACCGATGAGCTGATTTTGGTCCTGGTTCAGGAACATCTGGAGGAGCAGCTGTGGATGACAAGAACGTGTTTATCTCTTTTGAAAAGAAAAAGTGGTGGACAGGCAAGGTCCTTAGGGAGTGCTGCCCGGCAAAATAGAGGTCTGTTCCCATCATCCAAATTTGAGGTGGAAAATAATTGAGTAAAAACACAGCTTGTTTTTAAATCAAATAGCCTAAAGCTTAATGAATTGGGAAGGTAGAAAAAGAGAACTGAAATTATTCAAGCCATTTGCCTTTGTGCCTCCCATCCACTGCTAATATTGTAATAGTAAGGATCTGTAAAGTCTATCAGCATTGATCTCAACATTTTCTCCACTGGCAAAACCTAAGCTTCTTCCTTATTTTAGCAAGATTAATTCCTTTGGGGTTGTATTTGGGAGATGGTATTATTGATGACTTGAAAAAGTCCCCAGAATTTACTATACCTCTTACAAGTAGGTTTTTTTTTTTCTTTCTTTCTTTTGGCAAGATTGAAAAGACTGGACAATGACTTTTTCACAAATGAATTCAGTAGCTTGGGCTTCAACCTTATAAATTTATGATCATGGCTTTTAAAAGAATTTTTTTTAAAGTGCCTGTCCTTGTATTTCCCAAAACTAGTAAAAATAAAAGTTAAGTATTTATGATACTTGGAAAAAAAAAGGAGACAAGTTGCAATTTTATAGTCTAAACTCTGACTGTAATAGCCATGCATTTTTACTCTTGCAGTCAAGTCACCGAGGGCTTTTTTTCCTTCATCATAAACAGATGAAGCTTCAAGAAAATCAAGAGGAATTGGAATCTGGTAATAAATGAACTGTAGCCATGTTACATTAATTATTATTACTCATTTTCTAATATTCCTTTGTGGGGAGACTTTACAAAAAATCAATTCTAGACTACTTATCAATGGTAGTGGAAAGGAGAAATTCAGTCTATTTTTAAGAGGGAGAAAAATCCTTGCAAAACATATGGGTTTAGCTTTATAGGAAACAGTTTCTAGACAAACATAGATGAATGATTTAACAGCAGCAGGGCATCCATTTATGTAAATACTGAACTGTGGGACTCAAAAAAAAAAACTCAAAGAAAAACATTATTAATCAGCTTGAGTTTTTCCCCCCCATCAACATTCTGAAAGAACAAACAGAACAACATTAAGGAACACTTTCAACAAGAACAGCAAGCAAGACACAGTTTAGTGTTGCCCTGGATAAAACTTTCCAGAGTTTCAGGAACCTTCTCTTAGCTATTCTTCATTTTCATGCATAATCTATGTGAAAATAGTCAAATACCAAAATGCTCTAATGTCTTAATTGTTTTCCCATTAAAATACTTCCTGTTTAACTTCCTGTTGACCCAACAATTATGCTGCGCCCCTTTATTAAATAAAAGTAGGTTTTAAAAATATACGTGATTTAGAGTATAGTTTACACACAAATATTTAAAGTGTCTTTTTTTTGTAGAAAGATAACATAAAGAGTCTTAGCTAAAGATGTTATGTTAACTAAATATACAAAGTGAAGTGCAGATTTAAGATGCTTTTCTGAATAACCTAGGCCTGAAAAACTTTCGCCTAAAATAGGCAGGACATTGGAAGAGAATAGCTTTTGTTCCTTTATTTATCACTGTAATTTTCTTCACCTAATTCAGTGTAAGTCCAAATCTGTGTAAAAGTAGCTACCCTGAGAGTCACATGACACTCTGGCACCCATTGGAAAATGTTCAGCACATCACACCTTACCATGCAGAGGGGAGAATCACATGGCTGAATCTCTCTTCAGCCAATCATTTTTGTACTCTTTTTCTTTAGATAGTTTTCATACATGAATCGAAATTCATGGCAGAGTTGAGATGAGGCAGGGAATGAAAACAAAACTGTCTACATTCTCCTAAATAATATTATTGACCATGCAGTTAATGTACTTAGATTATTAGGTGACCAATGTTAATTTGTATCTCTATTTGAATGTCTCTTACATGTCTTTGATAGTGTTAAATATTGTATTTAACTGTAGTTTTCAATGCCAAAGATGCCTTTTGCTGTATTCTTATAAATAACTAAGTATAAGTGCATTTTAAAAGTTCAGTAAACTGTAATAGGTAATTTCTCAAACACGCTTAATGTGCACTTATAAAAATGTAACCCATATTGATAAAAATTTCAATACAAATAGTTACATTAAAAATAGCTTCTTAATGAGACTATCACTTTTAGTGTTTAGTAAACTTTCTACATTAGAGATTCATATGACTTAACATTGCTAACAACAGATAATCTTAAGTGTGTGAGTATACCTGTGTGTGTTGTAGACCCCTTTAGAAAAACTAAGCATTCTAATTGGCTTAGTTTATATTACTTTTATGATTACTTTTACATTGACTCTTCACAACATTTAATAAACAATCATTTAACTGCCATTAGTAATCCTAGTTACAGGCATTTTTAGCTATTTGAGAATTTGTTATTAATGGGGTTTTGTAAACTATTACAGAGGAATTCTTTGGAGAATGAGATTACTTTTCTGTTTTTTTTTTCTTGTATGACGAAAAATAATTAGCAACTTTTCACAGTCAAATAGCTAGCTTTTTAAAAGCGTTTAAGTCATTACAGTTTGTGCACAGCTTAAAATACCATCTAAACAACATTATAATTAACAGTGGAACATTTTTAAAAATCACTCTATTTACTTGCAATCTTCTCTTTCAACAAGCTTTTTATTTTTCTGAACTTTCTTCTAATCCTGTCTATATTTTTATAATATTTTAAGCAGTTTGAATTATAAAACATGAATTTGTAAGGTATATAAATATATATACCCGTTATACATAATATATATGTATACACATATGCATTGTATTTTTAAATAATTTTTATGTTATTTATTTATTTATTTATTTATTTATTTATTTATTTATTTATTTTTGAGACAGAGTGCGACAGCCCGTGTTGGTGTGCAGTGGCGCAATCTCAGCTCACTGCAACCTCTGCCTCCTTGGTTCAAGCCATTCTCCTACCTTAGCCTTCCCAGTAGCTGGGATTATAGGTGCGTGCCACCAAGCCCGGCTTATTTTTGTATTTTTAGTAGAGGCGGGTTTCGCTATGTTGGCCAGGCTGGTCTTGGGTCTCGAATTCCTGACCTAATGATCCTCCCAATTTGGCCTCCCAATTTTTTATTATTTTTGTAGAGATGGGTTTTCCCTGTGTTGCCCAGGCTGGTCCCAAACTCCTGAGCTTAAGTGATCCTCCCACTTTGGCCTCCCAAAGTGCTGGGATTATAGGTGTGAGCCCCCACACCCGGCCTACGTTATATTGAAAGTACACTCCTATTGTTCTTACTGAGGGTTGTTGGGTTTTCAGCTTTGGTTTTTTGCAGTGCTTTAGTCTGTGCCTTTTGGATATCTACATTTATACATGAAAAATAAATGTGGGTTTTGGGACACTGACATTTTTGTTTTAAACTAGAAAGCATCTGAAAACAAAATAGCCCTTTTTGTTACTTCACCTTAAATTCTACATTTTCTGATCATAAGGATGAAGTGTGGTTTGACAAACAGGAAGTTGGATGAAAACAAGTATTGTGATTTTTTGTTCTTATGAATTTCTGCTAGTAATTGAATGTAGCCCTGAACATGGACTTATATCTATACTCTTCCTATCCTGGCTATTCTGGTGCACACTGAAGAATTTAATCATGTCAGTTGTCTGTTTCCTGAGTTTTCATTTGCAGGAAATCAAAGGAGAGAACATTAAACAGAGACATGCTCTAATCCTGACGTTAATTAGCTGTGGAGCCCAAACATGCAATTAATTAGTAGCTCGTTTTTGCCTCTACTAATAATTTTCTGCGTGTTCATTATGCATTAAGCACTGTGCCAAATACTTTACCTATGTTTTCTCCTTTAATTCTCCTAGTGAGCCTTCAGTGTAAGTCCCATTTTGCAGATAAAGAAAAAAATTTCCTAGAGATCGAGCCCTTGTCCAAAGGCACCTAACTTTACAAAGCTCTGCAGTAGAACCATGGTTTGAGTCCAGGCATTCTGACTCCATAGCAGATACATGTAACCGCTAAATTGCCTTTTACTCAAGAATAAAAAGTTTGATAAACTCTCAACTGTTGGCAGGCACAGTGGCTCATGCCTGTAATCCCAGGACTTTGGGAGGCCAAGGCAGGTGGATCACCTGAGGTCAGGAGTTTGAGACCATCCTGGCCAATATGGTGAAACCTGGTCTCTACTAAAAATACAAAAATTAGCCAGGTATGGTGGTGCACGCCTGTAGTCCCAGCTGCTCAGGAGGCTGAATCAGGATAATTGCTTGAACCCGGGAGGCAGATGTTGTAGTGAGCTGAGATTGTGCCACTGCACTCCAGCCTGGGCGACAGAGAGAGACTCCATCCCAAAACAAAAACCAACCAACAAACAAAAAACAATGAAAAAAACCTCTCAACTATTGAAAAGATCTTATTTCTGTCATTGTCCAGGGATTTAAATTTCAACATCAGGACCATTAGTCTGGTAAATGTATTCCTGAGCCTATGATAGAGGTGTCTCATTTCTTTTGACATTATGGTTTTGTGCATACAGTATATTGCATGACTCTGCATAAAACATACTGATATATCTTGTATATCAGGCCTATGATATAGTCCTTTACCATCTGCTTAAGAGATTAGATTTCTTTCTTGCAGGACCCTGGGTATATTTGGAGGAAACTGAATTCAAATATTGCTCAGTTTTCTCTGTGTAGATGACTCAAAGATTTATGAAACGAAAGAGAAGATAACACAGATGCTGCTCTTGTTATATTATTACCAAAGCACTATGGCTACGTACTTAGCATTTGCTACAAATGATGGAGCTGGCCCAATATGGTGGAGGTCTCAGGGCCTGTGTTATATGGCATGTCCAGTACCAGGAGTGACAGCAAGGTACATGTAGACCATTCCTCCCAGGGTGAGCTGATAATAGTTAAATCATTATTTGCAGCTACAGCCATCTAAGGAAACATTATCTGAGTCTCTCATGGCATCGGTGGAAAACAAAGCAATAATTTATCTCTAACTACTGAGAAGGTGGAAATGCAATATAACAATAACTAGTCCTACATAGGACATAGTTACATATTACAAAAGAGTTTACTCTCCATGAATAAGGTTTCTTTCTTTCTCTTTCTTTCTTACTCTCTCTCTCCTTCCTTCCTTCCTTCCTTCTTTCTTTCTGTTTCTTTCTTCTTTTTTTTTTTTTTTTGACAGAGTCTCACTCTGTCGCCCAGGCTGGAGTGCAGTGGCACAATCTCAGCTCACTGCAATCTCTGGCTCCCAGGTTCAAGCGATTCTCC
Source organism: Pan troglodytes (assembly GCF_028858775.2). Lineage (NCBI taxonomy): Eukaryota > Metazoa > Chordata > Mammalia > Primates > Hominidae > Pan > Pan troglodytes. Next base: position 34,169,634 of record NC_072398.2, on the reverse strand, counting down.
GGCCTCAGCCTCCTGAGTAGCTGGGATTATAGGCACTTGCCACCACACCCAGCTAATTTTTGTATTTTTTAGTAGAAATGGGGTTTCGCCATCTTGGCCAGGCTGGCCTCGAACTCCTGACCTCAGGTGATCCGCCCGCCTTGGCCTCCTAGAGTGTTGGGAATACAGGCATGAGCCACCACACCCAGCCAGATAAAGTTCTTTTTAACTAAGGACTAAAATTGGCAAAATATGTTAGTATTGCCTGGGCAAATTGTGCTTCATATTTTTTTATCTATATTGTGCTCCTTTGAGATGTTTTGCTAGTAAGTTTGTCTTTTGTGGCTGAAAGACAGGTGTCATCCAATTATATCAAAGCTAATGAACTCCCTGGAGACAACAAAATCAATTGGAAAAGCTTTCAAAATTATGGACCAATTGTCTTTCTCAAAGTGGAAGTTTTTCAAAAAATAACTAATGAAGAGGTGTTCGCTGGCTAGAAATGGAATAAATTTAACTAGAAATAACAATATAAATTTCTTAAAATATCCTCAAGATATGCTGCATTTAGATATTATTAATTTCCATTGTGATTAATCTCTCTGCTTGGTTCTGTTTACACAACTTAAAAATGTGTCTACCTGAGGGATCATGATAATTATCCCAGAACCATCTGCCCTTTTGTGTCTTCAGCGTCAGACAATGGCATGCCTTAGCATTTTAAGTTATTTAATTTCTAATTAATGAGAAAATTTGAAAACCAACATAGATTGTATAGTACATTTTATACTTCAAATAACAGTATACATAATTATGGAACAAAGTTTTCAATGTCTCAAGAATGTGAACACCCAGGGCAAAAGAAAATCAAATAAAAACATTAACCTCTTGTGGAGAGACCTCGCTAAGAAACAATCTAAGAATTTATTATGTGATTCATGAAAGATTTACTGTGAATTGTCAATTTGACTTAATATGTACAGGGAACATGGCACTGGGTTACAAAGGAGGGGGTTAGGAGGCACTCGACATTAAGATTATAAGAAATACTATAGGCCAGGTGTGGTAACTCATGCCTGTAATCCCAGCACTTCAGGAGGCCGAGGCAGGCAGATCACGAGGTCAGGAGTTTGAGACCAGGCTGGCCAACATGGTCAAACCCCATCTCTACTAAAAATACAAAAGTTAGCTGGGCTGGGTGTGGTGGCACTTGCCTGTAGTCTCAGCTACTTGGGAGGCTGAGGCAGAAGAATCACTTGAACCCGGGAGGCAGAGGTTGCAGTGAGCCGAGATCGTGCCACTGTACTCCAGCCTGGGTGACAGAGCGAGACTCCATCTCAAAAAAAAAAAAAAATTGTGCTTGCTCACAAGTAGCCTATCATTTTCAGGTCAGCAATTGAAATATTGGCAAAACACAATGAAACATTGTTTCACATATAAAGCTGAAATCACAAACTATTAAATGTGGCATTTACTTCACAATAGTGTTGCATTAACTTGTGAACAATTTCTTCCTTGGTATCTCTTATGACTAGTAGCAGGGATGTGTGAAACCACATCAAGGTAAGATACTAAAGTTGTCTTGGTAAAGTCTTCAGCTTTAGGTAGCTCTTGAACTGGCTTAGGTTGACTGGGAAGCAATCAAACAGGTGAGTAAGTAGTTTAATTTACTAGACAGTGTGACTGAAACAAGGACTATATTTCTCTCTCTTCTCTCTCTTTCTCTCTCTCTCTCACTTCCCCCAATGATTATTATTGAGCCATCCATATTTTGTTGTATAGAAATATATTTTATCTAGATCAACATGGATTCAATACAGATATATCCATTGTCAACATTTCCTTTCTCTTCATTTTCCCTCTAATTTAGACCTAAAACTTTGGCTTAGCTATAGGAAAATGGGTTTGGCTATAGAAAAGAAAGTGTTTTCATATTCCTTCCATGTCCATGTTTGAAAATGAAGTCTAGTATATAATAGAGTGAAAAATACCCTAGATTGCATATTGGTGGTATAGGTTCTAATTTCAGGTTTCCTTACAAGTAGCCACTAATTAGCAGGGTGACTATGGAAAAGTTGCATAACCACTTTTTGGTGTGGGTTTGTAGAATCGAGGAGGTTTAATCAGGTAACTTCTAAGGCTTCTATCACTGCTGTGATCTGTGCCTTTATGCATTTATCAGGCTAGTCCTCTGATAGACTTCATTGACAATTGGACATTGCCTTTGTCCTCAAGGCATATATAATCTAATCACAGTAGGAAGATAGGATTGATATCACTAGGCTATTAGAAAAAATATACAAATCCAACTGATCCATTTTTATTCTCATCTTGTTTTATTTTCCATGGGCTTTGTAAAGAGCTGTCTCTTCCTTTTTTTGAAAACACTGTACTTGTGGCTCCCAGGACACCAGAATCTCCCAGCTTTTCTCCTACATCAGTCTCCTTCTCATTTCTTTGCTTCTTTACATTGCTAAATATTTTTATTGCCTTGTCTTCTATTTTTGTTTGCATACTTTCTCTATATATAATCTTATTGGTATTCATGCCTTTAAATGTTATCTATATTCTGCTGTTTGCCACATCTATAGGTTTAGATTTTTCCTTTGAGTTCTGGTTTATATTCCAAACCACTTACTTGATTGCTTCATTTCATAGAAGCTTTAATTTTAACATATTATAAACTGAACTCTTGATTTCTCTACTCTTTCCACCTGCAGTCCTCTTGGTAAATGGTAAGGCCATTTTTTTTCATTTATTCATTGGAGTCTTGATGGTTTTCCTATCAATTTATACAGATCCTCATATTTTATAAAGACTAACATTTTTTACCTGTCATATAGGCTGAAAATCTTTTTCCCTAGGCTTTTGTTTGTGGTTGTTATTTTTGTGTTTCAAATTCTAGATTTAAATTGTTCATTGAACAATGATTATCATTCACTTAAGGCAGTAGGATTAATAAATAAAAGAAGAAAAAGAGCATTATTAACAATAAAAGTAAAATAGATTTTTAAAATTATTAAGTAGCATGTCTTGCTTATTAGCAAAATATTTAAATGAATCCAATGTTGTAGAACACAAAGTGAAACTGATACTTTAAATTCTTCTTGGTAGTTTAAACTTGCTCAACACTGTTAGAAAAATTGTTATTGTTAGGCATCAAAATTTTAATAGTTACTACCTTTATTTAGAAATCCTTTCTCTGAGAATTTATTTGTAAGAAGAAAATTTTGGAAAAACATAATATTTTATATTAGAAAATCATGATTGCCTTATTTAACATATGGGAAAAGCTAAAGCAATCTAAATGACTAGCTGTAGAGGAGTGGTTGCTTCTCAGCTTCTATGGGATATTATGTAGTCATTACATCTAATTTTGAAGTCTTTGTAGGACCATTAAAAATGATTAATTCAGGTGTTGGCACAACCTGAATAAAGTAGGTGTAAGAGTTCCCTTGGTTGATCATGGATGACTACCGTGAGTCCTTCACTGTAAGTCTGATATGTGGTGTTATCTTTCAAGTAATCAGAGGTTTGCAGAATTAACAAGGGAGAGGAAGCCGCAGAATATAAGGAAATTTGTTATCTATTAAAACCAGAGCATCACAGTTGGGCAGTAGCTTTGAAATTTGACAGGACTGTTTTCCATGCTTGATGGCAGTTTGGTTTAAATTAGAGAGAAAGTAGACCTTAAGTCTCTGTCAGACTTAGTGTCTGAAGGCAGTGGCCACACTGGCAGCAAAACATGAACCTGGTCATGGTTGAGTCAACAGTGGTGGATGGCACTCTAGGTTTAATAGAAGGAGCTGATATCCTATTGATGATATTTGCCTCTGCAAAATATTCCAGTTGTCCTCAGATTGCTGAAGACCCTTGCAATTACTTCCAGCCCAGTCATGCCATCACCATTCAGATACTCCAGGCAATCTAATAAGCCTGGTCCCATGTTTAACAATGCAGTGTTCTGATAGGAAGGGTTCTTATATGAACTCTCTTCTAAATAACCAAAGCAGATGGATTTAGGATTATCATCCATTTGATCTCCCACGTTAAGTTTTGCAATCAAGTGGGAAGTAACTATTTCCTGATTAAGTATTTGAGCAAGTATTTTGGCATTGGCTTAGGCAGGCACTATAAGCTGGCAATCTGGATACCTCAGGATCCAGTTCTGATCTTCACACTCGTTACCTGGTTAATTCAGGAAAAATGTACTTAATTTTCTCCCTCTTTTGCTTAATTTTAAAGAATTAAATATAGCTACTATGTCTATCTAACTTTTCAGAAAAAAAAATCTTTGAAGAACATGTTACTTTAGAGGAGGAAAACGTATCTTTTCCTTCTTTCATTTTGGATTAATTGACTGGGTTAATTGGCTGGACCATGTAACAAAGGATAGATTAACAGGAGAAAAGTATACACATTTATTTAATATAAGTTTCCCATAACATGGGAGATTTCATAAGGAAATGAAGACTCAGAGGAAGAGTTAAACCTGAGTATTTTTTATGGTAGGTTTGATGAAGAGTGCAGAGTTGTGGAGAAATAGGGCTGGGTGGAAAGGGTCTGATCTAATGGTAATAAACTGGGGGAAACTCAGCAAGGCCTATTCATTCAGATTCCTCTCTGTGCCCCTGTGTCTTTGGAGGTGACTTTTCCTTTAGGATGTTCTTTTCCTTGAGGTATAGGGAGGGCACTTTGCACTTGAGATTTTTGTGGTCTGCTTCAGAGGAAGGTCGGAAAATTCTTCCTAGGTTTATGACCTGCTTGATAAAGGGGAGACCTCAGGCAAGGATGCTCAGAGAGACTTTCCTGCTTCTGCCTTTTTCTCAAATTCCTTCACCATAAAATATTCAATACACCAAGGTTTCATATTTTGGAGATGTTCTGAATCGCATCAATATTTATACTCCATATTAATATTTGGCTATAGAAAATATAAAAATTCTGTTTAAATTAAAGCCGCATAGACAATAGTATCTCCAAAATACCAGTAGTTCCAATAAACTATCTCAAGAAGATAAGAAAAGCTGGTAAAGATTGGCAAAGAAGTGAAATATTCAGAAAGAAATAGAATGAAAGCCATTATTGCTAGAGCTGGGGAAAGAAAATAACATGAGAGAAGTAGAAAATATAAATAGAATGAGATGAAGAAGAAAACCTAACATAAGAAGCCATCTATGAAATTAAAAGATACAAAAGTCAAGAAATCTAAGATTTACACCATAGGTATGCTTTCAGTGGTTATTTGCAAACCACATTCTTTTATTTGATTTCAAACCAGCCTAATTCAAAATAACTGACATAACATCAAAAGAAATTTCCTTCAGTGTTGGTTGGCTTTCATGTAAACGTACCTATGGAGTTGGAAAATATAGGAAGTGATGGAAGAAAGGCAAGTGGCTAAGTGGACTGGCTGAATTGCTGACTCAGTGACGTATGAATGAAACAAATAATTATCCAAATGACTCTCTGTAGGATTCAATCCAGAGAGTAATCAGCTCCACTCTCTATTTCCTTCCTCTGAATAGTCCTTTCCTGTTTTGTGAGATCTGGTCCAGATGAGACGAGGCTATTTTATTTTTGTCACTTGGGGTCCTGTTTTTGTGTATACAGTCCAAATTAAATGGCCTTAAAGAAACTGATGAATTCTGTCCATGAAATACTTTAATAAAAACAGTTGCCATTTACTGAATGTTTATAAGGCACCCATCTTCTATTGTTTTAATCTTCTCGATAGTTCTGGAACTTAGGTATTATAAATTCATATTAATATTTCACATTTCATAGTTTAAAAGTGGGCTAAAAAAATTAAGCTATGACTTTTGACAAACAAGCCATGCTCATTTGGTTCCAAAAACTATGGTTTTTTTTTTTTTTTTTAAGTATGCAGTTTTTTTGGTTTGTTTTTGTTTTTTTTTTCTTTTCTTTTTTTTTGAGACGGAGTCTCGCTCTGTCACCAGGCTGGAGTGCAGTGGCGCGATCTTGGCTCACTGCAACCTCCGTCTCCTGGTTCAAGTGATTCTTTTGCCTCAGCCTCCCAAGTAGCTGGGACTACAGCCGCACACCACCATGTCCAGCTAATTTTTGTATTTCTAGTAGAGACAGGGTTTTATCATGTTGGCCAGGATGGTCTCAGTCCCTGACCTCGTGATCTGCCTGCCTTGGCCTCCCAAAGTGTTGGGATTACAGGCGTTAGCCATTGTGCCCGGCCGCAGGTTTTTTGTTTTTTGTTTTTAAAAGCTTTTCATCCTTTTGGGATTTAGCTTTGCCTGTGCAGATGCAATTTTAGCCTTTTACTAAAGAAAAGGGTGAAAAAGAGTTATTATATATGTATGGCATTTGCAGATTTTAGTACCTCCGATTTAGGAAAGAATTGTAATGATGCCACTCAATATTCCACCTACCTCTGGTAAAAGGAAGATTAGAAGATTGGAAAATTTGACATGACTTTGATGTGTTAAATGCCAAATAGTGCTGCACAGGATGAAAATTCTTTGGAAGACGACCACAAGTATAACTATTTTTGCAGGTGTTTTAGAGCAAAAATCTGTTCACTCAGTGATTCCACATTTTTGGGAAGGACTTAACTAGGAAAAATTTTACTTTGCAAGGAAGAAACGTGAAAATGCCAGAAATACAGAGGTAATTATTTTGATCAAGTGTTTATGTTACCAATTATAATGGCAAAATCAATTTTTACTTTATGGAATCATTTGTCAAAAAGCTCATGACATATTGGTAATGGCAGCAAAAGCAATTACATTTTGTTTCTTGATTAAGAAGAAAGAAAATGAGTATTACCCATTAATTAACAAAATTATGAAGAGTCTTAATTCAGATATACACTTGTTTCCTTGATGAATGCAAGGTGATTTGAGATTTGTAGAAACCTGTTGCAGTTTGGGTAAGGAAGGCCAGATTAGAAAGATGAATTTAAGCTTTGCTGGTAACACACTCAATGGAATGTAGAAAAAAATTAGGGTTTTCAAGAAGGAAAACTTTGATTTATCAGGACACATGAAGCTACTGGGGAGAAAGGATCCACGTTAGCAATTTTTCACATAGTCTTGGAATATAACCTTGTATGTGGCTGTAATCCAAATTACAAATCTGTGTTTAACCAGATGACAACTAAGGTCAAGATCTGAATCTTCTAACAGCTTGATCCAGACCTTTAGTGAGACCCTGCCAGCCTTTGAGACTTCCCTCAGCATCTGAGTTGACACAGAGAAGTATTAAATATCCTGGACTGTGTCTGAGAGTCTGCTCCTAAATAAGGCTCATTTCTTTTAAAACCATGGATTAATTTCATTAAGCATGCAAGAGTTCTTTAGAAACTTTCTTGTGTGGGCTGTAGCTCATTTTCATTACTGTGTTTTTCTCCCCCCTACCACTGCATCACTTAGGACAATTCATTAGAAAATCCAACAGAATTTATTTGAAGTAACCAATTAATCCTTTGAGATGCAACAATTAATATGCAAATTGTATCACATTAAGAATCTCAGGAGGAATGAATTAAATTGAAAAATACAACCCTTCAGAAATTAAAAAAGATATTGTTTTTCCATCTACAGATTTTCAAACTTCATTTGATTTTTCTTCTATGGTTCATTTTATTATCTCCTTGCCTAGAAGTACCAAAACAAATGACCATGCCTGTCTTAAATGCATTACATCAGGATACTAATAGAAGGATATTAAACATGATAGCCATATTGACAAAAGACCTGATGAGGCAAATAACCATATACATAAATATGAATTTGTAACAGAATAATTACATCAAAAAGTAAACAATTTTCATTGCCATTTCCTTCTTAGAAATGTTCACAGGGAAATAAAGGACTAAGGTCATTTTGAGAACATTACTAAACAGACAACCTCTTTACTCATGCAAGTAAATTCTGTGTTACAGTTAGGTTTTAAATGGGTTTCTCTGATGACTGCATAATGTCAGGGAGATATGAATATTGCCAATAAAACAACTTTTAAATAGTGTCTAAGACTCACTGAGTGCTTTCTATATACAATTTGCTATTCTAGGCCCATAGCATGTCATCTGAGCCTCACAATGGCTCTGTGAAATTGGGACTGTCATTGCAATCTTGTAACTGCCCAATGGGCTCTCCTTGCCCGCTGTCTAGGCAGAGCCAATATATCAATGCAGGGGAATTGCAATAGAGAAAGAATAATTCATGCAAATCCCAGCTGTGTGGAAGACTGGAGTTTTATTATTACTCAAATCAGTCTCCCTGAAATCTTGGGGATTGGGATTTTAAAGGATAATTTGGTGGGTAGGGGGTAGGAAAGTGGGGAGTGCTGATTAACCAATCAGAGATGAAATCATAGGGAGTTAAAGCTGTCCTCTTGCGCTGAGTCAGTTCCTGGGTGGGGTCCACAAGACCAGGGGAGCCAGTTTATCAACCTGGATGGTGCCAGTTGATTCAATGAGTGCAGGGTCTGCAAAATATCTCAAGCACTGATCTTAGGTTTTACAATAGTGAAGTTATACTGAAGAGCAATTTGGGAGGCTTAGAATCTTACAGCTTCCAGCTGCATGATTCCTAAACCATAATTTCTAATTTGTAGCGAATTTGTTAGACCTGTAAAGGCAGTCTAGTCCCCCAAGCAGGAAGGGGGTTCGTTTTGGGAAAGGGCTGTTATCTTTGTTTCACAGTTAAACTATAAACTAAGTCCCTCCCGTAGTTAGTTTGGCCTTCACCCAGAAATGAGTAAGGACAGCTTGGAGGTTATAGAAGCAAGATGGAATCAGTTAGGTCAGATCTCTTTTACGATCATAATTTTCTCAGTTATAATTTTTGTAAGGTTTGTTTCAATCTTACAGGACAGGAACCAGAGGGTAAAGTGCTTTACCTGAGGCTGCCAGAAAGCTGGGCCAGGATCTCAGCCCAAGCATTTCATGCTAGAGATCATGTTTCTCACCATTGTGCCATCTCTGAGAAAGGTACGAGAAAATATCATTGGCAAGTTGTTAAAAAAAATTAGAGAGATAAACATTGCTGTTGAGGTCATTATCATCATGTTACCTTCTTGCTCTTATTATTCTAAAGGTACAATAAGAAATATGCATTAGGAATTAATGCACAGGTGACTTGTTTTTCTACTGAGCTCAGGAGGCAATGAATGTATCATCTCATTATTTTACCTCAAATTTTCTCAGTAAGAGATTGCAAGAAGTCAAAATTGTCCTTGTAGTGGAAGTAGGGAATATTGAGGTGGCTACACAATTACTGGTGGTCAATATTTGCAGATAATTGAGTTAATTATCAAAATTCTTTTGGAAAACAGTTACTTTCTATAAACTACCCAGTATTCAGATTCCTTTTTTCTTTCTGCTTACTATAATAATTCATCATTATCCCTATTATCATCATCTTTGTTTTTTTTTTTTTTTTCAAAAGATTTGAGAAAACTGCCTGCACCCAACACCTCAGGGAAAAGTTAATTTTGGGCTGAAGTATTAATTAATTCAGCAAACCAGTGATTACTAAGCATCTATTCCATGTAAAATGCTGCATTAAGTGCCTCATAATAAGAAATTTAAAATGCTCCAACTTTCAAGTATCTGCAGTTTAGTTGGGCCAACAAATCATATACACAATTATAATCCAAGGACTTCTGAGAAAAGTACTCTTAAAATTATATTATGTAAGATTTATATAAAATACGTAAGATTTATGTAAAATTTCAGAATTATATAGGAATTTATAGGTTATTTCCAAGTGAGGATTAGAGATAAGGATGAGGGAAATCTGAGAAGGATTATGAAGAGGGGGCTTTCAAATTAAGTTTTGTGGGAAGAATAAAGTGTGTGTGTGTTGGTATAAATCTATTTATTATGTAACAACTTTGCCAAATTTTCTCTGAAAAATAGATTCATCTTTATTGAGAAAAAACCCTCACTAGGCTAGAGAGTCAGTTTAGCAGTGTCACTGATATGCTGCTTAGTCACTATGTGATCTTGGGTAAATTACTATCCCTCTGTTTCCTCACCTGTAAAATAGGGATGACGAAAAATACCTGTGAATACCCATAAAATAGTGATGATCTGCATTATCAGGTTGTTCTGATGATTAAGTGAATTAATATGGGCAAAGCAATCACAACAAAGCTTGGGACTACATAAATGTTTGCTACTAGGATTATTCTTTAAATGGAATGGCGAATTCTAATCAGTGGTGTGCATTTTGGATGCTTAGATATTAAGGCAAGAATTATTTTGTATGTTTCATAAATAAGAGGAAGGACATTGTGATCTCCAACAATGGCCAAGGCACAGATATAAAGAAACATAAAGCTTGTTTAATGCAACAGTTGCATTTTAGTTTGTTTGCGGAAAGTGTGTTTTAATTTGGATTTTAAGAAATTAAAATATCTTAGTTATTCTAAGGCATATTTACAGGTCAGATTAAGATAGATAAGGTTTTTGAAGACTCATGAACATTAAATTATTCGAATTCTCTACTTTTTCTTAGCAGTCTTACATTTTTGATAAGACCACAAGAGCAAACATATCCTTCTCAGTATTTCCTACACGAAGCTGGGTAAAGTATAGAGATAAAACAATGTGGCACCCACTGAAAATTGATTGGTTCTTTAAGAGGATACTTCTGCAAGAAATCCTTTCAAGAAGATTAAAAACAGTCATTTTCTTCTGCCTCACATGATCATGTAGCAAAGGGACATTCTTATTCTTGTCTTTCTGGAAAATAAAACCTATTCTTAACACTATACAATGATATAGTCTAGTTTATATAGAGAACTTCCCCTCTTTCTTTAGCAGTTATGCATCACTCTGATCATTTGCGTAATGTCAGGGAGATATGATATGCAGTATTGTTAACCCAGGTAAAATGAAACTCTCTCTTTTCTAATCTCATTGTATTCCCAAAGCTTGATTTATTTTTATAGGGCTGCCCAGATTTTCATAGTAAAAAGCCACTTGAAAATCTTGTCTAAATGTGTTCAGGTGCATGCTAATTGATTTTCTTCCTTCTATTGAATTTTGCACAACAGGAGAAACAGCTGGAGCCAGTTTATTAACTAATTAGAAATCTTAGGGTTGGGAGATACCTGGAAAAAAACAGAAGGGGAAACTATCATGATACGAAAGAAGACAAGAGAACTTCCTGACAATGAGATATAATATTTATCCATTTGCCCAATGATTACTTCCTCTAAGAAGCTTGCAGCTAGAAATAGACTGGAAAGTAAATTAAATATATTTCCTGAAAGATGCTCCAGAATGGTAAATGTGTTTTTTTGATGGTTGATACTGGTATAATAGACTGGTATTTTATATTTCAGGGTGATTGTTTCAAATGACAATTACCCAACTCCAAATACTTTAAGCAAAGAAGGGAAATTATTGGCTTATTTAACTGGGAATTTCTAGGGTGTTCTGACTCCAGGCATAGCAGGGACTCAAGTAATGCTGTTTGGGTTCTGTCTAACTCTGTCTCTTAACCCTTTTATGTCTTTTAACCCTTCCTTTTTATGTGGCTTGGATATGCTTTTCTGGCTGGCTTTCTTCCATGTGGTAGGTAAGATGGCACTGGCAATCCCAAGTTAAATCCTTATGTCTTGAGATCTAAAGGGAAAAGGAAGCCACTCTCTCTCAAATGCACATATCAATTCTGAGAGTAGACCTTAATTGGCTTGCTTATGTCAATGGTCCTGTCATATGTGATAAAAGTCTGCTCAGACATTTAACCTGTGTACACATCAATTGTTGACCTTGTAAAAAATGCAAGTTCTAAGGCTAGGCACAGTGGCTCATGCTGTAATCCTAACATTTTGGGAGACGACAGTGGGTGGATCACCTGAGGTCAAGTGTTCAAGGCTAGCCTGGCCAAATGGTGAAATTCCATCTTCTACTAAAAATATAAAAATTAGCCTGTTGTGGTGGCACACCCCTGTAATCCCAACTACTTGGGAGGCTGAGGCACAAGAATCGCTTGAAACCAGGAGGCAGAGGTTGCAGTGAGTCCAGATTGCACCATGCACTCCAGCCTGGGTGACAGAGTGAGACTCTGTGTCACAAAAAAGAAAAAAAGGAAGTTCTAAATAAGCTTTTTTAAATATATTTTTTTATATGGATAATTTAACTCCCAAGGCCAGGAACTAATAACATGTGATGGACATCAAAAAAGGAGAAAACCAATAATCAATGAAATAAATAGAAATCAAGAAACTGAAGGAGGCTGTCATCAGAGAAAGAAAAGGCACAAGAAATTGGATAATCTAGATACCTGGGTAATAAATTCAAGGCTCATGTAAAACAGTGCTGTGATCAGAAAATTTATGTCCCCGGCAAATTCATATGTTGAAATCCTCACCCCCAAGGTGATGGCATTTAGGAGCTGGGGCAATTGGGGGCAATTAAGTCATGGGGAGTCCATGAAAGGAATTAGTGTCCTTATAAAAGAGACCCCAGAGATCCCCTTTGTTTCTTCCATCATGTGAGGTTAGATGGCTGTCTATGAGGAAGTGGGTCCTCACTAGACATGGATCTGCTAGCGCCTTGATCTTGGACATTCCAGCCTCCAGAACTGTGAGAAATAAATGTCTATTGCTTATGAGCCATCCTGTCTATGGTACTTTGTTACAGCAGCCTGAATGGATTAAGACAAACAGCAATGGCTCTATTTTCAATTGAGAATTAACCAAAAGGAAAATGGGTGTTTCAGTTCATTACTCTTAGTTGTACTCAAATGATAATTATGATCATTTACATTATGATACTGTATGGATACACACAATCCCATTTTATTTTCATAAAAATTTTGAGAGAGAAGTTATTTGTAATTCTTCCTATCAAATCAGTGTAAGCCACCTAATTCCCTGAGCAAAGAGTATAGTCTTGCAGAGCTCAGCTCTGAGGACCAGCAATATGGCAGGATCAGGTTCTTAATTTGCTCCCATCTCCTTAGAAAAGCGAGGGAACATCTGTGGTTTGATACTCTTGGTATCCCTCAGTTGAAGTCAGTGTAGGTCTTTCTCACTACTCCCCCTCTCCCGTTTTGCCTTGTTCAGTGGTCTGGAGACAGTAGAGTAGGCAATGTCTACGTGACTGTGAACAGCACGCTCCTTCCGCTCCTCCTCAGAAGAGATTCCGGCTTCCGTCTTAAGAGGGCAGCCCCACTATTGATCATCTGCTTGTCATTGTCCTCTAGCTCCCTCTGTCAGGTCTTCCTCTATTCCTGTTATCCTTCTTGGAGTGTGATTCTCTGCACCCATCCCACCTCCACCATCTTTGTTAAAATATTTTGCTTTTTCAGCATAATTTAAAACCCAAGATAGGAGGAAGTCTACTCTGAATTATTCTCTCTAGTTCTGACCACCTGGTGGTCAACTCGGAATCTGTATTATTTGCATCATACTACACACAGTATTTCTCATTACAGATGGATCTTTTAGGCATATTTCTCCTTTATTTTCTACCTGAACATAAATTAAAAGGAAAGTGTAGAGTGTTCCTCATTTAAAAAAAATTTCTACATACTAGATAATTTTAATATGGAACACATGATAAGGAAGATCTGCCATGAAACTGTATGAAAAATATTTGAAAAATCAGTTAATGAAGTGGTAATTTTAGTCTGAATGTTTTAAAATGGAATGCCATTAAAAGCACTTTAAAATATGGTATTTCTGATATGATTTATTAATCATGAAGAAGCACATATTGTGTTTTCATATCTTAAAACCCACAGAGTGACTTTTGATTTTCAGAGAGGTTTAATGTTCCTATTCAAATTTCAACTGTTTCTACAATTTTTGTTTTAATTGAATGATCTTAAAGTGTTTAGAGATTTTACTTCTCAAACAGGCCCTTTCCCAGGATTTCCTCTCAGAAAGTACATTAAATCTTCCATATTTGAACAGCAGCTTGATCTCTAGAGCTTTCCTCTGGATGTCTATATAGCAGAATCTGCTCTAATAAGCTTACTTTTCCTTAGGAATTATTCTTTTCAGTCTTTAAATGAAACTTCCACTTCCTTCCAGGATCTTCTTACTACACAATTCATCTGCCTAGACAGTACCTATTTCTTCCTCTTCTCGATTAATAGTTGTTTGGAATTTTTACTCAAAAGTTTTTCTTGCTATTTATGATAGAATGAATATTAAGTCAAATCTGGAGTGAACTTCCTTGATTGAAATTGTTCTTTGCTGGCATTGAAATAAATGCATGTGGAAGGAGCAGTGATAGTGAGAGAGGGTGAAAAGGGTCAGCTTCTGTTGAATATCTCTGTAAAGGGACTGTCTTCCATGTGGTTCACTTAGATCTGCTCTCCTCATTTCAGACTCCTTCTCCAGGGCTCCAATATATTCTGCCTCACACTTCCAGTCCCCGCCTGAATGAATGGCCCTCAACCCTTCTTCTGGAGGCAAAGAAATCTGAGGCTTTCTCCATTCTTTTAAATCTCGTAATACATATTAGTTTGTTAGGAATGCCATAAGAAAATACCACAGACTGAGTGGCTTAAACAACAGAAATTTATTTTCTCACAGTTCTGGAGGCTAGAAGTCTAAGATCAAGGTGTCAGTGGGGTGGATTTCTTCTAAGGCCTTTCTTCTTGGTTTGTAGATGGTCATTTTCTCTCTCTCTGTTTCTTCACATGATCTTTCCTCTGGGCTTGTCTATGCCCTAATCTCTCCTTTTTATAAGGACAGTTGGTCATACTGGATCCACTTTAATGACCTCATTTAGCCTAAAATTACCTCTTTAAAGATCCTATCTCCACATATCATCACATTCTGGGGTACTGGGGGTTAGGACTTTAACAAATGAGTTGGAGGTGTTGGGGCATAAATCAGCCCACAACACTCTATGTCTTAGTTCTTTGAGCTTTAAGAGCCTATTTGTGAGTTGTTGAAAACCAGCAAATTTATTGTTTCTCCTTCTTTGTCCTTGTTATGGAAAAAAACTAATTTTCCTTGAGGAAATGATTAATTGGTAAGATTATATATAAAGAAAAGCACACATGTTACTATTTTAAGACAGTATTTTACTGCTCCTACACTTGTGCTTGGCACTTCCTAAAATTAATGACCTTGATTAAATATCTGTGTCAGTGTATGGAAGAGGAAACTGACCTGCAGAGTATAGGTCAGGTGCATAAGGTCACTTGGCCATTGGTAGTCATGACAAGAATAGAAGGCAGGAATGTCTGTCCGTAAGACCAAAGCCCTAATTGTAACAGTGACTATCTTCAATTTAAATTGGGCAAAAGTGTTTAAGTGTATTATATGGTATTAATGATTTATATTGCTTATAGTTAATGGAAGAAGAATACCAAAAGAGTAACGTGGTGGCCTGAATTGGCTTAGTAATAATTGCTGACATCCATGGTAGTGTCCTCTTGTTGCCATATGGTACTCAATGAAGAATTAACAAACCTTATATTACTGCTTTTGGTCCTAAGGCTTTTGAGCGTAGGGCAAGACAAAAGAGAAAGTCTCTCTTCCACACACTAAATGGGGCAGAGACTGGGCCATTCTGGTTTCTGAGTTTTATCCCACTTCTTGGAGAGGAGTATCACTTACTTTGTACTTCAGCATCCCTTGCCCCTTGTTTATACTCCTTACAAAACAATACCAATACATGACAGAGCCAGTGGGCATATAAGCTACCGGTATAGGAAAGAATTTCAATGGATGTAGACTGTTTTCCACATTTAAGGATTGTTTTCCTTTCCAGAAAGGAAAATGGCCAATCTAATAATTTTGATGATGATAATCATAATGACAGTGAAATGGTGGAAATTAATTCCATGTTCTATGGTTTGGGCTTTGCATATAATTGTATTAGTGAGCAAAAAATAAAAAAAGATCTTGACAGACCCATTGAAATGGAATAAATTAGAAAATTAATCAAATCTATTTGTCATTATTCCTGGCATATTTTATTTTTAGATTTTATTTATAAAAAGATGAATAATTAACTTTACTTATAACAAAGTAAGCTATTCATGGGAACTCCAAGTCCCATAAATTACTTCACCTTTCTTTAAAAGCAACCCAGAAAATATCTGTTGCCACTTTACTATTATCTTATTAGTAATTAAATTTTAATCAGGAATTTGGAAAGTACACATTAATGCAATGATTTGTATACTTAACCAAAGACTATGCGGAGGAAGGTATAAAATGAAAGTGAAGAAAATTATGAGGGATGAAATGGGAGAGAATGTGGAAATGATTTGAGGCTTGGGATTCTGTACTAGGAGCTCAGTATTTCAAGATTCTTTTTTTTTTTTTTTTTGAGACGGAGTCTCACTCTGTTGCCCAGGTTGGAGTGCAGTGGCACAATCTTGGCTCATTGCAAGCTCTGCCTCCTGGGTTCACGCCATTCTCCTGCCTCAGCCTCCCTAGTAGCTGGAACTACAGGCGCCCGCCACCACTCCCGGCTAATTTTTTGTATTTTTAGTAGAGACGGGGTTTCACTGTGTTAGCCAGGATGGTCTCGATCTCCTGACCTCGTGATCTGCCCGCCTCGGCCTCCCAAAGTGCTGGGATTACAGGTGTGAGCCACTGTGCCCAGCCTCAAGATTCTTAAGAAGAACATGAAGGTTTTGGCTTACTTGCCCAACAATGAAAGAGAAGAGAGCTGTGTAAAAACAGTGTTATGAAGGAATAAGATTTGTTCATGGTCCCCAACACAGATGAATTAGCTATGTGTTTAAATTGCAGGTTTTAATTAGTTGTAAAGAATTTCCCAACTTTTCAGTTGCAAAATCCAGGAAAAGGTTAATAAAGATAGATCGTTCATTGGCTCATTTAACCATTTAATTA
Organism: Pan troglodytes; assembly: GCF_028858775.2. Taxonomy (NCBI): domain Eukaryota; kingdom Metazoa; phylum Chordata; class Mammalia; order Primates; family Hominidae; genus Pan; species Pan troglodytes. The sequence continues at coordinate 34,152,834 of NC_072398.2, read as the reverse complement.
ATTTAACTATTATTTGTTAAGTATGTATTGTGTATGAGGCACTGTGTAAGCACTGGGCATGCTTCTATCGATAAGATTGAGACTATCATTGGCTTTATTTATCTTATAGGCTTTCAGAAACTTTATCATCTTCATGAATATTCTAATGAATAGACAGAGGTCCCCAATTAAATTGCTACTTCCGAATTCTGAGGCTTTACCTCATTAAATTCAGCAGGGAGTTTTCCCTGTTCTCTGAGGTTTGCTGCTATTCCTGAAGTGTGGAAGAGGAGAAGCATTTTCTCTAATCCCATCAGCAAGTGTGGACAACATTTCTGTTTTCTCTGCCTTAAAATTTCAGGAAGTTTTAAGAAAAAATTTACTGGAGGCACATTAGAGGTGAGACAAACATCTTGCTTACAGTGATGGTTTAGGTAGAGGATCCATTTCTTATGTACTGAGTGCTAGTATGCCGAGGAGGGGCACAGGTCTGAAAAAGGGAAAAACAGAGTAAAATGCATCAAAGCTCAAGGGAGAGGTAAAGGATCAATGAGGTAGAGGTTCTATGCAGAGGTGGATGAGCGGTGTCTGTAGGCGTGTATGTTGAAAACAGATGGTGTTATGGATTAAATGTATGTGTCCCCCTAAAAATCACATGCTGGAACCTAAGACCCAATGTGATAGTATTAAGAGGAGGGTCTTTAGGAGATGATTAAATCTGAAGATTAGTGCCCTTATAAAAAAGGTCAAGGGAACTAGTTAGGCCCTTTGACCTTCCACCTTGGCCATTTTGAGGGCACAGCACCAAAGTGCCCTTCTGAGAGCAGAGAGCAAGTCTTCATCAGACGCAGAATCTACTGGTGTCTTGATCTTGGACTTCTCAGCTTCCAGAACTGTGAGCAATAAAGTTCTAGTCCTTATAAATTATTCAGTCTCAGGCATTTTGTGATAGCAGCATGAACAGACTAAGACAGATGGGTATATGTTTTTCATTTGCCTGTGGTGTTTGGCCCTTGGCAAGATAGTGACGCATATTTTGAACATCATGTGGCAAGTTGTGCAACATCCTGTCTCTGCAAGAGCTCAAATGTCTCCTGCTGCACCTTCTTCATACTCAGTTGCAGATTGAGTCGAACTCCTGTCTCCAAACCCAGGCTTCCTGCTTAGGGAGAAGAAGTGAGCTCTTACCCGTGCCTTTTTCGTTAAATAGGCTCTTTCCCCTTCCTTGTGTCTTGAGTCCAAACCCTTACTTGTAATGAGACCCTGGACTTAACACTTGTCTAGTATTTCAGTTCACTGGATCCTAGCTTGCTCTTGGGACTCTTTTCTCCTATCCTCTTTGAACCAGTTCCCATAACTGGCCATTATTTCCTCCCAAGAGGTTCCCCGATGTTCACTGCCTCTCAGCTGTGGGTTTTTTGTATGCCGGAACGACCCCCTGACATCCTACTGTCTCACTAATATGGAATGCTGCCTACATTTCTGCCCTTGTTTGGTAAAGAGGGATTTGGGGGATAATTCTTGACTCATCAGCGACCTTCTCTCTTTTGTATTCAGCTTGTAATCATGCTAATTCTGGTTCTGTGGCTGTCATAGTCAGTTTAGGCTGCTATTATGAACTACCATAGACTGGGTGGCTTACAACAATAGGCATTTGTTCCTCACTGTTCTGAAGTCTGGGGAGTTCAAGATCAAGATGCCTGCAGATTTGGTGTCTAGTGAGGGCCCTTCCTCATAGCCATCATCTCACTCTAACCTCACATAGAAGGGATGAAGGGTCTCTCTCAGCCTCCTATTCATGAGGGCTCCGGGCCTATGATCTACTCACCTCCTAAAGCCCCCACCTCCTAATACCATTACATTGGGGGTAAGAATTTCAACATACAAATTTTAGGGGGTCACAAACATTCAGAACATGGCAGTGGGGTTGTAGAAATATTAGCTAGAATTAAGGATCACTGTGTATACAAACCAGAAAGTTGAAAGTGATTGTATTGATTAGATAATATGTTTGCTAAGATTACCTCTTGAACTGTCTAAGATGATAGAGGAAAATAATCCTAGTTGACAAGCTTGAGAATAAATTGGGAGTAACAACCACCTGTCAAGGGAGGGGGCTCCAGAACACTGAGAAGAAGAGGACAGTTGGGCACAGGGGCACACGAAGAGCATGTGATGCTCAGCCTAGACACAAACTCTGACTGCTGGACCCACAGGCCAACTGCAGCTCTCAGAGGAATGAGGAAATACTTTGAGAAAACTTCTTAGAATTCTGTGAGGAACAAACCTGCCATTTTCTATTTGTCTAGAGTCCAGTAACTCTGCCCTGCTGGAACCTGTCTTGAAACCCTTGGGGGTTCTCTGGCCTTTCACAATTCTAAAGCCATGTTGTGCTCCCCATAATTAAAGGTAGAAGGAAGGAGCTTTAGCTTTGTTTATTTTTTTTTATTATTTTTTATTTTTCCATCAGTTATAGGGATATTGGGGTACACGTGGTATTTGGTTACATGAGTAAGTTCTTTAGTGGTGATTTGTGGGATTTTGGTGCACTCATCACCTGAGCAGTATAAACTGCCCCACATTTGTAGTCTTTTATCCCTTGACCCCCTCCTGCCCTTCCCTCAAAGTCTCCAAAGTCCATTGTATCATTCTTATGTCTTTGCGTCCTCATAGCTTAGCTCCCACATATTGGTGAGGACATACGATATTTGATTTTCCATTCCTGAGTTACATCACTTAGAATAATAGTCTCCAGTCTCACCTAGGTCACTGCAAATGCTGTTAATTCATTCCTAAAAGCTTTAGCTTTTTGTTCTTCACTCGCCTAAATAGCATTGGGGGCCACACTCTCTTTTTTGGAAGAAAGAGAAAGGAATTTTAATTACAGTTTTAAAATGCAACCCCAACTTGCTGCAATATTACCTTAATACTTTAGTTTCCTGTCTGAACACTATCCCATGGCTTTCTTATAATAATTTCTTTACTTCTATTTTGGACTGTGATGTATCAGTCTAGTTATTATATTTTAGTCATTAAGTAATTCAATTTAAAAACAAAAACGTTTGTTAAGTGACTATGCTAATTGCTGAGGGTAAATAGTAAAATACAATTCAATCTCTAGTTTTAAGGAGGAAAACCAACAGATGAATCACTAAGTGGCATAAAGTGATATGGAGGCTGTGACAAAAATATGTATAGGATAAAGTGGAGGCAGAAGGGAGAGGGATCAGGTACCATAGTTGAAATGACTTTTGGGTGAGTTTTGAAAGTCCCATAAGTCAATTTCAATGCCTGTTTTGTACTGGCTCCAACACTGGTGTCAGGCCAGACTTGCTTCCCTTAACAAAGTCCTTTATCTTCTCTTGGATTTATCATTCTCATTCACAAAACAGCAAAGAAACAATCACTCCAAAGTGTTATGTTATCTCCAGATTGAGGCTTTAATTACCAGGTCTTTACAATTTATTATAATCTTAAGCAAATGTCCGAAAATGTCATAGTAGAATGGAAAGCAAATTTCTTTGCTCAGAATTTGTAGAAGATTGAAATCTACAAAGAGGCAGCTTAGACCTGGCTTTGGTGAGTACTTAGGTTTCATCAATTTGAGAATGAGGATGCTTCACTGCTTTTAAAAACAGAAACAAAAAACTTACCTGCTCCTTGCATTTTAAGAAACTGGCATTCAACATGTTTTGGGGAATTGACAGATGGCTTCATTGTCAACATTTCTGTAGTTGTGCCTCTGGAGATGTAGACAGTCCCTGTGGCTTTACTGAAATAGTTTTTCAAGTATCGAGTACCTGAAATTGGGAAGTGGGTCATATTTTTATACATCTAGTGCATCTGATCTTACCATTTTTCCTGAGTTTGTCAAAGCTTTTAGAAAGAGAAAACCAAAGTTGTCACAAATAGATGGATGGTTTGCCAGTGACCTCACAATAAAAAGTTTTAGATCAAGAGCAAATTTATCTTGAATATTTTTATCAGTGCCCATCAACAGCTAAGTTTCTCAAAGAGTGACACTGTTGGCTGATTTAAAGGGTGTTTGGTAGATAAATATATTATTTGTATCAAAAAGTGTTATCATCTCTTTCCACCTTTATGTGAATTATGTGACAAAGGTTCTATTATCCTTGTTTAGTGAATGATGGGTTTAAGAGCAAATGAGATCAGGTAGTTTGTACAATCTCAGACAGCTGGCATGGGGGCAGAACCAGGAATGAATACACTAACTCCATGTGGTTTCCATTCTACCAGTCTATGGTTGTGCCAAGAATATTCTAGGCTCCTTGAAAACAATGATTATTTTTAACATTTATGTTTCATTTTGTGCCAAATACCACTCTGGGAGTGGATGGTTTGATTTCCTCAATTTATGACACTACTTTCTAGGGATTTGTAGGTTACTATACCAAAAAAAGTCAAAATATGAAACTATAAAAACCCACTGTCTAACATCTTGTGTTCTTTGAATAAAGTACTGTCAAGAACTGTGAAGGGCCCGAGATTTCATCCTACTTGTAAGCTATCAAGTTAGTCTATCACAGCTTCCTGGAGGCTGGTAGAAGACACAGATTCCTTAGAACAGTAGCAGTAGCCAAAGCATCAGCATTTCTCATGCTATTTCCCTGAGCCTCAATTCCTACAGAGTGCTGCCAAGAGGGCCAGATAACAACTGCACATGTAATGGATTGCACTGTAGAAGGGGAACCCTGAGCCCAAGATTACCCAAATCTTTTATAGTGGGCAGTAAGCATGCTTGCTTTTTGCTCCAGAGGGAGACACTATCTCTATCTTCCAAAGTTGTTTAATTACAAACATCCTTGAAATGATAGTCCAGAACAAAGGGCAGTTAGGCAGCTTGCAAGATGTGTACTTGCAACTCGAAGACAATTCATGGAGGATTGTCTCAGAATATATTCTCAATTCCTTACGTATTTGTATAATCAAGCTTCTCCTTACCTCTGCAGCCTCCTTTAGAGATCCTTCTAGCAGCACTTGCTGTGCTCTGGGCACTCCAGTCCTTTCTTAGCTCTTGAGTTGTGCCATGCTCCATTCCTTCAGAGGTCTGCCACAGGGTTTCCTCTGTCCAGAAGTAATCAACCTCCACCCTCGGCTCCTTATTCTTCAGGTCCCAGCTTCAACCTAAGTTCCTTAGGAAAATTTCTGACTTCCCACCAGCTCCTCGGTGCCTTGAATGATTTGAACTATTACCTTATGTGTAAGCTAACAAGTTACTCTACCAGTTCATAGATGCTGGCAGAAGACATGAGCCTCCTGGGTCAGATATAACTTTATTACTCACTGTATAGCAGGCAGCTGAGCTGCATGTTCTCGTCAGTTTCCCTTGTCCCTGAAGTCTCATTAGGGTGATGCAGAGCAGCCCAGGTCAATGCTGTACACAAGTGGGTTTGTACCAAAGCTGAGGAAACTTGAGCTTAAGAAACCCTGATATTCTGGAGGGGAATGCCCGCAAATCTGTCCAATCTTTTCCCTGGAAGGAGACATTGTCTTTACTGTACTAGTCAGGAAATAAATCTTCTCTCTGCTTCAGAAAGAGGCATTATCATTATTGTCCAAGGCTATTTATTATACAAGCATCCTTAAAAAGAAAGTTTTGAACAAAAAGTGAGACAAGATGTACATAAATGTAAAAGACCCACACACAACAGTCTTCCAACACTCTCCACTACACTGTCTATATTACAGTAGGTTTACCTTGTAATAAACTTTTACAAAACTGTTTATTTCTATAGCGCTTACTACAATTTTATTTAGGAAAGTGTTAGTGCAATTATTTGTTTAATTTCTATCTTCCTCACTAGGTTCTAAATTACATACCAATAGAGACCATATTTATTTTGTGTCATAAACATGTAACTCTGCAAAGCCTATCTAAGCTGTACTATAGAAACTTGTTGAATGAGGAGGGAATATGATCGTGGCCTCCCTAATGGCTTGGAGCCTCCTTTGTGAAGCCTCCTAGCATTACACTTCCTGCACAATTGCAATGATGCCTTTACTTCTCTGAATCGTCTACTAGATTTGAAGCTTCTCCACAGGAGAGTCATCATTTCTTTCCCAGTGGCTAAAACAATGCCTTGCACAGAGTAGCAGCTTAGTGAATATGTACTTTTATCAATACATATCTAAAACTCCATATCAAAGCAGTCTTAAGATGGTAAACTGCTTTTGCAGCTCATTTCCTAATGTCCTGTAAGAAAAGAGATAAATGAATAAAAAAATCTAAAATTATATCATTTTGATTCTGTGTTTCATTCATACTTAACTGAAAGTGGAAAAGTAGGTAGCTTATTTGGACAGCAGCAATTGTTTGATTTGAGATTATCAAATCTTTATCAAGTAAATGTGATCAATAGCTTTTTAAAATTTTCTTATGTATCCGACATTTTTAAATTATTTGTTTTATTTATTACCCCATTGTTTAAAATATTTAGCTCAAACTTTTTATTTTAATGTGTGGCATCATAGCTTTGTTGAAAGTGAATGGGCTTTGGACTGGAAACACTACGATTTCAATTTTGCCTTGGTCATTGTGAATTCAGATAAGTTGTACCTCTTGTTTTTTTTCAACTCAAAAATAGGGGGATATTATACTTGTTTTATTGTGCCAGGAAATGAGCACTTGTCATTTGTTTGGGAAACACAACATCCTTTGGTTTAACATTGGGAAAATTCTTTACCTCGTGTTTTGGGGGTGGTGGAGACCTCCTTCCCCTAGAAAGCTGGAGATCACCTTTATACTAAAGCACAGGGATGTAACAGAGGATCTGCTAGGCAGGTTCACCCACTCCAGTTTTTGACTTTGTAATTAGTGACACAATATAGTCGCTAGTGACACAACGTGCTTCCTCTCTGTCCCTCTTTCTGTTGAAGTGGTCAGTAGCCATGATTATGAGGCGTAGGTCTCGGCACAGAAGTGTCCAATGCTTGATGGTGGCAGCAACCCCTTCCTCATCACATCCGTCCTGTAGCACAGTTTTGGTGATCATTTCTGGAAACACATTCAGCTTGGTTCTCTACACTCCTGCTGATTCTGAGAGCTTCTTTTGATACCTTTAATTTCGTTTTCTGCCTACTCAGTCCAAGTCAGCTTCTGTTGAAAACCTCGAGTGATACAGTACTCAGCAGATGCATCATTCCAGTTTATGTAGGTCCAATGGGTTTGGCAAGTGAGAGTCAGGCTTGTAGGATTAGGTTAAGGCTGGGTTAGGAAGCTTCCAGCAAGCCCTGAGCCTGGGGCCTTAAATGGCTAATATTATAAGCATTGCATACAATTATTTGGTTCAGAAAGATGAGAATGGGACAGTCTTCTATGATTCAGGCATACACATACATTCTTTCTTTTGACTTTGTTTCTTCTAACGTTTGGTCTAACTTAATGCTGAGAATGAAATGTACTGTTCATTTGCCAGGGAAGTGTGGAGAAAGGGTGTTCAGTAAGTATGAAACGCTGCTGTCTAAACAGGAAGGGGCAGCCAGTATGGGGGACACATCAGTAACTCCATTGAAATGGAAGCACTTACAAAAGTTCTCAAATTGCCCAACACTTGCACCAAACTATGCATTTTGGGGTGGAAGTGTTTAGGTTCCCTGATCATTAGTATAAAACTTTATGTGCAGAGTTAGCCTTTAATTTTGCTTTTAAAGACTTTCTAAATTCTCTAACACTACAAAAAATAATAAACTATAAAAAATCTACACAATTCAGCTTTAGAGAAATTGGGGTGTAAAAATGAGAGACAAGGTGTCTTTTAGAACCCTGGACTTAGACACACGAGGCTCTGATTTCTTCTCCCCTAACTCACCTACTGCCCAGCTCTATGACAGATAGCAGGATGCTTACACCCTCCTTGCCTCAGTGTCCTCATCTGTGAGGGTGGGTAACAATTTTTTTTTTTTTTTGAGAAGGAGTTTTGCTCTTGTTGCCCAGGCTGGAGTGCAATGGCATGATCTTGGCTCACCGCAACCTCCGCCTCCCAGGTTCAAATGATTCTCCTGCCTCAGCCTCCCGAGTAGCTGGGATTACAGGCATGTACCACCACACCTGGCTAATTTTGTATTTTCAGTAGAGACAGGGTTTCTGCATGTTGGTCAGGCTGGTCTCAAACTCCCGACCTCAGGTGATCCTCCTTGACCTCCCAAAGTGCTGGGATTATAGGCGTGAGCCACTGTGCCCGGCCTAAATTGATTTTTTTTTAAATAGACTTTAATTTTTAGGGGAGATTTAAGTTCACAGTAAAATGGAGGAGAAAGCACATAAAATTTCTGTTTACTTCCTTCCCCACACATGCACAACCCCTCCCACTGTCAACTTCCAGTGCCAGAGTGGCACATTTGTTATAATTGATGAAGTTACATTAACACATCATCACCCAATTCCACAGTTCACATTAGGCTTCACTCTTGGTGTTGTAAATTCTATAGGTTTGGACAAATGTATTATGACACATATCCACCATTTTAGTGTCACACAGTGTAGTTTCACTGCCCTAAAAGTCCTCCGTGCTCTGCCTATTCATCCCTCCTTCCTGACTAATTCCTGTTGGTCACTGGCCGTTTTACTGTCTCCATTGTTTTGCCTTTTCCAGAATGTCGTATAGTTGGAATCATATAACATGTTACCTTTTCAGATTAGCTTCTTTCCTCTAGTGATATGCATTTAAGATCCCCCCATGTGTATTTATGTCTTGATAGCTCACTTTTAGCACAGAATACTATTCCATTGTCTGGATGTACCACATTTTATTTATCAGTTCACCCACTGAAGAACATGCTGGTTGCTTCCAAGTTTTGGCAACCAGAAATAAAGCTGCTATAAATATCCATGTGTAGGTTTTGTGTGGACCTAAGTTTTCAACTCACTTGAGTAAGTACCAAGGAGTGAGACTGCTAGATCGTATATTAAAAGCTTGTCTACTTTTATGGGAAACTGACAGTTTTCCACAGTGGCTGTACCATTTTGCATTCCCACTAGCAATGAATGAGAGTTCCTGTTTTTCCACATCTTTGCCAGTGTTCGATATTGTCAGCATTTTCGATTTTAGTCATTCAAATAGGTGTGTAGTGGTATCTCATTTGTTGTTTTAATTTGCAATTCCCTAATGACACTTGGATGTTAAACATCTTTTCTTATTTGCCATCTGTATATCTATTTTGATGACATATATGTTCAGAACTTTGGTCCATTTTTTATTTGGATCTTTCATTTTCTTATTGTCGAGTCTTATAAGTTCTGTGTACATTTTGAATAATAGTCCTTTCCCAGATATGTGTTTCGCAAGTATTCTCTCCCTGTTTGTGGCTTATCCTCTCATTCTCTTGAGAGGGTGAGTTGATTTCGATTCTGAAACTATTCTGAAATCACTGAAGGTGAGCAATAGACCAAATATTTTACATAGTACAAGAAAGAAATGTAAGGTTCTTCTGTTTTGCAATTAACACAGATTTTCAAAAAAATGTTCTTTTTGCTATTTGTGTTTTCTCATAATCTTAACAATGAACCCAAACCTATTGTTCTAAGTCTTTATTGTAAGGGAGCAGAATCCCACAGCTATTCCTGACATGGGAACAGCAGGACTGGGGCTACAGGAAGACAAGTGTCAAATTATAAAGAATTGGGACTACACAGGCCTAAATTTGTTTCTTAGGGGTTGGAGGGAAGGTGGCATGGGAAGTGAGGGGTAACCTAAAAGGGGGAGCAATCCTATATTTGTGTCTTTGTTTTCTGCTTCTGAGCAGCAACACTACACATGCAATATGGATCAGCACTCCCTTTCTATCTTCTCTCTCAAAGCACAGGAACAATTTGCTACTGTCCTACAGCTTGCAATTACTGAATCTAAACCCACATATACTGATATCAAGAAGGAGTAGCAGTTACAAGTTGAAAGCATTAAAGAGCTGAGAACATTGAAGAGCTGGTGTTATCTTGAGAAATCCCTTTGAGTTTGAGTGGTTGATAGACGTTCGTGTTACGTGAACTGTCTTGGAGAAGGGGATTTGCTTGTGCTTTGTTGTGTGGCCAGAGTTATTCCTAGGGCTTCTCATTGTGTAATGCTGGCTTGAAGCCTTTGCTTGACCAGGGCCAGCTCCTAGCTCCTCCTGCCAGGCTGCTATTGTTAGTGCTGTCTCCCAGCATTCTGAGACAGCTTTGTCCCAGAAGTGCTTCATTGCACTCTTAAGTTATTACTTTTTCTTAGGACAATCTTGCTCAGGCTATTTCAGTTTTCTTGACAATCTCTTGTGAGAACTGTTCTATTGGGGGATGAGATTCTTCATCTTCTGCCTGGAATTCTAATAAAACAAAAGTTGTTGAAGAACAGCAAGGGAAGTCTTGCTCCCCAGCATCAGGCACAAACCTTCAGGTATGTCATTAGTTCTGTGAGTGGGAATATTTGTTGTTCATGGAGGTTCAACTCAAGTAGCATGGATGTCTTGGTCTGTTTGGAGCTGCTATTACAGAATACCGCAGACTGAGTAATTTACAAAGAAAATAAATGTATTTGCCACTGTTCTGGAGGCTGGGAAGTCTCATATCAAGTGCTGGCATCTGGTGAGGGCCTTCTTGCAGTGTCATCTCATGGTGGAAGGCAAGAGGTTGAGAGAGTGAGAGAGGGGTAGCAAGAGGAAGGCAAACTCACTTTTTTTAAAATCTCAGTTTTTGTTTACGCTTCACCACCGGCAAGCTCACTTTTATAACAAACCTGCTCTTAGGATAACAACATTAATCCATTCACGAGGACAGAGCTCTCATGGCCTAATCACTCTTAAAGTTTCCACCTGTCAACATTGTTGCATGGGGACTAAGTTTCCAACACTTGAACTTTAGGGAACACATTCAAACCACAGCAGTAGATGTGCCTGGCTCAAGTGGCTTCTCTTGCCTGTGAAGGAGGGGGCTTCCTTGGAGTTCTTCTGGAGTCCCTCTGAGTTAGGCACCTCAGAAAGGCTTCAGGTATTCAGATCCCTACCTGAGACTTCTAACTGTCTCAATGTTCAGTCAGGGGCAAGGCAGCTACTTGAAGAGCTCATTCAGGGGCAGAGATGCTCGTTTCTTATGGCTACACCATTGAGCTGTCCACCTTCTCTTCCCCTCCTGGACAGCTTGTATTTCTCCCCTTCAACCAGATTTCCTCGCTTTCATTAGGAGATCTGCTTTCATATAGAATACAACATTTAACTGGGCATTTGAAGCATTTTTACAAGCTGATACTGATTCTCATTTATCTGCAGGTAAAGTTACCCATCTTCTCCTTCAAGTTATATTCAGGTTCCCCCAAAGAGACCACTTGAAGTAATGAATAGCTTTGGAATTATGCAGTCCCAGATTTGATTCCCAACTCTGCTTCTTACAAGCTTTGTGAACTTGGGTCTTAATCAGTTTCCCCAAGCCTCAGTTTTAGCATCTCAAAAATGAGGATAATGTCTTCTATCACACAGGATTGCTTTGAAGATTACATAAAATAAAGGTTTGAAATCACTGGACATATCTTAGGCACTCAAGAAATGTGAGTTCCATTCTCTTCATGTTTGGAATGATTACAATTTGTCCCCCTTAGGAATGACTCCACCATCTGTTTTCTGTATGTGTCATGCTAGGGGAGATGGTGCTGAATTACATACTGAAAAATTCAGCAGTGTTGTCCAGTAAAAAACCAATAAGACCTGTTAATTAACTAGATTTTTTTCAGCCCCATGCTTTTGTAGAACAAGACCAATGAAAGTGATTAGGAAATGATTGTCATATCAGCTGAAATAAAAAGGGGATTTTAAGGCGCGCACTGAGAGCTTGTGTTCGGAATGACCTCAGTTGTATGCATAGTATTGCACTGGGGTCACCAGTGAATGTTTTGAGTATTGACTCTGAACACACTTAGATTCCTAATTACCAAATAAACACCACATTCATTATTCACTCTCATATTTGATTGGCCTAGATGATTCTGACGGTCAGAGGATTCCAAATTCTTGAACTTCCAGTTAACCAAGGTTTCCTTAAATAAATGTCCAATTAGCACTAGTAACCACTGCTTCACTTAGAGATGAAGATTGGTTGCCAGAGTTGGATACTGACTCTCATATAACTAATTTCAAGGCCACAATAAAAAAAATCCAGAAGCTTCTAGTCAGCAAGTAACAGCTAATTACACTCAAGATCCCATTAGAAATTTTAGCTTCATTTAAATATCTTTCTGATTTAAATATAAGTGTTAGCAATTTGGTTATAATTTTTAGTAATTTAGTGTTAAAGTATAAGAAACAGTAATATAATAGATGACAAGGCAAAACTATGTCTGCATGGCATGATCACTGATGCATTGCTATACTATTTCCAATTCAGTGGAGAGTCAATTTATTCAAAAATTAAAATGCTAAGTCTAATATTTTCTGAGATGGCAGGATTTCATCAGGGTGTATCTATAATGATTTTCAATGGATTGGCAAATTTATCAATAAGAGACCAAAGTTCTGCCTCAAAATTTAGCATATTTAGCAGCAATTAGACTTGTATATGAAGTATCAGTAGAAAACACGAGCTATGATTTGAATGTGTCCCCCAAAATTTATGCATTGGCAGCTTAATTCCCAGTGTGACGGTGTTGGGAGGTGGGGCCTAATGGGAGGTGTTTAGGTCATGAAGGCAGAGCACTCATGAATATGTTAATACTGTTATATAAAGGGCTCATGGGAGTGGGTTTGCCCTTTTTCACTCTTACCTTTCTGCCTTCCATCAGGTCATGAAGGAGCAAGAAGGCCTTTATAAGATGACAGCATCTTGTTCTCAGACTTCCCAGTCTCTAGAACTGTGAGCCAGTAAATTTCTGTTCATTATAAATTACTCAGTCTCAGGTATTTTATAGCAGCACAAAATGAATGAAGACAACATTCATTACTAAGCCACTGTGGTTCTTTTCTTAGGTTGATTCTGGAAGATGATACTTAATTCTCTATCCTGTCACTTTACAGTTCATTCTTAGTTGTACATAGCCAAGCACCGTAATACTAACTTTAGCAGATAAAATATACAACTGACATCAAACTATAGTTTGTTTGGTTGTCACTTACAGAGTTTTCTTTGTACTTTGCAGAGTGCCTTGTGTTAGATGCAGAAACAAAGAAAGCTGGCTTCAGTATTAGAGAACCAGGACTGGTAATAAGGGATACTATCTATTAGCATAGGAGTCAGAAATAGATTAGAAACTCGAGAAAGAGTGATTTCCTATTTCAACACCTTTTATTTCTCACCCCCACCCTTTGGTTCAGATAATAATGTCTATGCATCAGGCCAAGGAAAGAAGAACAAGAAGGAGAAAATAATCAGGATGGTACATCCACTGAACAATCAATGTCTAAATAGTGGAGAATTCACTAACAATTATATACATTTTGGCACTGCTAGCCAAATTTTGCCAAGGATATTCTACTAGCCTTTCACATAAAAATACCTTTGCCACCAACCCTTGAAACCTATGAAAGTCATTTGGGCCTAGGTATCTTGAAAATAACTGGAGATGAGAACATGACTGTACAAGGATGCCTGAATTAATGCAGTCTGAAAACAATCTTGTGACTTGTTTATACATTTGTGCTGAGAAGGCCTGGATCTGGATGTTCTAGGGTTACTGCTCTTGTATTCAAGTAGACTACAGTGAATAAGTTTCATCAGATCTTTCAGATCTCTAGCTGTTTTTGGCTCTTAACTATCCAGCTAGAATCTTATTACTAGGGTTTCATCATCCTAATTCAAGCAGACAATGAGTAACCAGAAGGAGACTCTTACTGATGAAATCAAACCTGAAAAGCTGCCATCTTGAAAGCTAGCAAATTAAATGTCGGTTGATCAACAGAAAGCAAAAAATGTCCATGTCACTGTAACTTTAATCAGAGCATCATAATGTTGTTACTTTGGAAGTGAGGTGTCCTTTTTGTGAAATTTTTAACAATGGGAAGTTTTATCAATAAGAGACCAAAGTTCTGCCTCAAAATTTAGCACATTTAGTAGCAATTAGACTCGTATATGAAGTATCAGTGGAAAATACCTGCTATGATTTGAATGTGTCCCCCAAAATTTATGCATTGGCAGCTTAATTCCCAGTGTGACAGTGTTGGGAGGTGGGGCCTAAAGGGAGGTGTTTAGGTCATGAAGGCAGAGTGCTCATGACCTAAACACCTCCCATTATCTGAGTTTAAGCAACTCAAATAAACTGAAAAGAACTTAGACATGAGTGATGAAAATGATGAAGGAGGTGGAAAAACTGATTTATGAGGGAAGATGAAAAGATTTTTAACATGGATAGCTTGGCTAAGTGGAGAACATAGATCCTTTGATTAATAACTATGCATTCTTGAAGTGCATAAGCACTAAGAAAAAATCAGTAAGATTTTGGGTGTGGAAACATGAATAATGGAATCAATTAGCTACAGGAAAATAGGCTGAATATAAAATATAAAACATTTATTTCTGGATTTTTCAGATGTGCCTCCTGAGGCGCTTTCAATGTTAAATATTTTCTAGTAAAATGGATAGGCTCTTAATATTTTTAAGCTTAAATAAAAAAGCAAAAGAAGTAAAAGCTCTGAAGGGTTTTTAAAGGATACATTTTGTTTGCAGGGGCAAGTGATTGGATTTTGTGTCCTAAACCTAGTATAATTGGGTGTAAAGCCACAGAAGGGATTCTAGTTTCTCTCTGGAAAGTTTATCTTGGAGATCTGGGGGAGACTGAGAAAAACGACAGCTAGAGCTTTGCCACTAGTGGTTCAGGCCTGAATGCACTTTGTCACCTTTTATGAGCCATCTGGTTTCATTCAGAAGTCAGGAAAGTCTAGAATTCAGAAATATTAATGAAATATATTGGCATGATCATACTAGGATGTGACTGCCAAGACAGAGGCTGCAAATGACCTGAGATAGGGCAGGAGGGAATTCAGAGATTCCAGGCAGTGTGGCACAGTGACTTAACAGATGTACTTGGATGTCAGTCAACCCCACAAACCCAACACACCTTGAAATTCAGGGTGCACATAACTGTTTCATTTCAGGCAAGTGCCTAAACTTTCCAAGCCTCAGTTTCTTCTTCTGTAAAGTGGGGCAGCTCTAGGGTTGTTGTGAGGATTATATTCAAGATTGTATGTAGTGAGCTCAGTGCAGCACCTGATTCATAGTTCAGTAAGTCTTGGTAATTGTTGTTATGAGCCCTGCACTCTATGTCCTCCTCACTTTGGCCACACATCTTCTATAGGTGAGTGTCAGTCATGGGCCACTGGGGAGGTTGATCCGGGAGAGAAGAGATTCTCATCAGTCTACGAGAAAGCATGGGCTATTTTGCATTTCTATGTTACAGTAAATCCTCCATGGTTTAAACTAAAATCTGAATAACCTGACATGCCTCAATTAAAATATTCTAATAGGAATTTATTTTTATAATATTTCATTATTTATAATTGATCTGTTCATTTTTCTTCTTTTCCTGACTCTTAATTTTCTAGCTTTATTTGTATTCCTTCTGTTACTGATTTTTAAGTTTCTAATTTATATTTTACTATGACTTTGTATTTCCTGGTCTTCTTATAAGTTACCTAAAATCCTTTGTGAAAGAAGTGAGGATATAAGCAAATAAATGAAATATACATAGTTTAAAAACTTGTAAAACATAGTTATATATATATATTGTTTAAGTATATATGCGGCCAGGCGTGGTGGCTGACGCCTGTAATCCCAGCACTTCGGGAGGCTGAGGTGGGCAGATCATCTGAAATTAGAAGTTCGAGACCAGCCTGGCTAACATGGTGAAACCCCATCTCTACTAAAAATACAAAAATTAGCTGGGTGTGGTTGCGGGCACCTGTTTCCCAGCTTCTCGGGAGGCCAACGCAGGAGCTAATCACTTGAATCCTGGAGGCGGAGGTTGCATCAAGCCGAGATTGCGCCACTGCACTCCAGCCTGGGTGACAGAGCAAGACTTTGTCTCGGCAAAAAAAAAAAAAAAAAAAAAAAAAAAAAAAAAAAAAGAACAAAAAGAAAATATGCTTGTGGCATCAAACAATAAAGAAATTCATGTTGATGAAAAATAGCAAATTCAGGATGCTGATTTCTTCCTGGGGGAAGAAAATGGAATTTGGGAAAGAGAATCCAGAGGACTTTAGTTATCTTGGTAATGTTTTGAGTGGATATGGGGAAATCAGTGGAGTGTAGGCTTGGATAAAATGACACGATCTTCACTTTCATGATCCTGGGAAAGTTCGTGTAAAGGCTGACTGACAATACTAATATTAACAATCCAAAGGTGATGAGGATTCTGAAGCACAGTTGGCTTCTGCACGTGTGATTTGTTCTCTGTGCTTCAGCTTGAACTTTCTGATAGTGCTAATGTTCCTTGCTGGTATGAATATTTTCTGTCATTATTTTATTTTCTGGGAACTCTCTGTACATACAAAGTTTCTATTAACAGCTTTGACATCTAAAGTTGTTAACACCAAATGCTTTACAAGCACCATCTAATTCAATCACTACTTAAATATCTTTATTTTCTCCTCCTAAATTCTTTCTGGATTCTATTCTCAGAATCAGAGCAGAATCAACTAAATTGAAACTCCATCCTCTCTCAGAAGGATACTCAGCAGTGATGTCAAGGAATGCATTTTTAGGTATAGGACTTGGCTGAACTGGCTTGCCTGGGTTAATTGCTGTGAAAGCATGGCTCTGGCTTAGGAAGGCCTAGAAAA
The DNA here is from genome assembly GCF_028858775.2 of Pan troglodytes. Taxonomy (NCBI): domain Eukaryota; kingdom Metazoa; phylum Chordata; class Mammalia; order Primates; family Hominidae; genus Pan; species Pan troglodytes. The sequence continues at coordinate 34,136,109 of NC_072398.2, read as the reverse complement.
GGAGCAATTGGAAATTAGAACTGGAAATTGGAAAATAACAGGAAAAGGGATCAGAAGCATAAGATGGGATCTGTTTGCCAAGCACAGTTGGATACATGGGCAAGGAATTAAGTTTGGTAAACCAATAAACATCTAAAATGTGAGTCAGATCAGGACATCAGATAAGGAAACTGAGGCTTTGAGAACATAACTTATGTGTCGATGACCACATAGCTGGTAATTGGCAGAGATTGTCTCAAATATATATCTGTCTTACACTAGAGCTCCTTCCCTTGATCTCTATGTTATTAATTTATGTACAAATATTAGTTACTTTTACTCAGCTGAGCAAATATGTAAATTCATTCATTTTTCTATAAAAACTTAATTTCTATCTCAAGCCCTCGTTTCTGATGCAAACATTTTAATTTAGTCATCATCAGGGAATCTCAGTCACGTTTCTGTTTGTTGTCTGTCATTTCAGGTCTGAAGTTGTTCGATTGCACCTTTCTTTTCCCTGGAGTTAATGTTGTACTCAGAAGGCCATGCAAATGGAGGAGAGATGTTTATTTCATGATTTGGATTTGTTTTGGTGGCCTGCTGGGGCCCATTCATTTGGCCCTAAGGCTTGTTTCTACCATAATGGTGCCTGTGACATTTTGACGGCATTTTCAGCTGAACCCCTACAGTATGGGCCACCTTGCAGTCCCTGCATCAGCACTCTTGTTGTAATTTCCTGCAGCTCATTAGCTCTCTGTCTTTCAGACAACTGCTATGCCCAGTCTAGGGAACCTCAGCAACCTTTGCATGGTTTCCTACTGCTTCTAGGGCTAGGGGCCCCCAGATCTCCCCTTTTCTACTCTGTGATGGCCACATCCCATTGGCAGAGCCAACTGCTTTCCAGAGACTTCACCTGAAAATGGATGCCCTGATCCTCCTAAGTTTGGATACAAACATTTAATTGAAGGGCTGGAGGCATTTTTGGCTCCCCATGGGGCCTGAGCCTGAGGACGCAAGGAATTAGGAAACAGCCTCCTTGCCCCCAACCCCTCTCACGAATTGTTAACTCTCACAGCATTCTCTATCTAGACTGGGGTAGGGGTGGAGAATCAGTCTGACAACATCTACTTCCTAATCCTTTGGTCTTATTTGTGGATCTAAAAACTTTTGAAATTGCTTGTCCAGTTGTTTCTTTGTGAGACTCTCTCTTAGGGCAAAATGGCCTCTGGGATCCCAGCCTAAGTAGGGGAGGGCCACTTCAGTGAGGGGTAGGGACAGAACAGTACAGTTAGTGCTTGCATGTCATTTTCCAATTTAAGTGAAATAATTACACCATGTTAGAGACATCCTTTTTGGGGGAATTACCAAGAATTCATAATATTTTATAGAAGTTGCCGATGTTGAAAATCTGCCTAAATACTTAGGACATTATAAATTTAGCAAAAGTTACTTAATGTGCTGCTCTGCTATTCAGGAACCTTGACATTTGAGGCAAATAAAAGGGAATAGTTATGTAAGTTATAAAATTAACAAGTACTGTGGCAGTTCATGAAATACCTGAACCAAGTCTGTCTAAGCGCAGGTGTTGGGAATTCAAGGGTAAGAAAAAGTTAGCATTGACAAGGGATGCTGATTATGTAGGCTTGTGCAGCGTATACCATCAATCATCTCTGTATGCACACGAAAAACCCCTGTTACATGATCCTTAAGGAATTGTCCAGATTCTTTTGTCCTCTTTTAAATGGTCTTATCCTGGACTCTTCTGTCATTTCCACATTCAAGCAGAAACCAAATTCTATCTCCAAATATTTTTCCTGGCTTTTCCATCCACATTAATACTACCTTAGTTTAGACCTTCATCATTGCTTGCTTAGAATATTACAGTAGCCACCTGACTTTTCCTGCTTCACCCAGTCCATCCTCTGCTTATATCAGGTATTCTTTATAAAATACAAACCTGATATTTACTCCCTCCTTTAGAAATTGTGATCACTCTCTGCCATTTACAGAGTAAAATGCCCATCTCCAAGCAAAGTGTGCAAGCAGTTTTCTTTTTGTGTCTAACCTGTGTCAGCATGTAGATATGAATTCATTCATTCACTCATTCAATAGATATTTATTCAATGCTTTATGGAAACACATACAAATATAAATGGACACAATTTCAGCCCAGGTGAGGGGGGGGCATAAGTGAGAAATAGGCAGAAGGGAAAGATATATGGAAACATGCAAAAGATACAGTGGAAACATTGGACAAATTCTTCCAAGAAAGTTGGGAAAGGCTCATCTTCCCCTACTACTTACTTTCCTTCTCCAATGTATGCTTTAATTCAGCTGCTCCACGTGCATGTTCTTTTACCTCTGCTAGATTGTGAGCTTCTTGATTGGCAGGTTCTTCTTTCTCATCTTTGTATTCTCAGCATTGCCTAACACAGTTCTGGTACATGGTGGCACACGGCAACCCTTGATTGAATTAGAATATTATACCTAATTTTCCCTGAAATAAGCTAAAGTTGGGAGATATATTTGTTATTGAGGGATGTTCAATACACAATATACATTGTAAATTATGTAACAAATGCATAATAAATGGCGTTTGTTACTGACAAATAATATAGTTGTTATTTCCCCTTAGTGCACCTTTAGATTTTTGCCTTAATAGCTTCTTTCCTTTTGAACCACAGCAGAAAGCTATGTGTAATTTATTTATTCATGCTAATCATCTAGACTCTATACTTAGCATTTTCAAGGTATGGGATTCTGATATTTGTAGAGGGGCAAGCTACCTGATGATAAGAGCAAACTTAATATTATAGAGCAAATACAGTGGCAAAAGCACTGAGGGGTGGAGTAAAGAAGTCAGATTGGTCATAGAAAGCTTCACAGAGAAAGTAAACTTCAAGCCGGATTTTCAAAGAGGGACAGGTGAAGAATGACAAGTTGAAGCCAGGAGAAAAATATCCCATGAAAAGCAGTTCATATGCAGAGGTCAGAATTATGCTTAGGGCATGAGAAACAAATTGGTGAGACTACAGGTAGTTAAGAGGACATTTAATATTTATAAATGCTTATATTTGTGCTTGCTTATATTTAGTTTTTAAAGATCTATTTTTTTGCTTATAAGGCACTTGGTCATCAATTTCTTGATTGCCTGGATTAATGGCAGGCGGTAGGAAAAAAAGGAAAAAATTAAAGTTCAGATAGAATCGCTTGGACATTACATTAAATTAATTTTAAATGCATAATGTTTCTTATTTTAAAGCAGAATTTTAGTATAAGCTGGTACAGTGAACCATCATTAATGTCTTCCGAACTGCCCTCCTTGCTTCTAGAACAGCATTCCCCTTCCTTTTGAAAGCCTCTCCAATCCCCTTTTGCACCTTGTTTTCCTGCTGGAAGGTTTGAATATTAGTAACATCTTGTCTGGACATAGGGGTTGACATCGGACCCAAGCTGAACCAGTTCATTCCAGAGTCTTTCCAAAATGGACTAAAGGAAGAGAGGTAATCCCTTTTGGTGATGCGTGAAGCTCAGAGATAAGAAGTGAGGAGCAGTAAACTGACCTGTTTCTGACCCTCTAAACAAGGCAGTCTGAACGAAAGAAACTGGAACTCCAGAGAGAAGACTTGAGAGACTGCAGAGCATCCCGGTCATGCTCATTCTGATGGTAATGAGCCCCACCTATTTTCTTTAAATCCAGCTGACACCTGGCACTATCCATAGCAGGCTTCTTGGCCAAAAAATTCTCCCTTTTGCTATGCAAGGTTCAGTTGCGTTTCTGTGATTTGCAGCAGAAGCTGACCTGGGTAGTTGAATGACTAACAGAATGATAAAAGGGACTTTATATTATTGTCAGGAGACTAAAATGAGGGCTAATCAGTTCTTACTTTCTACTATTATCAATGTCTCTGATTCAAAAGAATGCCCAACCATTGTTAGGATGGTCTACATTAGAGCACCAATCCCTCAACTTCTAGAAATGCAGGTCGTTAAGAGTCATATTCTTGCACTGGGTCTGAGTATCAGCTTTCTCAGTGTGGTAGAAAAAAAAAAAAGACTTTAGAGTGTAGAAAAGAGAATCTGTTTCCTGGCAACTCAGGGTCCAATAGGCTCTTGTTGCTTTAGGTGCATCTGACATTCTACAAGGGGACAAAAGGACTCCTGCCGTGGCCAGATTGTTTTCATGTTTTATCTGTTTTCTTTTGGAAAAGGTTGTACCCTCTACTTTGTTTTGTGATGTCTAGGGGTACTGCGTTTATGTGGTTTTTGGCAAGTTTGCTTGACCCTGAATTCCTCAAAGTGTCATTTTCTGAAGCAACAGAATATGTACTGAAGACTCTTTTGAAAAACAAAAAGCTTTCAGGAGGCCCTTGATTGGCTAAGGGGTAATTATTAGCCATAATGAATATACTAGTGCTGAAACATTTTGAAGTAGAAGCAAAACATTAAAAAAATCTGGCATTAATAAATCCATGCAAGAACGCTAGGATGTCTTTCAATGATCTCTTAAGATTTGTATTATCATTACCAACTTTGCAACAAACATTGATTTAGTAGGGTCTAATAAAGAACATTTTGCCAAGATCTGGGGACACCAAAATGAATATAGTTCTCAACTTGTAGGGGATTACAGTCCTATACAGAAATCAGGACACAGTTTGGTATAACGAGAGTATCCCCAGGCTACACAGGAAAAAAATTTCACAATAGTAGTAAAAAGCAAATACCAAAACTAGCAATATTTACTGTAGCTCATCTACTATGGATAGTGGCTTAATATTTCCACCTCAAATTTCTCGCAACTAGTTTAGTAATCCCCAAGAAAGGATCTCGCTTGTAATAACCAACATAGACTTTTTGTTTATTTAAGTAGAGTCCGAGGGTCTCATCATGCCTTGCTGGGAAAGGTCTTCTGGCCAGTTGGAAAGCCTAACATGTTCTCTCTTTTGCTTTTGGTTTTTCCTGGATGTCTTGCCAGCATTTATCTGTAATGTCATCCTCACTTCTTCTTTCCATGTGTAGGTCAATCTGGCTTCCTAATCAGGCTTCTATGATTCTCTCTTTTGATGTCTCATGGATCCCTGCCTCCTGCTCAAGAGAAGAAAATGCTTTCCATGCCCACTTGTTATGGCTTATTGCCTGGGCTAAAAATAAGCATTGCTTTGTGTACTCTGCGTGTTATAGAGATCCTAATGGAGCAGCACTTTTATTTATTTACTTTATAAACTCTAAGTCCCCAAACTTTTGAGTAAGTTCTGCTAGAGTTATTGGACAGCTGGGCCAGGGGACAATGAAAATAACATACTTCAGGTGGCACTTAAAACTACCCTCCTCTCCCACATGGACCCACTGGGCTTGAATGAATCTTTGTTAATAATAAATTACTTTCATAAGCTGCTTCTTTGCCTTTTAGGCATATAGGTCTCCTGCTATCTTACCTCAATGACTCTCTACACATCTATTTATTCAATAAAATTATATCAAGTACCTACTGCATATCAGTTACCATGCTAGGGCTTGGGAATATGGTGGTTGATGAAAGAGTCTCAGTTTCTGACATCATGTGTCTTAGCAGGAAAGATTACAGCTCCAAAAGTCTGAATATTTAGTGGATAGACACCTTATGTTGGCTTCTAACCTCTGCTGCAGAATAGATGAACAACAGAAGGTTGCATTTGTTAAATGCCAAAGAAAGAGGTGCCATAGGACTGTAGAGAAACAGTTGATTACTGCAAAGGCTGGACTACACTCTGTGAAGGAGAAGAGAATTGAGACTTGAGGGAAAGAGAAGACTAGATGACTAGAAATGAACAGGAATGGCATTCCAGGAAAAATGCATATGGCAGGTCCAAGAAGAGAGACGCCATATAGCACACATGCACGTCGGGAAGGATGCCCAGGACATATGGAGTCACACTGACCTTGATTCAAATCTTAGTTTGGCCACTTGTATGGATGCATAACCTTAGACTAGTTCATTAAATTCTCTGAGCCTCAATTTCCTCTTCTGTAAAATAAGGATATCAAGACCTACTTCAAGAGTTTTCACAAGGATTCTAAGAGTACAAAGTCTATAAATAGAAATAAAACACAAATAATAGTGTCTAGCATGTAGTAAGTGCTCAAAACCTCATAAGTATTGCCAGTTTGGTGGAGCAGATGATGCGTGTTGGGCAAAAGAAGTATTACTCATTTTGTATTTCTTTTTTCAGAGTTTACCCATTGCTGTTGAGTGGGTGAAAATGACTAAGAAACACTCTCTGCTTTGTTTCCCACAAGAGGAGAAAAAAAAATCTGATGAAAAAATAATGAGGGAAATGGACTATTTTCTTTAACTTCTTTCAACCTCTCATGTGTTGAGAACTTGAATTACTGAGGCTGATTCTCTTTGTGCACAGGACAAGACACATTCTGGACAAGTTGGAGGCTGGTGGAGGAGATTCCTTTTCTCCCAATGCTCTTTCCTCGCCTAGCAAAGCTGGGGGCACTGAGGAGGGTGGACTATTGTAGATTTTAAGGTGATCTGACCATATCACTGTCATGTCAGAATATCAAGTTGAGTCACTTGAATTTAAAAAGCTATTAATAAACAGGGCTCTATGTTTCTCCTTCTCCTCTTAAAACACCAGTTTCTAAACACTCTGCTTTATTTGCTCCAATTTTGTCTTAACTACTTATTTGTAGAAAAATAAATTTTACTGACCAAGCGAACTTGCTCAGTCCTACTGTTGGCTTCTAATCTGTTTCATTCCAATCACTTTAAACTCAAAATCAATTGTAGTGCTATATAAACGACAACTTCAAAGTAATGATGACATTTTACGCTGAAAGGACAAAACAGATCAACACCTACATTTCTCTTTTAGATTCTTCATACACAGGCTTCAAACAAGTCCTTGTTGAAATCTCATCCGAGTTGCTGTTGGAGGTACAATAAAGTCATATTAGCAGGATCAGAACCAGAAATAATATGTCTGGTTCTGTTTAGTTCTTAATGTCTCTTTGCTAAAATAATGCAAACTCATCCCAGAAAATCTAAGAAAGAAAAGCCAAGAATTATCAGTTGGAGTAAGACATTTGGTAGTTGCAATAGAAATAACCAAAGCCAGGAAGAAAGTGAATGTATTCTGTTAAACAAAAGAACAAAAACAAAAAGTAGGATAAAAGAATCATTCACGGTAGGTGAATAGTCCACAAATAAGACAAATCGTAAAGAATTATTGCAAGGACAATGGTATACCAATATTGGGGAATGTCTTTTCTGAGCTAAATGAGATAGAAGCCATTGAGTCTAAGGGATTGATTATAACAGGAAGAACCAAATGGAATTACGATTTCCAGTGGGTTACTTTTATTTTGAATTACCAGCAGATAGAAGAGCTCAGATGATTTAATTAGCCAAGGCATCACTGAATTTTTATTTCCTGCCCTTTATGTTCCTATTATGGCTTCTTAGCCTTTTTTTTCCCCAATGTTAAGCACCATTGTATTATAGTAAATTGATTAAGTGCCTCATTGCAGCTTGCCAGTGAGAACTTCGAGGGTGTGAAACATGTCATGTTGAGTGTGCTGTGCCTGGCTCAAGACTGGGCATGAATTAGGTGTTCTGCAAAAATTGTCATGTGAATGAATAAATGAGTGCCCCTTTTCCCTGACAAATCACGCTTTCAACCCACTTCCTTGAGTACTCTTTAGATAGTCTGTTTATTCTTTTATGTCCTCTCAGTGAGTGAATTACCTCTGAAATCCAAGAAACATTAAAAAAAAAAAAATGGAAATACAAAGTCACAAGACTTTGATTCCCAAAAGGATTTCTCCACTAACACAAAGTGTTTCATGTGTGTGAGGAGAGAACCAAAATCAGTCTGGCACCTTAGTGACAATAATTGACAGGCTAACAAGCCATGCTTTGCCTGATAAATCGCAGAGGACTGGGTGTGTTTTTCATACCCTGCCAGTTTTAAGCTTCTATCTGACAGCTGTCTGTCAAGCTGCAGCAAGAAGAACGGGCCCCAGGGAGACCCAGTGCTGCTCCCGAAAGCCTGGCTGGATATGAAAGTTGGCCTTGCTTTCACTACGATGCAATCTTTTTCTCTGGGTCTAAAACCTGAGATATTTTCATTATCCCAATTTGTTAGAAAGGTGGGTCTCTGGGATTTAGAGTGAGTTGCAGTGACAGGAACTTGCCTGTCCTTAAATTCTACTGCCTGGAGACAGCCTACTAAAGGAGATATAGATTTGAGAATCAGAGAGACACTTTTAGGTGTGTGAAAGTAAGCAAATATCAATGCATTCCTGAGTCTGTCAATAAGAAGTGTGTATGACACTTGTTTCACAGAACTGTTGTGAGACTGGAGGTAACAAGACTGGAGTTTTGTTTGGCAATGTCTAGAGACATTTTTGTCTGTCAGAACTGGTGCTGCTGGCATCTAGAAGGTAGAGACTAGAGATGCTGCTCAACAACCTACAATGCACAGGCCACCTCCTCATAAGAAAGAGGTGTCCAGCTCAAGCGTTAGTAGTGCTGAGGCTGAGAAACCCTGCTGGAGACCATTCCTGCTCTAGCCCTGTGCAGAAGCTCATGGGTTTAATTTCTAGAGAGTTTGCAGCCTCTTTCTCTTTAAATAAAGCCTTCTTTGGAAACCCATCAGCCAACCAGTGCTCCCCATTTAAAAAGGATTTGGGCTTTAATCTCTTAAAATTAGGTGAAACTAAGATTTAATTTTATATGTTCTGTAACAACTCTATTTTAGTGATTCAAAGAGCCATGGTATTCCTCAGATCTGAAACCTGTGCTATCTTCTTATGGTCTCACAAAATCCTCCAGAATATCTCCTCATACCAATGCTCATCCCTGGACACTCTCCATGGTGTGATGTGTGGGGTGTCTGCTCATGTGGGATCTGCTTTCTGGCTCCTGGCTTACTGTAATTATGGTGTCATTTTGTTGGAAGAGTTTACTCACCACCTTCAGTTTACTGGTCTATTATGGGCTGAATTGCCAATCTCCCTGCAATTCATATGTTGGAGTCCTAACCCCTAGTACCTCGGTATTTGGAGCCAGGGTCTTTGAAGACATAATTAAGTTAAAATGAGGTCAGATAGGTGGGCCTTAATTAACATCATCGGTTTCCTTATAAGAAGAGGGGATTAGGACACAAACACAGAGAGAAGACCATGTGGAGACACAGGGAGGACATCGCCATCTATAAGCAAAGGAGAGAGGCCTCAGAGGGAACCAACTCTGCTGACAGCTTGATCTCAGACTTCCAGCCTCCAGAACTGAGAACCAATAGACTACTGTTGTTTAATCCACCCAATCTGTGCAACTTGGTTATGGCAGCCATAGCAAATTAATACACTGGCCTTCACATTAAGTACACCATCCTCTAAATGTAAATAGGTGCATGTCTTCTGATTATCCAGTCCTTCTTTTTACTTATTCTGCATCCCTTTCTTTTTCTGTTCTTTCTTTCTTGTACTGGCCTGAGCTCTCCTTATACCACACTAGAAATCATGAAGGGAACTTTGAGGGAAGGCCTGTCCTTTCTCCTTCCCTAGGTTTTCATCACTCCTGAAGTACACAGTGTTTTAATATAGTGGTTCTCAATGTGTGGTCCCTGGGCCAGCAGCATCAGCGTCACCAGGGAACTTATTAAAAATGCAAATTCTCAGGCTTTCCCTCAGACCTACTGAATCAGAAACTCTAGGGATAAAGCCCAGAAATCTTCGTGTTTAAGACTTCCTGGGGATTCTTATGCACACTCAAATTTGAGACTCTAGTAATGGTGTCTTAAATTCTCAGAGAATTCTTTTTTTGTTCTCCACATGATCACTTCTGCCTACAAAGACTCTTCCATATCTGAATCTTGGAGTGACATATCATCCTTTCATTCAAATATCCTTCAGCTGCTTTAATACAGGGAAATCAGCAGTAGGTTCAAAGATATGGTGACAGAAAACTCAATTCTCTAATCATCCTTCCATCAAGATAGGAGCATTGGCTATTGCTTCTCCTGGAAGTTATTTTTCCCTGACCGAAGTGGAAATGTCTTTATCCCAAGTTGCAATGTTAAATATCCTTTTGTATTATCATCAGGCTAGAAGTTCCAGATTTCTGTGGTTTCAGATGAAAGGAAGAGGGGTGGGGATCTTAGTCATTTTAGATAAACAGTAAGAACTTCAAATTGTAAAGCATTTCTTAGGTACAAAGCTCTTCTTACATCCTGAAACATTAGTTTTCTCATCTGTAGAGTAATAGAGATAAGTAGATAAGTAAAAGAGATAATGAACTCACAAGTTTGTTTTAAAGCCTTATTAGCAAGCTAATAAACTAAAGCTAAAGCTAATCTAAAAGCTAAGCTAAAGCTTGCCAATAAGGCTTTAAAACAAACTTATGAGTTTCATTCTCTATCTCCCAGATGGGAAACTGAGGCTCAGATAAGTCATATGACTCAAATGGTCAGTCCTGGAAAGAGATAACTTGGGCCCCATTCTCTCTAACTGATACTTTCTGTTATGGTTTGGCTGTTTCCCAATCCAAATCTCATATTGAATTGTAGCTCGCATAATTCCCATGTGTTGTGGGAGGGACCCGGTGGGAGATAAAATTGAATCATGGGGGTGGTTTCCCCCATACTGTTCTTGTGATAGTGAATAAGTCTCATGAGATCTGAGGGTTTCATTAGGGGCTTTGGCTTTTGCATGCTCCTCATTTATTCTTGCTGCCACCATGTAAGAAGGGCCTTTCACCTCTTACCATGACTCTGAGACCTCCCCAGCCACGTGGAAGTGTAAGTCCAATTAAGACTCTTTTTCTTCCTAGTCTCAGGTATGTCTTTATCAGCAGGATGAAAATGGACTAATACAGTAAATTGGTACCAGTAGAGTGGGGCATTGCTGAAAAGATACATGAAAATGTGGAAGCGACCTCGGAACTGGGTAACAGGTAGAGGTTGGAACAGTTTGGAGGGCTTAGAAGAAGACAGGAAAATGTGGGGGAAGTTTGGGATTTCCTAGAGACTTGTTGAATGGCTTTGACAAAAATGCTGATAGTGATATGGACAATAAGGTCCAGGATGAGGTGGTCTCAGATGGAGATGAGGATCTTGTTGGGAGCTAGAGCAAAGATGACTCTTGTTATGTTTTAGCAAAGAAACTGCTGGCATTTTGCCTCTGCCCTAGAGATATGTGGAACTTTGAAATTGAGAGAGATAATTTAGGTATCTGGCAGAAGAAATTTCTAAGCAGCAAAACATTCAAGAGGTGACTTGGGTGCTGTTAAGCGCATTCAGTTTTAAAAGGGAAGCAGAGCATAACAGTTCAGAAAATTTGCAGCCTGACAATGTGATAGAAAATAAAAATCCATTTTTCTGAGAAGAAATTCAAGTCGGCTGCAGAAATTTGCATGAGTAATGTGGAGCTGAATGTTAATCCCCAAGACAATGGGGAAAATATCTCCAGGGAATGTCAGAAATCTTCATGGCAGCCCCTCCCATCACAGGCCTGGAGGCCTAGGAGAAAATGGTTGTGTGGGTTGGGCCCAGGTGTGTGCAGCCTAGCAACTTGGTGCCCTGCATCCCGGACATTCCAGCCATGACCTAAAGGGGCCAAGGTACAGCTCAGACTGTTGCTTCAGAGGGTGGAAGCCCCAATCCTTGGCAGCTTCCACATGGTGTTGAGTCTGAGGGTACACAGAAATCAAGAACTGAGGTTTAGAACCTCCACCTAGATTTCAGAAGATGTATGGATGCCCAGGCAAAAGTTTGCTGCAGGGGTGGGGCCCTCATGGAGAATCTCTGCTAGGGCAGTGCACAAGGGAAATGTGGGGTCAGAGCCCCCACACAGAGTCCATAATGGGGCACTGCCCAGTGGAGATGTGAGAAGAGGTCACTGTCCTCCACATCCCCGAATGGTAGATCCACTGACAGCCTGCACTGTCAAAGTCACAGAGTCTCAATGCCAGCCTGTGAAAGCACCCAGGACGGGGATTATACCCTGCAAAGCCACAGGGGCAGAGCTGCCCCAAACCATGGGAACTCACCTCTTGCATCAGCATGATCTAGATGTGAGATCTGGAGTCAAAGAAGATCATTTTGGAGCTTTAGAATTTGACAGCCTGTTGGATTTCAGACTTGCATGGGCCCTGTAACGCCTTTGTTTTGGCCAGTTTCTCCCATTTGGAATGGCTGTATTTACCCAATACCTGTACCCTCATTTTACGTAGGAAGTAATAGCTTGCTTTGGATTTTACAGGCTCGTAGGTGGAAGGGACTTGCCTTGTCTCAGATGAGACTTTGGACGTGGACTTTTGGATTAATGCTGAAATGAGTTAAGACTTTTTTTTTTTTTTTGAGATGGAGTCTCGCTCTGTTGCCCAGGCTGGAGTGCAGTGGTGCGATCTCGGCTCACTGCAAGCTCAGATTCCTGGGTTCACACCATTCTCCTGCCTCAGCCTCCTGAGTAGCTGGGACTACAGGCACCTGCCACCATGCCCGGCTAAGTTTTTTTTTTTGTATTTTTTAAGTAGAGACGGGGTTTCACCGTGTTGGCCAGGATGGTCTTGATCTCCTGACCTTGTGATTTGCCTGCCTTGGCCTCCCAAAGTGCTGAGATTGCAGGTGTGAGCTACCGCGCCTGGCCTGAAATGAGTTAAGACTTTGAAGGAACTATTGGGAAGGCATGATTGGTTTTGAAATGTAAGGACATGAGATTTGGAGGGGCTAGGGGCAGAATGCCATGGTTTGGCTCTGTGTCCCCACCCAAATCTCATCTTGAATTGTACTCCCATAATTCTCATGTGTTGTGGGAGGGACCTGGTGGGAGGTAATTTGAATCATGGGGACAGTTTCCCCCATACTGTTCTTGTGGTAGTAAATAAGTCTCACGAGGTCTGATGGTTATATCAGGGGTTTCCACTTTTGCATCCTCCTCATTTTCTCTTGCCACCGTCATGTAAGAAGTGCCTTTCACCTCCCGCCATGATTCTGAGGTCTCCCTAGCCAAGGAGAACTGTAAGTCCAATTAAATCTCTTTTTCTTCCCAGTCTCAGGTATGTCTTTATCAGCAGTGTGAAAACGGACTAATACACTATCATTAAAAAACCAAGACAAAGCCCATTTGCTTTGTTTTTAGTACTGAACAGGAACAGTCCTGCCATTCAGGAGTCTCACTGACACGTGCGTGGGAAATGAATTATGTTTCTTTCTTCTTCTAGCTGTGGATTCATGGCCTCACTATATGCAACTAAGCTGTGTATCCATGGCCTCACTATAAGTAACTAAAATGTACAGGCTCAGAGGGCCCTGCTTTCAATTCTTTTCTGTAAATTTACAGAGGAAAGAAGACAGAATTCTTACTCTAGCTAACTGGAACTAGAGCTGAGTTAAAAAAAAAAATGAATTGTGACAAATGCAAACTCTAAGTAGCATGGTACTGTCAGTGGTAGTGGGACTTTGGAGGGCTGGTGACAAACAGCTGCAGGATGCCCTGGAGATGAAAGTGCCTTTTCCTGAGCTCGCTGGTTGCCTACATAAAGGAGCCTCAGGACCTTCAGGGAAGGAGATGGGACATAGTTCGCCACAAGTGGGACAAGTTTCTATATTTGAATATTGACCATTGTCTGATGCAAAAACTCTGGTTGACACTACAAATAATCTACAAATAATTACCGAAAAGGCAACAAGATACCTTCATGTAGAACACTTTGCAGGAAACTGGAAAGCCCTGATGAAACTTCAGTGGAGCAGCAGAATGAGAGAGAGTGGTTCTTGTGTGTGCATGTGTGTATGTGTATATGTATATCAGATTGTCCTTGCAGAAACACAAATTTCTCAGAGCCATGGAAATAGAAATGGAATTTTCCTAGGTTCTCTTAAGGAGAAATGGATGCCAAGATTTAGGGTATAATTAGAATTTGTTAAAGTGTGTTCTTGGCAATCACCTATTTAGTAGGTATTTTATGTCTTTTTTTTCACCCTTCACTTCAAGGTGAGAGTCAATTGTTTGCCATTTTTTAGCTTTACTTTAAGTATTTTTAAAGAAGACGTGTTTTGTTGATATGATGAAATATGAGCAAAAAAGTCATGGCATATCTGAAAACCACATTAAGTGGGTATAGAGTCATGTTTTCTCCCTGGGAGTTCACCAAATATCTACAAAATGTGTTCACAGAGAAATGAGTTAGATTATCATTTGTGATTGACAATAATTTTCTCAATTCTATAAAATCATATCTACCTCAATGAAGGCAATCTACCCTAAATGCCATGTTGAGCTTATTTGCATAAAAAGCACAAAAATCACCCAGAAAGTAAGAAGCACAGAGAAACAGAAAATATTCTAATGGGTAAAGATAAGAGATACAGAGGATCAGTATTGAACTTCGATATCCAATTCATAGGAATTCCAGAAGAATGGAATAGAGAAAAGCAAAGGGAGAAAATTACCAAGGAAATAATAGAAGACAGTTTCTCAAGACTCAAGAATGACATAGATTTTTAATTTGAAAGAGGACCATTGAGAGCCATGTGGAATGAAGGGAGACATCTAGACACAGCAACAAGGGTAAGAGAAGTGACAAAATACCTGATGAGGGAAAGTAAAACATAACTTAAAACAAACAAAAAGTACCTAATCTTTCTTACTAGCAGCAGCAGTCCTCCAGGTTCTGAAGAATTATTTGAAATTTAAAATGTGATGGCCTGTGAAATAAATCAGGTATGACAAATTAATAAACAGGTGTCCTTTTCAGACACACAGGTAAGTACTCAGAAGAAGGCATATATTTCTGCTCTCAATTTGAAATAACATATAGTTATATCTACACTATGTAGTGAACATTCTTCTTTATGTCCTGGAGACTTTGCTGAGAATGTTCTCCAGAAAAACCAAACAAATAACTAAAAAACTAAAAAAAAAAAAAAAAAAAAAAAAAAGGTGGGAACAAGAATCAGTGGATCTATCTCAGGGACTCAATGAAAATAAAGTACATTTCTATGATAATGACATTGGGACACTGGGGATTGGCTCTAGATTCCTCACCCCTAAATGTGGGCAGGTATATTCCTTCTCTTAATGTGGGAGAGAGGAACGGTTAGGAAGTGAATGCCTCTAGATCTTCAGGGACTTCTTGAGTTCTGTGTTTAGTCAATTTCATACCAAGCAAATTGTACTATCTGAACTCTTGTGCGTTTTATGAAAGTACACACAAATCGATATGGAGTATTTTTCATTTACCATAGAATAATGCAATCCTCTATTTTATGTGATTGCATTTTTTTGGACCCCAGTCATTGAGTAATGGTGTGTTTTCTGTGTATCCCAGAAAAGAAACATTATATGCAATACATGTGAAAAGCAAATGATTCAACAGTTTTTTAAACTTTTACTTTAGGATCAAGGGTACATGTGTGGGTTTCTTATAAAATAAACTCGTGTCACAGGAGTTTGTTGTACAGATTATTTCATTTGTTGTACTGATTATTTCGTACCCAACAGATTATTTTTTTTGATCCTCTCCCTCCTCCCAACCTCCACCCTCAGGGGGGCCCTTGTCTGTGGTTCCCCTCTTTGTATCCGTGTGTTCTCAAAATGATCCGTATTCTTATTGGCAACCTATTACTCCCTTACCACTGAGGCATAATTTTGACTTTGCTTCAAGAGCATCATGCCTTCCTGGTTGTCCCAGTACCTCGTAGCCACTCCTTCTCAGACTCCTTTGCTGGTTCCTTCTTGTTGTTTCATTCTCTAAAATGATGGAAGATCCAGGACACAATTCTTATATTGCTTCTTTTCTCTATCTGTACTCATCACTCTATACTCACTCCCTGGGTGATTTCATCTCATCTCGTGGCTTTTGATACCATCTCAATACAGATTAATCTAAAATTAATATTTTCATTTCAGAATGTTCCCCAAATTTCAGACTTGTTTATCCAACTGTCTGCCTCTTGTGTGTTTGGTGGGCATATTAGATAGCACCCTCTTGACACATCCAAAATGCAACTACAGAACCTTTCAGTAAATGACAACCTCATTCAACAAGGCTTTAAAATGTGCCGTCATCCCTGACTCTTTCTTCCACATCTCACATCTAATTCCTCAGCAAATCTTGCTGGCTGTACCCTCGAAAACTACCCAGGGTCTGAATGTTTCTTAGCGTCTTCACTGCTATTACCCTCCAAGCCACTATCATCTCCTGCTGGAATTATCACAGCCTTCTCCTCACAGTCACTCTGTGTGTGCACTTTGCTTCTCATGTTCTATTCACAAGGCAGCTGCCAGAGGGATCCTCTTAAAAGGCAAACCAGATCGTGTTATGCTTAAAACCCTCCACTGGCTTCCTAATTCACCCAGTGTAGCAGCCAAAACCTCTCAATGGCCAGCAAAACTTTACATGATCCCTTGAGGTGACCTCCATTGCCTCTCTGATCTTTCTATTCCTCCCCCTCTCCTCTGTCCATTCCAGTAGATGCCTTGCTTTTCTTCAAGCATGCAAGGGAGGTATGCTGCCAGCTCTGAGGCTTTGTATTTCCTGCCTGGATTCTCTTTCCCTGAGTATATCACCTCCCTACCTCCTTCCTGTTCTTGCTGAAATATCATCTTCTTGGTGAAGCCTTCCCTGACCACCCATCTTAGTTTTCCTTGCATCCCTATCCCCCTTCCCTCCTTTTTTTTTTAAACCTTTGTCAATATTATCACTACCTGAATTACTATATAAATTTACTTATTTATTGGTTTATTGTCTCTTCCTATGCAAACTGAGATGTAGTTTTCCAAAGGCCAGAAGTTTTTGTTTGTTGCTGCACCCTAAGTTTTAGAATGGTTGCTGATACTTAATAGGTGTTCAGTAAATATCTGCTGAATAAATTGTTGAACAAATACATTGGCTTCAAGTAAAATGTTAAAGATGAATGGAACAGATTAAAAGAAATGAATAAAACAAGTGAAGTGCTGAAGAATATTAGGAATATGGTTAAGAAGGCATATATTTCTGCTCTCAATTTGAAATAACATATAGTTATATCTACACTATGTAGTGAACATTCTTACAAACAAGTAGTATAAAGGAACATGGAAAAATAAAAACAATTTTTTTTAGTATTTTTTTTTTTTTATGAGACAGAGTCTCACCATGTCATCCAGGCTGGAGTGTAGTGGCATGATCACAGCTCACTGTAACCTCAATCTCCTGGGCTCAAGTGATTCTCCCATTTTAGCGTCTTGAGTAGCTGGGACCATCGGCTCATGCCACCATGCCTGGCTCATTTTTTAATTTTTTTTTGTAGAGACAGGTTATCATTATGTTGCGTAAGCTGGTCTCAAACTCTTGGGCTCAAGTGATCTTCCTACTTCAGCCCCCTGGAATTATGGATGTGAGCCACTGTGCCCATCATCTAGACATTAATTTTTAAACATTTTTTTAAAAGTCAGTGAAAATTGGAGTTACTTTTACATGGACCAGAGTTTAGCTGATTCCAAACTGTAAAAGCTACAAACTTAAAGAATCTTTTCTGTGAACAGTACTTTGGGTTTTTTTGATTCAGTGCAGTGGATTTGGTCTCAAGGAAGATGAGCTTGAACATCACCTGGAAGTTTGTTAGAAATGTCAGTTCTCAGACCACACTCCAATCGGCTGTGTCAGAAACTCTGGGGATGTCTCACTTGCATTCCTTGAACCACTGGTTTGGTGGGTGTGGAATGTTGTTCTTACTCATCATTTCCTCTCTTAGACGTTTTTTCTCCCTCCTCACAATGTACGCACACACACATCATCATCATCACCATCATCGTCGTCATTACTGGACCAGTCTTACTACCCATTACGTCTTCTTAATTATCATTATCCATTATCCTCTGCTCCCTATACAAAGTAATATTTTTCCCATCTGAAAACACCAAACAAAAATTTTAAAAAATCCTTCTCTTGAACTTCCTTTTTCTTCTACTCACTCTTCCATTTCTCCCCTTCCTTTTGCAGCAGAACTCTAAGAAATTCTCCAAGAATTCTCCCTTTTTTTTGTGAACCCACTAAACTAGACTTTTACTGATACTTCTTTCCTAAAACTGCTTTTACCATCACTTCACTTTGTTAAATCCAATGAGTGATGTTTGCCCTTCATCCTACCTGAACTGCCAGCAGCATCTGATAATTTATCACACTTTCTTTCTTTCTCTCATAACTTCAAGTCACCACACTCTCTCAATTTTTCTTCAACTCAGTCATTTTTGCTAGTACCTTCTCATGTATTTGAGTACTAAACATGTTCTATTTCATTCTATGCCCATTCCTACATGGTTTTGTCTACTACCATGGCTTTAAATACCATCTATATGTTGATGACTCCCAAATTTCTGTCCCTAGACCCAACTGGCACCCTGAATTCTAGAGTTCAAACAGACACTCAAATATTTACTCACCATATTCATTTTGATGATTAATAGGCATCCAAAATGGAGCTCCTGTATATTCCAACCCATACCTCCTTCTTTATGGTCATTCCTATTTGAGTTGATGGTAACCTCATTCTTCCATGAGCAATGGCCAGAAACCTTGAGTTACCCTTGGCTTTTTTTTCTCTTTCACACCACATCCAAGCTGACAGCAAACTCTGTTGGCTCTACGTCAAAATGCATCCAGAATTTGACCACTTAACATCTTCTCCACTGCCATTACTCTGCTCCACGCCATCATTAATGTTGCCTGGATCATGTAGGAGCCTCCTAACTGGTTTTGCCTCTTCTCTTGTCCCATGGAGTTAATTTGAGAATGAACAGCACCAGACTGATCCTGCCAAACCTTAGTTAGATCTTATCACTCCTCGACTCAAATCCTTTCAGCGATGTCGTCTCTAGCTCAGAGTACAAAACAAAGCCCTTATAATGGTTTAAAAACTCTTCCATGATGAGCCCACGATTATCTTTTGGATCTAAATTCCTACTCACACTGTTCTTGCCACACTAACCTCTTTGCCATTTGCTTAAACACTCCAGACATATAGTTCCACTCCAGGTGGTTTTCCCTACACTTGCTGCTCTCTTTGCCTGGAGTGTTTTCCTCCAGGTATTCACATTGCTTCCTTCCTCATGTCCCTGAAGTCATTACTCAAAGATCACAATTCTGATGGCATGTTATCGTACATTATAATTCTCTCCGCTGCGGTTTCACTCTCCCTTTCATTTCTTTTCTTTTTTCTTTTTTTTGAGACCGAGTTACTCTGTCACCCAGGCTGGAGTGCAGTGGTGCAATCTCGGCTCACTGCAACCTCCACCCTCCCAGGCTCAAGGGATTCTCCTGCCTCAGCCTCTGAAGTAGCTGAAATTACAGGCGCCCACCACCACGCCTGTCTAATTTTTGCATTTTTAGTACAGACAGGGTTTCACTATGTTGGCCACACTGGTTTCGAACTCCTGGTCTCAAGTGATCTGCCTGCCCTAGCCTACCAACGTGCTGGGATTAAAGATGTGAACCACCGTGCCCGGCCTACTGCCTTTCATTTATTTTCTTCTTGCCTTACAACTCAGCACTATACAACATTCAGTTCATTTTATCTACTTGTGTTGCTCATTGTCTCTCTTCCTTACTAGAATATAAACTTGAGCAAGGTGGAAATCGTGCCACTTTTGCTGTATCCCAGCATCTACAGCAGTGCCTGGCACATGCTAGGGACTTCATGTGTATTTACTGGAAAACAAAAATGAAAAACGTGAGCTCTTCATTTCAAAAAAAGTATTTCCACTCATCCACAGGTCTAAGGAATAATTTAAAATTCTTGTTCTTTTAACAAAGAATTTGTGTGTTTTTGTGATAACTTTGTTAAAGCCTATGCCTCCCTCTTGTTTCTTAGCAACATGAGGACTGCAACTGGGTCTGTTTTGCTTACAACTGTCTAGGGCAAGGACTAAGTGAGGGAAGCAAAGTATTTGTTTTGGGCATAAAAATAAATTTGGGATTGGCGGTGGGTAGAAGAACAAGGCCAAAGGACTCCATAATCAAGATAGATTATATATTTTAATGAAAGATTTTTTAAAAGTCAAAATTAATGCAAAAATCTGCGATAACATCATACCCAAATTTTGAGTAAAATTGGATCAGTATCACCAATTTCCTTCACCTCAAATTCCAATATGACTCTGTTTGGTGTTGATTGTATCCATTGGCACGTGATAATCATTTGTTGAATGAATAAATAAACCCAGCAAAGGTGTGGTAGGGTAAGAGGATATCTCTTGTGCTTTGGCTTTAATAACTAGAGCAACCGACACTGACTATGGCTCAGGCACTGATCAAAGTGTCATACACATATGACAACTTATGTAAGCCCTCCCCAAACCCTATAAATAGTTATTATAATTAGCATCCCCATTTTACAGATACAGAAACTGAGGTCCAGAGAGACAAAACAACTTGTGTGAGTTCATACACTAGTAAGTGGCAGAGCTAGACTTGATAGTAGCATTGTCAGGTCTTCCATGGATAGGAAACCTGATGGGTCTGCAAGATACCAGGAAACATTCCAGGAAAAGGGAATCTAAGCAAATTCCTTTTAACATTATACAGCAAGTTTGTACAGACACCATAATGAATCATGAAAACACAGGAAAAAGCAGATGTCACGATCCAAACACTAGGCTGGAGAAACTAATGTGGAATTATTTTATGAAGCATGTCAAACATATGGAAGAAATTACAAAGCAGGGCCATTATAGTTGTTTTGCTTTGTTTTGCTTTTTAGGTACCATTGGCTTCAAGAGCCAAGGTATAGTATAGAAAAAGAAAAAAATGAAGGAAAGAGAAATTATCCTATCCTCTGTAGTAGCAGACAGAGGTTGCTCTGATTTTTTTTTTCATTATAAACTTTAAACCAGGGGTTCTCAACACCCTGGACCATGGACCAATATTGGTCCATGCCCTGTTAAGAACTGGGCCACACAGCAGAAGGTGAGCAGTGGATGAGTGAACTTCATCAATATTTACTTCATCTATGTCTATATTTACTGTATCTATATTACTATGTTCATATCTATATATACTTGATCTATATCTATATTTACAGCTGCTTCCCATCACTCGTATTACCGCCTGAGCTCTGCCTCCTGTCAGATCAGCTGTGGCATTAGATTCTCCTAAGAGTGTGAGCCTTATTGTAAACTGTGCATGTGAGGGTTCTAGGTTGCACACTCCTTATAAGAATCTAATGCCTGATGATTTGTCACTGTCTCCCATCACCCCCAGATGGGACCGTTTAGTTGCAGGAAAATAGGCTCAGGGCTCCCACTGATTCTACATTATGGTGAGTTGTATAATTCTTTCATTGTATATTACAATGTAATAATAATAGAAATAACGTACGCAATAAATATAATGTGCTTGAATCAATCCAAAACCATCCCCTCCTCAAACGGTCAGTGGAAAAAACAGTCTTCCATAAATCCAGTCCCTGGTGCCAAAAAAGTTGGGGACCGCTGCCTTAAGCCATCTTTCCCAGTGAGAAATTATTTATGGCATCCTTAGGAGAATTCAAGCACCTCACTATGCTCTAAATGGTTTTGCATATAAATGGTGAGATCACAGGTGGAGATCACTTGCTAGAGATTATTTACCAGTCTATTCATAGCAAATGCCATTGACTTTAGCCACACTAATTTGGAATTTATGCTACAGGGGTTCTGTTGAGGTTTATTATACTATAGAATAATTACCATTCAAAATGTGTAAGCAAGTTTTTAGGAAGTAACATTAACGTATTTAATCTAATATAATCTCTATACCCTATGAGAGCATGGCCTCCCTTGCTGTGTGTGAAATAGTTTTATTGCATTTCTTGAATGTTGGGTGATAACAGATATAACAGATGACAGATATAAGTCTTACAGAAACACATTAAGGATAAACAAATGTGGGAGGACTTTCCTGTTTGAAGTCTATATTTTGAAACAAGTGGCAAAATACTTGAGTAGTCACATCAATTTGAATTCCAGGCCTTCAGCAAAAGCTTTTGATTCCCCTTTCCTGATCCTTCCCAAACCTTGCCTGCAGATGTATATTCAACTTGGACCCTGAAGCCACAGGCTCACCCTCCTGGGTGCCAAAACTATTCACACTGGCAGTTCCACCTATGTATTTGCACTAGAAAAAACTAAGAAAATAGAAAAGTAAAATAATAATAACAAGAAAATAAAAAAATGTATCCAACCTTGGTCTCCAAGTGCAAGTTTGTATTTTAATCTAACTTATTTTAAGATGTGTTAAAATAAAGTCAGATTTTCTTTACTCCTCTTTTAGTTTTACATGAATTTCTGGGACCCTTTGGGAGCCCAAGGGGATTGACACTCTGCCTAGTGGTTTTTACAAGACTCTGTGGGTGCTTACCCACCAGCACGAATTTTTTGTCATGTGTTCTTGGGAAGTGAGAATCAGATTTGTTGATTTTTGCTAGATGCAGGGAATGATTCTCGTCCAGAGTCACTGAAAGCTCCTGTGGAAATAGACGCATTTTAAAGCAATGATTTCAAAAGAGGAACATAGGCCCAAAGTGCCATTTTTCAATGTAAGCTGTAAACTTACTTAGTATCTCTCAACAGGAAAATAAGATTCAGGGAATGCTGAGACCAGGTTCCTTTGATATTTCTTCAACTAAGCGTATGGCTCTAAGAAAAAGCAAGAGATTTATAATAGCGGTTCTGTTAGGCAATATCAAACTAGATAGCAGTCCTAAGTTACAGGCTGTAAGAGGGCTGAGGCAAACTTGCTAAAATCGCTCTGCTATAAATTAGTTGTGTGGCCTTGGGCAAGATGTTTCTCTTTTCTGGGACTTGGAGTTTTGTGGGGTTTTTCTTCCCTCTATAATTTTTTTCTCACATTTATGTAAGATGAAATTAATAAGTTCTCAGATATAATTTCATTCATCCATTTGCTGAACAAATAAATGTATATTGATCGTCTACTTTGGTACCAGGCTATGACCAGGTGCTGATAATTCAGTGACAACTAGGACCAAGCTAGAGTTTAGAATTTAGTGATGAAGGACATACATTAATCAAACATCATTTGAAAGGAAAGTTATAAATGTAATAACTTCAAAGGGGGAAAATGCTTTGAGCTAAGAAAGCATCTATTAATAAAAGGGGAAATTGAGCTAGTCTACCATGGGTGTTATATTTTGTGCAAGGGATAATTTAGGAAAAATAAAGTGTTTATGATCATATTTTTTCACTCAAAAATAGTTTTACTAAATTTCATAGAACAAAATTTATGTTCTTATTTCATAATAGGGAGGAAAAATGTTTTAGTAGCATATATGAGAACTGAATTTCCTATAGGTAAAAATACAATTTCATTAGGAAAAACTAAGCTCTCAAAGCCTACGTATAGATGAGAGAGAAAATGGGGCACATTTCTTCACAGCACTGAAGATGTAGCATAAGGAGAGGCAATGTCTGGAGTGGAGTGGCCAAGATGACAGATGGTGAAGCAATGTGAGATGTGCCGCTCTTATGATCCTTTAGGCATTAGAGCTACTAAATCCCACAAATCAATGCTGTGCGTCTTCGGGCTTTCACAAAAGTATAGCACTGGATTTGAGGTAAAGTTCAATAAAATTTCTGTGGGGAAGTGGGTCCAGAAAAATGTCTGAATTATACTGTAATTCAAATTATATAGTCGGGCGTGGTGGCTCACGCCTGTAATCTCAGCACTTTAGCAGGCAGAGGCGGGTGGATCACCTGAGGTCAGGAGTTTGAGACCAGCCTGACCAACATGGTGAAACTCCATCTCTATTAAATACAAAAAAATTAGCTGGGAGTGGTGCTGCATGCCTGTAATCCCAGCTACTTGGGAGGCTGAGGCAGAAGAATTGCTTGAACCTGGGAGGCGGAGGTTGCAGTGAGCCAAGAATGCACCATTGCACTCCAGCCTGGGCAACAAGAGTGAAACCCCATCTCAAACAAATAAAAATAAATAAATAAATAAGTAAGTAAATAAATAAATAAAATGCTATATTAAGTAGAAGAGTGCTAAAGAGAAAATCGACCCTGGTTTTTAACTACTGAAATGGTATCTGGTCTCTCTGATGCTTGTATTCACATCCTCTCAGCTTCACTTCAATGTGGACTTCAACACACCTAATGACAATAGTATTTTCTCTTATGTGTACATTTCTTTTTACAGGTAGAGGACTACTCACTTGTCAAATTTGTTTGTACCTAGAAGTGAGCAGATGAACACCTCGGGGCATCCCTTAGGGAATGTGGGAGCAGATGAATAAATTCCCAAGCTGATCCTCAGGTGAACAATTCTAAGAGGCAATAATAAGCTTTCCATAAGGCCTCCAGCAAGACCAAGTGTTCATTACCCATAGCAGTGACTTACTAAAAAATTAGGTTTTCCCTTTTTCATTATTCTTTCCATTCCTTCTCTCCTGCTCCTTGGAATTACTCCTCAAATTGACTATCTACAGACAAGTCCTTATCTCAGGATTTGCTTTGGGGAGAAAGCCAAAGTATGACAAATAATAAAATCTGTGCATTATTTGGAAGAAAGCAACCTGGATGCAGCTTTCTATCTTTTGACCTCTGAATTTGTTAAGTCCTTTGGAATTCACAAGCTGATGTCATATTATTATTGCATTTCATCCTTGAAATTATCCTGAGTAAGAATTATTATTATCCTCACTGTACAGATGGAGAAACTAAGGCTCAAAGTGAGGAAGTGACAAGTGACTTGCTCAACGGCATGTGGAAGTTGCCCACATAGACCTAAGATTAGTTAATCCATTCAATACAACCTTCATGACATGCCTATTATGCGCCAGGCCCTGATCTAGCCACAGACGCTATCTCTTCCCCTTTTCCCCCTGTACTCTCTCTCTCTATGTCATAGGTTCTCTTCTTTCATTGGGCTGCCCTAGATCAAGTCCAGAAAAAAAGGGGCACACTGGGCTCAGAAGCCTCCAGCCCCTGGAAGGACTAATTGTTAGGACACTCAGGGTGCCATCTTCCCAGTGATGCTTCTGCCCTCAGAGGGCCAGAGACCCAGTTTCTTCTCCCTTTACCTCAGAGGTGGCTTTGCCTCTGCCTTGATTTTACGCTTTGAGGCACGCTCAAACTGACAGCCTAGGATCAACAATTCTAAAAAGACTCCTCATCAAAAAGGTTGTCTTGGTAGCTTTTCTTTTCTAATTCCTCTGGTTGGTAAGTGTTAAAATGTTATGATTGAAATTATATGATGGAATTTATCTCAAGGCTGTGTAGATCATGGTTCACTCCTAACTGTTTTGTTTTTGTTTTTTGTGGGGGATGGAGTTTCACTCTTGTTTCCCAGGCTGGAGTGCAATGGCATGATCTTGACTCACTGCAACCTCCGCCTTCTGGGTTCATGCGATTTTCCTGCCTCAGCCTCCCGAGTAGCTGGGATTACAGGCCTAATTGTTTTGAAGTGTGTTGACTCTACTGTAGTTTATGAATGAATATTAAGTTATTCTTAAACCACAGATAGGGAACAACCAAGTACAAATGGTCTAATTCCTAAAAATGAACCATAAATGGGCATAAAATTTAAGTAAATGATCCTGATTTGGATCAATAATACTGAACTGCCAGCCGGCAAACTAATATGTATGCCCTTCTTTAGAAATCAGAAATAAGAAGGATGAAAATCAAATCACTGGCTGGGCATGGTGGCTCATGCCTGTAAGCCCAGTACTTTGGAAAGCCGAGGTGGGCAGACCACTTGAGGTCAGGAGGTCCAGACCAGCCTGACCAACATAGTGAAACCCTATCTCTACTAAAAATACAAAAATTAGCCAGGCATGGTGGCACGCACCTGTAGTCCCAGCTACTCAGGAGGCTGAGGCAGGAGAATCGCTTGAACCCTGGAGGCAGAGGTTGCAGTGAGCCAAGATCACGCCACTGCGCTCTGGCCTGAGCAACAGAGCAAGACTCCGTCAAAAAAACAAACAGAAAAAAAAAAAACAAAAAAAAAACCCCCCAAAACTCTGGAGCTTCTGTGGTTCATAAATTTTTCATTTTAATATCTTACTTCATAACATCTCCATACAGTACTTAACAATTTTACATGGTATAAATTTTGTATACTATAGCAAAGGGAAATAAATGATTATACATATAAGACATCATGTATATATATCACTATATAATTACATATAAATACATCTCTCTCTTTATATAAAAGTACTTATGTCTAACCATATGTATAGAATTATATACATACATATATACACACAGATGTCTTACCTGGACTCCTTTGAAAATTGAGCTTGAGACAAGAGTTAAATGCTAATGCTTTATTGGAAAAAGAATCCCAAGATGACTAGAGTAAGGGAAAGGAAAATGAGGCAGAGAAAAGTGGGAGGCAAATACAAGACAGTGTGTTACCATGCTGACCATGGCTTCACAAAGATCCACAAAGAGACACAGTCCTGCCATCGTCAGCTGCATCCCTGCTTGGCCTGTGTGGCATTGTTTGTACAAATGGTGTGGCAAAACTGCATCTAAACAGCCATCTGGGGAAGAAGTGAGATGACACTTGTATGCCATCTCTATTCCATCTTCTGCTTGTTGTGGGTGAAAGTTTGCCCCCTGGAAGTTGTCTCCCCAACACTTAAGAAGTTGCATTACTTTGTCCTTTGGCAGCTTTGGGGAAGCCAGATCCTACTCCATGTGGTGTGTATTTCTGGAATCTAAGTTTGGAAGTGATTGGAGGAACCAGGGACTCCAGAAATGTTGCTTGTTTGGCCTCAGGTATAAAACCATGCAGCAGTCTCAAAGGTAGGTGTCAGGTCAGTGGCTGAGATGGAGGAAGTTGCTGAGGGTCTGAGAAGTAGGTGAGGTCAAGAGAATATGTAAGGCCATAAGGTGTGTTTGACACAACACAAGTGTATGTATCTAGACACAGCAATAACTATAGTATCAACATAATATATATTTTCAAATATCTGCATTAATGGTGAAGACAGAGCTGTCTATAAGCTTGTATAGAATACAAAATATATCAAGCTTTGGAATTTGTGTTTGTTATTATTGAGATCCAAGTAAAAGCCTAAATACAGAATAATAAAGATGTATTTAGAAGACCTGGTTTAGGAAGCTAATGAAAGCTATCTTTACCTCCCTATTTTTGCCCTTGGGTTAACCACTTGCAGTAAAATAATGGTTTCCTGGAAATAGACAGGATGGTCTTCCCCAAAATGCCAAGAATAAAATGCCTAGGATGAGATTTCTTCCCAGAGCAGAAGAAATAGATCTTTGGATTTCAAAGAGCTTCCCTCTAGGTTGCCTAGAGAATAAACAAAAAGAACCAAGGAGCCAACCACGCAAGTGGAGAAGCTGAATCAATAAACTTAAAATTCAGAAAACTGCAATATAGATAATAGACTTCTGGTATACAAGACCAAGAGTTGTGAATACTTAATTATAAATATATTTTCCAGATGCTATAGGAAGAGATCTATGTAGGAAAAAGTTTGCATTCTGGAAATTAAAACTGTAAGAGATCAAAATACAATTGTTAGACCAATATACTTATAAACAGAAATTTAATATGTGAGCAAATGTCAAAAGTAAGTTGATTTTAAAAATAAAGGGCAATTAGGTTTGGGGTGGAGTTCTGGAAGTACCCAACCAAGTTTCATATAGAGAATGGAAGAATGCAAACTCTTGAAATGCAAAAGGTTTGGGGAGATAAAAGTACTTTTAGAAGTCTTTAATTGTGTGTTTGGTACTCAAGAATGCTGCGATCACTGTTTTTATTTATTGATGTCAGTCCTAGTACAGGAATTTGGACAGCCAGTTTAAGATAGATAGAGGTTGCCCCATGGAAATGAAACCTCTACAGTCTGGAGTTCCAGACTGGTGGCCTATGGGGTAAATCATGCCTACAGGTGTTTTTCAAAGTGTTTTAAAAATCAGGAAATATTACATAAAATTTCAGGCTTCTTTAAAAAAATTTAAAAGCTGGCCATTCTATGCACTCAGTCCTTCAGGGAAACCATCGGCTGGAGTTGAGTAGTAGGAGTGCCTGTAATACAGTGCTCTCCAGTGACCTTATTCTCACCACTCTTTTATATTGAATCAAATCCATTCAATCATTCTTGTCTCCTGTAGGCAATTGATGTTGCGACTGCTCTCCTACCCAAACAACCATCCTTCTTAAAATTATCCCAGAGAAGTGTCATCTTTTAACTGTTTGTTAGTGTTTGTCAACTTTGGTTCCACCATTCTGAGTGGTTTTATTTGGCTCTAATTTTATGTTCTTCATTGTGGTGTCTGGCCATATCTCTAACTCAGCTTCTGACACAGGTGTCATAG
This sequence comes from Pan troglodytes, assembly GCF_028858775.2. Lineage (NCBI taxonomy): Eukaryota > Metazoa > Chordata > Mammalia > Primates > Hominidae > Pan > Pan troglodytes. Next base: position 34,107,804 of record NC_072398.2, on the reverse strand, counting down.
ATTGGTGTTTTGTCTGTGCTTTCTTGGGACACATCCCACCCACTCCAACTTGGGGTTTGGTTTCTCTTTTCTGCCCTGGTACTGAAAGCTAACTCTAGTTTCACATGTTGAGGCATTTGATACTGTCCTGGGTCCATCCAACTGACTGAATATGACTCGCTTCCTACCATCAACGTGCCTATGGTTAATTGGTTGCATGAATAGCTCCAACTTTCCATGCCTCCATATATGCCCACATCCCTTGGTAGTGAGTACCTTCCCACACTGACTCTGAGTTTGACCTTGTATCTTGCTTTGGCCAATATGACCTGAACAAATTGACCCAAACACAGGCTTTAAAATGTGCTCATACATTTTCACTTCCCCTCTTGGCTCTGGTTGCCTTGAAATCATACTTAGGTTAAGAACATGCTTGGGCTTGCCTGTGCAAGGAAAATGAAAGACCTGTGCTAGTGAGGCCACCTTATAACAGCCTGCAGTCAGCTCAGTTTCATGTTAATGAGTTTGGCCAAGATCAGCAATCACCTACACAACCTGCAACTCACTGCCCGAATGAGCCCAGATGAGATCAGAATTGTCATGTTGACCTGCAGAATAGCGAACAACAATAAATGCCTACTGTTCTAAGCCATTCCATTTTGTAGTAGGTGTGTTTCATAGCAATATCTGATACAGTGTCCCAATTAGTGAGATTTTGGTTATATTTATGACATAATTTTCTCATGAGAAATGAGCCTATTGGAAGAGCTTGTGCAGTTACACACTTAACAATATGCCAAAAATAATTCTCATTATATTTTGAAGTCACCCAGAAGAAAAAGAACAGAAAATAATTGAAGGGTTGCTTTGGGGTAGGTTGTTTAGATTCTGGAGAATGTAAACATGTCTCATCTAAAAACTGAACATATTCTGGGGACATTCAAACCCAATGTTTGTGTTGTAAGTGGCATTCCAAACCCATTTCCACAAAGGTAGAAGGATTGTGGGCTGGCATATAGAAAATATTTCCAACAAACCATTGAATGTCCTGTTACTTCGAGGTCTTTATGTAGAAATGCAAATGGAAATAAGTGCATTGGGGGACCTCAGAAGGTTTGGCAGTACATTCTAGATGCTTATCTGAGCCACACGAGTTAGGAATCTGGGATGGAAATCTCCTAAGAATAACCATTCTCACGAAATTTCCAATCCCTCTTGTTTTTGGCAGAATTTAAAATTCCGTGGAAATGGCTCATGTCACAAGACTTCTGTGTGGTGCTGGCCAGCACCAGGAAGGAGAGCAGCCCAGGAAAGGAAAACCAAACCAATGTGGCTGCATGTTTTCACGCCTTTGAAAAGGTTTGGGTTTGGCTCAAATGAAGAAAAAGCACTTGGGGTTTTTATTTTGTGCCAGTTTTTTCAAATACCATTTACCTGACTCATGAAGCTTTGAACATCAGGAAGAAACAAGGGAGTGAATAAATTTTCAATATTCTTGAGGTTCAAACATACTTGGAACAAGACTCCTTGCTGGGAGAAAGAACAGAATACCGTTGGAGCAAGATGTGTTCATCCCCACCTTGCTGGGGGTCACAGTGACAATGCAATTTGTTTATCAGTCAACTCATTATGTACCAGAAATAGAGGTGAGATCAAGGTATACAAGACTTAGCTTTTCCCTTTAGATAGATCACATGAGTAACAGGGACTAACCTGAATTATCCTGTCATTTCCAGAAGTCCTCTGCAATTTTATTGTTTTTTTGTTTGTTTATTTTTGTTTTGGTTTTGTTTTGTTTTTTTGAGACGGAGTTTTGCTCCTGTTGCCCAGGCTGGAGTGTGGTGGTGCAATCTCAGCTCAGTGCAACCTTCGCCTCCTGGGTTCAAGAAATTCTTCTGCCTCAGCCCCCCGTGTAGCTGGGATTACAGGCCCGTACCACCATACCTGGCTAATTTTTTGTATTTTTAGTAGAGACAGGGTTTTACCACATTGGCCTGAGATCAGGCTGGTCTCGAACTCCTGATCTCAGGTGATCCACCGACCTCAGCCTCCCAAAGTGCTGGGATGATAAGCTTGAGCCACTGCACCTGTCCCGCTTTGGAATTTTAGAATCCAGTAATGCACATTATTTGTGTTTTTGAGAATAATTTTGCCATTTCACTCATCTCACTATTGCATACGCTAACTCCGCGACCTGTAATGTTCTACCACCTGTCCTCTGCTTGTAAAATTCCAGTTTCTCTCCCAAGTCCAGCTAAGACTCACCCTTAATCTTGCCAAATGTAATTAGCTCCTCCCTCATCTTTGCTGTTTCCCTACTTTGCACATATTTATATTATTGCATTTAACACACAACGTTGCATTCTTAACACAGTGCCTGGGGCATAGTAGATGTTTGATAAATAGAGATGGATTGTGCAATACACCACTACAAAACCTTTTCCCTTTATGTAACACAGGAGCCCTCAATCAACATTAGCCTCATCCTTATCTCTCAACCAAATACTAATCTACCATTTGTCATTCCCGACATGACTGTTGTCTCAGCAGCTTCCACACACTTTCTCTGTCCTTCAAGTCCCTCTGTCAGCCTTCTCATGTACAAATATAAAAGGTCAACAAATGCTCATGGAATAGTACTTTTCCATCAGTTGGCCCAATTCTAAGGTGCTAATTTAAAGCGATCTTAACTTCCGGACTCTAGCACCATTTATAGCGCTGCATTACTTGATGTCTTATATTATGGTAATATTTGGATTTAAAATACAGAAACTCCCATGAAGTTATAACAGGAGAAGGATAATTTAATTAAGTTTCTTTTTCAGGTTGACAGTGACTGAGTACTTCAGATTATAGTGTGAGATAGTACTGATGAGGCAAAGGTCAGGGGTTTACATCTCTGTCTGGTCCACATCATATTATTATTTTTCAATTCTCTTTCCATTCCTCTCAATCTCAGCCAAATTTCCTACAAATTAGTGCAATTGAGTAAAGGGGTATCCAGAAAAGAGGGCATAGGAAGGGCCTAGTAAAAACTTATTACTGGAAAAAAACAGCTGACAGTTTATGTGCTATTGCTGGGTGTGTGTGTGTGTGTGCGCGCGCACATGAGTGTGTGCCCATGGGAGGGCCATTTTTTGCATGTGCACAAAAATAAGTGTCTATTTCTCATATGATCTGAAAAGTATTCATTATTTCAGTCAGATGGAAGGATTGTGTTACTTGAACACTGGTATTTAATGTACATTATCACATTTATTACCATATCAAAACCAGATGTTTAAAATTGGGGCTAGAAATTCCATCATACAGATTGTGTTACTTCAGGACTACCCCACTACCTAATGTTCAGCTGTATTTTGTTATGGCTTTAATGGAGCAATAATGTGTTTCCACAAGTCTTAGCCTGGTATTAGATGACATGTGGGCTAAATTTGGTGGGTTCAGCAGACTGGTAGGGGGTTATACAAACCAGAGCAACAATAAGAAAATATGTGAAAAATTATTGCTAATAGTCAAGGCCTCTCTCTCTCTCTCTGTTGCTCTCACTTTTGCTCTCTCCTTTTCTCTTCTCTTCTCTTTTATTCATTTTTCACTCCTTAAGATTTGTTGTCATTTTTACTGTCTCCAAATGTCCCTTAAACTTCTTCCAGAGGCAGCATCTACCTCTAATTACTAACTTTCTTATCTCAGCAAAAACTATTTAAAACTTTCCTCTTATTTGACTTTTTTACATGGCTTCTACAATCATAAAACAAGCATGCTCAGAAATCTGATAACATAACATTTCTGATTTAAGAAATTATAATCAATGCAATTTAGATAAGGTAAGATAAAAAATAAAAGCCTATATGGAACGCAGCCAACGATTCATCTGTTTGCATTAATAGGTTCCAGCAATGGTTCTACAGGCACGGAAAGCCAAGCCGGTTTGCCACTGCACTTAGCAAGCACATGAGCTTAAAAATAAACTTTTGACAATGCAGATCGCTTTGTCCTTTCGGGAATGGAAAACATTATGTACTTCAAAGCATACTAAGCCTGATTTGAAAATATAGTTGGGATATTGTTACTGTGGCAATTGGGAGGGTCTTTAGCCTTCACACAGTACGTGGATGCTTCGTGTGTAAATGCTTGAGCCACAAACTTGTGAGAATAAGTGACGCTGGCAACTTTGATATGCTCATTCATAAGGAAGAAACTTCTGTCTTTTAAATTCTCTGGAACAACTGGGATATAGTTCCTCATTTTAATCAGGGAATTTCTTCCTGAACCAGACTGTAAAAACAGAGGATTTGAGTAGCACATTTCACTTGCATACAGCAGCGTTTGTTCATTTTGAGTGTTTTTGTACAGGAAACTGATCTACAGGGTAACATTCACACACAAAAAGGAAACAGTATGGGACGATGGCTTGTTAGTACAAGTGACTCTGTTTTGGAAATTACGGACAAGAAACCTTGGAGGAAGAACGGCATTAAAGATCAAAAGCATGATGACTCCTGATGAAAACATCACCAAATGATGAACCCACGAGCAAAAAGGAATTTCTACTGTGAGTATCTTTGCAATAATCAAGTACCTTATTTGTTTTCAAATTTTCTAGAGTAGGCTGAGTAGATTTCCAAGCAAGTATTTGATGTAAGGAGTCTTCATTATATGAAAGTCTATAATTAAACTCATTGGGTGGTTCCAACAGAGGGTTAGTTGCTGGAATTTTTTCCATGACCTTGCAACACTGAAATAAATTGCACGTTAATTCGGTCATGTTTTATACAAGAGGCATGTTACATCAGGCTTTTATTTGTGATGTGTTACTTCTGGCAATGTAAAAATTGATCAACATGTGTATCTATAAATTCCATTGCATTTAGATTCTGGTAATTTATGTTTACTTTGGTTTCATGCTGTGGTTAGTCCTGTCATCAATTTGTTCATATACAGATTTACACATATTATTTGTAGTTTACTTAGAATATTAGTTATTTCCTGAGGGAATCTTATGTGTATATTGGGAAAAAGGTGGCTTAGAATCTTGGAAATGGGGAAGAAAAGGTACGATAGTTTAAACTAAATCTTGAGAACTAAGACCTAAGTTCTTTTTACATTTCCATAGTTTATTTAGCAAGTAGTTTTATTTGAAATTATTTAGATGTCTCTATGTAAGACTTCTCACCTCACAAGAATACTGTTGTGGTCTTAGAAATGTGAATAAAACTCATCAAAAGTATAATCCTATGTACATATTAAATGTAGCAAAGTCCATCTTTAGTGCCTGTCATATAGTATGTACTAAATAAATATTTTTTGAATGCTGAATAAATGCTGGTGTTGGGTAATAGGACACGTTTCCTGTTTGTATAGTAATCATTTTACAGCAGGGTTTAATTTTATGAATGTATCTTTCAGTGTGATTGAATTCTATTTAACAAGAACTATATAATAATGGCATTACATTGTGTCACTTTTTTTCCATAAGGAATTTCCTCAAAAATCAAATTTCTGGCTAATTGCTATTCTTGGTTGTTTTTCTCTTGAAATACAGAAGAGTTTGTTCCACATTGGAAGGGTATCACTAAGTTTGGGGACCAATTCACTATATATATATGTGTGTGTGTGTGTGTATATATATGTGTGTGCGTATATATATATGTGTGTATATATATGTATATATATGTGTATATATATGTATATATATATGTGTATATATATGTATATGTGTGTGTGTGTATATATATATATATATATATATATATATATATATATAGGCTCATTTCCAACTAGTATGTAATGTCCAGGTTCTGTTTTATGGCATTGGGACTTGGAATCAGCACTTCTGGAGCCCCCTTTGCTGAGGGTTGATGGGTTGGACAAGACACTGGCCAAGTCCTCATGGGATGAAGACTACTTTTTAGGTCTAAGGGGCATGAAAATAAACTCAGAGGTGAAGGTGAAGATCAAAAGGCTCTTGGAGTTAAATTGAGTAGCTCTTGGAGTCAAATTTCTAGAGTGGCAGAAGAGAAACAAGAGGTATGGAGAGAGCTGGAGAGGTTAGGTCAAGCTACAGATGCCATCTCCATCTTATCTTGTGCCAGCTAACACTGTTCTAGTGCTCTAATTTCTTCTCATATCACTTAGTATAGACATGTGCTAAACTGAACACATGTCCTTCTGCTGCCACAAGTAGGAAACAAAAATGCTGTATATGTGATTTGATTGCATCTGATTAGAAGTAGTGGTGAAATCCTTTGGGTAGAAACTGACCTCAACTTCAACTAAGCAACGGTTATCATTAAGGTAAACTACTTTTGGATAATCATCTATAGCATTGGATATAAGCTTAACGTTGGATAAGCTTATATTATATAAATGTATATAACATCATATAAAACAGTAGATAAATTTAAATTATCCCATCAACAGTTCTGTTCAGTCTATTACAGTAAATTAATCCAGGCAAATTGCAAATCTTTCGGATGCAATTCTAATTAAAACAAGGCATTCTACAGGAATAGCTTGGAAGTTCTTTTAAGAATTAGGAAGTTGGTTGATAACCTGCATGAACACTTTTTCAGGCTAAAAGCATCTGGATTTATTATGCAAAATTCTGGGACCTTGACCAAGAAATGACACAATATTACAGAAGTCCTAAGTCTTTTTTTTTTTTTTTTAGGGAAGAGGAAGCCATCTGATTATAATTTGAAAGCCAAGTAAGGTATGGTAGAATGATTATGATTTTGAGGATTATCTTCAAAAGGAAACCTGTAGGTTTAGATCCTCCCACAAGCAGGATCAGGATGTAGTTATTGATGACAAATGATAACTTTAGTTTTTATGGCATGCTATATTTTTTTCTGGTTACTTGTTTGACATCAAAATATCTATAGCCAGAGCCATCTAAAAATTTGTTGCACCAGGAGGAATGAGTTCCCTGCCACTAGTGAAATGTAGATGATGAGGCTCAGCAAGGAGGAAAAAACAAGTATTTTCAGTCAGTCAAATTAGTGATGGAATTCCAGACCCCCTACTTATAAACAGAGTGACTTTGGGCAAATTACCTAACTACCAAGACTGTGGTTCCCCATATATAAAACAGGATTAATAGTTCTTCCCTCCTGTACTTTTTGTGAAGATTAAATGAGATAATTAATGTCAACTTTTTGGTAGATAGTAAGCATGCGATAAGATGGTTAAACAACATGGGCTTTAGAGACCTTTCTAACTTTGAGGTCCTAGAAATTCTAGCTGTTTAAAGTAATCTAAATTCCTCCACTGTGCTCAATGCTATTCAAAGTTGCAACTCAATAGAAATATCTATTCTCCACCTAATAGATTTCTAATAGAAAATTGTAAAGCAAATCTACATGTGCAGTAAAAAAATGAGTAAGGCAATCAGAATGCATGATTTTTTTTAAAGAAAGTAATGTGTTCTGTTTGCTTTAGATGCTTTAGATGTGTAGGTGATCTAAATCAATTTGATTTGTCATTCTATAGTCCTTGATGATTAAGACGGTGGAAACACCAGATTGGCCATTGCTAATTGATTTTCCCTTTCATCTTTGGTATATAACCATGTCTAATCATCTTAGAAAAGCCACTGTAGCCAACAAAGTCATTCTCAGAAGAAATGATTTTTTTTTTGAAAGTTTAAGGGCTGAAACTGTTCATCTTTAAAATGTATCCTATAGTAGCTTTCTACGGTGTCTGCAAAAATCAGTATTAGGTGGGGAGTGTATTTTGATGATTTAGTTTATTGTGTCAATTTGTTCCAAACACATAGGCAAAGCACTTGGGCAGAAGCACCATTTTTATACTACTACTTAAACTGGCTTAAGCAATGTTTACACATCACAGATATGAAATGACAATCTAGCTGTTAGATTTGCTATCTGGAAAATTACTGTATTTGTGAGAGTGTCAGCAGCAGCTATTAAAGAAAATAATATCTTGCATAGATATAGTGCCATTTTCTTTACAAAACCATTTACATATATATATCATTTCATTTTATCTCACTTTGAAGTGGAGAGAGATGCTATGTTTACTTCATTTGCTGCATAATGTGAATAATAAACCCAGAAATTAAGCAGAGTTGTCCAATGAAAATGGATATGGAGTAATGAGACTTTGCATCTAGTATAATTTGTTTAATAGTCTTATGGCCATCTCTGATTTTTATCCAGAAATATATGATTCACCTGCTTCTCTAATGCTTTTATAGTGGTCTTAAACTTGAGAACTAATTAACTCTTACTTTGTATTGTGTCATCCACAGAGGCCCAACCAATCTGGCACAAAAAAAAGATATAGTATAATTGAGTACAGACCCAATTAGGTGTGCAGAAAAACCTGAGTGTCTGGAATTCTCTGTCTTCTCTACTATAAGTATATCCCAGACACTTCAAGAGAATGAAGTTATTCATATTTATTCACTTATATTTTTCATTTTACAAAGGAGTCAATTACAAATGTGCTCTTGGCTACCTTTTCTGGCTGCTGAGATAACATGGACTTGGACAACTGTATTTTATGTGTGTGTGTCTCAAATTAACAGTGACAACATCAGCTAAAACAATGCTTCACAGTTCCTCAAAAGCTGATAAACTACCTCTTAATAGGAATAGATTTTGAGGCTTGGGGCATAGTTACATCTGTTTATTTGAGTCTAGTAATCAGATGTCTTCCTTGGTATGAATAAGAGTTTCAGCCAGGTGCAAGAGAAAAACATATAACTATGAAGCAGCAGGTCCAGATATTTTTCGCAAGTTAACCACCAGTTTATTTAGAAGTGTTGAATTTTTTATATGAGTAGCTATGTATTTGCAATATTCTTTTAGTTCAGTTTTTAATTTTCTTTTCATTTAAAAGCTTAACATTACGCATTCTGTACAATGCTTCTGATTGGTGGCATTTCATGAGAATGCAGTCTTAAAGAGGAAATCGTAGAATAGAGGGCTTCGATGCATTTTGAATTTCATTGAATGAATCTTAGAGAAGAGCTTGCTCTGCATGTGCATAGCTCAGACTGTGTTATCCTTATTATTCCTCCCTCCTATGAGAGAAACAGACTCTAAGGTTAGACTAAGTGCAGCAGAGCTAATAGAGGTGCGATTACAAGTCATTAAATACCATGACGCCAAAGTGTTTTGTTTCCATTAGGCTGCTTTTGTTCTTTTGAAACCCGAGGTAAGAGGTCAAGGTGAATTGGACTGCAATGTGTAAAAAGCAACCAGCAACTTTTCATACCTTGGCTTTCAAGAGTTCTGAGTAGTGTGAGCCTGAGTTCTCACTTCTTTTCCTTCATGTTTTTAAGGTTTGTTTTATTTTTGAGAAGGGTATAGGAGCCTCACTCCCTCAGGGTAGGATTGTCTGCTCACAGGACACAGATTTTTGTTTTTTGTTTGTGTGTGTGTGTGTGTGTGTGTGTATGTGTGTGTATATAAACACATATATTTAAGTTACTTTATATTAACTAATATATATTATACATTACATAATATAAATAGAATAATAAAATATACTTATATATAATATTGTATTAAATATATATATTTAAGTTACTTTTAAATTTACATCAAGTAAAATTCACTATTTTTTGTGCGTATAGTTCTATGAGTTTTGATACAGAGTCTTGTAACCACAACCACAATCAAGATATAGAACGGTCCTTCACCCCAAAAATATTCCTTTGTGCTTCCCGTTTGTGGTCAAAACCTCCTCCATCTCAAACTCCTGGGACAACTTATTTGTTTTTTGTCTTTATAGTTTTACCTTTTCCAGAATTTTAGTATAAATGAAATCATACAATTTACAATCTTTTGAGTCTGATTTCTTTTTTTGTTGAGACAGGGTCTCACACTGGTTGTCCAGGCTGGAGTGCGGTGGCACTGCCTTGGCTCACTGCATCCTCGACCTCCTGGGCTCAGGTGATTCTCCCATCTCAGCTTCCTGAGTAGCTGGGACTACAGGCACACGCCACCACATCGGCTAAATTTTTATATTTTTAGTAGAGATGGGGTTTTGCTATGTTGCCAGGCTGGTCTCAAACTCCAGGACTCAAGAATCTACCTGCCTCAGTCTCCCAGAGTGCTGGGATTACAGGCGCGAGTCACCATGCCCGGCCTTGAATCTGATTTTTTTTTATTTTTATTTTTTGAGATGGAATCTCACTCTGTCGCCCAAGCTGGAGTGCAGTGGCACCATCTCAGCTCACTGCAACCTCTGCCTCCTGGGTTCAAGTGATTCTCCCGCTTCAGCCTCCCGAGTAGCTGGGACTACAGGCGCGTGCTACCACGCCCAGCTATATTTTTTGTATTTTTAGTAGAGACGGGGTTTCACCATGTTGGTCAGGATGGTCTTGATCTCCTGACCTCGTGATCCATCCGCCTCGGCCTCCCAAAGTTCTGGGTTTACAGGCGTGAGTCACCGTGCCCGGCCTTGAGTCTGATTTTTTTCACTTAGAGGGATGCATTTACATTCATCCTTCTTGTTGTTGTTGTGTGTGTATATCAGTAGTTTGTTTCTTTTTATTGCTGAGAAGTATTTTGTTGTACCAGGGTAACTCTGGTACAATAAAACACCAGTGAAGAACATTCAGGCTGTTGCCAGTTTTTGATGATTAGGAACAATGCTGCTCTTAACGTGCTCTGGACATAGTTTTTTTGTATAAATGCAAGTTTTCATTCTTCTAAATACTTAGGAGTGGGATCGCAGATCATAAGGTAAATGTACATATAACTTTATAAGAAATTACCAAACCTTTTTCCAGAGTGGCTTGACCATTTTGCATGTCCACCAGCCGGGTACGAGGGTCCTAGTTACTTCGTATTTTTGCCAGTGCTTGGTATTGATGGCTTTTTGTTTTTGTTTTTATTTCTTACCCGTTCTAATAGGTGTATAGTGGAATCTCACTGTGGTTTTAACATGTTGAATATCTTTTCATGTGTTATTTGCAATCTGATTATCTTCTTTAGTAAAATATCTGTTCAAATCTTTTTTCTTTTTCTTTTTCTTTTTTTTGAGACAGGATCTCACTCTGTCACCCAGATTGGAGTGAAGTGAACAATCATAGTTCACAGCAGCCTCTAACTTCTGGGCTCAAGTGATCCTCCTGCCTCAGCCTGCCAAGTAGCTGGGATTACTGGTGCACACCACCACACCCAGCTAATTTTTTAGTTTTTTTTTTTTTTTCTGTAGAGTCAGTGCCTTGCTATGTTGCCCAGTTTCGTTCATCATTATTATTTTTTTTAACTGGACATTTGCTTCCTTATTGTTGGTTTTGAGAGTTCATTTTAAATTAAGGATTTAAGCCCTTTATTAGACTTGTGATTATCGGGTATTTTCATTAGGTTGTGTTTTTCATTCCCTTAGCCATCTTTTATGGAGAAAAAGATTTTAGTTTTGATAAAGTACAATTGATCAACTTTTTTCTGTTATGGGTCATACTCTTGCTGTCATAGTTAAGAATTTTTTCCTAATTCAAATTTATGAAAAATATTTTTTGTGTTTTCGTTTTTCAGAATATTTGTACTTTTATGTTTTACATTTAGGTCTATGATTCACTTCAAGTTAATTTTATATAATTCAAATTTATGAAAAATTTCTTTTGTGTTTTCTTTTTTCAAAATATTTGTAATTTTGTGTTTTACATTTAGATCTATGATTCACTTCAAGTTAATTTTGTATAAGATATGAGGTGTGGGTCAAGGTATGTATTTTTTTGGCATATGAATGTCCGATTGTATTAACACAATCTGTTGGAAAGATTATCCTTTTTGTATAAAATTGCCTTTGCACTTGTACTAAAAATCAGTTGACCTGTATACCATAATTTAATACCACTAATACCATATTTTCTTGACTGACACAGCTTTAGAGTAAGTCATGAAGTCAAGTAGTGTGAATCTTCTAAATTTGTTCTTCTTTTAAAAAAATGTTTTCTAGGTCATTTATCTTTCCACACAAATTTTAGAATTAGCTTGACAGTATTTACATCGGGATTTTAATTGGGATAAGTGTTAAATCTGTAGATAAATTTGGAAAAAATTGATATCTAAACGATACTGAGCCTTCCAGAAGAAGTGAGCCTTATTTAGCTCTTCCTCAATTTCTCCTATTTGGCTATTCTTTGATTTCTCTTTGAACACCACCAAACGGATTTTGCATATTTTTGTTAGATTAATATCTAGGTATTTCATTTTTAGGGCCATTATAAATGGAACTTTGAAAAATGTCTGTTTCCAGTTTTCATTGCTAGTATATAAATATATGTTGGATTGATTTTTGCATATTGACATGTCTTACAAATTTGCTAAACTAATTTCTTACTTCTAGAAGGTTTTTGGAAAATTATTTAGGTTTTCTATATCAATCATGACATCTATGAATAGGATAATTTTATTTCTTCATTTCCAGTCAGTGTGCCTTTTATTTCGTTTACTTACCTTGTTGAAATGGCTAGGGTTTCAGTACTATGCCAAATAGGAGTTGTGGGAGCAAACGTCTTTGTGTTCTTCCTTATATTGGTGGGAAAAGATGTCGTCTTCATTATTACATGTGTTAGCTACAGTTTTTTAAATAGATACTCTTTATCAGGTTAAGGAAATTCTCTTTTATTCTTAGTTTGCTGAGAGTGTTTATTATAGATGAGTTTCAGTTTTTTCAAATGCTTTTCCTGCCTCATTTAATATGATCATGTGATTTTTCTCCTATCGTTTGTTGGCATGGTGAATGATATTGATTGAATTTTGAATGTTGAGCCAGCCTTCCATTTCCAGGATTAACCCCACTTAACTGTAAGACAGTTCTCTTGTTTGCATACTGTTGGATTAAATTTGCTAATATTTTGTTGAGAATTTTTACATATATGTACATGAGAGGCATTCATCCGTAGTTTTCTTTTTCTGTGCTGCCTTTCTCCTGCTTGGTGTCAGTGTATTGATGGCCTCAAAAATGTCAAAAATTCTCAATTTAAGGCTCTCAGAATATACTGATGGTATTGTAGTGTTATATTTAAATTAACAGAGAGAAATTAGTGATCAGCTGTGGAACAATACTGTTCCATCAAGAGGGTAGTAGTCTAGAAATATGTAATAAAGAAAAACAAGTGAAACACATAATTGATCAAGTTTAATGAACTAGGCTCAAAAAATTGATTGTTTATCATGCTAATCCAAATGTGATGTGAATTAAGAAACCACATCCAGCCAGGAAGACTGCTCATTCTCACCCCACTGTAATCAGGTTTTACTTATACAAGGAGACCATCTGGTAATTTTTCCATGAACTGATAAGGGTGTGTTCCTTTGGCATTTCCATCTATCCTGAGCAGCATAATAGGTAAGTTCCATAGAGAGATGAATTTTCCACTGTTGGTGGAAACCCATATTTATCTTTCTGTCCAGTTGACAATACAGCTGTAAGTTGTTTTAATGATATTATGATGTCAAATATAAGAATATTAGCTAAAGGGAGAGAGCTCTAAACTCCGAAATTAGAGTAACATAGGCTAGTATTGTAGAAGTCAGCTCCTTTCATCCAGGCACAATGTGAGAGGTCAGGAAAGCATATCATAATGGTTATGAAAGTGAACTCTGCTCTTAGATTGTCTGGTTTGAACTTGTGAGCTGGCTGACATTAGGTAAGTCACTAAACATTATATTGGACATTTTAAACTTAACTAGTTTAAAGCTCCTTTCCAATTTCTCTCTTATCTCTAGTGTCTCAGATGTGAATTCTCTGTTTTTTGGGGCCTGAGTCTTTGGAATTTCTTTTCTATATTGGATTGTATTGTATCCTTATTGTATCCTCATATTGTATCCTTAAATTCCTCACTTTGCTAGGAAAAATTTCCTCTCTAGTCCATTGTGTGCACTGGCTGTGGTTACCTCTCTATGGAGTGATTTTTGGTAACCCCAGATCATATCTGACTGAATTAGCAGGTTCTAAGCCATTTTTCTTGTCAACTTTTTAGCTTGAGATTTCTGAACCACATAAAATTGAGGCTTCCACAAAAACCATACAGGCTCTGGGGTCTTTGGCGGGTAACTCTTTATCCATTTGTGACCTGAGATGGATAATTAATTTCTAGATGAGCCCATGGTTAGCAGGTGGACATTTTTTCTTCTCTGTTAAAAATCTCAGTGACAGAGACGTGTGCTCCCAGCATCATTTTGCCCATGGAGCTTCAATTCTTTGTTATCACCTTTGACTCCCTCTCAGTTGACAGCACTTGTAGATTCTTTGTTGTGTTAGAGCTGAAAAAGTTACAAAAAGGATCTTTAATGTATTGAAGGGTTAGCAGAAACTAGATGAGATCCAAGGGGAACAAGTAAAAGCAAAGAAAAATGACTATGGACTGAAACGATAATACTGAGCAAACATAAAATTGAGGGTTACCTTGGAGGCAAATACCAATACCAGGGCAGAGATCATGAGCTTGGTCTCTGTCTCAATTGGAAACCTCTCCATTAAGTAAAAGCCTTGGAAGGAAGCTAAAGTGGTTTCAGATCAGTAATCCCTCTAGCCTCTTTCTGGAGAAAAGCATTTCCAGGTCAGGCCCCCACGATCAAGTGAAACAAAATGTGTATGTATAATCAAAACTTACTGAATACCCAATGCAACAAGCCACATGACTGAAAGTCAATAAAAATGACAAACAACAAATTATGGATCTAGCAACTAAAAATATAATAGTTGAAACACAAAACTCAATTAACAGGTTGAAAACTAAAGAGAGGATTAATGAATTGGAAGGTATGTCTAAAGAAACTATTCAGAGCATGAAGCATACGGAGACAAAAAAATGAAAAATACAAGAGTTAAGAGATATAGAGGATGCAATAAGAACACATAAGCAATCTTGAGCAAAAAGAACAAAACTGGAGGCATCACACTCCCTGATTTCAAAATCTACTATAAAGCTACAGTAATAATAAAACAGCATGGTACTGGCATAAAAACAGACACATACACCAATGGAACAGAATAGAAAGCCTAGAAATAAATCTACCAATTTATGGCCAACTGATTTTTGACAGATGCCAAGAACACACAACAAGGAAAGGGCCAGTTACTTTAATAAATCATGTTGGGAAAATGGAATATTCACATGCAGAAGGATAAAATTAGACTCTCATCTCACATAATATATAAAAATTAACTCAAATGGATTAAAGATTTAAACATAAGATCTGAAGTTGTAAAACCCCTGGACAAAACATGGGAAAACTCCATGACATTGGTCTGGACAATGTTTTGTATATGAACCCCAAAGCACAGGCAAATGAAAGCAAAAACAGACAAATGGAATTACATCAAACTGAAAGCTTCTGAACAGCAAAGGAAACAGTTAACAGAATGAAGAGATACTGTAAGGAAAAGAAGAAAATATTTGCAAACCATTCACTAATAAGGGGTTAATATCCAAAATACGTAAGGAACTCAAAGAACTCAAGAGCAAGAAAACAAATAACCCAATTAACAAATGGGCAAAGGACCTGAGTAGACATTTCTCAAAAGAAGACATACAGACAGGTGTATAAAAATATGCTTAACATCACCAATCATTAGGGAAATGCAAATTAAAACCACAATGAGATATCACCTCGCCCTATCAGAATGGCTATTATCAAAAAAGATGAAAAATAACAAGTGTTGGTGAAGATGTGAAGAAAAGGGAACTCTTACACACTGTTGGAGGAAATGTGTATAAGTACAGCCCTTTTGGAAACAGTATTGTGGTTCCTCAAAAGTTTAAAAATAGAGCTATCATATGATCCAGCAATCCCACTGTTGGGTGTATATCCCAAAGAAAGAAAATCATTTTATCAAAGAGATAGCTGCATTCCCATGTTTACTGCAGCACTATTCATAATAGTCAAGGTATTAAATCAACATAAGTGTCCATCAGCAGATGAATTGGTAAAGAAAATGTGGTATATGAACAATAGAATACTGTTTAGCTGTTAAAAAAAAGTAGGATATCTATCATTTGTACAACATGGATGAACCTGAAGGACATCGTGTTGTATAAAAGAAGTCAGACAGAGATGATAACTATTACATGACTTCACTTATATGTGGAATCTCAAAACATTGAGCTCATAGAAGCAGAAAATAGAATGGTGGTTACCAGAGACTGGGGTTTGGGAAGATTAGAGAGATGTTGGTCAAAGGATACAAAATTTCAGTTAGGTGGAATAAATTCAAGAGATCTATTGTACAACATGTATAGACTATAGCTAATAATGTATACTTGAAAATTACTAGGAGAATAGATTTTGTGTTCTCACCACAAAACAAGTATGTGAGGTAACGCATACATTAATTATCCTGAATAGCCTTTCCACAATGTATACATACATCAAAACATTATGTTATACACCATATATGTGTAATTTTTACTTGTCAATTAAAGTAAATAAATAGTGTCCAGCAGACACAACATGAAATGCCAAAAATGGTGGGCAGATACATGTGAAATTCTCCTTGGGCAATTGATAAAGAATGAAAAAATAACACACATCAAGTATTCAATTGGAGATGCATTTTGAGAGAATGAAGGAAAAGTAGTCTGCAAATAATTAGTGGCTGATAATTTTATATAAATTGCATATGCACAATTGAGAACATATATAATAAAGCATGTATGTAATAATATGTATGATGTAGATATTGATATATTTCCCAGCTATGTCCACTATAAAGGTCTAGAAAAAAATCATCAGACCTCCAGTAGCAAAATAAATCTTCAGTATTAAAATTGTGGTTTTGATTGCGAATGAGAATCTTTAGCATCAAAGTTGTGGTTTTGTCATTTTCCCACTAAAAGAATCCAAACATCTTTGAGAAATGCATGGGTCCAAGTGCGGATCAAGAAATGTAGAATATCAGTCTGGAACATCTTACATTAGATAGTAAAGAAGCTCTCATGACTAATTATAGGGTCTTGTGATTGGTTCCTGCCTATCAAACCAATTTTAAAAGGCCACTATTAATGGGACAATTTGAGCAGGATAATAACTGCAATAAATGGAAATCCATCAAATATTTAAATGCATGAGTTCATGATGATAAGAAAATAATTAGAGACTCAAGGAACTCCTCTTTAAAAACGATAGTTAAATGGAAATGGAAGGGTAAGTAAGATAGAGCCAGTGAGAATGCCACAGATAGTATATGTGCACAGTATGAAGATGGAAGAATTCAGTCCTGTGTGTTGGGAGACAAGTGAGTGGACAGGAGAGGGGGTCAAAATGAGGTTGGGGAATTACGCATGGCCAGTCATTTCAGGATCATTTAGTCATGCTAAGGATTTGGTCTTTCAATTCTAAACATAATGAGAACTTCTTGGAAAGTGTCCTGCAAGTAAGAGTCATGATCAAATTTGCATTCTTAAAAGATCACCCTGGCTGCTATGTGGCCAATGGATTGGAGGGGTCAAGAGCAGAATCACAGAAAGGGAGAGCTCAGGGCCACTGCAGGTGAGAGATGAAGCTGGCTAGACCTGACAAGCACTTGTGGGGTGCAATTCTCTCTCAACACACACACACACACACACACACACACACAAACCATCTAAGAAAGACCCTTTGCTCTCTGGAGTAACTTCATAACTTGCCATGTCCTACGTATCTGATAAAATGAGCCCTGTTGTCCTTATTCCACTGTTATCAATAACTGGTTTTCTCCAACAGAAGGTAGATTCTATGTAATGTTTATACTTATAATAAAAAATTGGTAGGTCCTCTTCAAAGAACAGCTGTCTAGTAGAGTGATATCACTTTGCTTTTAAAGTTTTCTGAGCAGATAAAATTGCTTACTATTATACCTCGTTTTTACCTTTTCTGATGCAAACGATAGAACTTCAAAAAAAGCATGTTGCAATAGAGATTTTGTGTTTCTTACTCAGCTCACATATAAAGAAAAAAACCTGTTTGTATGTAAAAAGGAGTTATTCTCCCCTAGAGAAACACCATGAGCAGGGCTAATAATCAGCTGAGACACCCAATATGACAATGTCAGTTGTTCATGACAATGTCAGTTAATGGCTAGTGTCCATTAGTTGCCGCATCTGTTCCGACTGGTCAGTGTCTATGCGCTCATAGTTGTTAAATATTTAAAACTCATTCTGTTCATGAATATTGAATCATATTTACAATTTTCATTTGGAATACATTTTAATTCACTCACCTTCTATGTGATTGGAATTAGAGGGAGAGAATAGACAACATTCAGAATTGCCACATACAATCCTTTCTTTGGAGAGGCAAGGAAAGATTGTTAAAAAGATTTACTTTAGACATGTTATAGGTTGTCTCTTCTTGCATTCTCTGGTTTTTGGTATGCTTGGTTATTCTCCGTGAAGAAACATTCTAGCTGCCTTGCCTCTCTTATGCTTTTCCTCCTTTCTTTGGCACAATATTATTGTTCTGTTTTTAAAAAGGAGACTACAATTTTTCAAAAATTTCAAGTTGTATTTTAGATATAGAGGGTACATGAGCAGAGGGACCACTATATATATATATATATATTTACCATATTGTACTTAAAAGAAAAAAGAATAAACAAGATAATTTATTTCACCCTGAGTCATTATAGATCTATTCATCAAAGTTCATAGCATTAATTATCCCTTTTTTCCCTTGTTGAGTGAGTGTACATTTTCTACCATTTCTGCCAAACCTTTGGTAATTCGTTAGGTTCCTTTCAGAGGTGTGGCGCTTTGGATGTTTTCAATGGGAGCATTCTTTAAGGATGGCTTTGTGCTGTGAACTCTGTTAATAATGCTTTGGACCAAATCTATTGAATAAATGTATCAAGCTTAAAAATAGTATTAATAATCAAAGATAAAGTCTGGCTACAAAGATATTTAGACTTCTTGAATGGCTTCTAAATTGGTGATAACACTTATTTTCTTGTGGGTCTCGTATACTGTCTCTGAAGCAAACTTCGAAAGAGGAATCCCCAAAATACGTTGAGCCTCAGTACATTTCTTTATTTAATTTATTTTTTGACACAGGGTCTGGCTCTGTTGCTTAGGCTGGAGTGCAGTGGTGCAATCTTGGCTCATTGCAACCCCTGCCTCTTGAGTTCAAGCAATTATTGTGCCTCAGCCTCTTGAGTAGCTGGGACTACTGATATGCGCCACCATGCCCAGCTAATTTTTTGTATTTTAGTAGGCACGAGATTTCACCATGTTGCCCAGGTTGGTTTTGAACTCCTGAGCTCAGGCAATCCACCCACCGCAGCCTCTCAGTGTTAGGATTATAGGAGTGAGACACCGTGCTGGGCCAAACCTCAGTACCTTTAGATCTCAATGGTTTTCCAGTGTAACAACTGAAAAATGATACTCATTTGGATGTGTAAATTATAGAGTTTGCTTTATACTTTATGCTACATTCTCGCCATATACTGTCAGATGCATTATTGGGATTAAAGACTCTCCAAGTAAAATGTCATACATAGGATATCACCTTTCAATTTCATTTTATAAGTCTCCTGGTCTGCCTACCTCTAATCTTCTAGTATAATATAAAAAATTCAATCGTGGTGGGAAGACAATAATTTCAATTATTTTAAATAATTCAAATTTTTTAAATCACACAGAGTTTATATTTTCAATGATGGATGAGAGTTGGATATTAGATATTAAGAACATATTTTTTAACTTTACAGTAATTTTCATCTACGTTTAGACAGTGAAAAATTATGCTTCAGGTAGTCATATTAAGTACCTGCAATTCTCAGCTTACAAACGGAACGGTTTAAGAAATATGATTTTATTTTCCTATAAGTGAACTTAAGTTATATTTCAAGTTCCCTATTTCATCTGGTTGAAATTCAATCTTGGTCAATGTGATGGTTGATTTTAGGTGTCGGCTTGACTGGGTTAAGGGTTACCCAGATAGCTGGGAAAGCATTATGTCTGGACACATCTCTGAGGGTGTTTCCAGAAGAGGTTGGCATCTGAATCAGTGGGCTGAGTAAGGAAGATCTGCCCTTACCCAAGGTGGGCAGGCACCATTCTATTTGTTGAGGTCCTTGCTAGAACAAAAAGGCAGAGGAAAGATGGATTTGCCCTCTCTTCTGGAGCTGAGACAACCATCCTTTTTTTTTTTTTTTGAGGCGGAATCTCGCTCTGTCGCCCAGGCTGGAGTGCAGTGGCGCGATCTCCGCTCGCTGCAAGCTCCGCCTCCCAGGTTCATGCCATTCTCCTGCCTCAGCCTCCCGATTAACTGGGACTACAGGTGCCCGCCACCACGCCTGGCTAATTCTTTTTTGTATTTTTAGTAGAGACGGGGTTTCACCGTGTTAGCAAGGATGGTCTCAATCTCCTCACCTCGTCATCCGCCCGCCTCGGCCTCCCACGCCTGCTGGGATTACAGGCGTGAGCCACTGGGCCCGGCCACAACCATCTTCATCTGCCCTTGAATATCAGAATTCCAGGGTCTTAGACCTTTGGGTTCTGACACTTGTACCAGCAGCACTCAGTTTCTTAGGCCTCAGCCTCAGGCTGAGACTTACAGCACTGGCTGCACTGGTTTTCAGGCATTTTGGCTCAACTGTATTGTACCACCGGTTTCCTTGGTTCTCCAGCTTGCAGATGACACACTGTGGGACTTGGCCTCCATAATCATGTGAGCCAATTGCCACAATAAATCCCCTCCTATCTATCTATCTATCTATCTATCTATCTATCTATCTATCAGCTATCTAATCATCTATCTAATCCATCTATCTATCCTATTGTTTCCTTTCCTAGGAGCACTCTAACAGTCAATTTGGAATTTCTTCCATTGTTTCAAGGTCTTTTCCAAGTCAATTCAGGATCTTCCCAAATCCCATGTTTTCTTCTGGGTTCTAGAACTTTAAGGCCCCAGATCTTGGTGTGGCTATTTGGACATCTGCCTTGGAAGTATTTGCTGTGTGACATCACTGGTTGTTGAGTCCTCCACAGGTTGTAACCATGTCTTCCTTGCCTTTTGTATCAGATCTCTTCAAATCTGCTTGGCAATTTATGAGCTCCTCTTGTGAAACAAGAGACATGTGTGGCTCTTCTCTTGTGCCATTCTAGGTCCACAGGGGATTTTCAAATTTGTCTCAGCCTTTTTTTGGCTGAATACCTTATGGAACCATTACTATTCAAATGCTATCATGCCAAGGAGGGCACAGGATATTTTTTTAAAATGCACTCCCTTACTAAGTTCCAGGTCACGGGCTCCATTCAAATCCCTAAACTTGTCTGAAGATGTGCAACCTTCCTTCTGCCTAACTTGGCCTATGGTTTGGGGAAGGTACATGGCCCTTTCCCAAAAAACCAGGAACATCTAATCTGCCTTCTGCCTGATTTTTCTCTTCTTTTCCAGCCCAGATAATCTTTATCTTGTCTAAAATGGGAAAGAAAGAAACAAACCCTGGATTTCACAACTTTAATGTTTATGCAAGGACTTTGACTTTTAAAGTGAAAGTCAGTGATTTACTCCTTCCTTCTTTCCTTCCCAGAGGCCGTGAATCTAAAAGAGACTTAATTAGTGGGGTTAGAATCACATGGGTAAAAAAGAATTACTAGAAATGGAAAGAAACAACTCAGTGATACAATATCTAAGTACGAACAGTATGCCTGTTAACACATGGATTTCCACAGCCTACAGATTTTGAAACTGAAGTAGGTGGCCCTGAAATATGAGCCTTTTGTTTTAATGGAGCTATTGCTACTGTAAAACAACTGTATAAATCCTTTCCAAAAAATCCCTTCTTGCATTTTAGGAACTTTCTCTAAGGCTTGTTATTATTTTTTTTGTATCTTTTTTTCCTGTGTGGTGAGAGAATGAAATTTATTCTTGGAAATACATAAGCTCTTTGGGCTCTGGCCAGCCCTCTACTACAAAGGCATCTTCCTGTGCACTCTTCTTGACAAAGAGAACCCTGCCATATAATCCAGCTGTGCATAACTGAATGTGCCAGTTCAGTAATCCTTTAATGAATCACCTTTTAAAATCTGCCCCTCAGCCATAAGTATGTCACTTCAACATCATTTTATACTCTGAATTGAATTACATTAAAGCAGTTACAGCATGGAAAGAGGCAAGTGTATTTTACATTAAATCACTGGACAACAATCATAATCAATAGTTGAGTGCCCTAGTCAGTGAGCCCGACCATGTTATAAACTGATTTGGCTTCGACGACTTTTCCAGCTAAAGTCCAGCAACCAGTGAATGTCATTGCGTAAGCACCAAATTCCTGAATTTGTTTTGACATATATTCTCATCAGTAATGGCAATGATGCAGAACAATTGCACAATTTTAAAAATAAAATTTTGGGTTTGCAAAACACTTGGCTTTCCAGGTGAAGAAATTTGCATGAGAGGTGGCTCAAAGCTATGTTGATTTAGATGCAGCTTTTATCTGAGATGTGTCCAACCTAAATCCTACATTATACTCTATTTTGTTTTGCTTTGTCTCCCCTCCACTTCACCTTGCTGCCTTTAATGTTCTTGTCATTAGGACACAAAAGAGGAGAAGGATGAAATCTGCATACCTAGCTCTGAGGATTTTCCTAACCATTGCCAGGAAAATCCAGCAGGGTGCAGAAGTAAAACTGCTGCCAAGGAGTAGGCAGGAGAAAGGAAACATGGTCCTTTATGGATGGGGCATTTATTTTGCTTCTGGAAGAGTAAGGTGGCATGAACTTCCTAAGGCAGGTATAGGGATCTGAGTGGAGCAAGTGCTTCTGCACTGACACCTGACACCCTGTGGACTCACTGGAACTACCAGATGTTCCATAGGCATCTGTGGAACAAGGGTGACAAGAGACACATGGAATAAAACAATCTTTGAATGGGGCCAGTATTTGGTCAAGGACTTGCAGGCTGGAGCCAAGCCTAGGACCCTCCCTGATGTCAAGGCTTCATCCATATCAGACTCTCATACGGTTAGTGCACAGTTTTAAGAGGTCCAGTATTGCAGGAGCCCAGTTCACTTACGCAGTGAATAATATGTTTCTAATCCTAGCATTCAAGGCTGTATAAGCCTCTGCCGTCTTTCAGACTTCTAACATTGCTTTCATACAAAAACACTTCCTCTAGCCCAGGTTATTGAAGGAGTAGGCTTAAAGATGTCTTGCAATATTTTGCCATAATTGTTTTTTCATGTAATTGTTCTGACATCTCAAAATCTTACCTATATACTAAGTGCCACCTCCTTTATAAAGCTTTTCATGCCTGAAATTCCCATTGAACAAATGTTGCTTAAATATCAAAGAGCCCTAAATGAGAAAAACAAAACAAAACAAAACATCTCAGCAATTAACTTTTATACACTGTGTAGGAGACTATCGAGGTACTTATCAAACATGTTTTAGCGGTATATAAAACGAAAACCGATTGCCCCACTCTTGTCTTTATATCCATCTCCACCCACCAGAGCTAACAAATTTAATAGCCTGTGGACTAAACTACATCTTTCTTCTTGCTCAAACAAATATATGTCTATAAAACATATGTTCATTATGTATCTACAGGAGTTTTTTTGTTTTTTTTTACTGAGATAAAACAGTGTTACACACATTATGTTGCAATTTGTGAATTTAGCCTTATAATATGTCTTGGACATAAATTTGTTAAAAGCTAAGCTATCTGATGGTTAAGTGCCAAGGTTTTAGGGTCACAGTGCCTGGGTTCAAATCCAAACCCTGGAGCTAAATAATCATGTAACTCTTGATAAATTACTTACTTAACCTCTTAGTTTTCTCATTGGTTAAATGAGGATAATATTTTCAATATTATTGTGGGATTATGGTGATGGTTAAATAAGTTCAGACATAAAAAGTACTCTAGAAAAGCACACTCAATAAAGGTGCTATAAATTGCTCCTCCAGGTCAGAAAATATGCATACACACGGACTTTTATACTTTTATGTAAGTGATATTATTATAAGGCTTTCTTTTCAGTATAACATTTTCTTTCCTTTTTCTGTTTCCTTATTTGTTCCCTATTCCCTGTCTTCATTCTCCTATATTTACCTCTCCTACACCACTTACTTTAAGTAATATAAATATTAATACCTGTAAACCCCCTTAACTAGTGTGGACTAATATGTATTATTCTGCATTATTTCAAAAGATTCCCTAAGTTTATGTCACATTATATATTATGTGCATACATATACACATATATGTGAGTATGTTTTTGTCATTATTTGCATTACAGAAATAAACGATATTGTACACAATTTTTCTTGCATCTTACTTTTTTCTGAATCAGTAGTAACTTTTGGAAATCCATTAGGTCTGAAAGTATAGCTGAATAATATTCTGTGCTGTGGATTACCATGGTTTATTCCTTTGTGTACATATTTTTGCCACTACAAAGAATGCTGCAATAAACATCTGGATTCACATGTCCTTATTTACTGGCAGCTGTATTTCTATGGAATATATACGAAGGAGTGGGATTGCTTGGTCAAAAGGTTTATGTATTTTTACATTTTAATAAATGTTGCCCAATTGCTTTCTTAAAAAGCTGTACCAATTTACATTTTTAGCAGCAATGTAGAACATGCTTTGTTCCACATATCCCTACCAACAGTGTTATCATTATTTAAAATTTGTGTTGGCCTCATAGGGTTAAAGTGATCATTTATTATTACTTCAGTTTCTGTTTCCCTGTTAGTGAATTTAAAATATATAAACACATATTTTTTGGCCATTTGGATTTACTCAACTGTGAATAGCTTATTTATATCTGTTGCTCATTTTTCCTGTCAGGTGGTTGTTTGTTTCTTATCAATTTTTAAAGCTCTCTTCATATAATTATAGCTTTTAAACTCTTATCTGTCATCTGCATTGCAAACATGTTTCCTACATCTACCATTTGTTTACTGTCTTTATTAATAGTATCTTCTGCTACACAAGTTTTTTATTAGTTTCTTTCCTGGTCTTCCCCAGAAATCCTAGTAAAACAGTAATATCATATTTATATTTAACACTTTATTCATTGATTTTTTGGTAAATAACATGAGATGCGTTTATTAATTTTTTTAGAATGAATAGTGGCTTGGGGAGAAATTTTGTAAACAGGTCACCTTTTTTTCTCCCTGAAATTGAATAACCCCTGGACCAATATTCAATTCTAATGTATACACTCTGAATTTTCTGGATTCTCTCTCTGTTCCACTGATTTACTTTTTCATATATCTGCCATCCCTATATTGTTTTGATTTCAGTATCTTTATGGTATATCTGGATACCTGGTTAGGTAAATATTCCCTTATTTTAATTTTAATTTATTCATAGGATTTTCATTCCATATGAACTTTAAGTTTTTATGCAATTCAAGTTGAAATGAAACATAACTGAATCTTGGAATTCTATTGAGAATGACATCATGTGTATGTGTGTGTGTATGTGTAAACAAACATATACATACATCCTTATCTTAGGAAGATGAATTTTTATATTAATTTATTCCATTTGAAAACAGGGCATGTAATTTTATTGTTTCAGATCATTTTTCATTCTTACAACAGGATTTATAGCTTTCATGGGCTCTATCCCTTGCTTATTCTATTTAGTTTACATTGTCATTTTCAAGGCATTTTTTTTCTCCTCTTTCTTTTTCCAAGTATGTTATTAGGAAGGAAAAATTTATTAAGTCTGCTTACCTTGTTTATACACAGTCATTCTATCAAATATTCTTATCAATGCCAGTAGTTTTTTTCTCTTTGTAAATCTGTTGGATTTTTAAGTACATAATCGTATCAGCAAAATGGAGATAATTTTATCTCTTCATTTACAAAATTTCTAACAACTCATTTCCTTATCTCATTGTTTTCATTGGAGTTTTCAATTAATATTGAATAAACATAGTGACAACAAGCTTTCTGTTTGATTCCTGGGTTTTATTGGATTCTTTCTATTGTTTCGATGTTGAGAATACATTGACTCTTGGTTTTGGTAAATATCGGAAATATTTCCATTAACTTTTCTGTCTTACCTAAAGATTTTTATTGGGATTAGCTGTTAAATATTATCAAATGTCACTCCAACATCTATTAATGTGATCATATGAGATATTCTGGAATTTGCTGAAATACTAAATTATGTGGATGCTAATTTGAACCTCTTGTTGCACACCCAGAGTAAACCCTACTTGGCCAGTTTGGGGTTTTCTGTTGACATACAGCTGGGTTCTGTTTGTTAATATTCTATTTAAAATATTCACATGTACATTCCTCCGTGTGATTGATCTATTTCAATCATGTTGATACTTAATTTATGCTAGATTTATATAAAATTGGGAAGCTTTCCATATTTTCTGTAGTATAGATAGGATACATTTCATTTTTTAAAAGGAGGTTTGATAGACCTCATCTATGAGAATATCTGTTGGATCTAACTTGCCTTCCATTCACTTCTGTAGAAATCGGCCAACAAAAGTTTCTTTAGTTTACATTGATAACTTTGAATTTCACTAAATGTGATCCTTTCCCACTAGCATTTAAAGTTAAATGCCATAGATTTGTTCACAATATATCTTAATATTATTTTAATTCTTTCTGGAGTTGTGTGTGGTTGTCTCATTTCTCATTCCTAAAAATATTAATTTTTTTTCTTTTTTTTCCTTTTGGAACTAAGATTAACATATTTATCTAATTTAATGTTCTTTAAAAATAGCTTGGGCTGGGCACCGTGGCTCCCGCCTGTAATCCCAGCACTTTGGGAGTCCGAGGTGGGTGGATCACCTGAGGTCAGGAGTTCAAAACCAGCCTGGCCAATGTGGTGAAACCCCGTCTCTACTAAAAATACAAAAATCAGCCGAGCGTGGTGGCGGGTCTGTAATCCCAGTTACTCAGGAGGCTGAGGCAGGAGAATCGCTTGAACCCGGGAGGCAGAGGTTGCAGTGAGCTGAGATTGTGCCATCGCACTCCAGCCTGGGCGACAAGGGCAAAACTCCATCTCAAAAAATAAAATAAAATAAAAAATAAAAGAATAACTTTTGGGATTCTGTCTCAATGTTATTATTATATTTTACAAGATGTTTGTACTTTTAATCTCAGCATCATCTTTCTTAATTTCCTCTTTCTACTTTCTCTTGTTTTGTCATTGTCATTTTAATTCTTATGAAGCCTACTAACCTAAATTACTTTTAGTTATTCTTCTTTAATAACAGAGACATTTAAAAACTATGCATATTTCTTTAAATAAAATTTTCATGTTTGACCTATTATATTCAGTGAAATGCACAAATCATAAAGGTACAGTTCAGTTTTGATAAATGCATTTACCATGTGACTTATATCTCATTAAGATAAAGAAAATTTTCACCACCTCAGAGAGTTCACTCATGACCTTTTCTAGGAAATCCCTTCCCACTCCTAGACAACATTGTTCTGATTTCTATACACCATAGACAGATCTTGCTGTGTTTGAATTTCATATAAATTGAATAATTTAATAATTCATTTAAATGTAAGCTTTATTTCATTTAGAATAATGTTTTTGAAATTCACTCATTTTAAAAAACAGGCTTTTTTTTTTAGAAGAGTTTTAAGTTCATAGCAAAATTCACTGAAGGGTACAGAAATTTCCCACATACCCTTTACCCCTGCCTCCATACATGAAAAGCTTCCCCCAATATCAACATCCCCCACCAGAGTTTTTTTTTAATTGACAAACCTACATTGATACATCATTATCTCCTAGAGTTGATAATTTAATTTAGGGTTCACTTTTGCTGTTGTACATCCTATGACTTTGAACAAAATCCACCAGCATAGTAATCATACAGAGGAGTTTCATTTTCACTGCCCTAAAAATTCTCTATATTTCACCTATTCATCCCTCCCTCCCCGACCGCATGGTAACCTCTGATCTTTCTCCTATCCCCATAGTTTTGCCTTTTCGAGAAGTCATATACTTGGAATCACATAGTATATAGTCTATTTGGATTTTTTTTTTCACTTAGTGGTATTAATTTAAGTGTCACTCATGTCTTTTCATGGCTTGATGGCTCATTTCTTCTTAGTGCTGAATAATATACTGTTACTTAAGAATTTATATAAATAACAGAATATGTTTAGATATTTAAATATAAACATATCCAAATATATCAAATATATTAATATACATTTAATATATAAATATAAATATTTGATATATTTAATATATTAATATATATTTAATATATGAATATAAATATTGATATATTTAATATATTTGGATATACTTAAGTTTCAAAAACAGAATATTATTTTTAAAATTAAATTACTATCACTTAATATGATTATTAATGTGAAACAAATTAATATCATTTAGTAAAAGAAGCCAATCTAAATAAACTCCAGACTGTATGATTCCACAGTGTATTTCCATTCACCTCATGAAGGACATCTTTGTTGCTTGCAAGTTTTGACAATAACAAATAAAGCCTCTATAAACCTCCGTGTAGGTTTTTGTGTGGACATGTTTTTGATTCCTTTGGATAATAAGAAGGAGCACAATTACTGGATCATATGGTAGGAGTATGTTTAGCTTTGTGAGAAATTGCCAAACTGTCTTCCAAAGTGGCTGTACTGTTTCTCACACCAGAAATGAACAAGGGTTCTTGTTATTCCACATCCTTGCCAGCATTTGGTGCTCTCAGTGTTCTGGATTTGGGCCATTCTAAGAGGTAGTATCTTATTGTTATCTTAATTTGCATTTTCCTGATGACATGTAATGTGAAGCATCTTTTCATACGCTTATTTGTCATTTGTGTATCTTCTCTGATGAGGTGTCTGTTACGGTCTTTGACCCGTTTTTTAATTGGGTTGTTTGTTTTCTCATTGCTGAGTTTTAAGGGTTCTTTTATTTTGGAATACAGTCCTTTATCAGGTATTTCCATTGCAAATATTTTCTCCCAGCTTGTGGCTTGTCTTTCCCTTTTCTTGATAGTCTCTTTTGCCAAGCAGAAAATTTTAATTTAATAAACTTTATTGTTTATACATACTTTCTATTATGGATTGTGCCTTTGGTATTGTATCTAAAAAGTCATTACCAAAGCCACAGCCAGCCTGCTCAGTGTTTTAATGATAATAATAACAAATTTTCTATGTTACCTATCTTTTTTTTTTTTTGAGACAGAGTTTCACTCTGTGGCCCAGGCTGGAGTGTAGCGGTGTGATCATGGATCACTGCAGCTTCGATCCTCCCACCTCAGCCTCCCGAGTAGCTGGGACTACAGGTGTGCACCACCATACCAAGTTAATTTTTGTGTTTTTTTTTTTTTTTTGTAGAGACTGGGTTTTGTCACGTTGCCCAGGCTGATCTCAAACTCCTGGGCTCAAGTGATCTGTCCACCTCAGCCTCCCAAAGTGCTGGGGATTATAGGCATGAGTGACTACATCCGGCCTCTTGTGTTATCTTTTACAAGTTTTATAGTTCTGTGTTTTACATTCGGTTCTGTGATTTCTTTTGGGTTTTATGAAGGATGTGAGATCTGCATCTAGATTCATTTTTTTACATGTGGATACTCAGTTATCCAGCATCATTTGTTGAAAAGACCTTTTTTTTCTCCATTGTATTTCCTTTGCTTCATCGTCGAAGAACTGTTGACCATGTCTATATGGGTCTGTTTCTGGGCTTTCTTTTCTGTTCCATTGATTGATTTGTCTATTCTTTCTCCACATTGTCTTAATTATTGTAGCTTTATAGTAAGTCTTGAAGTCAGGGATTATCAGTCCTCTGACTTTTTTACCTGCAATATTATGTTGGCTATTCTAGGTCTTTTGCATCACCATATAAAGTTAAGCATCAGTTTGTCGATAGCCACTGGGATTTTGGTCAGGATGGCATTGAATCTGCAGATTAAGAAGCTGTGAAGGACTGACATCTTGACTATATAGAGTCTTCCTAGCCATGAACATGAAATATCTTTCCCTTTATTTAGCTCTTTGATTTCTTTCATGAGTTTTGCCATTTTCTTCCTAGAGATCTCATATCATTTTTTAGGCTTACACCTAAATATTTTGGGGTGCTAATATAAATAGTACAGGTTGAGTAATCCTAATCTGAAAAGGTGAAATCCAAAATGTTCTAAAATCCAAAAAGTTTTGAGCACCAACAAGATGCTTCTTATTTTTGGATTAGGGTGCTGAGTTGGCATAATGCAAATTCTTCAAAATCTGAAACAATATGAAATCTTAAATATTTCAGTCCAAAGATTGAAAATAAAGGATATTCAACCTGTATTGTGTTTTTAATTTCAAATTCCACTTGTTCATTGCTGGTATATAGGATACCAATTGATTTTTGTATATTGACTTATATTCTGCATTCTTGCTCAGATTGTTCAGTAGTTCCAGGAGTTATTTTGTTAATTCTTTTGGATTTTCTTATTATATTTCTTATTTTACTTTTTAAAATGCTTGTCCTAGAGTTTCCAATATATGTTTATAGTTAATCCCAGTCCACTTTCAAATAACATTATACTACTTCACTGCTAGTGCCAGTACCTTATAATAATACAAAATAATTCTAAATTTTCCCTCCTGTTCTCGTATCATTGCGGTCAATCATTTCACTTGCACATAAGCATACACAATCAAGTACAGTATATTGATGCTATTATTATTTTGAGCAAACTGTTATCTGTTACATCAATTAAGGATTTTTTTTTTTTAAGAAGGACAGGGACAGTGGTTCATACCTATAATCCCAGCACATTGGGAGGCAGAGACAGGAGGATCACTTGAGCCCAGGAGTTTGAGACCTGCCTGGGCAACATAGGGAGACCCTGTGTCTACAAAAAATGTTTTAAAATTAGGCGGGTATGGTGGAACATGTCTGTGGTCCCAGCTACTAGGAAGGCTGAGGTGGAGAATCGCTGGGCTCAGTAGTTCAAGGCTGCAGTGAGCTGTGATCATGCCACTGTACTCCAGCCTGGGTGACAGAGTGAGATCCCATCTCAAAACAAAAACAAAAACAAAAAACAGTAAACTTTTTTTTATAATTTTACCTTCACTTATTCTTTCACTTAAACTCTGCCTTTCTGTATGTAGATTTGAGTTTCTGATCCATATCATTTCTCTTCTCTCCAAAATAATTCTTTTAACACTTGCAAGGAAGGTCAACTAACAACAGATTTCTTCAATTTTTGTTTGTCAGAAAAATATTTCTCCTTTACTTTTGAAGGATAATTTCCCAGCGTATGAAATTGAGGTTAGTGGATTTTTTTTTCTCTCAGTATTTTAAATATTTCACTCCACTTTCTTCTTGTTTGCATGGTTTTCAAGAAGTTCAATGTAATTATTATTTTTGCTCCTCTCTAGGTAAGGTGTTCTTTTTCCCTCTATCCTCTCTAAGAATTTTTTCTTTATCCTAATTTTTTTGTAGTTTGAAAATAATATGCCTAGGTGTAGTTTTTTTTGACATTTATCTTGAATGGTGTTCTCTGCGATTCCATTAATTTGAAGAAATTCTCTGTCATTATTGTTTCATATATGTCTCCATTTCCTTTCTTTCTTTATTCTTCCGGTATTCTCATTATATGTAGGTTACACTTTTTGTAGTTGTCCCACAATTCTTGAATTTTCTGTTCTGTTTTTCAGTCTTTTTTTTTTTTTCTCTTCACTTTCAGTTTTGGAGGTTTCTATTGACATACTCTCAAGCTCAGAAATTCTTTCCTCAGACATGTCCACTCTATTAATGAACCCGTCAAGGCATTCTTCATTTCTGTTACAGTGATTTTGATCTCTAGCAGTTTCTTTTCTTTCTTTTTTTTTTTTGTAGTTATTTCTAAAAAATTTAATCTCTCTGCTTATATTGTCTCTGTTCTTACATGGTGTCTACTTCAATTAGAGTCCTCAGCATATTAGTCATAGTTGTTCAAATTCCCAGTTTGATCATTTCAGCAGCCTGCCATACTTGAGTTTGGTTCTGATGCTTACTCTGTTTCTTTTAACTGTGTTTATTTTTTATTTTTTTGCCTTTTGGTATGTGATTTTTTTCTTGAAAGCCAGACATAATGTACTGGGTACAAATAACTGTTGTAAATAGGCTTTTAGTAATGTGGTGGTAAGGTATGAGGGGAGGAGAAGTATTTTACATTGCCATGATTCCATTTCAGTCTTTTAGCGAGCCTGTGCTTCCAACTGTGACTGTGAACTTCACACCTGCTTCTCAGTACCTCAGTAACTCCCCACCCCATTAGATGGGACAGGATGGCTAGAGGACTGGAGTTGCTTATTTCTCTTCTTCCATGTGGAAGGATAGAGGGGACTGGGGTTGAATATTTAGTCTCCGATAAAACCCCAGCAGGTAGGCTGTGGTTAAATAATTTCTCCTGAGGGCAGATCTTCCCTAGTAAGAATAGAATGCTCTGATATATTTCAAAATGATTCCTTATTTAACTTTTCCCTGTCTGAAGCATGAGGGAATTTCTCCCAGTATTCACTGTTGTGAGTCTCCTCACAAAACTGTGGAGACCTCCAATGACCGGATCCCTTTGCAAGTTTTATCTCTTGGTCTTGTCTACACTATGTCTTCAGTAATTCATCAATTACATTTCAGGTTTCCCTACATAGTTTCCTTGGTGGTTTCTGCTCCAGTGAGTTGCCCTTCTTTGTATTCTCTTGTTGTTCTCTCCAATTTAGGGGGAATTGGTTTGTTCCATGATCTCAATTCTTTGATGGATCTAAAAAGAGTTGTTGACTTTTTTAGTTTATTCAGCTTTTTGCTAGTTAGAATGGAGTGGTGATTTCCAAGTTTCTTATGTGCCAAGAATAGAAACTGGAAGTTCATGTTTTAAAATCTCTCAGTAATTCAATACTTTTCATTGATGAGTAGTATTCTATTGTATCTATATACCAAAATTTGTTTATACTCTCCCCAGCTGATGGGCACTTATGTTGTTTTCATTTTTTTTTTGCTAGTGTGAATACAGTTACTATTTTGTACAAGTTTTTTTGTGACCTTATTTATTGATTTCTCTTGATTCAATAGTAAGAATGGAGTAGTTGAATCCTAATGTAAGCATGTATCTAACTTTATAAGTAACCGTCTGTTTTTTGAAGGGGTTTTTATCATTTTACAGTATCACCAGAGGGCTTGAAAGTTCTGGTTGCTGCACATGCATGCCAATATTTTGTGCTGTCAGTCTCTGTAGTTCAAGTCATTCTAACGTCTAGTTGTTCCAGCACCATTTGTTGAAAAGACATTTCCTTCCTCCACTGAAATTCTTTGATGCCTTTGTTGAAACCAGTCATCTATCTATGTGTAAGTTTGTATTTGAACTCTCTGTTCTGTTTCATTGATCTATTTTTTATCTTTACATTAATATTGCTTTATCTTTGGACAGAACAAGGGAATGTATGAATGTTTACTAACCCATGTACATACATATCTCTATGTTTCTGTATCTACTTATCCGTAATATTTTAAAATATACATGCATTCATGTTGGTATTGATTATCCCAGTCCAGCATCACGGATTCTAATTGCCCTCACCTATTGCTTATTTGTAACATTTTTTTCTCTGACAGTGAAAAACCTGGCTTCCATTACCTACAATTTATTTACTTATTTGTTCACTTCTAGTATACAAATAGTTTCAAATTTGCTAACTCCTACCCCTGTGAGAAACAAATTTACCAACTCGAGTTAGTGTTTGTATACACATAAGTTTGTCTTTGTACTTATAGTATCCAGTAAAAACAATTTCCCAAAGTTAAGTCAAAAGCATTTTTACCTTTCAGTGATGTAATGTCAAATATTTGTAAGAGTTGTTTGTTACAGTCCACATGCTATCCTGTCAACCCCTGACATCCTGGTTAATTTTTATACGTTTGCAGAGTTCACTTTTTGTATTGTACAGTTCAGTGGGAATTTGACAAGTGCATAGAGTTATGAATCTACCATCCCAGTGCCATACAGAATAGTTCGATCACTCTACAAATTACTCTATGTAGCTCCTTCGTTGTCTTTTTTTTCATCTCCCAATTCCAGGAAACCACTGATCTGTTCTCCTTTCCTATCGTTTTGCCCTTTTCATAATGTCATATGATTGAATCTTACATATGTAGTCTTTTGGTCTGCCTTCTTTCACCTGGCAAAATATACTTAAGGTTTATCCACGTTGTTACACAAATCACCTGAGTAGTAACCCATTGTATAGATATACCATAGTTTGCTTATGCATTCACCTGTTGAATGAAATCTTCGTTGTTTCCAGTTTTTAATATTTGAATGAAGCTGCCATAAACATTTGTGGGCAAGTTTTTGTATGAACATACGTGTTCAATTCACTTGTGAAAATAGAAGTGAGATTGCTGGTTTCTATGGTAAGTATAGGTTTAAATTTATAAGAAAATGTTAAATTACTTTCGAACCCAGCTGTGTATTTTTATATTTCCAAAAGAAGTGAATGAGAGTTTCTATTGCTCTGCATCTTATCAGCATTTGGTATTGCGGATTTTGATTGGTTTTGAGGAGTTTTTTTTTTTAAATACATTCTGAGTATTTGTCCTTTGTCAAATATATGCATAGGAAACATATTTTCCTAGTCTACTGTTTGTCTATTCATTTTCTCACCAGTGTCTTTTGATATGCAGAAGGTTTTAATTTTGATGAATTCCAATTTATAATTTTTTTATGGTTAGTGCTCTCTGTTAACTGTGTAAAAAAATCTTTGCCTACTTCAATGTTATGAAGATGCTGTCATGTGTTTTTTTTTTCCTAGAAAATTTATAATTTTAGCTTTTACTTTTAGGTCTGTAATTCCCCTCAAATTGATTTTTTTGAGTGTGTATGGTGAGATAAACATCATGATTCATTTGTTTTCCATATGGATAACCAGTTGTTCCAGCACTATTTGTTGAAAGGACATTCCCTTCCTCCACTGAAATTCTCTGATGCCTTTGGTGAAACCAGTCATCTATCTATGTGTAAGTCTCCATTTGAACTTCTATTCTGTTCCATTGATCTATTTTTCTCTCTTTACATCAGCATGGCCCCATCTTAAAATTCGCTTCATAAAAAGTTTTAACATTAGTTTAAAGTTCTCCAATTTTGTTCTTTTTTTTTAACTTTGCTGTAGCTATTCTATATGTTTTGAATTTTAAAATATATTTTAGAATCAGCTTGTCAGTTTCTTTAGTGTGCCTATTTAGATTTTGAATTGACACGTGTTAAATCTGTAGATCAGTTTGGGTAGAATATTTATGTCAACAGGATTGATTCATCTAATCTTTGAATATAACTCTCCATTTACTTAAATCTTCGCTGCTTATGAACAATGTTTTGTAGTATTCAATGTACAGATTTTACAAACATTTTATTAAATTTTCCCTTGGTATTTCATATATTTTGATGTTTTTGTGTGTGTTATTGTTTAGTTAATTTGATTTTCCAATTGTTTGTACTAGTATATAGAAATTACACTGATTTTATGTTTTGAGCTTGTATCCTGCAACCTTGATAAATTCACTTATTTGTTCTAATATTTGCTTTGTAGATGCTTTAGAATTTACTAAGTGATGCCATCTGTAGATTTATTTTACTTCTTCCTTTTCATTCTTAATGCCTTTTATTCCTTTTTTTTTTTTTTTTGCCTTATTGTACTTGCTAAAATCCCAGTCCAATATTGAAGTGGTAAGAATGAATATTCTCATCTTGCTCCTGATCTTAGAAGGGCAAAGCATTTATTATTCAATATTTCATCATTAAATGTGCTACGAGCCATAAGGTTTTGGTGTTTCTTGTTTGTTTTCTTTTTGTAGTCAATTATTTATCTGGTTTAGAAAATTGCTGAGAGCTTTTTCTTTGTGATTATGAATGATTGGTGAAATGATTTCTCTATATCTATTCCAATGATTGTATGATTTTACTTTATCCTTTATTATTTCAATGAGGTGAGTTATACTGATAGATTTTCAAATGTTAAGCCAATCTTATGCTCCTGAAATAAAGTCTGATTGGTTGTGATGAATTAACTTTATTATATATTTCTGGGTTTGAGATATTAATATTTTGTTCAGGATTTATAAGTCTAAATTCATGAGGGATATTGATTTCACGTCTTCTTTTTTATAATGACATTGCAAGATTTTGATAAGGGTTATCTTGACCTCATACGTTAAATGTTAAATATGTTAAAATTCCTTTCTCCACTATTTTCTGAAAGAGTTGTGTATATTATTTCTTACTAAGTGTTTGACAGAATTCACCAGTGAAGTTACCTGAGCTTAGACTTTTCCTTGTGGGAGGTTTTAAATTGTGAATTTAATTATTTAACAATTAATAATGAATATTAAGATAGTAATATAATTAAGATTATCTAGTTTTTCCTATAATTCTTAATAATTTGTGTTATTCAGAGTATTTGCCAATTTTATCAAATTGACTGGCATTGTTTTTTCTGAATATGTCCTTATTATCTTTTTAAGACTTGTAGAAGCTGTAGTAATTTCTTTTATTCATAATTATGGTTATTTATATTTTCTCTTTTTCTTGAGATATCCTTTAGGATATACCTAGGGTATATCTTGAGATATAGATATCTCAAGGTAGAAGGCAGCTGGTGTGTTCAGTGATGTAGGTTGTCAGTCTTCTTCCAAGACACAAGGAAGAAGATTCTAGCTCTTCAGTCTCCTTATGTTCTCCTAATCTGGGGGCAAGAGCAGAAAATTCAGTCTACCTTTTTATCTTCAACTCTTTATCTTTATTTTTATCTTCAACTTTTCAGAGATTAGAGACCCTGAATCTCATTAGGAACATTGTAGACCCACCAATCCCTTCCAGGGCTTTAAGAATCTCAGCAAGTAAGCCTTCCCTATGGTAGTCCTCATTCAGTTCCTTGCCTTAGGGCTCATCAGTATTGTCCTCTGAGCTTTAGTCAGGTCCCACATGAAGGAAGTTCATGACTCTTTTGTTCATGTCATCTAGGAAGGTCTTACTTGCTGTTTCCAGCAGGTGCTGGGCTTTCAGGAGATAGAGAACTGTGGTAAGAGTTGAGAGTGAATGGAGATAGTATGTTCAGGGAGTAGCCCCTTCCATTTTCTGGGTCCAAACTTTATTCTTTAAATTTAAATTTGTGAACATCATCTAGAAAGTTCTGTCTAAAGATTCACCTAACATTTCCAGCATTGAAGACAAGCTCTAGAGTCACTCCTTGTTTTTAATCTCTATATATCTAATTTTTGTTCCCAATGAGTTTGCTAAGGGACATAAAAACAGAACCAATGGATTATACTTCTAGAACAGGGAAGCCTTTTCCTTTGTTCTTTGGTATATTTTAAAGAAATGTTCTTCATTAATAATAAATGTGTATGAGTATCTGAAATTTTCTCTCAATTCGATCCTTCTTTAAACATCACTGAAACCACTGAAAAACATTTTATTCCCAGCACTTCTGCTTTTTGAATGCCACTTTATTTCTTCTATTTCTCCTCTCTCTCTCTTCTAAGGTCATTTACATAAAAATGGAATCTTAAGATGGTTTATCAATATGTTATGATCATTTTTACCTGCAGCAGAGAATACTCACATTTGTTGTTGCCGTGGAAGCAATTATGCTATCAAAAAAAAAGAATGAAGATTTCAGTTCGGGTAGAATTTAGGTTGGACTGACAATGTCGGAGAAATGAAAAGGTGCCTACTATTTGTACCTGAAAGAAAACAAGATACAAATCAGATAGTAATTATTCATTTTGTTTTAAGACTATCTATAAGAATGCAAAATCAAATTTGGAGTCAATTTGTAAGGCTTGCCCATACACTAAAGCTAACAAGAGAGTGCCATTTGGTGTCCTGATTGGTCTTTAACCTTTATCAACTACATTGACCTAAAAAAAATTACTCCAACTTGAATATACTCCTCTTTTAACAAGCTAATCTTGAAAAACAAAATTAATCTTGAAAGATGAAGGGTAGCTCAATCAGCCACTTATCAGAGAAGCCACTGAGTTATATAATAATTTCCTTAGCACCTCCACTTCGGAGAATCTTTTTTCTAGTTTTGCAATAAACCCCATCTATAGTTATGTTTCCATTATATTTCAAACTAGAAGTGAATCATTGCCAAATAACATAGTATTGGATATTGAAGAGAAGTAACTTGAAGGTAAGCTATTTTGTAATTTGATAGAGGAACTCAATTGAAATATAAAGGTAATCACAAAACTTAGAGAGGAGGCAGAGAAGAGAACACTTTATGACTTCAGAATACCATTAACATTATCCTCAGAAACCAAACACAATTTTTTTAATGGACGATTTAAATATTTTTTCTCTTTAAATTCCCTTTCTACAAGTGCTTTTCTCAATTCAGACTGTGGATAGTTCAGAACTTGGATCTTTGCCATTGCATGCAATTTGCTTTCTAATAATTTTTTATTTACATCCTGGAGAACTCATCTTCTCTGAACATCCTGAGATCTAGGTGCTTGGGACAGAGGAGGGATGAATGAAGGCTTTTCCTATCGTTGTTTATTGCCTTCTGGGAGAGTGGAATTTCTACAGTGATTTACAATTAACTGGAGACTGAGCAATCTGGAAGTGCCACTTTGCAGAACATTATGGAATGCCATTCTTTGGACATTTTTACAAGTGGGGAGGGATAAGCATGGTATAAGAGAAGGAGCTCTGGATTGAGGTTTTAATGTATTTCAGTTCCAGTGCTAAGTACTTTACATTACATTACAGTGACACCATGGTCACAGGCTTTTGAGTCAGGCAATCTGGGTTGGATGTGAACTCCCCACTTAGCATTATGGGATGTTAGGTGAGTTATTTAACCCATCTCTGCTTTATACCCTTATCTAATAAGAAAATAATAATTTATCAGCCTTAGAAACTTGTTACCATTAATTCTTAAATGTGTCCATAAGACAAATAATACTATTGTTTCCACTTTACAGATGACAAAACAGATGATTAGAGAGGTTGCGTAACTTGCCCGAGGTCACACTCCTAGTTCAATGGCAAGATGGAATCTGAGCCTGGGCCAGTTTGACTTTAAAGACATTATTCATTAGGATTACACCAGATGTGGCTCAGCTTCTAAGTAATTGTGTGATATTAGGAAAGATAATTATTCCTTCAGAGCCTCAATTTACATAACTGTGTGACTAATGGGGATCCTGGGGCTTAATAGAAACAGAGATACTTCCAGTTAATGGAAGTATCTGCTTATGGAGCAGGCAAGTGGCTATCACTACAAGTGAAGACTACCTCTGTGAACTGGCATGATGTAGTAGGAAGCGGTTTGTGGGTTTAGATACAGTGTGGCCACTTGCTAGCTATGAGGTCTTGAGCAAACCAGTTCTCACATCTGTAACTGAGACTCAGCCGGATATCAACTTTCAATGCCCACCAGCATTAAAATATTCAACAGACATGTCAAATTCTGAAGACTGAGATTCAAATCCAACATTTGACAGGACACCGCTGTTTGGGCAACATCTGTGTTTGGCAAATGTGAAGGAACCATGCTCTGTGTGGAGGGCTCTTTAGTCGCTCCCCAACTTGAACTAGCCAAGCAAAGAAGGTCTGAATGAGAACTTCAAGCAACAGCATGAGACCTCAGACCCAAGGCTTCACTTCCTTTTAAGCTTTTGCATTCTTATGTTTCACTCTTCTCCTCATCTACCATCTTATTTCTGGCTAAATTAAGGAAAACCATTAGATGTCCAGCATCAGCACTCAGTGTGTCAGAAATCAAACACTCACTTAGAAGATTATGCCTCATTTCATTTTTCCATTTTGTTTTCTTTTTGGAGATTAAGTAAGCGGCTCTGCCACTTCTTAGTGATTTATTTAGAGTAAGTAACTTTTCTTCACTAAGCCTCAGTTTTCCTGTCTATAAACTGAGGATAATAAAAGCCACTTCCAGAAGTTGTAATAAAAATTAAATATGGTAGTACACATAAAGTTCATAACAGAGTGCCTGGTACATAGTATGTGCTAACCCATAGTTAGCTGGTGAGAGGAGCTCAGAAGTATAAAATGAGGTAAAAATCAAGTGTTGGTAAGTTTTGTTTCTTGTGAGCAATTCTGATCCACAGTGATAGGAAAGGCCAACTTAACTTTTTCCTAAAATGAGGTTGGGAAACTTTCTGGGATTCATATTATCTCTATCTACCTTAATGTGGACACTCAAGAAAATCATATGTAGTCAGATCTTGATATTAGCTAGCTGAAAATGTTGAATTTTAAACTCAGATATTTGTCCTTAAACTATGTGTTGAATTATTTAATTTATATGTGCCTGGATTATGCATAAAATTAAGACTTCATTTCTACCATTGATGATTTTCAGGTGAGCCAATAAGATTGCAAGCTATATTTTCAGGTTTGTAACTTAAGAAAAGGGCACAGCCTGTTAAACATCATTTTGTCATAGACCATCAGGTTGGATACTGCATTAGTCCATTTTAATACTGCTATGAAGAAATACCAGAGACTGGGTAATTTATAAAGAAAAAGAAGTTTAACGGGCTCACAGTTCCACATGGCCAGGAAGCCCTCACAATCATGGCAAAAGGGGAAGGAGGAGCAAAGTCACGTCTTACATGGTGGCAGCCAAGAGAGCATTTGCAGGGGAACTCTCCCTTATAAAACTATCAGATCTCATGAGACTTATTAACTATCACAAAAATAACACAGGAAAAACCTGCCCCCATGATTCAATTACCTCCCACGGATTCCCTCCCATGACTCGTGGGAATTATGGGAGCTACAATTCAAGGTGAGCCAAGCCCTATCAGATGCTATAAGCTGTATGCTAAGCAAATGCAGAAAGACACAGATAGGACATAAGATCAAGGGCACATGTACTGAGCAAATAATATTTATGCAGAAAGACACAGATAGGACATAAGATCAGGGGCACAAGTACTGAACAAATCATTCCGTTGCATTTTGTAGATGTGGGTTGCCCAGACAGGGTGTTGTCATTAGAGGCCCTGGTTAAGAAAACAAGGGATAGGAAAAGAAACTTGGTAAGGTTCATGGAGGAAGTAGAGTGTCATAGTATGGGTCAGTGATAAAGTCTGCCTGATGATTTGTGGAAACAAAGAACATATTCTGGTCCAAATAAAATATTGAGAAAGGGCATCAGCAGAAGTAAAATGAGTAGACAGAGGAAGCACTGAATTAATTTGACTAAGAATAAGAGTAGAAGAGTAGAAAGAACAAACACTCTGTTTTTACAATCACATTTTAAAATTTCAGTCACTGGCACTATTGCTTGATGCTTATTCAAGATACTAAACTTAGTGTCACCTTTTACTTCTCCCTCTTTTATCACATCCTGCCTCTCATTTTATAAACCTCTTGGGTTGATGTACCTACTTTATTCTCTCATAAAATCATGACTTATCTTGCCATTTCCTAAGTGGGCTTACCTCCAGAAAATTTTTTGCAAATACCTGTGTTTTAGCCTAATTAACTTTTTCTAAATTCACAATGGCTCCTACTTACAAGGATACAAGACAAAATGCCAATGTATCCTTCCATTCTAGGCTCTCTTATTG
This sequence comes from Pan troglodytes, assembly GCF_028858775.2. Taxonomy (NCBI): domain Eukaryota; kingdom Metazoa; phylum Chordata; class Mammalia; order Primates; family Hominidae; genus Pan; species Pan troglodytes. The sequence continues at coordinate 34,066,312 of NC_072398.2, read as the reverse complement.
AATTTAATGTTATCTCTTATGACATTGTATAAAAAACATTTACTATGTTTATTGCTATGCAGCCTCTCTGTATTCCCTACTCTCCAGGTGCCCATGATCATGTGATAAACCAGTATGTGCCCTCACAGGTCTAGCAGTCAATATTCAAATCACCTCTTACAATGCAAGTGACTTCTTAGATAGCTATTAGAGGGAAAAAAGCAAAAATTAAGAAGTGTTAGAAAAGATGTGGAGAAGCTGGAATGCTTGTGCATTGCTGGTGAAACTGTAAAATATAGCTGCTGTGAAAAACAGTACGGTAGTTCCTCAAAAAACTAAACATAGGATTACCATTGATCCAGCAATTTCATTTCTGGGCATACAGCCAAAAGATTTGAAAGCAGGCACTCAAACAGATATTTGTACACCATGTTCATAACAGCATTATTCACAATAGCCAAAAGGTGAAAACAACCCAAATATCCATCAGCAGATGGGTGATAAACAAAATGTGGTATATGCATACAATGGAATATTACTCAGCCTTCAAAAGGAAGGAAATTCTGACACATACTATGACATTGATGAATCATAAGAACATTACGCTAAGTGAAACAAGCCATTCACCAAAGGACAAATACAACTGCACTTATATGAGATACCTAGAGTAGTCAAAATCATAGAGCCAGAAAGTAGAATGGTGGTTGCCATGGGCTTGGGGGAGGGAGGAACAGAGTTAGTGGTTAACAGGTACAGAGTTTCAGTTGAAGAAGATGAAAAAATTCTGTAGATGTATGATGGTAGATGCTTGCACAACCATCTGGATGTATTTAATGCCATATACTGTATACTTATAATTGGATGAAATGCTAAAATGTTATTGTTATATATATTTTACCACAATAAGAAGTCTAAAGAAATCTTGGGGTAGTAAACAAAAAGTTAGATTCTTCCCCCAAATTGACTTAGCAACATTAACGACAAATGCAAGAAATCTGTAGATGATGCCAAAAATATTAACACAATAAAAAAGATGAGAGAAAAGAAAGATGTATAATAAGAATCTCCAACAGATATAGAAAATAAGGGGATCAAACAAAGATAACAAATAAGAATAATGGAAGAAAATAAGAAATAGTAGAGAAATTTTGCTGAGTCAAAGGACACAAGGTTACAAAAATGTACAGGTTCTTTAAGTACAATAAATTAATGAATATGGAAAAGAACCATATACTTTAATGTGTTTTTTTCCCAAAGTATGTTTAGGAAAATACTAGTCATACATGATAGTCTGAGCAGGGAGAGAAAGGGCAACCACATGTTAATAATTTTCAGAAGCAGTATAAATATTATACCCTTCTTGGTGCTTTGTACAAAACATCAGATCTAGGAATTCCGGTGGTGAAGAAATCTGTTAATTTTTATTTAGCCCAGAATTTCCCTGGTTTAGTTGAACAAAACACCTAGTAATGTCTCAATACTCCCTTTGGAAAGAATGATGTAATTGATGAAAGTACATAGGATTTTTGAGTCAGCACCTGGATTTGCATGTTAGTTCTCTGTGTCTCTCGATTTTCTCCAATCAAATGGGAATAATAATAATAACAATAATACCTTTATTATAGGTAGATATTTCCTATTAGGGTGCATATTAGAAGTTGTGGTTGCTTGGCAAAGTAACCCATTAATTGATTTAATTAATAGATTAACCAATTATCACCGGTTATAATACCATGCAGTAAAAAGTGAAATCCTGAATAAGTGGAACTACAAATTGATACCATTTTATGGGAACATATAAAAGTTGGACCATAATTAGGGATCCTGATGGGCTGTGGTGGTTTTCTATAACTAGGTACTTGGGGATAAGTGTATGTGTGTGTGTGTGCACACGTGTGTTGATGATGAGTTGGCAAGAATTTCTTAAAAGATTAACAGAGTTAGGCCGGGCACAGTGGCACACGCCTGTAATCCCAGCACTTTGGGAGGCCTAGGCGGGTGGATCACGAGGTCAGGAGATCGAGACCATCCTGGCTAACACGGTGAAACCCCGTCTCTACTAAAAAAACAAAAACAAAAAATTAGCTGGGTGCAGTGGTGGGCGCCTGTAGTCCCAGCTACTCCTGAGGCTGAGGCAGGAGAATGGCGTGAACCCAGGAGGCTGAGCTTGCAGTGAGCCGAGATCGTGCCACTGAACTCCAGCCTGGGCGACAGAGCGAGACTCCGTCTCAAAAAACAAACAAACAAACAAACAAAAACCAAAAAGAAAACCCACATAAAAAACAAAAAAGATGAACAGACTAAAGGCAACTTTGGGACTATCCAAATTGTGAGGCAGCAACTATTCTTATCAATAGAATAACCCTTGGTAGTCCAATATGAAACCCAATACTGGTGTTGGGGTGTAATTTGTCTGGGTCTTTGTACTATTAATTATGTCCCTGTATGAGCTGCTGGAGGAATCTAATTTCATTTCTGAATGTGACAATTTTCCTTTGCAAACTAAAATTCAAAGAGAACTGTAATCCTGCTTGTTGCTGTTCATCAAAAGATGACCTTGTAATATTTGAGATAATGATTTTTAAGGATTATGCATATCTTGGGTTATTCCTAAATGCGTATGAAATAACTCAAAATATCCATATAACCCTTGTTTGGTTTGATAGACAGCATATGAAAAACCTGTCCTTGAATTATCTAAAAGCCCTCTTTAATTTGTGTAAAATGTGGTCTTGAATAATTTTTTAAATAAAATAATGCCCCTTAATAGTTATTCAAGATGCCCTATGTCTTCACAATAGGTTTTCCTGGGCTCTCACCTGTAAATAAATTTTCCATTCTGTTGTCCTTGGATTTGCCGTGCTAACAAATGTGTGACTTCTGTAAAAGTGCTGATATGTGTTTTATGAATGTGTCCCTTGATGCTAATATCAGTACAGTCAATTTGCAGTAATTACTCTGTTGAAGAATTCACCACTAGCAAAACACAGACACATAGTATATTGTAAAAATACCTCCAGAATGTAACACATGGAATTCTACAGCTTTCTGTTGGTTGAATTACACATATTAATTGTTCATGTAACCATGGAAAAATCTGGTATAACAAGAATTGTTCACAATACGGGAGTGATTTACACATATTTAGATTTTAAGCTGTACTCAGACTTGTAAATTCTAGGTCATTGCCAGGAAAATAGGCCTAATGGAATTGTCCTCTGGAGTGAATAGAAATATCTGTTACCAAATGGTTTTGATTTGGAAAATATGATTTGAGAAATACAGCAACTCTACATTTAATAGAGATGGCCCTTGGCATAAAAAGGCATATATTTGGGAAAAAATCCTTGAAGAATATATACATATACACAAATATATGTATATATTCATGAATTTTGGTTTTCAATGCTATATCAGTTTAACATTTTCCAGGTGTTGTGAATATGGCTGGGGACTATATTTGACTAAGGTCAAGTTTGATCTTAGTATTTAAGCATATAGAATTTGGGGAGACTTCATTTTCTGATATAAAAAATACTCATTTTGTTGCTTGTACTTTCAACTTTGAAAGCTCACAGGCCAAAAACTACATATAGCACAGTTAGGAGAAGGCTGTTGTTAGAATAAACAGGTACAGGTTTTTTTGGATTATCACCATATTCATAGGTTCCGATCAGTTTTCTCAGCTTTTAAAATCTGTATTACTTTGTATAAAGATATTATGTCTTCCTCTTATGTAAAATTTAGAAAAACAGAAATAACATGACTTAAAGACTGAGGTAATGGTAAAAAAATTACATCAAAAGATATATTTCTTGACTTTACCATGGGATATGAGTTTGAGCTTTGGATTTGCTTGCTTGTCACAAGCTTTTGATCCAAGGAAGTATTGAAGTTTGAGCAGATTATAGATCACTTTCAGTGTTAAGCTTGTTGTAAAAAGAGAAACTAATATTTCTGAAAATGGAATGATGACTTTATATATCTCTTGTTTCAGGGGTTAAAAATATCTCTATAGTGATGTTCTAGAAACTATCTAAGATGATCAAGTCAAAGTTAATTTCACAACTTCTTAGAATCTGGAAAACATTGAAAATCATTAAGAATGTGGCTCCTTTTTAAATTCAAAATTGGAAATTTCAGCATCATAATAGGAAACTATTGCCTGATTTTAACTTGCAGAAAATTAAATATGATTTAATGTTCTCCTTGAAAAGATTTAACACAGAAAATGGACAGCTATGTTAGCATAAATTCTCATAATAGTAGTGGGTTTTGGACAATACTAATAAAAATAATGTCTTCATTGAATACTTGCCATGTGGCCATTGTGCTAAGCATTTTGCATTAGTTTTAAAAGATACAGAACTTTAGCATCTTTGAATTTTCTAATTTAATTCTCAAAACAACTGAGTAAAGAGTTAACATTATTATCTTCATTTTAGAGTTGAGACATAGTAAGGTTTAGGAACTGAAGTTTCGAGAGATTAAGTAACTTGCCCAAGGTCACACACCTAGCAAATAACAGAACCTAAATTTGAACCTAGATTTCTTTGATTTTTAAGTCTTTAATCTTAATCATAACTTCATGATTAAGTTATGATTAAGATTCTATGATGATAGAATATACATCAATCCTATTAAGCAATGTAAGCAATGGTATTGATGTTTGCTCCCTCTATTAGTAGAAAAACTTCAAATATCCTAGAAAATTTGCCAAGCGTCTGAAAATTACTTTTTACATGTTAGAGTAATTGAACTTTTCCTCTTGTTTTAATAATGCATACACCTCAGCTCTTATCTTGCACATCTAATCAATAATATTTTCCCTTAACAATTTTTACATGGAATGAAATATTTCAATACAGATATATTCTATGTCTATAGATAGAACTCTGTGAATAGTGGTTAGATCTGTATCAAGGGAGGCAAATAAGCTGGTGTTTCACACACTGTGCAGAGTTTGAAAGTCAATGTGTGTAGATGAAAATGCAGAGAATTCCCCCACAATATTATTTTCTTCATGGAATTTTACCAACAATATTGATCAGAAACCCAGAATTTATGGAGTAACGTCAGTGAACATTCTGATAATATTATTTCCAATTAAGTTTATTGACTTGACAGGCCTTCAAAGATATTCCTGGGTTTTAATATTGGCCTCCTTGGCTTAAGAAAACAGTCTTTATTTTTCCCATACTTGAATGAACACATAGCTGCGTACAATCCCTCATCAACAGATACATCACTACTAATTACAGAAAAAGTTATACTTTTTTTTTATCAATTGTGAATTTGGTATTGACTCTAAATCATCAGTTCAGCACTTAACCATAGAATTGAAGAAGAAATATTGTGAAAATCTCTTTGTTTTCTCTCTAAGCAAAGTGTGAGTAGCATTCAGACTAAAAGCTTTCATGAGAACTCCAGTGGTGTGAGATTAAAAAGAAATGCTTAGTGATTAAAGGGAAAATCTCATGCAAAATTTTCAGAGCCTTTGTGGTTTTCTGAATATATGTCTAACACCAGCTGATCTTACGTCTTGCTGAGAATCATACTTTAGCAACAAACACATACAACAACAACAAATAAAACAAAACCTCTCTCACATTTCTGTTTTTTAAAGAGGCTTGTATGAATTTTGACTTAAATTTTATTCAAGTCAAATGGGCCACAATTGTTTTACACAAATAATATCCAGAGTAAATTGTATGCCCTTTTTTGCTAGGAGTATGCCGTACCATTGAGTGCTCAACCAAGAGGATAGTAGGGATTAAAATCCAGCCCTACTAATTCATAAAGCTCTGTTCCCTGCTCTGGCTGCGTCAGCCTGGGAGAATTCATCCCAGCCTGGACATGCATCTGAGTTAGCATGTATCAATAGCTTATACTTTGTTTTAATTGCTGAGTGGTATCCCATGGCATGATGTACCAAACTGTTTAACCATTCATCCATCAACGGCATCTGGGGCACTTCCAGTATTTGGCTATCACAAATAAATCCACAATGGACATTGTATGTAGGTTTTTGTGAGCATGTAAGTTTTCATTTCCTTGATGCGGAAGAATGCAGTTGCTGGGTCTTAGGATCATGTTTTTATAAGAAACTGTCAAATTATTTTCCAGATTAGGTATAATATTTTACATTCCCATCAACATTATATGGGTGATCCAGTTTCTTCACATTTTTGTCAGCATTTGATACTGTCACTAAGTTTTATTTTAGCCTATCTGATAGATATATAGTGATAACTATCAGATATTGTATTGTGCTTTAATTTGCATTTTCCTAATGGCTGAATGAAGTTAAACATATTTTCATGTGCTTACTTGCCATCTTACATCCACTTCAGTGAAATGTGTTTTTCCTGTCTTTTGCTCATTTTCTATCAAGATTTTGTTTTGAGAGATCTTTATATATTATAGATACTAGTCCACTGTCAGATATATGGTTTACAAATATTTCCTTCCAGTCTGTAGCTTGTCTTTTTATTCTCTTAACAGGGTCTTTCACTGAACAAAAGTTGATAATTTTGATGAGGTCCAATTTATTAATTCTTTTCTTTTATAGATTGTGCTTTTTGTGTCAAGTCAAATAACCCTTCTCATGGCTCTAGGTCTTAGAGCTTTTCTCTTACTTTTCTCTAAAAGTTTTACACCTCTACATGTTACAGTGGGGCACATAATTCATTTTGAGTGAATTTTTGAATAAAATATGAGGTTTAGATTTAGGTTATTTATTTATTTATTTTTTTAGCCAATGAAAGTCCACTTGCTTCCTTACCATTTGATGAAAGTGTTTCCTCCTTCCATGAAGTTGCTTTTACATCTTTGTGAAAAATTAGTTGGGGCTATTTGTGTGGATTTAGTTGTGGGTTCTCTATTATGTTCTCAGAATCTGTGTTTATCCTTCCATCAATATCACCTTACCTTAATTACTATAGCATTATAACAGGTCTTCATATCAGGTAGAGTGATTCCTACCACTTTATTCTTATTTCTCAAGATTGTTTCAGTTATCCTAGAGCCTGTACCTTCCTCCATAAATTTTATAATAAGCTTATCTATGTCTATAAAAAGCCTTGGTGAGATTTTGTTCGGAGTTGTATTAAACCTATAGATCAACATGGGGAGAATTGAGATTTTTGCTATGTTGAGTCTTCTAACCCATGAAATTCTACTGTTTGTCTCCTTTGATTTTTTTAATTAACATTTTGTAATTTTCAGCATACAGATTCTATACATATTTTGTTAAGGGTATATCTAAGTATCTCATTTTATTTGGAGTAATCATAAATGGTACTGTATTTTAATGTCAGTTTCTACATGTTAGTATATAGAAAAATGACTGATTTGGGGGTCTGAATGATTTTTCAAAAAGTTTTCCGAACTCGAAGATTTCTTGCAGTGTTATGTCATAACTATTCATTAGTTAAGTCATTCAACAGATATCTGCTGGGAGACTTCTCTGTTCCAAGAAGTACTATAGGTGTTGGGGACAGTACAATAAAAACAAATAGATAAAGTTCCTGTACTTCGTTCATTCATATTTTAGTAGAGGAACAGGATGAAAGGGAGCATACAGAGAGAGAAATAAAAAGAGAGACAGAACCAATAAAAAAAGTTTGATGTACCAGATAGTGATTCAAGCCACTGAAAAAAATAGTGCAGATTAAAGCTATGTTCAATTTACCTTTCAAACTGGGACATTTTTGAGGATGAGAACTGTCAATAACCAAATGACATATAAAATCAAGAGGTGTAATCTTGGACTCTCCCCAGCAAACTGAGATATATGATCATCTTACTTAAGATCATGTTAAGTGCTCATTGGAGTTGGGGGTTGCTACTGCCGATGTCCTCCAAGCAAGTCCACTGTAAACAAACTTGTAGTTGAACAAAGTTGAGTTTATTAGCTCCCGGCATCATTACACTATGGGGAACTGTGGGATGTCACAGTAATAGGTTGTTAACAGGGGCTTATTATTGGATTTGAGCTTGTATGAGGTGATTTGGGGGATGTTTCAAGGAAGTGTGGTTTTGATCTTGATTCAGTACTGTCAGAGAGTCAAAGCAATTCTATGGTTGCCTTAATAACCTTTTTAAAGCTTATTTATTTTTATTTTGTAGACAGGGCCTTGTTGCCCATGCTGGAGGATAGTGGCCATTCACAGGTGCAATCATTTTATACCGCCACCTCAAACTCCTAGATTCAAGCAATCCTCCTCCTTCAGCCTCCTGAGTAGCTGGGATTACAGATGTGCACCACCATGCATGGATCTTAATATTAATAATTTTATGTGGAAGATGGAAGGAACAAAGTGTACTGAAGCTAAAATTGATAAAGATAAAGCAGTCACTCATATTAGCAGGAACAAGGAAAATATTTGAGGGTTTCATTAATTTTTCTCTGCTCAGACACAATTACAGAGCTGTCTTGTTTTTGTCTTGATCCATCATATTACAGAGTAAATTTGTCAGATGTGGGTGTACTATAAAATTGTTTATATTCAAAAGGGGAATGCCATACCTAGCCATTAGAGCCAGGGCAGCTCCAAGCTGACAGTAGACAGGAGCTGCTTTTTCTTTCTTATTACTGTCTATAAAGTAATTGATGACAGCCCTTATGACAAGAGGATGCTTGACCAGAAACCTGGAGGACATGAAAGAGTGAGTTCTGGGATATCTGGGGCACAACATTCAGGCTTGGGAAGCAGCAGATGCAAGGTTCTGAAATGGGAATGTAGCATGTTTGGGAATAAAAGAAGATCTGTATATGGCTAGAGTGAAGTGTGTGGCATGGGAGGGTTAGAAAATCATGTCAAGAAAGTAGTAGTTGCCCAGCTCAGGGGGGATCTTGCAGGTGATTAGAACAATTTATACTTTAATTCGAGGTGAGATAAGAAAATTTTGGATTGTTTTGAATAGATTTGGTAATATAAAAACAAGATATTATTTTAAGTAAAGAATATGCTCACCTGCAAACAGATAACATTTATTATTATTTCTAACATTCAGTAATTTATTCATCCAGCAAACATTTATTAAGTACCTACTATGTGCCAGGTGGCTGCTCTAGCCCATGGGTGATATTGCAGTGAATAATATGGATATGATATTTCCTGTCATGGAGCTTACATTATAGCAGGTGAGACAGGTGAAAAATGAACAAGTAATATAATTTCAAATAGAGATGATGAATGTAATCACACCAAAAATTAACACAGGGTGAAACCGGTGAAACTAGAGAATCATGGATGGGGCAGGTTGGTTCTAGGTGGTGGTAGAGTGAGCATTTCTCAATGTAGCAAGAAGCCATTGGAAGTTTTTAAGAAGAGAAATGACATAACTTGATTGCAGTTTTAAAAATATCACACTGCCTATAGAGCGGAGGATGGACTGATGGAATGCAATGGAAAAGGACTGTAGTGGTCCAAGTGAGAGAAGCTGCGGCTTAGATCTAGGTCACATGATGGATTTTGTGGGAGAGATTCAGATTCAGGATAAACGTTGGAATTTCAGCTTTCAAGACTTGCTATTAGATTCAGTGGTTCTCAACAGGGGGTGATTTTCAACCCCAGTGGATATCTGAAAATGTATGCTGACATTTTTTGGTGATAACTGTGGAGGTGCTACTAGCATACAGAGGCCAGAGATGCTGCTAAATATCCTAAAATGAACAGGACAGCCCTCTACAACAGGAATTGTTAGCCCCCTAAAATGTCAGCAGTGCCAAGGTTGAGAAACCTTGGATTAGAAGTCATGGGAAAGGATTGTAGATTCCTAGGTTTGGGACATCAGCAATGAGAGAATAGTACTTATTAGTCATTTATTTTTGTGATGAGGAAGAATGGAGGAGGAACAGTTTTGCATCATGACTATTGGGTAGAATTAAGTAGCATATGATAGATGAGCATAATTTTGGATATTTCTCTTGAGTTTTTGCCAGAGTACCAGATTCCTCTTTTTTTCTTTTCTGTAAACAGTAGTTATGTCAAAGATGGATGGTTGGATGCAGGAGCTGAGCAATAAGTTACTCATTTTCTCCAAAGTCAGAGGATGCAAACTTCTCATGTTCTCACCTGCAGGTTTTTTTGGTTTCTTTTCTTTTCTTTTTTTTAAAAATAAATTTAATTTAATTTTAAGATCCAGGATATATGTGCAGGATGTGCAGGTTAGTTCAGCCATTTAACGATGAGTCTGTGGCTTCCATCTGTAAAATGCAGGCAAGGTGAACAAGTCCATGGAAAGACATGAAAACCAAACTCTCAGAAGGGAATGCTACATGTCTTTCTTATCCCAGGAAATTCTCCTGGGATAAGAGTGACAGTGACTGATGCATCTTCCCTAGGTATTCTGGGTGGTGGGCAGGGAGATAGCAGAAATGAATCAGTCAACTGACAAATGTTTGAGGCTCTAGCGTGGGCTAGGACCTGGGTTTAGCCATTGGGAACTTTGTTGACTAAGCAGTAAATGAACAAATGAACACACAAGTAGGTGATAAGAGATAAAGTGGACAAGGCAAATTAAAACAAATGGTGGAAGATGTTAAATGTACAAGATATTGAATGTTTTTTTTGAACAGAGAATTCCTCTGGAAAAGTGATATTTCTATGCTTGAACTCAAATCACAAGTACAACCAGGAAATTCTAGCAAATGAAAAATTGATAAATAAATGAATGCTTCCTCTCTTTTGCATTGTGTTTCTAGCTTACAAAGGTAGAGCAAAAGCCTTAGATAGATATTCTTGAACTCAGTACAATCCCTGGCCGAGGCAGGCAGATCACTTAAGGCCAGGAGTTCGAGACCAGCCTCGCCAACATGGCAAAACCCTGTCTCTACTAAAAATACAAAAATTAGCCGGGCATAGTGATACATGCCTGTAATCCCAGCTACTCGGGAGGCTGAGGCAGGAGAACCTCTGGAGGACGGGAGGCGGAGGTTGCAGTGAGCCAAGACAGCACCCCTGCACTCCAGCCTGGGCAACAGAGCAAGACTCCATCTCAAAAAAACAAAGTACAACCCCTGACTGTTGTGCTTTGAGTGTATTGAGGAGTTTAAAGCTGTGAGTTTTGTCAGTTAATCAAAATCAGTTTTCACCTTAAATAAATGATAGCACAGACAGCGTAAGATACTAGTCTGTAATTTTTGAGCTGCAGCTATATTATTCGAGCTGTGCTATTTCTCTAGGTATTAATTCATGATTAAAGAAACCTATGATTGCCGATATTTCCCTTAATGCAGAATTGTCAATGTCATGTTCTTTGGTGGAGAGGAATTTGGTAGTTAGAAGACTGTCAAAGGGAGTTTTGAGTCTTTCTCCACCAAGTCTGAAAGAGTTACTTACACACAGCTCCTTTTAAATGTTAGCTCTGATTGCAGAAACCCCCAGGCCAATTTGGAAAACTGGTGAGAGTTTTTCAAAGGCTGTTTTGTCTTCAGGACCATCCTTGCACCAGGAACACATAATTCATCACATGAGTATAAAAGGTGCTATATTCTGTTCAGTGTATAGGGAACTTAGCTTCCTCACACATATACCAGATGCATGTTTGAGAGTTTCGATTCTCCGGTAGGCTGCACTGCACACCCACCACTGTTCTACCGAGCTTTGCTGGGGACAGGAAAGCACCAACCGTGAGTTACTGTGCAGAGGGAAAAGTTTGCAAGTTCTGTGTCAAGGTAGCCAGGGTGTCTTTTTCTATAAATAACAAGTGATAATGCAAACCATGTAAATCTGTGGAGACAATGAAAATGTGACCTGAATGGAGACAGGTTTTGAGTTATAAGGGGGAAATTTTTAGCCTTTTTCCACACAAACCAATCAAGGCTTGCTCAGAAAGACTCTTCTCAGTGCACGTGTACTTTAAATTGTTTTTCATTTTTTCTAATGTATTCTTCCCACAAGGTTTGTTTCTACTTGTCTTTACCAAATACTATGAATGTTCATGAAACCATATCATTAAATCACTAATTTGAACCTTGAGCACACAACTCAAGTGTTAAATCACTAATTTGAATAATGAACATAGAATTAAAATTCTGTGGTAATTGGATCAGATGAATTGCTTATTTAGGCACATTATATGAATATCATAACTTATTATTAAATCTAAAATACATGGAAACTGTGAAAGTTTTGACCTTGAATAACTAGTTTGTGTTATTTTAAAAGTATCTATGGTACTTCGTCTCTTAAAATATACCACCAGTATACCTGGGTACACCTCAAAGAAAGACTTAAGATTTATCACTCTTTGAGTCTGTTCATGGCACCTTTACACGAGTGTCTTTTATGTCCCAATCACTGTTTGCAATTAGAAATTCTCACTACATGCTCAGAATGTGTTCCCATTTCACAGAGGATATGACACATATCAGTTCTTCATGAATACAAAGTAAGCTATGAAAAAGAACTAACAAAGGAATGTTGCACTGCTCATTGGTTTTAAACAAGATGCAATACAGCATCCCCACAGAACTGCTTCTGTAGCTTCAAGTACATTTACATTCTCAGGAGCTCATGTAGGTAACAAAGGAAAGGAACCTGCTTTTCTAGTTACTGGTTGAAGAGCTTTCATTTTATTATGAGGAAGTAAAATAGGCCCCAGGATGCCCTTTACAGCTTCCTATATTCTTTAAGGTCTCACTTTTCTCCACTTGAATAAAGAGAAAGTTTTCTAGTCTTTCTTCTTTCCATGCTTTCCTCCCACCCTCCATTCATGGCAGTTCAAACGCTTTGCTTCCTGGTTGGATTTCTGTATCTGGTAGGAATGTTTGTTAGGTCTAGCAGCGGAATGCTTGGTACCTGCCATTGACCTTTTGATGTACTTGAGAAATTGCTACAACCAATGAACGTGGAAATTTAAATTCAGTGATTATACATGGCATTGTCCTTGATGGATTCTTCCCTTGTGGCACAGAAAACTCCTGGAGATTTCTCTTTTATGTACAATGGCTTGTGGGCTGCAAATCCTAAAGTCAAAGTTAGGCTTTAAAAATTTAAAGCCTAAGGTCACCTCAAAGATAAATTCATCTGCGTTTCATTTTTAAAAATATGTCAGCTGGGAGTGGTGGCTCATGCCTGTAATCCCAGCACTTTGGGAGGCCAAGGTGAGCAGATCAGCCACTGAAGTCAGGAATTCGAGACCAGCCTGACCAAGATGGAGAAACCCCGTCTCTACTAAAAATACAAAATTAGCCGGGCATGGTGGTGCATGCTTGTAATCCTAGCTACTCAGGAAGCTGAGGCAGGAGAGTCGCTTGAACCCAGGAGAGGGAGGTTACAGTGAGCCGAGATCGCGCCATTGCACTCCAGCCTGGGCAACAAGAACGAAACTCCATCTCAAAAAAAAAAAAAAAAGGAAAGAAATTCATATTACCTGAAGGGGTGGCTTATAATGACACTAAAAATAAAAGAAAACTAGAGGCATAAGATTATCTAGAGTACCTTGTTGTATACATAAACTGGGAGATGGAGGTTGCAGGGAGCCAAGATTGTACCACTATACTCCAGGCAACAGAGTGAGACTCAGTCTCAAAAAAAAAAAAAAAAAAAAAGAAGGAGAGAAATGAGTTAATACAATAATGCCATAGTCATGTAAATGTTTTAATGTATAAAAGATTTGTAAAGGATTGTATCCACTCTTTTTTTTTTTTTTTTTTTGGTAGTGATGGGGTCTCCTTATGTTGCCCAGACTGGTTTTGCACTCCTGGACTCAAATGATCCTCCTGCCTCAGCCTCCTGAAGTGTTGGGATTACAGGCATGAGCCATCACATCCAGTCATCCACTCTATTTACGAGGCAGGATGTACATGGGGTAAAAAGTTCAGTCAGGCTGCAGAGACCACAGAACCACATTCAAATCCTGCTTACTATCCCAGAAGCTGAACTGCTTTATAGATAGAATAGGAATATATGAGTAATTATCTAAAATGTTTACTATCGTAGAAACTGAACTGCTTTATAGGTAGAATAGGAATAATATGAGTATTTATCTAAAATGTTTATTTAAGAACTACATGTAAATGACTTAACATCTATCTAGCTAAGAGTGAGTTTGTGTAAGTTTATTACTTTGCCTTTTCATTCTTTTTTAAATGTATACACTGCTACTCCTTTCCTAAACCTGCCCCTAGCCATTTCCTAGCTATATTCATTGTGTTGCCTATTACCCCAAAGTTGGATTAAGCCCATGCTTGGGACAATAGCAAACCAGAGGTACAAGTATTTTTTTTTTTGGAGTGAAGTTGAGATATGCATATTTAAGCATAAAAGAGTTATAGGATAATCATATATTTTTTTTAAAAAGATGCAAAATGATCTTTTAGGTGCTTATAACCCTGGTTAGGCATACAACAAATGTCCCATAAATGCAGAGGAACTGAACTGGAGGTCAGGGCAGAAGGAGCAGGGCAGAAGGAGTAGAGTCTCTGCAAACAGCATGGCTTTGGGTGTGACAGCTGAGGCAGGACCCACATGGGTGACAGTGAAATATATGGTTTCTGCCTCAATCTGTATCTGTACATTAGGAACAGTGATTTTGTGGAGTGGAAGCTACAGTGACCTGCTTTTATGTTGACTCCACCACTGAAGTTCTTTCTGCTTGAATAATCTATAGCTTCTATTTTCTGTTTATAATAATAGAAAATTCCATATTAACAATGGCAAGATGGAAGAAACAAAGGTAAGAGAAGAAAGCTCGGGGGCTGCATCAGGGAGAGAAAGGGCAGTGCAGGAAGAAGGGTGCTGTACAGCAGTGGAGGATAGGATGAGAACACTGGCTTCAGAGTCAGACAGACCTGTTTGCACATTTTGGCTTTGCTCCCTGGCCTGGCAACTTTGGGCAAGCTGCTTCATCTCACCAAGCCCAAAGGGGGTTAATCATATCTTCCTTACAGGGAAGCTGCAAGAAATAATTCAGACAATAAATGTGTACCAGTTTAGTGCTCAGTGAATAGTAGTGACAATGAGGGTGATGGTGAGGGGGATGCTGACAATATGATGGTGAGGATGATGAAGGGCAAAAGTGAGAATAATAAAGAGATGGAGAAGCAGCCCCAGGAATAGGGAGTGGGAAAGTAGACTATGAGGAATGAAAAGGGGAAAGGAGAACATGAGAAATTTGTTTTTGAATGCTAGTGGACCTAATTGAAGCTTTGCCTCGAGCTCTCTTCAAGGATACCATCTCTCTGTCCTTCTCACAGCCATGCCCCTTCACTAGATAAATACTTGCAATTCACTGGTTGGCAGAGGTCCTCACTCCTCATGTTTGTGACTTTTTCCCTCTTCCTTTTTTCCTTTTAGGGGATACAGGATTGCACCTTGCACTTCTGTCTTTTAGCAGCAGGAGCTGAGAGTTAATTGAAGACAGAATCCAGGACCATTAGTTATGCAGATTGGAGTTGGATATATGCTTTTTCTCCTCTATATATCTTTTCAGAGAATTCCTGATTCCTCTTTCTCTCACCCATCAATAATTCTAAATCCTGTTACTTTTACTTCCAAAGCATGCACTAAACTTATCCACTACCTGTTTCTACTACCTCACTACCACAAGGATTTCTATAACGACCTTTGTTTCCATTTTTGCCTCCTTCAATCTTTCTTCAAAGATAAAGTCATCCCCCACTTCCAATTAAACCTTTGCAGTGGCTTCCCATTGTACTATGTTTAAAATCCAAACCCTTTCTCCTTGTTTACAAAGCCCTACATAATCGCCCCCCTGACCTTTCCAATTTCATTCCACTTTTCTCCTTGCAATCTACCCTGGAGCCACAGTGAAGATGTTTTTCTCTATGTTTCTTGAACTTGCCAAGTGTTGTTCTTTTCCCCTTTAGGGCCTTTTGAATGCCTGTTTCTTTTCTTTCTTATCTTCATAGCCAGACTCCTTCTTGTCATCCTGATTTTAGCTTAGAAGTCACTCTCTGAGGGGCTTTAGATGACCTCTCCATGTGAAAGTCACTCAGTCTTTTGAGTCACAGTCCACTATTTTGTTTCTTTATATGAGCTCTTCTCACTTGTTTTTCTGTTGTGTGTATGTGAGTGTATGTATGTATGTGTGTGTGTATGCACATATACATGTGTATATATATACACACATACATATATATATTCGTGTATATGTATACACACACACATATATTCGTGTGTATATATATATACACACACACACACATATATATATATATGTATATATATATATATATGTATACACATACTTCTTTTTCCCCCTGTCCCTAGAATTTTAGCTCCAGGAGAGCAGAGGCCTTGCCCATCTAGTTCACAGAATCTTTCCCTAGTGCCAAGAGATGTGTGCAGCATATAATCTGAACCTAATTATTACTTTAGTGAACGCTGCTGAATTAATGATTTAACCTCTGAACACAGAATCCTTGCCAGTATTTGAAATTTATAGGTAATCAACACTATATTTAAGCCAATAAGTCTGAAAGCCTTCCGAGTGCTTCCTTAATTTGGTAAGTTAGTAATGAGTAAAATTTGCTAAGTCAATAGTCAGAAAAATAGCATTATATACTATATAGAGAAAAATATTAATAAGATATTTTCTACTTTCAATGTACACACAGTTCTCCCAAGTCAGCTCAAGGTATCCATCTGCCTTGGGGTGAAATTGGGATTAGAAATGTTTGGAGACTGTTGAAAGAGAAATGATTTTCTAAAATTCTATAGCTCCCATTTAATGGTTCAAAAGGCCTGGCCCAACTAGATCACAGAATTTTATTTATGGGCAAAAAGAAGAGGAAGTAAAAGACAAGGCCATGTTATCTGGGCCTAGACAAGGGGAGAAAGATAGAAAAGAAGAACTGGGAGGTAGAAGGTCAGAATCCAGAAATGCATCCTCTTCTCTCCTCTCGTCTGAAGCCCAGGACTTCAGATGTGTGTGTTACACAAGCCTGGGGAACACCCATGGCTGACATTCTGTGGCATCTGTTCCCTTTTAGAGAGGAGACCCTCCAGCAGGGAGGTGCTGAGGCAATGTAGACAGATGGGCATGGGGTTTCCGATGCAGTTGATGGCACATCAGCATGGTCAGGGACATGGAGTGTCCAGGTTGTGACAGAAAGTAAAGGTACTCCCTCCTCTTATTTGTGATATTTACTCCCTTCACTTTCCCTGTGGCTCCGGTACTGAGGTGAGAGCCAACAGGCCTGCCCTGGACCTGTAGACCTGGCAGAGATTCAGTCTGCAGTGCCAGCCAGAAAGCGCTGAGAGGAGGCTAAATGAGCAGGAAGAACCTCGGCCGCAACTAAACAGAGAAAAGTGAGTCTAGATGTATTGGCCAGAGGAGTCAAGGGGAGATGCTAGCAGTAGGCTCCAGGAGAGACCAGGCTGATACTTCAGAGGCATCAGCTAATGCACAACGAAGGCGTGGCATGACCAGTTGTTTCTATCCTCCTGCCACGAAGAGATGAGGTAAATATTTTCTTGTAGCCTAGACACTGTCTTTGAAAAGATCAAAAGAAGAAAAGAGTCTGAAGGCCAGTGCAAATGTTCCCAAAGGACTGAGTAACACCTAGATGTGGGGTATACATTATTGGCTCAAAAATATACTTTAAAACTTAATTGGATCCGGTTTCCTTTTAAGAAACGTTCATGCCATGTAGGAGGTGAGGGCCTTGAGGAAGATCAGAGTAGCCGTAGAAAAAAATTATGAATCTGTATTTATTTACATGCCCGGGAGCAGTGTGTGTTACTTTTGTATCAACTAGTCCACAGTGTTCACTTGAAACTCATTCTTTGTTCTGATGACTTGGGTGTTCATTGAATATAAATTACCTTCTCTATAAAATATGGGACTAATAATGTTAGCACAGAATCTGGTTTCTTAGGTACATCATTATAAAAATATGAAAGAATAAATTTAGGAACACAATGAACTATTTAAGCTAAATATTAGGACTATATGATTGTGCAACTAGAAGATTATTTATATATTTTTAAAATTTCTAAGTAAGTTTTCTGATTACAGAAGACATGAATGTTAGGAAAACTTGGATCACACAACTGTATTTTAATAGAAATACATACCTTCAAAAGTAGTATTTAATATGTATATAATATACAACAACATATAGATATTATGATTTTTTGACCATTGCTCTAATGATGAACATAAACTTACTACACCATTTTTCCTATTAGAAATACTTTTGTCTATACATAAAACTTTGCAATTTTATCTAATCAGTCAGGAAATGGTAACATGTTAACTAGCTTATATGAGAATGAAAGTTCAGTATTAATGGATTTGTCATTACCACCAAGTATCAACTTCAAACAATATGGCCTTGGCTTAATTGTCAAAATGTTTTGAAGCATCTGCTTTCAGCTTTCATGTAAAAAAAAAAATCAAGTTTGTCATTCTTTAAATTTTGAAATTAGTTAGAAGTGTGAGTTTACCAGTATTTATATGGTTTATTTCTTTTTCAAATTTAGTTTCAATGTTCCTCTTAAAGGGACTTTGGTTTTTTGGGAGGAATGGGTTCAGAAATAAGACTATCACATGTTTCTGGGTTTAAAAGTTAAAAGAAAAAAAATCTCCAGACAAAGAACAAGTATTTTAATTGCTTTACTGGCATGGGATTTTTGTGATTCAAAAATCATTTATAAAGCTTTAAAAAGAAACTTCTGATAGTCTGTCAAGTATGCAAATTGTCTTGAGAATTGAAAGTTAATCAATTCACTAGCAGCAACTCTTGGGGCCTTCATATAAAAATATTTTAGAGTTAATTTTGTAGTTTGGATAATTCAACAGATTTAAAAGGGAAGTAAATTTTTTTTAAAAATTTTTCAGAATAAAAGATGATTGTCCTTGTTACTAGTTAGTTTTAATGATAAAGGATAAGACTGAGATTCCATGGCTCAGGATGCTTCTTAGGAGAAAATTATGTAGGAAATTGTCTAAGGGTAGGAGGAATAAAGAAGGAATAATTAGTGGATTTCATTTGTTTTACTTTTAAAAGGAAATCATCTTGGAATTATAGATTGATTAATTAAACACAGACTCTAAATTCTAAAAATTATTAATAAATTATACAACAGTTTGAAGTAATTTGTAATATAATAATAGATGCTAACAATCTTCAACACAACATTATGATTATAATGGTAACACTCTCCCTTTCTGCTCTAACCAATACATGGCTTTCATTAAATACCAGACAGGTCTCTGACAGAGTTAATTGTCTAAGCCTGTTCAAAAGGCCAAAAATTGCTCTCTGGGAATAAAAAACATTATACTGGAAACCAAAGACAAGATAAGAGTCTGGGCTTTAATTTAAAGAGAGGAGATGAATGCTGGGCAGCAAACAAAGGCAGTCAGTACTGGTTTGAACTTTTTTTTTTTGATGTACCACTTTGGATCAGTTTAAACCATTTCAGATATGAAGAAGGCATGTGCTCAGCTCATGAGCTAAACTTGTTGAATCCTATGGCTAGTACCATAGCTAGTCTACAACAGCAGATATTTACACACAGGTGGAACACACTGGGAAAATAAATATCGAATCAGGCTTCAAAAAAGGGCAACCTCTAAGGGGAAGGTGGGATGAACATGGAAACAAGAACTCTACACCTGATATGATTTAGATAGTGAGTGATTTAGATACTATCTAAATCATTTCAGGTGTAGAGTTCTTGTTTTAGGCTTAGAGTTTTATTTATGATAATTAGATGTGGGATGGGCTAAAGCTAATTTCATCACTATTGAGAGAGAGTTGGCTACAGAACTGTGCAAATAAGACCACAGAAGTTTTGTTTAAATTAAAGGCCTGCTTTTAAATTTCTTTGGTATTTTTAATTTTTGCTGATTCCAAACTCGTTTATTCACTCTTTAAACATGTATTACAACACCAACTCAACTATGTGTTGGGTGCCAGTCAGAAATTTTGAAATACAAGAAGGAAAAGATAGAGACCCTGATTTTATAGGAGAATGAACACACCAGAAAACCAATGAGGACATACAATATAGTGGGATAAGAATAAAAAGGATAAACTTGGGTCTAGAAGAAGGATTCCAGAAAGGTTCCTGTGAGAGAAGGAAAAACAGGGAAAGCAATGCTCAATCTTGGAAAGAATTTTGAAGGTTGAGTGGAAGTTAGCCTGATGGATTTGGGTCAAGGAGTGAGAGAATGAAGAATGGGAGAGTGGTCTGTTTGTGGGAACGGTAAGCAATAAACAATAATAAAGCTGGGAACTAGGGTACTGCAGCAGCAAGACAGAATACAAAGCTGAGAAACATGCAATTGAAGAACCTTCTATTTCTTGCCAGTAGCTTGAATTTTATCCCTAAGGCTGTGAGAAGCCACTGGCAGGTTTTCAGCTGGATTGTACTATTGTCAGAGCTGTAGTCTGACCACAGCAAGGAGAAAAGATTAGAAACAGATACGGTGGTGGCAGGAGCACCAACTTGGAGACTGCTGCAGTCACCCAGGTGAACAGGATGAGGTAACAGGTCCATCTTGCTCACCTGTCCCCATCCACATCTCCATGAATGCTTGCATTTTGGATTTTCTACTCAACATATCATGATTACCTGAAAGCTACTTTCTCCTGCTTTTTCAGGGAGGAACTGTGCTAACAGTAATAATACCATTAAATTCTCTAAGGAAGACCTCCTTGAAATGCACCTATATTGTCTGAAAGAAGCAATGATCATAAATTAACGTACCATGTTAGCTAGTCCTCTCTCGCTCAGACTCCTCTGAAAGAATGACATGAGAGCAGGTCTCTTGTGATTGGGACGAGAATAGAGGAGAGGCATAATACACGGTATGTTAGCCTTCTTTTCCTTAAGGAAGTGTCATACTGAGGGTCCTGGCAAGCATTAGAACCGGAGGGATAGGGTACCAAATGGAAATGGAGAAAGAAAGCAAAGAAACAGAGCTCCCTTCACAATATTTTCAAAGGGAAACCAAAATTAACAGCTGGTTTGATTTGTAAAGGTCACAGATAAAGTGTCACCAGAGGGGCAAGAGGCATATGGAGCATGTCTGGGAAGATTTTATGGATGAAATCACTTGAGTAGAGTTTAAACGTAGGAAAAGTACTGTGATGTGTGTATGAGGGGAATGTGTGACAAGACTGAGGAAAAATAAATCACTGTTATCTATCAGGTTTTTAGCATTTTTTTGATCGTAATAGAAAGAAGCTATGTTGATTCACTTGTGGTAGTGCAAAGAAAATTAGAGAAAGGAGATTCCATGTGAAACATTTATACTAAAGTACCGCTTTTACCTGTAACATCTAAAATATCTTGAAAACTGAGACAAAAGTGTCAATTTTGCATTTTCAACAATTTTTTGTACTATAATGCCTCAGGTGTGTGTGTGTGCATGTGTTTTTGTTTGTGTGTGTGTGTGTGTGTTTGTGTTTGTGTGTGTGTGTAATATGAATTCAACCAAAAAAAATTAAACAACTGGATTTCATGTAGTTCAGAAAATTTAGAAACTGCCCAAGTCCTAGACAGGATGTTTGACTGCATCACCTCGGTGATGAGACTGCAGTATCCACTGCCTAGATTTTGCACGAGGCACCATTGGCTTCCCTGGGTGATTCCAACCGGCCTGGACTTGCTCAGTATTTTCCAGGGAGCTCACTACTCAGACATAGAGCTGATCCTTAAAGAAATGCAGGTAACACAGAAAACCACGGCTTGCTGGCACCTGGGTCAGGGAAGAAGAGGATGATACCATCTAAGAGTATCGTCTTCAGGGAGCTGAGAAACAGGGGCCACTCTGTTTTTCTTTAACGTCAAGGCCAAGCTTCATTGACAGCACAGTTGTTTTATATTGACATGTCCACTCTGAAGTCCCTATCTTGTAATTATATTACATTATTACATTCCTTTGCCATTCCAAACAGAAAAGATTCTAACTTCCTCTTCCTCCCAATTTCTTGCCCTTATATGCCCTCTTTATTTCTTGTGTTTGTGGGATGTCACAGTATTGTGTTAAAGTGTTTAAATATTAACTGTGTTTTGTCAAACAGATTCATTTGTTATTTGATTTGGGGAATCTTTGAAAGTAATACAGGATTTAAACATTTTAGGTATTTCAATATAGTGTTTATTTAAAGTAGTTCTAAGCTGGGAAATCAGACGTTATATAATCAAGGCTTTGTTTTCTTACTTTTACATATCTATCTAAATACTTTCAGAAAGTATTTTAAAAATTTCTTCTAAACAGAACTCTGAAAATGGAACAAGATTTTTAGGGGCACTCCTAATTTGTAGAAGCCCTGAGATAAATCTTAAAAAGCCAGTGGCTGTCATCTATTTTATCTGGTTTCAAAGTTTGATTTTGTACATTTGTTCTTTAAATATGTACACCTGTGAAACAGAAGTTACAGAGAAATTTATGTGCTCTTTAAATTTCCACAAATGACTTAGACTTGGTCTTTAGCCTTACCCAAATATTCAGAAAAAAAAAAAAAAGAAAAGGAAGAAGTGAAGTTAAGCATCAAATTCATGAATTGAGATATGAAATATATTTATTGGAGCATTTAGGACCTCAAAACCAAGTTCCTTCCTTAGCCCTGATGTCTGGTTACTGACTAGAGGTAAATTATGACTTCTTAATGTCTCAGTTTCATGTTAAATGAGAATTAGGTGCCCAGGAACCACATGGTAAAAGGGACTTTGTGAAGGCAAACGATTTTAGGAACTTGTTCATGTAATTAACTACCAAGTCTCTCTAAGTCAGTGCCTTGTTCTTACAAATGTTATATATCTTTATTAGATGGCAAAATGTGGACACCTTGCATCAGTAACCCCTGCTTTGACTTGGTCTGGCTAGTGACAAGATAGAAAAGTGGGAGGAAAGAAAGGAAGGATTTCTCTTCTAGAATTTCAAAGAAAGCCAGATGTAATGACATGCATCTTTAGTCCCACCTACTCAGGAAGCTGAACTGGGAGGATTGCTTGAGCCTAGAAGTTTGAGTCCAGCCTGGGCAACATGGTAAGACTGTCTCTAAAAAAACTGATGAAGCTGGAAGCCATCATTCTCAGCAAACTATCACAAGAACAGAAAACCAAACACCGTAGGTTCTCACTCGTAAGTGAGAATTGAACAGTGAGAACACATGGACACAGGGAGGGGAACATCACACACCAGGGCCTGTTGGGAGGTGCAGGGCTAGGGGAGGGATAACATTAGGAGAAATACCTAATGCAGGTGACGGGTTGATGGATACAGCACACCACCATGGCACGTGTATACCTATGTAACAAACCTGCATGTTCTGCACATGTACCCCAGAACTTAAAGTATAATAAAAAAAGATATAACTGATATTCAATAATTTCCTGTTTGAATAAAAGAATAAGTGCACAAAATAACTGATAGAAACATATGATATAACTGTTTAAAAGTCTACCGAATTTACCCCTGTATTCCTGTTTATTTTGGCTATTGAACGTAACCAAAATCAATATGGATACTGAGAAATACTATTTAATAAAGACATAAATTAGACTGCTAAAAAAAAATTAAAGAAATTTCAAAAGAGAATCCACCTCTTTTCCTTGCCAGTGCTCAAAAGTGAGTGTGAATCTGGTGGCTGCGGGGCTGTTTTTGGTGTGGCTCTTTGGACCAGCCTGCCTGGTGATTCAAGCCTGCCTCTCATTTCTGATTCCTAGCTCTAAACTCGGGATTTTTTGCTTCCATGCAATAGTCAGTAGAGAGGGCTGACCAAGGTAGTCTGATAGTGTGAAAATGTGTGAAAAGGACTCTGCCCCTTTTTCTTTGCCTCGGAATCTTCTTTTATTTTTTATAACTTCAGGCCAGGTAGTAGATTTTGGAGGATAAGGATTTTTACTCTAAATTTGGTTAGGGAAAATGTATCATTCAGAAAAAGCTCTGCATGTCTCAACATGCGTCAATCTTGACAACATACATTTTCAATAAAAAAAGAAAGTTGAAAAGAATTCATATGATGTAATTTTTGTAAATTTTAAAACACTTTATATTTTTATGGTCACATACATACATCAGAAAAATACATTTATTCCCACAAGAAAGATGAACACCAACTCCAGGAGAGTGGTTATTTTGTGGAGAGGGGAAAGAAAAAAACGAACGGGGTGGGCTGGGCTGAACTGGGACTATGGCTGTAACTGTTTTTCCTCAAAAGGAGGAAATCTATCTAAAGCAAGTCTGCCAACTGTTAGTACTTTTAAAATCCAGGTTTATACTCTCTTCAGTTCTTTTTTGTACTTTGAAATATTTACTAATTAAACATTTACATAATTCATGTATCAAAATATCACATGTATCCCATTAAGTATGTACAATTATTATTTATCAATTTAAAAAATTACATGATATATATAATTTTTTTAAAAGGTCTCTGAGGCTGCTGAAATAGTTTGAGAATCTACCATGCATTAGACATTGAGAACACAAGTATTAGGATTATGGGGACTCTACCTGAAGGACCTCATTGTCAAGAGGGAAGAGGGATATAACAAATACTCCCAATAAAATGTGATGATCACAATCATATGTAATGGCTTCTAAATAGAATGATTGACTCTATAAGGACCCTTTCCTAGAAAACTTTGAGGAAATCTAGGTCAGAGTCATGGCAAAAAAATCATCACACTTGTTGAATTTTTAAAAATTTACTTACTTGGAAGGCTGAGGCGGGTGGATCATCTGAGGACAGGAGTTCAAGACCAGTCTGGCCAACATGGTGAAACCCCGTCTCTACTAAAAAAATATAAAAACTAGCTAGACGTGGTGGTGGGTGCCTGTAATCCCAGCTACTTGGAAGGCTGAGGCAGGAGAATTGCTTGAACCCAGGAAATGGAGGTTGCAGTGAGCCGACACAGTGCCACTTGTACTCCAGCCTTGGTGACAGAGTAAGACTCCATCTCAAAAAAAAATTACTTTCATATTTAATATTTCAAACTAATTGCAAACAAAATATTGTTAGTGAGAGATCCTCAAAATACAACTGGGAAATTCTCCCATGTAATTTATTTCAATAAATGTTATGTACCTTAGCATATGTTTCTATATGGTCTTCTCCAAGTCTGTTGTCTTCATGTTTCTTTTTCTTTTTTTTTTTTTAATTTCTTGGAAATGTATCTCCCCAGCTAGATATCCAACTCTTCAGTAAGGGCTACCTGGTTTTCATATATTAATCACCCACTCTCTGGAGTGTTTAGTGTAGTACTATATAAATGATAATGATGGTTCAATTCTTATGTAATTCCTACTATGTGTTATGAGAACATAGTAAAGGGGTACTCAACCCCAAACTGAATTTTTGGGGCCACTGTCACCAGATAAGACATGTGGAGTTAAGATTCACATTGCCAGAAATATGCAGGTACAGTATATGAAGAATATAATGCCACATATGAAAATGGTACAGAGGACATGTATCACTTCAGGCGAAAGAAACACTACAGTTAATTACCAAGAAGGTTGGCAAGGCATTCTGGAATCTGAACAATGCACTATTGGCTCTCAATAGAAAACACTAAACACTAAACAAGGTTTTTTGTTTTTGTTTTTCACTCAACAAAAAGACACCAAAAAACTTAGCATTCCATTGTTGGGGTAGTTACAAAAACAAACAAACAAAAATATAATTTATTCTATTAATAGCTACACTTGGTGGCTGGTAGATTTGCATTGGCAATTGTTAAAAATAGAACAATAAACATTTGACATCTCAGTCTTAATTAAGATGAGCATAATGTGATACTGGGTTGATAGGGATAAGGGACATCCCTTGTAAATCTGCAAAGAAGAAACAGGTATAACATATGAGTCTTAGTAGTATATACATATTATACCTGTTGACTTAATAGAAAACTCCCTTCCTGGGGCCCTTATTGTGTTTATTTGTTATTTTCACACTTTGATCCCCTTAGCAACCAGCTATTTGGGGCTACAAAAGTTTTACTTTAACTGAAATCCTGTTTGTGGAAAAGTTTTATCAGTGTCCAGAAAACAACATTGATAACAATGAAAGGAAACAAAAATCAAGCAAACCCAAAGCATTTAAAGCAATCACAGTTGCTAAGGAGATGGAAAATAAAGTCAACACAATTTAATGGACAGTTTCAGATAGCAGCAGTAGAAATGTACTCAGGGAAATCTGAGTATGTCCATTGTAAAGAAGGTGGCATCCTCACATCTTTAACAGTGAGGATAGATGCGTAGACACCCAGTGTAGCCTTGTGAACACCCCTACTGTCTCCCTTTCTAACTGAACTGGCTCTCACCTATCTGCCCTTTGTTGGCCGCATCCTGGTAAGGACTTTTCCCACATCAGGGTGTCTAGCAAAAGCTCCCTGCCCTAGGAAGGAGCTGCCTAAGCTGGAGGGTCCTCTCCTTTCTGGAACAGAGGGGCTGGAATTTGACTCCTTCTTTTGCAACCTGAATTACCTGATTACTTCCTGAATTGCAATTGCTCATTTGATTCCTAAAAGCCAGCTTCCAGTGTTTTCTGGGCCAAGCCCCAGAGGATAATTGGCCTCCTCCTTTTTGTGTTCTCTTCCCAGACCCATCTTCCTTCCCTCTTTCCATGGTTCAGTGCTGTCAGTGGTAATACTAGTATTAATAGTGACTAATGTTTATTGAGTTCTTAATATATTTGGGCACTATTCTAAACACATTTTCAAATATTAACTTTTTGGGGTCTCATTAACAAGTTGGGGTTTATATAATTTTCACCCCTATTTTGCAGCTGAGGAAACCAAGGCACAACTAACAATTGGCTGGGCCCGAATTCAAATCTAGGTAGTTCACAGTCTTTATCTGTAAACAATGCTAATTTTCATGTGAATCTATGTTGTAACAGAATTACTTGGGATAATGAAGGTCATGGAGGGAACACAATGACTTTCAATGTACCCGAAGTCCCTTGGTGTGAATTAAAATGCTTTTTGATGATAAAAGTCATGGTTATGATGTAATCTTTCTTGGAGTTAATAAGAACTGATGATTTTGTGTGTATTGGGGTAATGGTGGTTACTTACACCCATTCAAAAAATATTTGAATACTCATGATGTGCACTAAGAAATCAAAGAATAATTCAGCTGAGATGCTGTATTAGTCTGTTCTCATGCTGGTATTAAAGACATGCTTGAGACTGGGTAATTTATATAGGAAACAGGTTTAGGTCATGGTGGCTCATGCCTGTAATCCCAGCACTTTGGGAGGCCGAGGTGGGCGGATCACAAGGTCAGCAGATCGTAGGCATCCTGGCTAACATGGTGAAACCCCATCTCTGCTAAAAAAAACACAAAAAGAAATTAGCCAGATGTGGTGGCGGGCACCTGTAGTCCCAGCTACTTGGGAGGCTGAGGCAGGAGAATGGCGTGAATCTGGGAGGCGGAGCTTGCAGTGAGCCGAGATTGCACCGCTGCACTCCAGCCTGGGCAACAGAGCGAGACCCTGTCTTAAAAAAAAAAAAAAAAAAAGGAAAGAGGTTTAATGTTTAATTGACTTACAGTTCCACATGGCTGGGGAGGCCTCACAATCATGGCTGAAGGTAAATGAGGAGCAAATGCACGTCTTACATGGTGGCAGGCAAGAAAGCTTGTGCAGGGGAGCTCCCCTTCATAAAACCATCAGATTTTGTGAGACTTATTCACTATCACGAGAACAGCACTGGAAAGATTTGACCCCGTGATTCAATTATCTCCCACTTGGTCCCTCCCATGACACATGGGAATTATGAGAGCTACAGTTCAAGATGAGATTTGAGTAGAGACACAGACAAACCATATCAGATGCCTTCCTTCAGCTGTCCTATTAGCTTTCAGTTTAGTAGAGGAAGCCAGACATACAGACAAAAAGACACACAGCATAAAAGATGCTATGAGCATACATCAAGACACATGCAATTACGATCAAATGTATCAGAGGTAAAGAAGAGGGAAAGTTTCACAGAGGAATATACTCAGAATATATGATCAGGCAATTGTCCTGAGCAAATTAAATTAATCAAATCAATTATTAATCTAATTAAATTTTTCTAATTAATTTACTTCTACTATATGAAGAAACAGATTCCATGGGAACTTAGGGCCAAGCTTAATTTTCCTCATCATATCTTGTTTTTATTTAAATTATAGTTACCAGAATTCTGAACTAGTGGAGTTTCCATGCTGGTTCCAATTGTTCTCCCAATGGGTGTTTTGACACTCCATAAATATATTTGCATAATTGGCTATGTTAGTTCTGGTGTGATTTTGACATGTCTTGTGATTCTCAAGGTCTCAGAGAAGCTTGTGACAACCCTGAATCAACATTTTGTCCTCAGTTATTACCGAATCATGCACATTATCACATAGAGGGGTTTGCAGGGATGATAGATGAGAGTGTCTATATTTTGAGTGACTGCCTAGGAAAGGTCAGAAGTGCTTTCTATAATATCAAGCCTTAAAACCCTTCAGTTGTGATTTCCGAGCTGAGAACTGAATCAACATAAGAGCATTCCATGGTAACTAGCCTGCATCTGTTATGCTCCAGTAGCAGGCTGTTGCAGGACTAGAAACACATCCCCATCTGAAGCATCTAGTAGTGTTGCAGAAGTCAGCAGGTAGTAAGCAAAAGCCTAGGAGAAAGCTATAATTATAGCAATTCCATCAGAAGTGAGTGGTACCACCTTGTAGGAAAAGAAATGATTTATTCTTTCAGAGAAGGGAGATGAACAGAAGAATCTGCAGAAGGCATAAATTGCATCATCAAAATTTCAGTGCAATGCATGTTTGGGCATAAAATTTTGGGTGGATGAGGAGCTGCTTCTTCTGTAATGTACCACAATACCTGGAGCTCCAGGAAGGGGGAATCAATGCAATAGAAGATAGGTCCCATAAACAGTGATCCAGTGGGGAGGGTAAATGTCAGTGAAACAGGCAAGTAGGCAAGGATTAGGGTAAGGCAAGTGAGGCCAACTTGTGCAAGTGCAAGGTTAGATCCTGCCTTTGTCTATAATCGTAATCTTTTGTTCAACGTGGAGTTTTGTATTAATGTTGATTTTTAAAATATTGCATTATTATTTATTTTGATTAGTGTGTGTTTTGACACTATTTACACTTTACTCCAGAGGAAAGTATCTCCTTAGTGCTGGCCCTGCATGACTGCTGTTGAAGTGAGATATTTTAACACTTACAGTATATGAGTAAATAGACCCATTGCATTTTATTGTCGGTGTGATCTCACAGGATATCTGATGTTACCTGTATTAGTCTGTTCTCATGCTGCTAATAAAGACATACTTGAGACTGGGTAATTTGTATAGGAAAGAGGTTTAATTGACTTACAGTTCCACATGGCTGGGAAGGACTCACAATCATGGCTGAAGGTGAATGAGAAGCAAGTTATGTCTTAGATGGTGGCAGGCAAGAGAGCTTTTGCAGAAGCTGCAACCAGGAGAACTTAAGACCATGTTTAACCTGCAAACACATTTTATTTGCCATAAACAATGTTTATTTTTAAAAATTGCATTAGTTGCCTCTCTTAAAATTGGAAAATTTCTTCTAAAAAAAATTTGGATGTCAGGCTTCTCTTGAAAAGTTGGAAGGTCTAACACACTGGGTCTATGTTCTCTCACAGCAGTAATCAACTAAAGCTGATGAGAATATTTTCTCCAGTTCTCTGGGCCCACTTCATGTGGGCATGTTACCTGCCTGGTGCTGTAGGTGTTGGAAATCCAGAGATTCTGAATTCTGCTTAACTACAGCATCCTTACAATATACCTCTTAAAGATGGTCTTGCATTCATTTAATAAATAATGATTTTTTGCATACTACATGTAAAATATTGTGCTGAGGAACAAAACAACAAGGTCCCTTGTCTCTTGGAATTTGTTTTGGTCTTATAGGCAATGTTATGGGCGGAGTTTTGTCCCCCCACTACAATAAATAATAGAAAAGATATGCTGAAGTCCTAACCCCAATACCGTAGAATGTGACCTTATTATGAAATAAGGTCTTTACAAAGGTAATGAAGTTAAAATGAGGTCATTAGGATAGACCTTAATCCAATATGACTGGTGTCCTTTAAAAAGGGGGAAATTTGGACACAGAGACAGATACACACAAAGGGAAAAGGATGTGAAGACACACAGAGAGAAGGTGGCCATGAGACTGGAGCGCTGCGTCTACAAGCCAAGGAACACCAAGGATTGCTGGTAAGCCCCAGAACCCAAAAGAAGCAAGGAAGGATTCTTCCTTAGAGCTGCCACAGAGAGCAAGGAATTGCAGACACCTGAATTCCTGACTTCTACCCCGCAGACCACATGTTTCTGTTACTTCAGCTACATGAGTTTTTGGCACTTTGTTATAGCAGCCCTAGGAAACACAGAAAGTTACTAAATAACAGTTGGAACAAGCACTAATAATTCTTGCAAAGGGGTAATAAATGGAGGGTGCAGAGTGCTGTGAGAGTATATGTTGGGATGCATTGGTTGATCTTGTTTGGAGGTTAGGGGAGCTTTTCTGAGGAAGATGTGTTTTTACTGAGGTCTGAAGGATAAATAGAACTTATTTTTCTGGTAATGAGGGAGACAGGTACAGTCTAGGCTGGAAGGACTTGTATGTGTGGAGGCTCTAAGGAAAGAAGGAAGAGTAAGGTACATTCAAGAAACTGGAATCCGGCCAGTGACTAAACCACAGAGAGAAAATCATGGAGCCTGCAGGTGTGGGCCCTATATAGCAAGGTGTATTGACTTACTTGCTGTGCTATTTTGGGGAAGTTACTTAACTTCTCTGAGGATAACAACAGTGTTTACCTCACATGCGTCTTATTAGGATTAGATGAGGTACTGAGTGAAATGGCTGGACATGGTAAGCCCTTGATAGATGTTACTTAATATTATGATTCCTGTTCTTGTTATTATTATTGACAGGACAGGATGTTTATGGCCCTGGGATGCTCTTAGGGATGTAGTCTCTATCCTGAAGGCAATGGGAAGCTAGTGTGGGATTTTAATGAGAACTTCAATACTTCAAGCCAGATTTTGTTTGTAAAAGTTCCACATGACTCAGTGTGGAAAATGGACTGGAGATCGGTGGAGTAGAGGCCTGAGGAGAGGTGACTGAGGTAATGGTGGTGGCAGTCTTGCCTTGATCACTTTGTACAATTTGGGGAGATCACACAACCATCTTAACAGATTTTGGAATTCCACAAAAGACACTTTCTTGTATGTTTAAGGGTTTTCTTCTAGAACGAAATGCCCCAGGGTGATGCATGGATTTTTAATCTCAATCCTTCCATAAACTTAACAAGTGGCCTTGAGCAAGCCTCATATGGCTCATTTAATCATGATGCAAAAAGGTAAAAGGGAGAATTAGATTCCATATATATAGGGTGAAGTCAACATCTTTGGTTAATGAACACATTTAAAAATGTCTTTAGGAGATTCCAAATACTCACATCCTCTTTTTGCTTTTTTATTCCATTTATGTCTTGTGAATTCATTTTAGAAGGGAAATTGTATTGATTTGCTCTTCATAAAGCCACATTCAGTGCTAACAGAATTTGTGATCTCAGGTGAAGGCAAAATGCTGGACTGGCAAATGTTCACAACAAATATAAGTTTTAAATAAAGTACTGGATGTGCTAGAAATTCATTAGATAATGAAAGCCATCAAGAAACACTGAGAATGCTGTAGTTCCTTCTGGATTTATGGCTGATTCTTTTAAAAAGCATCACATTTGATATAATTGCTTTGCCTAGTATTGGCACGCTTAAAAAATTATCTGACAAATTCATGGTTGGTGGAGGATTGTCAGTGGAGGATTTACCTGTGATGCCAGAGGTAAGAAACGTTGAAGTCTAAATATGCTGTGTTCATTTCCTAGTGAGAGTTTATTATGTCACTCAGCTTTGAAAGGGAAAAAGAAATCTCACAGCAGAATTTCCTCCCGAAAATGGAGTAAATTCTAATGTTTTCTGAATTTATTCTGTTATAACAGAGTATCATTAAATAAAGATTTCTTTTTATTACAATGCCCTTATTCAATATCTTATTCTCTGTGGGGCAAAGTTAAATATGAATGTTATCTTAATTTAAATACTTAACATATGCTGTATGTACACTGATTAAAGCACTAATCTTTATATGCAAAACATGGGTGTTTTGACCTGCATGAATTTTCAAAACTAAAAAGAAATCATATCAGACTAAGAACTATTATTATAAAGCAAAGACCATTGTTTACATTTAAAAACTTACCTTTCTTCATATATTTGGGTATATATGTTTGTTTTAATGTAAGCAAATATGCAAAGCTATTAAAAAGATATTGTTGAATGTCATATATTTTAGGAATTTTTATTTGTATGAAATGAACCAGCCAATTTTAATGAATTTTGTAAAGTTTTATGGTAAAGTAACATTTAAAAAAGTTTCAGGGTGAGGCACTTTAATTTGAAACCCACTCAGGAACTCAATGGTGTTTTACTGAATAGGTATGGACACAGTTTCACTAGTGTCATTCTTTCCTTAGTATGTTTACTCCATGATGACGAGGATTTGTTGCATCTTTTTGACCACTATATCCCCAAATACTGGAAAATCTCTTTCTGCTACATAGTAGGTGCTTGATAAGTACCGGTTTACTGAATGAATACATATATTTATTGGCATAAATGGCAAAAAATTTGTAGTGCTGTTGCAAATCAAAAGAACTTTTGAACTTCACACTTTTAAGCTTGAAAGTGGATGTTGTTATGTGCCAGTGTCTGCCACAAATTTCTAGCCAGCCATGTTGGTAGAGGACCTGAGTTGCCATGGAGCCCAGGTTTTCAGCACTGCCCAGTTTCTCACAACTGCCAGTTTCTCACCACCAAGCTATCAGGGCAGAATGAACTAGAATCCTGCCTCTCATCCAGTGGTTCTCGAAGTGTGGTCCCTGCCCTAGCAGCATCAGCAGAATAACCCGGGAACTTGTTATTCATGGCCCACCCCAGGCAAGAAGCATCAGGTACTTTGGGGGTGGGCCCCATAATCTGTGCTCTAACGATCCCTTGAGGTGATTCTAATGTACATTCAAGTTTGAGATCTACAATTGTAGACAATGCTTGTACGGACATTGCTAACATTTACCTCTTTGCTCCCTTTTCCATTCTTCCAGTGATCCAACTCCCTTCTCATTAACACATTCTAATTTTAGGAATATGAATTCTTCAAAACGAATAAATTTTGGCCTTTGAAAAATCGCCTTCTTAAAATAATTTGTGTATCAGGTCTGAAACTTTATAGTCTGGCTTGGAATTAGACTCTTAGAGGTTATATTAGTTATCTATTGGTGCATAGAAAACTAGCCCAAAACTTAGCAGCAAAAACAAGACTCATTTATGATTTCACAGTTTTTGAGGCTCAAGAATGCAGAAGCATCTTACTTGTGTGGTTTTGGCTCAGGGTCTCTCCAATGGCTGAAATTAAGGTGTTGCCTGAGGTTACTGTCCTCTCCAGGCTTGACCGGAGAAGGACCTGCTTTCAAGCTCACTTACATGGCTGTTGGAAGGCCTCAGGAGCTCCATCTGCAGGCTTACTCACATGAACCTCTCTGGAGGGTTGATTTATGATGGTGAAACTGGCTTCTACCACAGAAAGAGAATCAAGAGAGAGCTAGAGAGAGCACAAAGGAGAAACCCCAGACTGTTTGTAACCTAATACTGAAAGGGATATTCCATCACTTGTGCCATATTCTATTTATCAGAAGGAGTCAGTAAATCCAGCCACACTCGAGGGGAGGGGTGAAACACAAGGGCCTGAATACTATGAGGCAGGAATCATTGCGGGGGTCAACTTAGGGACCCCCCACAGAGCTATTTGTCATTTTCTCCTATTTCTTGCATTGCAATGTTTCAATTAAGGCTCTTGATATCAAGTGTCAGACATCTTAACACTAACTGGCTTAAACAAGAAGAATATGTATGTGGCTTAAGGTGTGATTTGACATGGAGAATTGGTCAAACGTTATCACCTGGACTTGGTCATCATGGTTCTGTTTGCTCTGTATTGCTTCACTCTCAGGCAGCTTCTCCTCTCCTCTTAGCATAGTAGCCTCCAAGGCTTTCAGGCTCAAGGTCAGTGGTATAGAGCAAAAGTTGCTTTTCTGAGTGTGTCATAGGCCCATGCCTGAACCAGTCGAGAAGCTGAGAAATTCTGACTATATTGGTTGAGGCCCAAGACACACACTCCATTCACAATCAGGGATGAGTCTCATATAAAACACAGCAGGTATGAGAAGGGGTGGTAAGTGCCTTGGGAAGGACATCAGAAAGACATTTCATCGAAGTACTGCCTAACCGTTTTCTCTCCCTGAGTTTTTAGTAAACTGGAACTTCTAGGAATATGCCTACCCTCTCTGTCACCACCCACTCCCCACATCCAATGGGACGCAGAGCCCTGTTGATCTACTGGCAACTCTCCAATCTACTCCCAACAATATCACTATGAAACCCTCACCTGGGCTAAAGCAATAATGTCCAAATTCACTTATCTACATGCTTACGTTCTTTGTTCACCTTCTACCTGTTCTGCATATAGCAACCAGAGGGATTTTTAAAAAATGCACTTGATGAGATTTCTTCTGGGATGAAAATTCTTCCAGGTCTCATTAATTAAAATCCAGATGCCACCTGACCTGGTTTCTACCTGCCTCTTCAGCTTGATTACTCTCCACCACCAAGCCTCACTCTCTGAGCTTTCCAAATTCTCCCAGCTTCTTCCAACTGCAGTCTTCTTCCGAGCTCTTCTCTCTGTTGGGGAAGCCCTTTCTTTCCATTATGCTTCTCCCTTTCCACCCTTGCTCATCTCATCTTCAGAATCTAATTTTTACATCACTTCTTTACACCAGCCTTCCCTGACCCTCTAGAAGTAAATACTCCCACTTTACCTCGTGCCTTCTTCTTATGGCTTATCAGAATTTTAAGCACTCAGTAAATATCTGATGAATGTGATTTATTTTTCATCTTCTCATACCTGTGCAATTGTGTTGCTCAGAAGATTAAATAACTGGCAAGATCCATTGCAAGGGTGTCCAACCTTTTGGCTTCCTTGGGCCACATTGGAAGAAGAAGAATTGTCTTGGCCTCACATAAAATACACTAACACTAATGTTAGCTGATGAGCTAAAAGCAAATCATAAAAAAACCTCGTAATGTTTTAAGAAAGTTTATGAATTTGTGTGGGGCCACATTCAAAGCCATCCTGGGCTGCATGTAGCCTGTAGGCTGCAGGCTGGACAAGATTATATTATAGAGTTGGAATTCATTGGTGTTCTTGCTTGGTCAGGAGCTCCCCTGGTTCATAGGGTTGATCAAACGCAGGAGATAATAAAACTCTTTTTAGAACTGAATTGGTCTGTTCTCACAATGCTATGAAGAAATGTCTGAGATTGGGTCATTTATATAAAAAAGAGGTTTAATTAATTCATAGTTCCGCATGGCTGGGGAGGCCTCAGGAAACTTACAGTCATGGCAGAAGGCACCTCTTCCAGGGCAGCAGGAGAGAGAATCAGTGCCAGTAGGGGAAATGCCAGATGCTTATAAAACCATCAGATCTCATGAAACTAACTCACTGTCATGAGAACAGCATGGGGGAAACTGCCCCCATGATTCATTTACCTCCACCTGTTCCCACCCTTGACATGTGGGAATTATGGAGATTACAAGTCAAGGTGAGATTTGGGTGGGGACACAGAGCCAAACCATATCAGGAATGGACATACTGAACACATAAATGCTGTCTCACTTTGATTCTTACAGCAATCTCTTGTGAGTTCAGTGTATTATCTCCATTTTATAGATGAGAAAACTGATGTTCAGAAAGAAAAAGTGACTTCTTCAAATTCACATGGCTCAGAAATGGTAGAGGCAGAATACCCACAGACGTCTCTTTGACTCCAAAATCCTAGATATGATTGGAACTGCAAGAAAAGGCAGTGACATTCTCATTTTTTAATTTTAATTTTCACTATGACATTTTGAATAGGCCAAGGTCAAAAATCAAAATAAACATAAAAGTGAAGTCCTGTAGATTTCATGCTGCTAGTTGGAGCAGAACAATAGATCTGAAAGCACCAGAATAAGGGCAGTATGGAATTTTGGAGAGCTAAATTTTTTAATTATATAATTTCAGTTTGCTTATTCATTAAATTAAAGTTAAGAGGTGTTGAGTAGTCCTGCAGCATGAAATAAATATATTCCATCTTTTCTTTCTATTATACTTTCGACGGGGCTTATATATATTGAGTGAATTAGTCCATTATTGCATTGTTATAAAGGACTAGCTGAGACTGGGTAATTTACGAAGAAAAGAGGTTGGATTGATTCACAGTTCTTCAGGCTGTACAGGAAGCATGGTTGGAAAGACCTCAGGAAACTTACAATCATGGCAGGAGGTGAAGGGGAACCAGGCACATCTTATATGACTGGAGCAGGAGGAAGAGAGTGAAGGAATGATTTCACTCAGATGTTTATCAAACACATATTTAGTACCAGATGCTAGTTACTGCAGATATTAAAAGTGCTTACATATTTTTAAACAACCAGATGTCATGAGAACTCATTATCAGAACAGCAAGGGGAACGTCTGGCCCCATGATCCCTATCACCTCCCACCAGGGCAATCCTCCAACATTGAGGATTACAGTTTGACTTGAGATTTGGGCAGGGACACAAATCCAAACCATATCACTGAGTGATGCAGGAATAAAGCTAAATGGGATAAACCATCCTATTTCCTCGTTCCTCCAGTTGCAATGACATACAAATTAGTATACTACATTATTTTCCCTCTTACTTCAAACAGCATGAGTAAGTCTACATTTGGAACAAGAGGGCTTTTAACGGGGGCAGACTGTGGGAGGACTGGGTGGTTTCTTGATTCTTTCAAATTATTTGTGAGGCTGAGTCTTTGGCTTGTTGGGATGATTCCTGTTAATGTTACAGTCTGAAATTTTATCTTTTTATCTTAACATCTCTGTAAGTTACATCACTTCTACCCCAACCCCCAAGCACCCTACATGAATGTGGGGCCTAATAATGAAAATAATACAAAGGGGAATGTGGAGGACAACTGCTATGTATGAATTGATAGCAAAAAGCAGGGAAGATGGCAATCCAGCATTTGGGATTCATGACGAGACCTAAGTTCCATGAGTCTGGAAAAACAGAAGCGCTATGCAAGCATATATCAAAACATATTTAATTTATTAAACAGGCATATTCAAACTATTAATCTCCCAGTCTAGTAAGCATTAGCCAGTTTGACAGAGGACTAGTGATGGGCAAGATGTGGTTAAATTTGCAGAAAACTCAGAGGGGGGAATGAAAAAGAATCATCGAATTGCGAACAAAATGGGAAAAATGAAAATAATATTCAAAAAAATTTGAGGAAATTTCATCTGGAGAACAAAGAGCCTATGAGACAGGGTAGAAAATGATTCAGAATATAGTGAATTCATCTCATTTCTCATGTATGTAGGATATACCCTGGTTCCAAATACCTGGAGGGAGACCAGGTGAACATAAGAAAATGTCAGCTATTTAGTAGGAATAACGATTTCACTCAGATGTTTATCAAACACGTATTTAGCAGCAGATGCTAGTTACTACAGATATTATGGTGAACAGAGAGATATGGTTTATGCCCTCACTGAGCATACAATCTAGTTTAAAGAAGCAAAACATCATGTGACAAGTATAAAGATAGATGAAAGACAAGTTGACCTGCGAAGCAAATAGTAAAACACCGGACTGGCCAGGATTCCAGGGAAATTTCTGGGCAGCATGGAGATTTGCAGGGTAACACCTGTGATGGTTAGTTTTATGTGTCAACTTGACTAGGCTACAGTGTTCAGTTATTTAATCAAACACGAATCTAAAATCTGAGTGTTGCCGTGAAGGTGTTTCGTAAATGTGTTCAGCATCTACAGTAAGACTTCAAAACGAGATTGCTCTAGGTAATGCTGGTGGGCCTATATCACAAGCAATTGTGAGCCAAAAATTAGATTTCCTGGAAAAGAAGAAATTCTGCCTTAAGACTGAAGCATCGACTCTTGCTTGAGTTTCCAGCCTGCCAGAGCTGCCCTGTAGATTTCAGAGGGACCTCCAAGCCCCCATCATCCTGAGCCAATTCCTTAAAATAAATCTGTTACCCCACACACGTACACGCAAATGTGTGTGTGTGTGTGTACATATGTTCCATTTCTCTAGAGAACCTTACTGATAAAATACCTTAGTCATGTAAAGTTGGTGTGTGTGTGGTGTGTGCACTGAGGGAAGGTAACTGCCCAGGAAGACTTAGAGTGAAAAAGATTTAGCCAGATCAGGAAGCACATTATAGGTGACCTAGAGACTTTGTAAGGATTGTGAGAGGATCAGATTCACATTTTAGAAAGGACATCTGATTGTATTACTTTTGAGCACATAAGTTGAGAAAAATGTGTTTGAATTCCAGCAGGAAGGATATTAGGAAGATTTTTTTTTAATAGGGGAAAGAGGTGCTGAATGTATTCTGGAATCTAGAAAAAACTGCATTTTTATCATTGACGGTAACAGTTTTGCAAAAGATTTACAAGGTTTTTTTTTCCTACAATTACGTCTATATTTTTCACTAAGAAGTTCTTGTAACTGGGAAAATACTCCAATCTGGCCGAGCAGCAGTTATGGAAGAAAAACTCTAGCAAACAGCAGTTGGGGTGGCAGGGTGGAGGTCATCAGGGGATTCCCGCTGAGAAAGTGGGAAGGAAGAGAGTTTAGAAACGGATTGAAGTTCCGCTACATCACGTGTGTTGTTAGAGAATTCGCCTATTACGACGACAGCAACGTCTGATCTCCTGGCTTTCTTCCCCTCCTTGGTGGGTTCCGTTCCGTCCCCCTGTCGCTGCGAGTTTGGCTGTCCCTACGCCGGGGTCTTGGAGTTTGGGCGGGGTCTGGTACCTGCCAAATACGGATCCTGATGGGGAGGAGGTCGGGAAGCGCTAAGTTCAGGCTGGAGTCTGAGTTCTCCCACCCTGCTGCTCCCACCCACCGCGCTTAGAAACCTATGTCTCCAGCAAAGGGGTCTTGCTCTGAGAGAACCTAACCGGGTTTTCTTCCATTCCCTTTGCATCTCTAGATGTCTTCGCCCTGGCTCCAGGTGTGTTCCCCATCCTTTTCGGTCCGGGACGTTCTGCAGATTATAGCGCCCAGCTCATGTCCACCACCGCCGGAGGTGAAGTGGGGCGAGCTGGTGACTCCTTAACCCTTCCCGAAGGTGTAGACTGGAAGAAGCCAGGGTCTTCATTACCTCCCCTACTCCAGGGGTCTCAAGGCGCCAACGGGGACACTTCCCTGTACAGGTCTGGGGGGCCACGAGGGCGAGGAGGACGCCCCAATGCAGGGGTCCAAGGACTCGCGTCCCAGAGCTTGGTCCCACACCCGGTCCCACACCCCGAACGCTGGTCGGGAAGGAGATAGGATGCAGCGCAGTGTGATGTGGATGCCAGACAGCGAGAGTGAGGATTTTGCGGGGTGGGGATGGGGGTTAGTGGAAGGGGCTGAGAGGGGAGGAGGCAGCAGGTGAGCCAAGGGGTTGTGCCCCCAGGAAGAGGGAAGAGAGGATCTTTAGAAGGGAGCGTCTTGCAGGGGCGACGCAGGCAAGGGTAGGGCTAGGAGGAGGTGCGGGGAAGCAAGCCCTGGCGGTGAGACAGGAGGGGGAGGAGGCGAAGAGGAGGGAGTTCCGAAAGGAGGGAAACGAGCCGGCAAGGGGCGACAGGAGCGAGCCGGGAAGGGAGAGCAGCGGAGGGCTGCAGAGCTGCGGAGGGTTGCAGAGCTGCGGGCGCCCGGACCGTGCCACACACCCCCCGCGGGGCACGGAGGGCATTGCGGGGGGAGACACACAAAGACATGCGAAGAGGGGCTGAGCGAGGCTCGCGCACAAAGACGCCGGGGCGCACGGCAGCTGGGGCTGCACCCACCGCCCCCGCGCCGCGCCGTGCCGGGGCCGGGCCAGCGAGCAGCCCGGGGCTGAGCGCGTGGCGGCGGCGGCGGCGGCGGCGGCGGGCAGGCGCGGGACCCGGGTCGCCCGCGCTCTCCGGGTGACCCGGGCCCGGCAGCAGGCGCGCGCGGGGGCGGCGGCGCCCAAGCCCAACTTGGCCTCCGCCTCGCCCTCTGCCCAGCCCGCCGGTGTCCCCTCCTTCCCGCGATTTCGTTTCTTCTCACGCTCCCCCCCCGCCCCCTCCCGCGTCCAGCCCCGCTCTCCCCACCTTGTAAAACAAAGCCGGGGAAAATGCCTGCCCGTGCAGCTCGGAGCGCGCAGCCCGTCTCTGAATAAGAAGTGAGTACAATGGCGTGTTTGTAAAAAAAAGCTTCAAGTCCGTCTTTTTCAAAAAACATTTCGAATGCTGCATGCCTCATGCTTCCCAGCGCCTCGCGGGAGAGACCCGGCTATAGAGCAGGAGGTGAGACCCCCCCTCCGGTACCCCCACCCCTCTGGCCGCACGCTCTCCTGCCCCAGCCTTTTCTGGGAGGACTGCAAATGCCCCCTCTCAGCAAGCGGCCGTTTCCCATCTTCGCTTCGCGTCCAAAGTGTTGGGTCATAATCTGGATTTGGAGGCAAACCCTTGCCAGATCCTCTCCTCGCCGCTTCTCCCCCCTCTCCCGCCGGTGCCCGGGGTTTTTGCATCTGCCTGAGGTATGGGTTTGGAACACCTTGGGGGAGTTTCCCATGGAGAAGGAGGGTCAGCCCTTGGGAGTAGCCGACAGGCAGGACTCATGGTGACCCCGGTCACACTTGTTGCCCATTGCCTGGTGGGACAGGCAGTGGTGCTGAAAAAAGCTTGCTTCCCCTGCTATTCAGTGGTCAGTCGCAGCTGGAGCGAAGACATATCTGGGTGAGAACAGACGACCGGGATTAACAGAAGACTGTGATGAGCTGGGGGAGGGGAGTGGGTAGTGACGGTGCTGAGTGTGTGTGGAAGGGGCAGCTTCTCTCCCTGATCATACATCAAATGGCGTGGAGGTGGAAACCAAGAGGTTCCCTGTATTAAAGATAAAAGTCTGCTTTTATTTTTTTAAAATATTATTTTGGTATTTCATCAGTTTCTGTCCATTCTGTCTGCCAAATGTACATTACATATATTTGTGCTAATTAAAAAATAAGGCAGCAGCTTAAAAGAATTAAACTCCTTCTGGAAATGTATTAGGTTAATACACACACACACACACACACACACACACACACACACACACTCTTTTAAAAATACCTGCCCCTTTCCCCAAAAAGCATATAATGGCAATGTGGCAATGTCTTAATGGAATTTCAGATTGGGATTTGGTGCCATCAAGGTAAACAGACTTAGTGCTTTCTGGTTCTGCAGAGTGTAAACCACTGATGTGAAAAATCACAAATAGGAGAGCACAGAGATCTGAGGAGGAGAGACTTGGAAATCTTCATTTAGAGAGATAATTGTGGAACTTCTATGTGATTTTTTTGTTGTTTTTGTTCCAAAGATGGCTAAATTTTAAATTATGACTTTTGTTTTTCACTCAGACTCACTAAGCAGCTAGGAGGTTGTGGGGAGTCTGCAGATTATAGTGATTTTAGCTATTAGCAGCACTTCCATTTTAACAGTTTTTTTTTAATTATAGCATTAAACACATGCCCAGTGCTAATTTTGAGTGAAGGTGTCTTTATAAATATTTTAAAGGTATCTACTAGCTTGTGGCTTTATTTGGAACAGGTGAATGTATCAGGAGAGAAACATGTGCATTCCTCTGTGTAGTAGGTTGAACCTTAGGAAATTGCTGTAATAAGCTATATGTACATGGAATCTCCACTTGGAGCCATGGGTACAGAAACCTCATCACAGCTCTAATTTCATCTCTTCCAAATCAGATCCATTTGGAGCTTTGCTGACTGAGGATCCTGCCTTCTGCCATCATTTTACAACACTACTTAGGTCTAGTGTTTTAAATAGCTTTGTTTGCAAAGCTTCTTTTTGATGGGGAATTAGAGATGTATTTTATGAATTAAAACTATGGTAGCCTACAATTAACTCACAGTGTTAGGTAAGAGGGCAGGGTAGGTAGCCATGTGAAAACTGGCATTTTTTATTAGCTTCTCATACTGAAGTAATTTCAGGTGCCTGTAGGGTATTTGAGTGCAATTCCATGGAGATTTCTTATATACTTACCTGAAAGTGTGTTTTAGATAAGATTATCATTTTATAATCTATATTATATACATGATAGCAAGTTTACTGAAATCTGTAGCAATTATGGACTTTAAGCTGATTATTCTGTTTGAGTTGATGGTTTTTAAAAGTCTTATTTTTCAGCCATTCTGTTAACCTTAGTTCAATGTTGTCTTTCCACAAAATGTCCTGTAGTAGGTGTTTTATTTTCCTCTTAGCAAGCAGAAGTCTAGTATCTCTTATATTTTTGAAAAAGAAATCCATTAATGATATTTTTGAACAGCTGTGATAAATAATAAATGGATTTATAGTCACCTCCGAGTATATGGCAATTTGTAAGGGAACCATATAAATCCACTCTAATGGAGCAATTAGCTTTGAACAGAACATGTAGACAGTCTAAGGTGTGAGCCACGGTTTTCATTTTTTTCTTGATATTGTTCACATTTGAAAAGGAAGTTACTTGTCTTCTCTAGGTTGTGTCTAGGATTGACACAATGATTAGCAGTAACTTTTATTGGTAAAACATGTCAGAGATTGAAAAACAAAATACAGAGAATGTTTCATCATGAGCCCACTTTGGAGGACAGGAAAAAAGACAAGATTCGACCATCGAGTGGTTTATTTACCACCATGTTTTACCAGAAAATGATGAATGATTTATTTTGAGCAACAATGTTTGGATCACAAATTCTTTTATAATGCAATTCATTTATTGTAATAAATTTTAAAATGAAAATAGAGAATGTTCTTTATATTGCTTGCTTGTGATATAAAGTTCTTGAGAACAAGAATAACCATGAACCGTCTTCCTGAGTATTCAAATATCTAGTTAAGTACCATCAACTCTTAGGAGTTCAGTATCTCTTTGTGGACTGGCACAGTGGACAGATGTAAATTTAGAAATTGATTAAGAAGCCCTCAGGCATTCTTTTCTTTTTTTGAAGTTTCTTGGTTCGACTCCAGTTTTTTTCCTCTCATTTTGAACTCCAATAGCAGCAGAGAGCACAGATCCAGCCCCCTTTCCTTGAACCCATATATGTGGTCCTGAGATCTAGTGACAGCACTCCTGGTTTGGGTTCCAGAGCTTCCACTAGGAGAGCGAGCGGAATTCAATCAACCTTCTCTGACCCCTTAAAGAAGAAGCCCGACCAATTCCCTTCTCATCTCCTCCAACCTAACCCTCATTCTCTGTTGTTGTCAGTGGCGGCACCTGACTTGCTGGATCCTAAATCTGCCGCTCAGAACTCCAAACCGAGGCTCTCGTTTTCCACGAAACCCACAGTGCTTGCTTCCCGGGTGGAGAGTGACACGACCATTAATGTTATGAAATGGAAGACGGTCTCCACGATATTCCTGGTGGTTGTCCTCTATCTGATCATCGGAGCCACCGTGTTCAAAGCATTGGAGCAGCCTCATGAGATTTCACAGAGGACCACCATTGTGATCCAGAAGCAAACATTCATATCCCAACATTCCTGTGTCAATTCGACGGAGCTGGATGAACTCATTCAGGTAATGGCATGGGAGGAGTTGTTACTCTGTTCCCCCAAATGGGAAATAAAGTGATAGGAGGAGACAACTTGTAGCCCAGTGTATTACAGGTGTGCTGGTGGGAGCCCTATCCCACCTCATTTGCCTTAACATATAGCTCTTTTCCCCAGTTTCTTTGTCTCATTTCCACTTCTCCTGCCTATATTCTCACTTCTGCCACTTTTTCTTCTCTTCCTCTTTTAGTTCTCTCTCCCAGTGTTCCTTCACATCCTCTTCTGCTTCTGTTCTTCTGTATTTCTTTCCTGTTGTCTTCCTGCTTTCTTTCCCTTTGCCCTGTCTTAGAAGTGCCAGTGGACATCCATGGGGTTGGGGTTACCACGCTGAAGGTCCTCATGGTTAGGATAATCATTGTCAACTGAGAAACATTGCTGTGGCAAAGGGGAGGAAAACAAAATATACAGAAATGTGCTTTAATCTTGGCAGTGGCCATCATAAGATAGAAAAGATGAATTCATGATGTGACCCTCTTGAGATGGGTACCCCTCAGGTCAATAAGTTGTAGCTTACCTCTGAAGCCAAGGTATAACTTTGATGACTACCTTTTTAAAGTATCTGCAGATAAGTGATTAATTATTGCTTCTCTAACCCCCAGCTAAGAGAAATTTACTAGTACACAGAAAAAGAGTTTTTGAATAAAACTAACTTAGTTCTAATTTACTTTATAATAGCAGAA
Organism: Pan troglodytes; assembly: GCF_028858775.2. Taxonomy (NCBI): domain Eukaryota; kingdom Metazoa; phylum Chordata; class Mammalia; order Primates; family Hominidae; genus Pan; species Pan troglodytes. The sequence continues at coordinate 34,021,922 of NC_072398.2, read as the reverse complement.
CAATATCCTTACAGAAAAACATTTTTGTTTTAAAAATTAATCACAGTAAGTTTCAGTTAGGCTCTTTAGAGATGGCAGTATTCTGTTTTTTTGTAGATTTCTTTTGCATAAAACAATTCATTGGTCAAATCAGGATCTTAGTGAAGAAGAAAACTTTAGAATTTTCTCACAAGGAGTGACTTGACTGGTTGTTGAAAATGTTTTAATTGTATACACATTTGTTTTCCTATAGAGCCTACTTTTCTTACCTGATTTAATTCAAATTGGAATGGAAATTATCTGTGAGTCATCATCTGAGCATGTTCTTTCTTATTTCATATTTGGTTTTACATTGTTTGAATGAGTTGGAATAGTGGATTGAGGGGAAAAATTATTGTTGGCTTTAATCCTGCTTTTTGTTTGAGGACCCTTTCTCTCATTTCCTCTTGCCATGGATCTCAAGATACTATCTCTGCCCTTCATAGTCCTCTCAATTTACAGCATATGCATACACGTTCTTATTCAAGTTTTATTGAAAGATATCAAAACTAGTGTTCTCTGACACCTATTTAGTTTCTACCACATTCAGAAATTTCTGCATCTGAAAATTTGCCTTAAGTTTTGAAAATGCTGTTCACTTATATACTGAATTCTCTATGATTTTTAGATGATGGTGACCTTTTTAGTATTGGCAGTGAAAGTGTCAGCTAATATTATTGTCCCAACTGCCCCCTTCCCTGGTCCCATGTAAGATCACTTTCACTTCATTCTCTCTTTGGGCCACATAGACCTATGAGGTACTAAAAATCTTTGAAGAATCCCCGCTTCCCTCGGTTTCTGAAGAAGAGCTCTTGGATATCTTGGTGGAGGCAGCATGGTGTAGCAGTAAAAGCTTCAACTTTGAGAGCAGGCAGGATGCGTTTTGAACTGCAGTTGAGTGCTTTATTAGAAGTGTCATCTTAAACAAGTAGTTTTCCTCTTTAAGCCTTAAATGATCTATCTGGAATGAGGAAAGAGTATCTATCAAGTAGGGTTGTTGTGAGGTAAAGAGATAATCCACATAAAGTGTTTCGGTGCTCAGAAAGTGTTAGATTTGTTTTCTGTGGTTATTGTTTTCCTCTCTTGTCCCTTCATTGGATTGTAGCCTCTGATTCATGTAGTTGCATTCTTATCACCTGGAGTGAGATGCTTGGTTGGACAGGACAGGAAAAAAAAAAAAAAAAAAAAAAAAAAAACATGACCAGCGTTTCAGGACAACACTGGAAGAAATTATGTGTGAATTTGAAAATGGTCTCACCGTCCAGTATTACCCAGATTTATTCAGAACTCTAAAGATAACTTGAAGGTCATGGCAGGTAGGAGCAATCTGGTGGTGAATACTGATCACTTTTTGCTACATTGTCTTTGAAATGGAAACAAGCAGAAATCAAAATATGACCTAATTTTTTTCTTTATGCTCTGCATGGGCAATCCATTTTAGCTTTATTAATTTTCTCTGCTGATTATTTTTGCTTCATAAAAATCTTTTTTATGTCAATTCAATATTTTTCAGTGCAGAAATTACCTTTTATTTACTCTTATACTGCTCACCTTCATAATCCAATGGTTTTGATAATCATTTTTTCTTTTTAAACATAATTTATTTTGATAAAAGAACTCATTACAATGCCATGACTTCAAGGATCAAGATTAGTGTGTAAACAGGGAGGAGGGTAAATAAGCCAATAATCATATATTAGAATTACACTTCCTTCATATGATTCTTATAAATTTCCCAATCTTTTTTTTCACATTTATTTTCCCATTTAATCATCCCTTAAAACCTCGTAAGTCTATCTATTGGGAAGCAATACCACAACATTAAGGATTAGATAGCATCATTCAGATGAGAGTTCAGGTCTTCAGAATCTTTTGGTCAGGCATTTTTCCTAGAAGTCTCTGCTCTTTTGGAGCTTACCTTCTTTCAGTGCTGAGGGGGGAAACAGTTGGAGTAGTTAGCATTTCAGTTCTAGTGTTGTTGAAGAAATTCTGCTACATATTATGGAGAGTGAGGACAGAGGAGGAAGTGAGTGGTCTGACAGTGGGCCAATATCAGGTGCAGTTAGTCTAATCTGGTCTCAGGCATTAGGTTATTAATTACTCCTCTGATTGGACTATAGCAACTTGATTTCATGCTGTGGTTGTGTCTCAGGGTGGGGTTGGGGAGGTGAGGGAAGATAGAGGCAATGGAGCATTAAGGCAGATGAAATCAACTGCTTCTTTTGTTATAGAAGCATGTGTGTATGTACTAAGTGTTGTTTTTGGCACTGGACCTTCAAGACAAGGTTGAGGAGGGGCAAAGACATCAAAACAGATACCTTTGCCAACCTGACATGTTTTGAGCAATATGATTTTCAACTCCCATTACATTTAAACTAATGTGATGTCAGTACAGAAACATATATGGCAAATTGTTCAGGTTTCTTTTTCTTTTCTTTTTTTTTTTTTGAAACAGAGTTTCGCTCTTGTTGCCCAGGCTGGAGTGCAATGGCGTGATCTTGGCTCACTGCAACCTCTGCCTCTTGGGTTCAAGTGATTCTCCTACCTCAGCCTCCTGAATAGCTGGGATTGCAGGCATGTGCCACCACGGCCAGCTAATTTTGTACTTTTAGTAGAGATGGGGTTTCTCCGTATTGGTCAGGCTGGTCTCGAACTCCCGACCTCAGGTGATCCACCTGCCTCAGCCTCCCAAAGTGCTGAGATTACAGACGTGAGCCACTGTACCCCGCCTGTTTAAATTTTAAGAGCCATGGATACCATTAACAATAGCCAAAATTTAATTAGCACTTACTATGTGCAAGGCATTATTCTAACTGTTTACTTACATTATCTCACATAACTCTCTTAAACCACCCTAATAGGTAGGTGCCTTATTATCTGCTTTTACCTTATAGGGAAACTGAAGTAAGGGGCGCTTCAGTTTCCAAGAGTGCGTGGTGGAAAAACTGTCATTCAAATCTTTGGATAAACTCTAGCACTTAGTTCTGGTATTTACTGCTTTTAAAAATAATTTAATAAATATTTGGTGTAAAGTTTCCTGTTATTCCATATGTTAAGGTATAATGAATATTATAGTTCTCTGTACATATAGCATATCTTTCTTTCCAAAATGAAAAGTATATAAACTGAATCTTAATATTCTTTCTGGACAACAGGATTATATCAGCATTTTCCCATTTAAATGTGGCAAACCAGTAGAGGATGGTCACATTAGACATATCTGGTCTTCATTTATTTACGTATTAGTTGAATCAATTATAAGGTTAAAAGATAGAGTGAAATCTATGATCTATATATTGACAATAAAAATATCTTATAGGACATTTGACTTTTTTGTTTTCTAATTTGAGCCCCACTCCTTCTTGAGATAGGTTGGGAAGATATTCTATCTGTTTTGTGGTGAAGAAACTGACATGTTTGGACAAGGTCATCTGGTGGCCTCAGGTCTAGATCTTCAGAGTCTTCCTGCTGAAGGGATTATCTTCTCTTTATACTAGGCATCTCATTTTCGTTCATCCAGTGGCATTTACTGAGGACCTCCAATGTGTTTACCTCAATGGTGGGTGTTGAGTCATTTAAGATGATGGAAAAAAAAAACATGGCTTCTCTCAAGGCGCTCCCTCCTACATGTCAATCAAAGGAGATAGCTATTAACATAGGTACAATAGCATTACCATAGAAATACTTACAGATTGGAGCTGGAATCCCTACATGTTGAGGCCCTGAGGAAGAAATTAAGCATTTAATGAGAGGAAGATACAGAAGATATGAAAGGAAACTTGATTTTAAGGTGCCTCAGAGTGCTCTAGGGGAAGACGAGGGGAATAGTGGACATTCTAAGCAGAATGGGCATGGTATGCTCCAGTAACTGAATATCTGGGTGTGAGGGGCAGGGGCATGAGCAGTTTTGACAAAGTAGACCATGAAGCATTGTTCCATACCAGGGAGGTGGGCTTTATCCTAGGCCTACTCCTCCACTTGGTGTCAGTTTTGTGGGCACTTGGCTGTGTAGCAGAGGATACTCGGAGCTACAGGATAAATAAATAAACATGCCTTCTCTAGAATACCAGTGATAGTGGCTGTAAAAACAAAACATTGTTTTATATTAATTCCATAATCATTCATTCATTCATTCAAAAACATTTGTTGAATGCCTACTGTGTACATTGTCCTAAGTGCTGAAAGACGGTGGAGAATAAAATCAGAAGAAAATTTGTACCATCAGTGAGTTTACATTTGCTGGGGAAGGTAATATGTTTGATAGAACAAGTTTTAGGAGAAAAAGTAAAGCAGTGGAGAGGGCTAGGAAATGTTGGATGCTGTTGGTGATTAATTCCAGATATGGTCACTAAGGAGGCTTCACTAATAAGGTGACTTTTAAGTAAAGAGTGAGGGAAATAGCCAAGTAGCTGTCTGGGGAATAACACTTAGGCAGAATGCTCACCACATACAGAGGTTCTCACCGAGGGGAGAGTTCCTGGCATGTAGAAGAACTACAAGGATGCTGGGATGGAGAGGTAGAAGGTGATGTCAGGCAGGTAATGGGGGCCAGGTCATGTAGGGCCCTGGAAGTCATCATCATAAGGAGTTTGGCTTTTTGGTGCAGATATGTATCCAGCTCCGGCTTACATTTCAAGAGGATTTCCCTGGCTGTGGTGTTGAAAATAGACCACACAAGGCAGTGGGTAGAAACAGAGGAGGCAGGCAGGAGGCTGTTGTAATAATCCTGGTTAAGAAATGAGGGGGGCTTGACCTAAGAGATTGTGAGATACGATCAGATTCTGGATGTATTTTGGAAGGAAAGCTAATAGGGTTTGCTGATTGACCAGAGGTGCAGTGCAAGGGAGAGGAGTCAAGGACAACCCCAAGATTTTTGGCCCAGGGAATGAACAGAATGGGGCTCCCACTTTCCTGAGATGGGAAAGAGTGAAGAAGAGCTGGTTTTGGGCATAATGTCAAGAGCTTAGCTTTGGACATTGCACTAATTGTGTCAGTTATACATGTTTTAGTTATTGAGGAAGATTGATGGGATGCCACATAGCAGGGCTTACAGATCCACAGTTTATTGCAGGAAAATGATAGACATATAGCAGCAGTACCCAAGTAAAGCCATGCATCAGAGGCAAAGGCTGCATGACAGCAAGGGGTCTGCAGAGGCCAGTGCCAGCTCCAGTGATACTTCCTCTGCAAGGCCATACCAGGACACTCCTCTCTTGAATCAAGAACCACTGATGTGTGCATGGAACATTTTGGAACCAAATAGCCTAAAATGGGGTGTCAGACTGGGCTTCTTATATCTTGCTGGTCACATAGGGATGTGTTTCCTACGTAACCAGCCCCAGCGACATAGCTCCCCAGAGTCTCACCAAGACCAGGTGCAAATCATCCATTGCACTGTTACTAATAAGCAATGCTGACAAGCTGGTACCCACCTCCCTGAAACTCCTCAGACCATGGCTATAAAGTGATACTCTTGGTTATCATGTCTCATGCCTTTACCGAGGGACAGTGCTGTATTTAAGCAAAACAGCTCAGACTGATTTCAGGTCAGCACAGCCATGTGAAATTTGAGTTGATTATTAGGACATCCAAGTGGAGATGTTAAGTAGGAAGCTGTAAGTATGAGTTTGGAGTTTGCGGGAGGGGCCAGACTGAAGATACACATTTGGAAGTCATCATTATATAGAAGCTATTTAAAATCAAGACGCTGGATAAAAACATCTGGGGAATGAGTGTAGGTTGAAATGAACAGAGATTCTAATGTGGTTCCAGGAGCACTTCAACATGTAGCAATCTGTAAGGACTAGAATCCAAAAGATTTCAAGGATATTTCCCTCATTTTAGGAAACCGTATCACTCTATGCCCCCAGACCTCCAAAGGTTTTGTTATTTTCCTTTAAGGGCCATTTAAAAGAAACATGAATATATATACATATATTAAATATACATATATATATAAAATATACATATTATATATAAAATATACATATATTATATATAAAATATACATATAATATACCTATAATATATATAATATATATTATATATTATGTACATATAATATACATATAATATGTAATATATATTATGTACATACAATATACATATAATATATGTTATATATTATATATAATATAGGATATATAATATAGAATATATAAAATATATAATATATATTATATATACAATATATAATTATTGTGTATATATATAAATATTGTATATTATATTATATTGTATATATACTATATAATATAGTATATATATTATATATTATATATACTATATAGTATATATAATATATAATATATGTACAATATATAATATATAATATAGAATATATGTAGAATATACATATATAATATGTATATATAAAATATACACATATAATAATATGTATATATTATATTACATATTATATATATAAAATATATTATATATTATTATATATACGATAATATATAATAATACATAATATATAATATATATATATTGTATATGGTTGGTGCAAATGCGGTTTTTGTCATTACTTTCAATGGCCAAAACTGCAATTACTTTTGCACCAACCTAATACAATGATTTGGTGGCTGTCATTCTGATTTGTGTAAGCACTCAAGTATATTAGATATTTGACTTCAGTCTTAGAAAGAGTACAATTATTTTTTATTTATGGAGAGATAACAATTATTTTTTATTTATGGAGAGATAACATGCTGTTCAGAAAGCATCTAAAAAGGCTTTCTTTTCTTACCAGTGGTTTTACTCTTCTCATAAAACTTTTTGTACCTAATTATAGATTTTAGGGACATAAAAATAGCCTGCAAAATGTCTAAACATCCCATAAATACTTTCTGTCCTTTCGGTTAATCTCTGGAAAAAAGCACTTTAAAGCAGTGCCATTTGTAACCTTCTTGGATGTATATTAACCTAGTAGCTTGAATTATTTTACCAGATTAACTAGATGCTACTTAAATGTCAGTGCTGCAAAGGTGACAGTTCCAAGAGGGAATTGGGCTACCAAATGGGGATATAGAAATCTTAAAGAAAACTGTGTCAATTTCCAATTTTCCTAGGACTCCCCCACGTGCTACTTTCTTAGAGGAATAAATCATTCTTGCTTTCACTCTCTGCCCATATGTTCATGCTGGCTTGCAAAATACTTTTTCTTGTATAACTACATCAAGTAGCAATTGAGACATTTTCATGTACTATTTATTAATAATTAGGTTTTTATTATAAAACATGAAAGTAGTCTGTCAGAAAATTTTATCTTTGAAGAATATATGAAGATTAACAAGTTAATATTGGATACAAAATGAGAAAAATGCCATATGAGTGGTATATATCAATAAAATATCACTCAAACTGATGTGATTAAAAAGGAATATTATTTTAAAATAATGGCTAGAATATTATTTGATAGGTGGGATGGTTATTTGAGAATGAGAGAAATTATTCTGCATGTAAATTTTCGTATATTTCAAAATATTTTTTGGCAGAAAACTTATTTAGTCTAAGCTAAAAACAAGACTTAAATGTAGAGCTCAGTCAAACAGACAGTATTAGAGTAAGGTTTGACCAATGTAGATCTGTCAATATTAATTGTAATAATAGCTCTAAAATTCTAAGAGTTGTATATTCCACGTTTGTGTATTTTATCACATATTTGTATATCATTTTACACTTTAAAGTAAATTATATTACTTAATTCTCACATCCCTTAGGCACATATGTAGTAATTCGTATTTGTAAAATGGAGAAACCGAGGGACAGACAGATTAAGCGCCTTGCAGTTCAGAAAGAAACAAATGGCACCTTAACCAGATTCTTCCTTATGACCCCATCTCCAGTGCTTTCCTCTTAGACAGTTATACAGGAATGCGTGCAACACATGTCTAGCAATAATAGATACCCAATAAATATTTAGTTCAAGTCTGCATCTTCCTAGAGATACTTTGATAAATCTTCTGTCTTGCTTTGTTAGGAAACAGAAAGATTTTTCTTCATGATCACCGTTTTACTGATGAGTAAATTGAGGCACATATTGTTTAACCAAGGACCACTCTGCCTGTTTCAGCTTGAGATGCTGAAAGTGGCACAGCAAATGTTAAAATTGCAGAGCTTCTATTCAGGTGACTCTAACGCTTCTTTCCACAGTACCAAATGGCCTCTTTAGAAGCGATGTTATTTGGTTGTGTTTTTTTCACCCCAGGCTCCTGTTTTACCCAACCCTACAAACCAAATCAGATTTATGATCTGTGCCTCTAGAACATGCTTCCTTAATTTTAAATTGCTGCTGGATTGTAAACCCAGTAAACACTGCTTAAGTCGTCTGTGTGCTCTGTGCTGTACTAGCAAGGATGAGCAGCTGAAGACACAGCAGGTCTGTAGATGCGAAGGCAGAACATTTACTCATGGTAAACTGAGCACAATTATAAGGACACAAAAGGGCAAATAAAATATTTTGCTAAAACGTGTGTGACTGGGCATTCTTCATGCTGGGGCATGACTAGGTGAGGTAAATCAGGGAAGACAAGAGTGGGGGCAAGGGGAAATAGTTGCAAAGACACACTAAATTCACGTGCTACCTGTTGGATTATACGACTTTTATCTTTTCTTGCTTGCTAGCATTCACAAAGTAATAATAGTTTTTTGTTGCACAAAATTCAAATAATGCAGGAAGGTAGAAAGAAGAAAGCAAACCTCTCTTTAGACCTATAAGCATATATGGATATACCAAGGTGTGTGTGTGTGAACATACACACATACACATCTTTCCACACATGATTTTACACGTATAGGATCACGTATGCATGCCATTTTGCTGTCTCCGTTTTTCAATTACCATTGTTAGGGGATGATTTAGTAACATTTTTTTCCTACTAAAAATATTTATTTTAAAATTTTTATGAATACACAATAGTTGTACATATTTATGGTGTACATGTGATATTTTGATCCAAGCATACAGTGTGTAATGATTAAATCTGGGTGACTGGGATATTCATAACCTCAAACATTTATGATTTCATAGGCAGCAAAGAATTTTCTAAGTCTTGCTTTAAAATATAGTCTTCAAGGGCTTTGACACAGAAGACTTAATACAGTGGGGTTCTGACTCATGAGTCCACTTGTGCTGGTGGGGCAAGGTAGGGTGGATCATAGGGAACCTCGCACAGTGGCTGTTTGTGGTAAAGTAGCTTTAAGAATCTTCATGACATGGACCATTTTGAATTCACATGTTTTGATAGGCAACACAGACAAACTGATACAACACATTTTTAAAGATATGGAACATGGAGCTAAGCCAAAATATTGAGTTCCTTCTAGTAGAAAACTTCCCTCTCAGATTTATGATGTTTTTGAGATACCTCTGATTCCACGATGTTCGGAACTGCATTAAGTGGAGCCTATCACAGTTATCCTAGGACATGCAGTTTTCTTCTCTCGACCCTTCTAATTTTTAAAAGTTCTTCAACAATAGTGCTTTGCTTTGTGTTCTTTTGAGGGTGGAACCTGGATCCTTAGAGATAGAAAACCCAGCATCTAAGTGGGATCTGCCTTTCAGTCCTGCTTCCACATGAACAGCAAGCAGAATAATTAATGGATTAACCGAGAAAGGAGGGAGTTTTTACCTAAAATGCATTGGTAAAAATCTATACCTGCAGGTACTAAGAATAGTTCTCTTAGCTGGTGGATAATGGTAAAATTTAACCAATGACATATTAATGTCTGGACTAAAAGTATGATTGTGGTAAAAATAATGCTTTGGAAAGGCATGTAAGAAGATTCTAGACACGTATGGTAGTGCATAAGTAAAAGTTCTTAAATTGACAGCCATGGTTTTGCTCTCAGGTTAGGACTTATAGACGTGTGCTTCTTTCTTCCTTCCTCTTCCTGCCCCCTTCCATTCTGATACCTTCTCTTCCCCTCTCTTTCTCTTCCCTCCCCCATTCTTACTTTCCTTTTTTTCTTAAAAAAAAAATTAAATGGCTCTTCTGTTATTGGCTATGGCTTCCTTTTGGGGTGAATGTTAATAAAGAAAAATGTTTTTTTTGGCAGCATTTGAAATTACATAATTTTCTTGTCCTCTGCTACCTTTGTGAGTTCATTCCTTATGGTTTCATGCAGTTGCTTTAATTTTGACAATTTTCTCTAATGGTTAGTAGCAGATAAAGTTTAATGGTTACTTTCTAGAAGGTGTCAATTCCTTTATGATATTTGGTTGGGATTGTGAAAGTGATGGTGTGATTCTTTTAAAGTGAAGTTTAGAATTTGAAGATGAGCAACAGAAGTTTATATTTCCTTGTGGTCCTTTGGTCCAAATGGCCAATTCTTTTAATAAGTAAAATAGAGAGGAATAGAACCTGTGACAAGACAAAAGAGACTTCTGGGAAATGAAAGGTGGCTCCTTTCAGCCATTCAACTGGGGTCTGCTCTGAACTCATAGGCATGGTTGATGGTCTCCTTCACGCCTATTTTATCATTGATTAAATATCCGCATAGGTTAGGTAATATTCTTACCAGTAAGGGAATTGGATGATACGATCACATCTAGAATTAATTCTCATTCAACTCTTTGTTTTTATAATCCATGATCATGTCTATCTTGGGTCTTTGTCTTCCTAGTTTTGTTTTTTAATCTGTTCCTTGGCAGTTATAGTGTCCCTTGCCTATTTGAGTTGTCCTTTGCAGACATACATTCTGCTTAGTTAAGACTTTGATAAGTGTCCATTAAAACTGTGGGCAGTATTCCAGAAGAGGAGAATCATAATTTACCATGGGTGGCTTTTTGTTTTTTCTCTCTTTCTTTTTTAAAACAATTCTATTATCTCCCTAGTGATATTGGCATTGTTTAATTATGTCCTTAGGCAAAGAGTCATGGTGACTCTTGAGCCTTCTTTTAGGTCACTGGAACCACTATTTGAAAAGGGCAGCCTGCTTATTTTCCCCCAAATCCATTAGTTTTCACGTGACAAGGATAAGCTTCAACTCTCATTTATGTGTCTCTTTCTCCTGGATTGTGAGATTTTAAAAATTTAATTAAACATCGAATATATTTCTCATTGTTAAAGATCATGATGATATTTCCAGACTTTGATATTTCCCTTTTCAATTTTATATTAAAACATCACAGAACAGATACCTAGCATTACACTTACTCTTCAAATATATATTTATTTTATCTACATTTTTTAACTGTTTTGAACTGTTAAAATTCTTTCATTTAGATCTCTGGCCAAACATACTTATTTGTACAAGGAATCAATTATCTTTCAGTCTTTGTAGATAATCTTCTTTTTATGACAACTTACATTTTGTGAATTGATTTTTGTCTCTGTCCTAATTTGTCACCTTATAGTAGCTATTTGATTGGTAGAGGATGGTTTCTCTGTACAGAGCTGTTTTATTTTTCTCTATGATGACTTAGGAGTGCATATGTGTTCAAAGATATTATTCTCTATGTGATTTCACTCTGTTTTGCTTTAAGTGTTTCTCAGAAGACTAGGTGTTCTGTTTGTCTTTTATGGATAAATTATATGTATGCATGTATTTATCTAACTTTTATTTTAAGCTCAGGGGTACATGTGCAGGTTTGTTACATAGGTGAACTTACATCACGGGTGTTTGTTGCACAGATTATTTTATCGTTCAGGTATTAAGCCTAGTACCTGTTAGTTTTCTTTCCTGATTCTATACCTCAGCCCATCTTCCATCCTCTGATCGGCCCTAGTGTGTGTTATTCCTTTCCATATGACCATGTGTTCTCATCATTTAGCTCCCACTTATAAGTGAGAACATGTTATTTGGCTTTCTGTTCCTGCATTAGTTTGCTAAGAATAATGGCCTCTAACTTTATCCATGTCCCTGAAAAGGACACGATCTCATTCTTTTTTTATGGCTGCATGGTATTCATTGGAGTATATATAAGAAAACTAAGGATTCTTTTGGATTTATTATACATACATGAGAGAGTTCCAGTTAGTGTATCCCCAGTCTACAGTAATGTTGAGTGAAAGTGCTACTATTTGTGGACTGCTAAGTTAAAAAGTTTGTATTCTTTTTAGAAGTACTTAAGGAATGAAAGTTACCAGGAGCTTGTAGAAGTATAATGTGTAATGTATTCTTTGGGGATGCGGCAGTGAAGGAAAGCTTAGGGAAATAAGTGGTACATGTCAGGACAGAGGAAAGGGAGGGGGATCTCAGTAGACCCCATCACATGACCACACAGATTAAGGTGAAGCACATTTTAAGGAGAAAAGTCTTTAATTCTTAAATTTTTCATTTTTAAGGTCTCAACATGGTTTCTTGGCTATTGTAAAGTTCCTCTTCCACAATTATCTATCTGTTCTTATTATTTAGCTAACACTTCCTTAGAGGAAGAAGGGAATTCATCAAGAACTCATAATTGTTAAAACAGGACATGTTCCCATTCGGAAAATAAAAAATTCTCCTTTCCTGTCACTATTATTTATATGCAATAAAGGGTGATTTGAAAACATTTGATTTCAGTGACAGATACAATAAAATTAACTTCTTTTTCTTTGGACGTCATGTGGTTTCTGCACCAGCGTGCTATTAATAGCACCAGGAAAGTAGATTCTGAGATTTGTGAATAAAGAGGCACAGGTTTGTGTCCATGTAGGCATTTTGGGGTTAACTTAGAGGGCAGAGGTACCTCATTTATCTTCTAGATGTGGAGGGGAATCCTTAGTAAGGTTTTGTCCTGTTAACCCAGGAGTCACTACACCATGGGTCTATGGTGTTGTGTGTGTTCACAACAGGGTAACAGTGTGGTCAGGATGCCTAAACAGATTTCCAAGCAGGGCAGCCCAAAATAGGTGAGAAAGGAGGAGCACAATTATTAGATGAATTTAGAGTTCATATATTTTATTTTGCATTGGGACTAAATGGAACGTCTTATTTTCCTCAGAATAGCCATAGAGAGGCTTACAAATTATGTTTAGTGGGCAGCATTTGTTTTATACAGCAGGATCTCAGATGCCTGCAACCTAGGTGTTTCTTAAGCATTGAAGCCAGTGAATATGATGGAGGTCTTGTTAACCTTTACTTTAAAGCTTCATTTGGTGACTTTGCCTCTTTTAGTTAAAAAAAATTTACAATGCTAATGGCATCACAGTCCATAAAGAAATTTAAACATTGCTGGTTGCAGTTCTGATGTTCCTATTGTACTAGGAGATGGTTTCTCAGAACACCCAATTTACTCCTGCTTCTCAGAAAGGGAGGCAGGCTTCTGCTGTTTTCCATTTGTCGCAAACCATCCATAAACCATCAAGTGCATAACAAAAACATGGGAGAAAATTATTCCCAGTTGTTACTAAGTAAAATTTTGTAAGACAAAGTTACATGTAATTATTGCTCAAAATAATTTATCATTCGTGTAAAAGAAAAGGATAATTGATTTGCAGTAGAGTTTTGTGAACCTGAATTTGTTTGGATATTTGGAAACATACTGATTATTTTGAATTCTCTTTCTGAATCCCTACTTAGAAACATTTTTGCATTTATCTATTTTATTCAGATAGCATATTAGCTGTTACAGAGGCCTGAAGTAAGATAGTTGGTGTGATGATCTACACATCTAAAGCAAGAAATAGTTAAAATTCATGTTCGTTCATTTATCCATTCTGTGTTTCTGTTTTTGAAAGGCTTTGTTCTATGCATGGGATATAATCAACATTTAACTAAACTGAGAGTTTTGTTCTCATGGAGCTGCTATGCTAGTGAGGGGTGACTAAAAATTAACAAATATCTACTTGAACAAGATAATTTCAGAAGGTGCTAATCATCTGAAGACTAAACAACGCCTAATGAGATAGAGATGGGAGGTGGGCTTCTTTAGATGGGCCATGTTGAGAAAAGTTTTCTGTGAGGACATGACATTTAGATGAGGTTTGGATGAGGGAAAGTCAGTCAAATAAAGGTTTTTTGGGGTGGGCAGGAAGTGTTCAAGGAAAAGGCAGCACATGCAAAGGCTAGAACATACTTGATGTGTTCTAAGACCCATGGAAGGTCTGATGTGATCGGGCCATCTCTGGTGGATCAAGACAGCTGTAGGGGATGAGGCGAGGGAGGTAGACCTGGTAGGACAAGTGGTCTGGGCTTTAGGTGCAATGGGAAGTGAACAAATGGAAAATTTCAAAAGAAATAGACAATTGCATCATAATTGTGCTAGGCAAATACAGTCTCATGCCACATAATGACATCTTGGTCAATGATGGATTGCATATATGACGGTGGTCCAATTAGATTATAATGGAGCTAAGAGTTCCTATTGCCTATGACGTAGCCATCAAAATGTCATATCTCAATGCATTACTCAAGTGTTTGTGGTGATGCTGGTGTAAAAAAACCAACTGTACTGCTAGTCATATTAAAGTATTGCACATACAATTATGTACTACCTAATAGTAGATAATGACAATAAACAACTGTGTTACCGGTTTGTGTATTCACTATACTATACTGTTTCCATTATGTTATTTTGTTTTATTTATTTTTAAAATTTTTTGAGTTTTTAAATTGATATATAATAGTTGTGCGTATCTTGGGTGTACGTGTGATATTTTGATGCCTGTATACAATATGTAATGATTAAAGGAGGGTAATTGGGATCCCTTATATTAATATATAAGTAAGTTAACTGTAAAAGTGTCTCAGACAGGTCTTTCAGGAGGTATTACAGAAGAAGGCATTGTTATCATAGGAGATGACAGTGTCATGCATGTCATTATTCCTGAACAGCTTCCAGTGGGACAAGATGTGGAGGTGGAAGACAGTGATATGGATGATCCTAAACCCTGTGTAGGCCTAGCCTTATATGTGTGTTTGTGTCTTAGTTTTCATTAAAACTGTTTGATTTAAAAAGTAAAAAATAAAAATAAAAAAGCTTATAGAATAAGGATATAAGGAAAGAAAATCTTTTTGTACAGCTGTACAATGTGTTTGTTTTAACCTAAGTTATTACAAAAGAGTCAAGATGTTAAAAAAAATTTTAAAGTTTGCAAAATAAAAAGGTTACAGTAAGCTAACGTTAATCTGTTATTGAAGAAAGGAAAGTATTTTTAATGGATTTAGTAGCCTAGGTGCATAGTGTTTATGAAGTCTACAGTAGTGTACAGTAATGTCCTAGGCCTTCTCATTCACTCACCGTCACTCATTTATTCTCCCAGAACAACTTTCAGTCCTGCAAACTCCATTCATGGTAGATGCCCTATACCAGGTGCACTATTTTTTTTTTATCTTTTCTATGTTTAGACACACCAATACTTACCATGTGTTATAATTACCTACAGTATTCATTACAGTAACATGCTGTACAGTTCTATAGCCTAGGAGCAAAAGGCTCTACCATATAGTCTGGGCGTGTAGTAGGCTATGCCATCTGGGTTTGTGGAGGTACACTCTATGAAGTTCACACAAGGATGAAATTGCTTAAGGATGCATTTTTCAGAACAGATCCCCATGTAAGAAACATGTGACAGTCATGCAGTGGCCTGTTAGAGGGATTAGATCAAATACATTTAGAAAGATTAATTGGAGAAATGTTTATGAAAGTTGGTTTGGTGAAGAATTTTCGAGAATGAGGACCGAGAGGGAACACACAGGGTTTGGGATAGTAGGAGAGGAGAGAACTTTTCAGAAAGAGATGCTTAGGGTGTTGAGACAGGTAATGTGTGTATCTCTGGGACGATATAGGGAGAGAGGAGATGGCTGGTTAAGGATTCTGAAGCTGCTACTAGGTATTGAATTTAATGTGTCTAAGATTCCTCAAGAACAAGATAAATTTTTATGAGCATAGATGATACTAGATGATTCGTATGCATGGGCTCTGTGTGGTAGAGCTCTTTATTTCTGTTTTCTCAAAACAAATTCTAACATCTGTTTTAAGATAAAAGATGTTTATTTCACCTCTAAAATTTATTTTGTATTAAAAATCTTCCACAAGATTGATATTACTGGACATGTTATAGCTTACATGCTACCAGAAATGACTATGTAATTATTTTATTCTTAATAAATATAGGCTTCCTATTTTCTCTCTGGTTAACGAGTTCCAAAGCTTCACATCAGTTTTAATTTCTGGGAGATGTTTTATCAGACAATGACATTTGGCTCTTGATTTAAGCAGGCCTAAAAATCTATTTCATGAGGGTAATTTAAAATAATTTGGCTTAATTAAAATGGTAAATGATGTCATTTTATAATAATGATATCATTCCTGAGGCACATTTTTCTTGGACAGCTGTACTGTGCTATTATGCAAATAAGTATTTTTTGACGGGACAATAACTCCTGCTTTATTCTCCATTATTCAAAACCTCGCAATCATATTATTTCCTGATCCATAGACAGCTTGTGTGTCTGTGTGTCTGTTTTATTCCCTATCGTTTTCCCCTGATTCAGGATTAAATTGCTTCAGATAAGCCTTCTTAATAGGAACATACTGAGATTCCTTTCTATTGAAGAAGAGAAAAAAATAAGCTAATCTTATATATAGGCCAAACTGGGATGAGTGTTTTTGAGTCTAAAAGGAAATACAAAGAACCAGCAAAAAATGGTGACTACATCTGAAAGGCAGGCAATTGTAAGAAAGAATCTTTCAGCAAAATTGTATCAAAATATATTTTGAATTAATTGCATGTAACATTCAAAGGCATAAACTCATGGAATTTGGAACTTGGGATCTACCATAGATATTGTCTATTCAAACTCTGTCATTTTAGAGCTAAGAAAATAAACAATTTGGTCATTTTCCTAAGAGCATACTACTGGTTAGCAATAGAACAAACATTGGATCTGTGACTTCTGGTTTTTCAAACTCTCCTCCTCCTAATGTCCCCTTTTTACTTTTTCTTTCTCTTATAAATACCATCATCGTTCTAGGATCAGAGCTAGCTATTCCAGCACTTTTCATTTCTTTGAGTCGGTAACCCATATGTCTTCTTCTTTGCCCTACACAGCAGCAGTTTGCCCCAAACTCCCTGCAGGTGTGACTCACTGTTTTGCATTGATCATCTGTTCTCTTGCTAGTGCCTGCTTGCTGCCTCCTGTGCATTGCTGAATGAAGTAGTGAAACATCTCAGAATTTTAGAACTAGGGAAAAATCCTCCTGAATCTTGGGGAAAATAAAAGCAGGTGGTGTCTTTATGAAGTATCTCATCACCAAAATGCCCAAGTGAGGTTATAAATGGATTTTTAAAAAGGACTTCACAAATTAATGGATCATAAATACAAAACATGTTAGTAAAGAGAAGTGAGACAACTCAGAATTTTAAAAATTATTTTGTATGGTAAATGAATGAAAATTTTATGAATTAAATAAATATTTATTGAGCTCCTACTATGTGCCTAGCATTGTAAGGAGCTATGGGTTTTTTTTCTAGGCAAATTGTGTTTCATCTTACATATTCTTTCATAACCTGATTATCTCATTTTGTAATATATCATGAACATCTATCCATATCTCTAAATATAGATTTGTAGAACCCTTTTTAGAGGCTTTGTAGTATGCCTTTTTATGGATGTACCATCTTTTTAAACTGTTCTGTTCTATCAGGCACTTATTTTTTTAGCTGTGGGAAAAGCATGTAACAAGAGCTCTACCCAGTTAACAAATTTACAAATGTCTAATACAGTATCGCTGACTATGTGCACATCAGTACCATTGACTATCTGCACAGCAGATCTCTGTAGAACTTTTCATCTTGCATGACTGAAACCCTATACCCACTGAACAGCAGGTCTCCCTTTTTCCCCTTCCTCCACCCACTAGCAACCAGCACTGTGTTTTCTGCTTCTATGAGTTTGGCCATTTTAGAGATACCTCATATAAGTGGGAACATACGGTATTTGTCCTTACGTGATTGGTTTACTTAGCATAGTATTATCAAGTTTCATCCATGTTGTAGCATATAACAGGGTTTCCTTCCTATTTAGGGATGGATCATATTCCATTGTATGTCTATACCCCATTTTCTTTCTTCATTCATTCATCGATGGACATTTCCACCTCTTGGCTAGTGTGAATAATGCTGCAATAAACATGGAAATGCACATATTTCTTGAAGGTCCTGTTTTCAATTCTTTTATTTTTAATTATTATTGATTTATTTATTTCAACTTTTATTTTAGATGCAGGGAGTACATGTGCAGATTTGTTACAAGGGTATATTGTATGATGCTGAGGCTTGGGGCATTACTGATCTCATCACCCAGGTACTGAGCATAGTACCCAATAGTTTTTTAACCCCTGCCCTCCTCCCTTCCTTCTTCCCTGCTCTAGTAGTTCCCGGTGTCTGTTGTTCCCATCTTTATGTCTGTGCATACTCAATGTTTAGTTCCTACTTATAAGTGAGAACATGTGGTATTTGGTTCTCTGTTTCTGCATTAGTTTACTGAGGATAGTGAGTAAGCTGTGTCCATACTGCTGCAAAGGACATGATTTTGTTCTTCTTTATGGCTGCATAGTATTGCATGGTGTATATGTACCACATTTTTCTTATTCAATCTACTATTGACAGGCACCTAGATTGATTACATGGCTTTGCTGTGAATAGTGCTGTGATGAACGTATAGGTGGATGTGTCTTTTTGGTAGAATGATTATTTTCCTTTGGGTAAATACCTAATAATGAGATTGCTGGGTTGAATGGTAGTTCTATTTAAAATTCTTTGAGAAATCTTCAAACTGCTTTCCACAGTGACTGAACTAATTTACATTTCCACCAACAATGTACTGGCATTCATTTTCCTCTACAGTCCTGCCAACACCTGTCATTTTTTTGACTTTTTGATAATAACCATCTGACTGGTGTGAGATGGTATCTCATTGTAGTTTTGATTTTACATTTTTCTGATGATTAGCGATGTTGAGAATTTTTTGTATGTTTGTTGGTCCCTTGTATGTCTTCTTTTGAGAAGTGTCTGCTCATGTCCTTTGCATAACTTTTAATAGGGATATTTTTTTTTTCTTGATTTAAGTTCCTTATGAATTCTGGATATTAGGTCCAGAGTTTGTTGGATGCATGGTTTGAGAATATTTTCTCCAGTTGTGTAGGTTGTCTGTGTACTCTGTTGATAGTTTCTTTTCCTGGGCAGAAGCTCTTTAGTTTAATTATGGCACGCTTGTCAATTTTTGTTTTTGATGCAATTGCCTTTGAGGACTTAGCCACAAATTATTTGCCAAGGTTGGTGTTGAGAAGCGTATTTCCTAGGTTTTCTTCAAGGGTTTTTATGGCTTGAGATTTTACTTTTAACATTTTAATCCATCCTGTTAATTTTTGCATATGGTGATAGGTAGGAGTCCAGTTTCATTCATCTGCATATGGCTAGCTAGCTATCTTAGCACCATTTATTTAATAGGGAGTTCTTTCCTTACTGTTTATTTCTGTTGACTTTGTTGAAGATAAGATGGTTATAGGTGTGTCACTTTATTTCTGGGCTCTCTATTCTGTTCCATTGGTCTATATGTCTGTTTTTGTACCAGTACCATGCTGTTTTGGTTACTGTAGCCTTATAGTATAGTTTGAAGTCAAATAATGTAATGCCTCTAGATTTTTTTTTTTTAATTTTCTTAGGATTGCCTTGGCTATTTGGGATCTTTTTTGGTTCCATATGAATTTTACAGTAGTTTTGTCTAATTCTGTGAAAATGATGTTTTTAATTTGATAGGAATAATGTTGAATTTATAGATCACTTTGGGTGGTATGGCCATTTTAATGATATTATTTCAATCTATGAGAATGGAACACTTTTCCATTTGTTTGTGTCATCTATGATATTTTTCAGCAGTGTCATGTAGTTCTCCTTGTAGAGACCTTTCATCTTCTTGGTTAGACGTATTCCTAGGTATTTTATTTATTTGTATGGCTATTGTAAATAAATACCCAGAAACAGGATTGCAGGATTATATGGTAGTTCTAGTTTTAATTTTTTGAGGAACTTCCATACTATTTTCAACAGCTGCTGCACCATTTACCTTCCAGCCAACAGTGCACAAGTGTTCTAATTTCTCCACATTCTTGACAATATTTGTTACTTTCTGTTGTTTTGATGATGCCATCCTAAGGGGTATATGTGAAGTACTATCTCATCGATTTGTGTTTTTCTTATAATTAGTGATGTTGAGCATCTTTTCATATACTTGTTGTTCATTTGCATGTCTTCTTTGGAGTAATGTCTATGCAAGTCCTTAGCCCATTTTAAAAATCAAGTTATTTGTTTTTTTTTTTCTATTGAGTCATGTGTGTTCTATGTATATTTTGGGTATAAATCTCTTATCAGGTATAGTCAGCCTTCAGTATCCATGGGTTCAGCATCCAGGGATTCAACAAACCACAGATGAAAAATATTTGAAAAACAATAGTACAGCAATAAAAATAATGCAAATAAAAACTGCACAGTATAACTACCATTTGCACAGCATTTATGGTGTATTAGGTGTTATAAGTCAGCAGTCCTCAAACTTTTTGGCATCAGGAACCAGTTTCATGGAAGACAATTTTTCCACAGACCAATGGCAGTCAGGGGAGGATGGTTTCAGGATGAAACGATTCCACCTCAGATCATCAGGCATTAGATTCTCACAAGGAGCACACAGCCTATTATAGATCCGTCGCATGCACACTTTACAATAGGGTTTGAGCTCCTGTGAGAATCTAATGCCATGACTGATCTGACAGGAGGCAGAGCTCAGGTGGTAAAGCTCCCTGGTGGCTGCTCACCTCCTACTGTGCAGCCTGGTTCTTAATAGGCCATGGACTGGTATGGGTCTGTGGCTTGGGGGCTGGGGACCCCTGTTATAAGTAATCTAGAGATGATTTAATGGATATGTGTAGGTTATATGCAAATACCATATCATTTTATATAAGGCACTTGAGCATCCACAGATTTTGGTATCCATGGGGTGATGAGATCCTGAAACCAATCCCTCATAGATACTGAGAGACAATTGTATATGGTTTCCAAATAGCTTTTCATATTTTATAGGTTACCTTTTCATTCTGCCGATTGTTCCTTGGCTGCCCAGAAGCTTTTTTGTTTGGCATAGTCCTATTAATCTATTTTTGCTTTTGTTGCTTAGGCTTTTGGGGTCATATCCAAGAAATCATTGCCAAGGCCAATGTTATGAAGCTTTTCCCCTGTGTTTTCTTCTAGAAGTTTTATAGTTTCAGGCCTTATGTTGAAGTCATTTTTTTTGGTAAAGGGTTTATTAAGCAGGGCTATTTTTAATACCAAAAGACAGCAGACAGCTCAAACAGTCACTAACAGAGGTCTGGTTGTTTAAATTATAGTATACAAATAAAACAGTAGTATTCATCTGTGTGGGGTGGGATGGGTGGGTGGGTGTGGATGTGTGTGTGTGAGGGGTTGGGGAGAGGGAGGGAGAGATGAAGAAATATCTTCATGTGCTAACATGGAGTGAACTTCAGGATATAATGTTATGTAAAAAGCATAAAGTGGAAAAAAACGAAAATAGTTTGCTATTACCATTTTGTTTTTTGAAATGTAAAAGTGAATGAACTATATATATGCATATATATAGTTCATTCATATATATATGCATATATATAGTTCATTCTCTTAATTAATTTTTTGATACATTATATTTGTACATAGTTATGGAGTACATGTGAAATTTTGTTGCACACATAGAATGTGTAATGATTAAGTCAGGGTATTTAGGATATCTGTCACCTAAGTGTCTATCATTTTTGTGTGTTGGGTGTATTTTAAGTTCTCTCGACCAGCTACTCTAAAATATACATTAAGTTAACCACAGTCATCCTATTCTGCTGTCAAACATTAGAACTTATTTTTTCTGCCTACATATATGATTGTATCCATTAACCAACCTCTCTTAATTCCCCACCCCTCTCCCGCCCACACACCCTTCCTAGTCTCTAGTGTTTTTCTTTCCACTCTCTACCTCCGTGGGATTTACTTCTTTTAGCGCTCATGTAAGAGTGAGAACATGTGAGATTTGTATTTCTGTACCTGGCTTATCTTAATTAATGTAATAATCTCCAGTTCTATCCATGTTGCTACAAGTGACATGATTTAATTCTTTTTCATTGTTGAGTATTATTCGTGTGTGTGTGTGTGTGCATGCATGTGTGTCACACCTCTTTATTCATTCATCTATTGTTGGGCACTTAGGTTGATTCCATATTTTTGCTGTTGGAAGTTGTGCTGCAATAAACATGGGAGTACAGTACAATATGTCCCTTTGATATACTGATTTCTTTTCTTTTGAGTAAATACCCAATGCTGGACTGGATTGTATGGTAGTTCTATTCAGCTTTTTGCGAATCTCTATCCTGATTTTTATAGTGGCTGTACTGATTTACATTTCCACCAGCAGTGTATACGAGTTCCCTTTTTGCTATATTCTTGCCAACATCTGTTATTTTTTTATCTTTTTAATAATAGCCATTCTAACTCTGTAAGAGTATATCTCATTATGGTTTTAATTTTCATTTCTCTGATGAGTAGTGATGTTGAGCATTTTTTGTATACCTGTTGGCCATTTGTATGTCTTCTTTTGAGAAATGTCTATTTATGTCTTTTGCCTATTTTTTAATGGGTTATTTAGTGTTTGTTGGGTTGAGTTTCTTGCACCTTCTGGATATGAGTCCCTTGTTGGATGAATAGTTTGTAAATATTTTCTCTCATTCAACAGGTTGCTTCTTCACTTTGTTGATTATTTCTTTTGCTGTGCAGAAGCTTTTTAGTTTAATATAGTCCCATTTGTCTATTTTTGTTTTTGTTGCCTGTGCTTTTGAGGTCTTAGCCATAACATTTTTGCCTCGATCAATGTCTTGAAGAGCTTTCACTGTGTTTTCTTCTAGTAGTTTTATAATTTTAGGTCTTATGTTTAAGTCTTTAACCCCTCTTGAGTTGATTTTTATGTATAGTGTAAGCTAAGGGTCCAGTTTCCCTCTTTTTGATGTGTATATCAAATTTTCTCAAAACTATTTATTGAAAAGACTATCCTTTCCTCATTATGTAATCTTGACATAATTGATCTTGTTGAAGATCATTTGATTATATATGCATAGCTTTATTTCTGGATTCTTGATTCTGTTCCATTGGTCCATATGCCTGTCTTTATGACAGCATCACATGGTTTCGACATTTATTTTTGTTTTGTTTTAGATTTTTTCACATTTTCTAATCCCAAACATTTTTTTAAAATTTAATATACTATTTTTAAAGCATTTTTAGGTTCGTGGCAAAATTGAACAGAAAGTGCAGTGATTTCCCATATATTCCCTGCCCCCACACATGCATAGCTTTCTCCATTATCAACATCCTTCATCAGAGTTACACATTTGTTACAATTCATGAATTTACATTGACACATCACTATCACATTATTGTCATCATTATCAACTAATTGCTAACATTAAGGTTCAGTCTTGGTGTTGTAGAGTCTATGGGTTTGGATAACATACAATGTCATGTGTCCATTATTACAATAGCCTAAAGAATAGTTTCACTGCCCTAAAAATACTCTATGCTCTGTCTAACCCCTTAAATCCTGACAATCACAGTCTTGTTACTGTCCCCATAATTTGCTTTTTCAGAATGTCATATAGTTGGAATTATATAGCATGTAGCTTGGTAAGATTGGCTTCCTTCACTTAGTAATATGCACTTAACGTTTTCTGCATGTCTTTTCATGTAATCTGAGAGCAGAGGTAATTTCGTGTCTTCTTTTCTGATTTGGATGTGTTTTATTTCTTTTTCTTGCCAAGTTGCTCTACCTAGGATTTCCAGTACTATTTGAATAGAAATGGTGAGAGTGGGCCTCCTTGTCTTCTTCCTGATCTTAAAAGAAAAGCTTCAGTTTTTCACCATTGAGTATAATGTTAACTGTGGGGTGTTATATATGACTATTATTTGTTGTATATATTCATTCATTTGCTGGCTTATCCTCTGTCACTACGCTTTCTTTACTCTTTTAAATTATTTTTTTCCTTTTGCTCTTTTAACTGGATACTATCAAATGATGTTTGTTGAAGTTCACTGTTTTTTTCTTGTGCTTGATCAAGTCTGCAGTTGAACCACTCTAGTAAATTTTTCCACTAAATTATTGTATTCTTCAGCTCCAAAATTTCTGTTGGGTTCTTGTTTATATTTTATGTCTCTTGTTGACATTCTTATTTTGTTCATACATTATTTTTCTGAGCTTGTTGAACGTCTTTATGATGGTTATTTTGAATCTTTATGAGATAATTCATATGCCTCTGTTACTTTAGGATCAGTATGCGGAGATTTAGTTTGTTCTTTAATTGGGCCATGTTTCCCTGTTTCTTTATGTGCCTTGTAACTTTTATGATTGGATCTACGCATGTGAAATAAAGAGTCACCTCTGTAAATCTCTAAGGACTGGATTCATGTGGGGAAATACCTAATCACCAATCAGCCCTAATCAGCCTGCCTAGAGATTCTGTGGGCCTCAAATCTTTTTTATAGTTGTGCGTTCTCTGGACTTGTGCATGTAAGTTACCAAGTACAGGGATTTACTCTTTTCTTTTTCAGGGGCTTGTAATCTCTTGCTCTCTCTGGAGCTACCACATGCTGCTCAGCTCTTCTTTGTTCTCAGTGGCTCCCAGACTTCTAGAGCGTGTTAGGTCCTGTTAATGCTGTTAGTTGGACAAGACAGGCACCAGTCCCTCAAGAAGCCTTTTGGAAAGTCTGCTTGCTGGGCATATGTTTCAGTCAGTCTTCTCTTTCCCTCCCCTGGGAGAAACCCAGTGAGACATGATTAAGGTGGAAGACGGTAGTATTGACAATCCTGACCTTGTGCAGGCCTAGGATGATTTGTTTGTGTCTTAGTTTTTTTTTTTTTTTAAAGTGCTTAAAAAGTTAAAAAAAATAAATAGTTAAAAAAAGATTATGGAATAAAGATGAAAAAATATTTTTATACAGCTGTACAATGTGTTTTTGTTTTAAGCTTAGTGCTAGTACAAAAGTCAAAAAATTAAACAGTTTATAAAGTGAAAAATTTACAATTAGCTAAGGCTAATTTGTTATTGAAGAAAGTTAGTTTTATTTTAAAAATAGATTCAGTGTACCCTAAGTGTACAATGATGTCCTAGGCCTTCACATTCACTCACCACTCACTCACTGGCTCACCCAGAATAACTTCCTGTCCTGCAAGATCCATTCATGTAAGTGTACCATTTTTTACTTTTATACCCTATTTTTACTGTATCTATCATATGTTTCCATATGCTTAGATACACAAATACTTACCATTGTCTTACAGTTGCCTTAAGTATTCAGTATAGAAAAATGCTGTACAGGTTTATAGCTTAGGAGCAATAGGCTATACCATATAGCCTAGGTGTGCAGTAGGCTATCGCATCTAGGTTTGTGGAAGTACTCTCTATGATGTTCACAAAATGATGAAATTGCCTAACCACACCTTTCTCAGTATCACATTTCTCACTATCGCAAACTGACAGAATACAGTGTAGTCACGTGTCGCTTAACAGTAGATGACTATACTGTATTCTGACAGTTCATGATAGTGATTTTATGTCTACTCAAAAATCAGTAAGCATAGAATATACTACAAATGATTCTTGAGTAGTTAGCATTATACTGGACACATAGGCCATATGTGACATAAACATATAAGACAAGGCCTGATGACTATTTAGAATGCATCATACACGTGGATAAAATAAAATGTTCCCCCACGTTCAACTTTGTGGGTTAGTTCTTTAAAAAATTCATTTATACATTTTTTTTTTTGCTTAGAACTTTCAGTATTTCCACATAGAAATAATATTGTAAATGATAGCTATATCCAAGGTGAGGCAACCAAAGCAGTAATACAACTGAACTATTAATATAACCCCAAGACCTGAACCTGGCTTGCCAAGTTATTTTATTATTCTTTTGGCATATTTTACTTATTTTGACCAAGTGACTTAGCCTCTTTCTGCCTCAGCTTTTGTGAAAGATAAGTATGTATCTGATTCCTCTTAAGTAACACTATATGCATAATGCTCACAAGGTTCTGGTGAAGCCGCTCCGGTCTTGCACTGCTGTTTCAAATAGTTAGCTTAAAGAGAAGTAGCTGTCTAGAGGACACCCAACATATTATTTATTTTTATTTTTTTGAGACAGAGTCTTGTTCTGTTGCCAGGCTGGAGTGCAATGGCACGATCTCGGCTCACTGCAACCTCCTCCTCCCAGGTTCAAGCGATTCTTATGCCTCAGCCTCCTTATTAGCTGGAATTACAGGTGTGCAACACCACGCCCAGATAACTTTTGTATTTTTAGTAAAGATGGGGTTTTCCCATGTTGACCAGGCTGGTCTTGAACACCTGGCCTCAAGTGATCTGCGCAACTCGGCCTCCCAAAATGCTGGGACTACAGGCATGTAATCCCAACAGATGTACAGCCCCAACAGATATACAGCAAGTGATTAAAAATGAAAGTGTGAGTGAGGTTCAGGTGTAGTTAGTCATCTCCTAATGCCCATAACCTTTCCCCTTCACGTCTCTTCTGAATCCTCGAGAGACTGCATGTTGCTTTTTTGTGACTTTTTACTTTTCTCTTTCCCTGCTTGGTTTAAAAGTTTTCTGCGTGTTTCACCAACATAAACATATTCTTGGATTGTGGGAGTTAGGAGACAGATGAAGTGGAGAGAAGACCCACCAGCCTCATGCTTATTATGAGAATTCTGAAGCATCTTCCCTTTCATAGGGTGCTGTGCTCTGAAGCATTGTTAAGATTAGGATCTTAGTTGTATATGAAGACAAACAATACAGTATAAGTGAGTGACTAATGTAGAAAACATGAGGAAAGGTGCCAAGTTCATTTTCAGCGCTGATGGTTGTGGTGTGACACTCTCATGCCAGCCAAAGAGGTGCCTGAGGGAAAGGTTTAATTGCATTTTTGTGTAATAACTACTGGACAGGTGTCAAAGGGTAGCTCCATTATTCCAGTTGGCTCAAAAAAGGGCGAGAAATTCTATCAGGTTCTTGTTTCTCAAACAAAATAGAGTTCAACCAATTCAGTATTTGCTATAACTGGTGAGTGTATGGGTGTGTAATTGAGAAAGGCGGGGGAAACTTGGAAAAAGCTAAGAAGCTAAGACAGAATCAGTATGAATCACTATGTTTTGGGAAGTTATATATTATTTTTGCTGTCTTGATTTTGTGACATTGAGCCAAGAAATATAAACATATTAAACAGTTTTGCAAGACTTCCTTTTCTCTGCATAATGTTAGCAAGTCATTAATAAACTTCCCCTGCAGTATATTAAGAAGTTTTACCTGGAGCCTAAAAGCACAGAAATTTCTTGTAGGTTATTAATGGCAATGAGTCAACTCACTCAAAGTGAGAAATACACATTTTATGGGGCCTGAAACAGGATCTGTCTATCAGGATATTATTGGAATGTCTTAGTATAGTGCTTTTACTCATGACTAATTTGGGTTGTAGGAAGTTTGATTTATTCAAATATAAATTGTGTTAACTGGTTACTTTGTCAGGTATGTGTGTGTGTGTGTGTGTGTGTGTGTGTACAAAGCTTGAGATTTTCAATCATCACTATGATATTTTAGTTACTATGATTTTTAAATTTCAGTTCTCACTATGATTCTGGAAGGACAGGAAAAAATCCTTTTGTTTTTAAAACTTACATAAAAATATTGCCTTTCTGTGGAAACTTGAATAATTTTCATAACTATTTCCCCTGCCTGTGATTACCTTTATATAGGTATAAAACACTTTCTTTTTGTTTAAACTTGTATCCATTATGGAACTATAGGCTTAAGTGCACTGGGAAATCAAATGAATAGAGATTAATGACATCATATTGGAAAAAAACAACAGGTTTTCCAAATTTAGGAACCCTATGGATGTGTGTAACTGACAGAGAAAAACATCCTTTTTCACATTTTAGCCTTTTTCTTCTCATCAGTTTAGAAATTCAGGCCTTAGAAAAATAATGTGTAAATAAATGTTGGTTAGTGTAGCACGCCTTGGGCAACATGGTACAAAAATATTGTTTCAGGTACTGTCTCCCTGATCTCAGTCTCCTGCCTACTCAAATCCTATTTTAAGGACAACCTCTTTTAAAGGAACTGCCTAGATAAATATCTTACTGTCCTAGAACTGTGTCTTCCTTATTAACTAAACAACCTTGATCTTTTTCCTCTCTCCTTGCCTTTTGGTTTCTTTCTGATTTCTTCTTCTACCTCCTTCTCTTTCATGCTTTCCTTTTTTTAAAAAAAAAATTAATCTTTCTCTTCCACTCATGCTGAGATGGGGTAGAAAGTGGCCAGAAAGATAGACAAAGATTAATGGTCCCATAAAATATTATTCCATACAGTAATATGGAATCTAGGAAGACTCATGGAAAAATGCACACCAGGGAAATGCTGCTTCAGTGTGCTTGCTTCACATATGTAGTCTGGCTCCTTTAGAGTTGCACAGGGTCTTCATCATGTTTTTTTTTTTTTTCTATACACCACTGTGCTCATTTCATTGAGGCTCAAAGGAAAAAGAATTTCAGTGTTTCAAGTTCAGCCCTTGCCTGATACATAAATCTTCCCTGTAACAAGTCAGCTGATGGTTACTTGCCCTTAGACATTAGACAGGTTTACTCAATAATAGAGGAATAGTTATGTAAACTATGTTAAATGTAGCTACTCAGTGAGATATTGCAGTCCTTAAAAATGATAGCTCTGAAGACTGCAAAATGCCTTGGAATATGCTTGTGTTATATGAAAAGAGTTTTCAGCAGATTTATTGTTACAACTATTAAAATGTGAATATATGCATGTTGCAAAATACTGTTTTAGGAACCGTGACTGATTTTTTTCTTTAGTATTATTTTTCCAAATGTCCAATAATATGTATATTACTTTTATGATTAAAAAATTCTCCCTAAATGGATATGACCAGGAAAGACAACCCAAATACCCAGCAGTATGCTTCATGGTTTCTGGCCCTTCAATGATATCTGCTCTCAAATCTGTTGTTCCCTGCTTTGGATTTTAAGCTTTTGTTTCTACTAACAGAAAATAAATTTACACTTTCAAAAGAGCAAGAAAAAAGCTGTACACTTCATTAGTCTGTTTAAAAATAGCTTTGACACTCGATTGCATAATCCCCAAATGGAAGGAAATATATAAGAAGGTAAGCAAGATATTTACTTTCAGACGTGCTTCCTTAAAGTCTGGTGTGCAGAAACTGCCTGATGTAGAAAATAATATCCCTTTTAAGTAATAAGAATTAAATTTTATTTTTAAAAAGTCTTCATGAAATAAATATACTTTGACTCATAATTTTTGTAAGAAACATTATGGCATATTGTTTCTTACAAATCTTCCTTACAAAATATGCTGGGGGGAACCTTGAAAATATGCTTATCAGTCTCTAAATATAGTATGATTTAAACACCTATGTTTTGTATAAAATATGCAAAGTACTAATTCATTTCTTTTCTCCACATGAAATCAAATATATATTTTTATAAAGGAAAAAGATTATTGATGCTAGGTTTTGAAAATCTAACATTCGTCAATACTCTATAACATTACATTTAATTGTGGAATGTAACTTTGTGATTTCTGCATTTTATATTTAGGCAGATGCCTCTATTTTTCCTAGAAAAAAATAAAACAAGTACCATGTCCATATAACTACAGAATTTCTGAAAAACTAGTTTCAGGTAATGAGTCACAAAATTTGATATCAAATCACGGATATATGAATTAACTTCTATAAAATTTAATTATCTTAAATATTAAATAGTATCTCTGGATCTCTCAGATGTATGCAAAAATGGAATACAACTTGAATTTCCAATAAGGATTCAACAATCAGTCTATGTTCTCTTAGAATAACATTCTATGCAATAAAGGGTTTTCCTCTGATAAGTATGTATCCTTCACTGTAGAACTGTAATGAGAGCCTAATCGATTAATATGCTAGTAACAATGTTTTTCCTGTTCATGGAAATTAGCCTTAATTCTGCAGTAATAAATATCACACTGCAGTGAAATTTAGTATGTTATACACACTGTTCATCAAAACACAAGTACTATTCTTTTGCATGCTCATATTTAATTGCCATTTTGCCTGCACCAAATGCTCAGATATTGGCAATTTTATATGCTTCAGCCTAGTGTTAGCATTAACTGAGAACTGCTCATGGAATATTCTTGAAGAGCAATATGCTAGTGTAGTGTGGTTTTCAAGAAGTTGTTTGCTCCCTTGTTCGGTTATTAAGGGTCCTAGTGGCACTCGACAGGAATATTATTTTATGCAAGGAACCCAATGACATACTTTAGTTTCCAGAATATCATGAAAGGACAAAGAGGTAAAGAAGATGGGTCTAGTATCCTGCTGCCCCTTAGTGGAACCTAATTTGATATGTAAAACGGCCCAAGAAGCAGCCCAATCATTAAGACTGCCACATGTTACTGACGTTAGAGGAGGAGTGTCTTGTGTAAATGATGTCCATAAATAACATTCCAGATATATATGTCCAGTAAATTTTAAAAATACTTAGAAAATAGATAATCCAGTGTGGTTCCTCATTGTTTCAAACCTGCCAGTCAAGGTTGCCTAGGCTCCACCAGTGCAGTCTGTGAAATTCTGAGCCTGTAAGAGTAAGGGCCATGTTGAGATACTCTCTGGTTTTAATAGCAGGACCATTCAAAACAGCTCACATCATCTGGAATAAGGTAATCATAGTGTTGACACATAGCCAGAGGTTACGAATGAGATGCATGAGGATCCTGTAGCCTTTGGCAACAATACTCACACATGACTGTGTATTATTGATGGGTGATGATTATTTTTGTGCTGCAACCATAAATCGTAATGATACCCACTATTATCTTCCCACAAAGTCTTTTGGCAATGAGAGCATCATTTATTATTTTACTTTCCTCATCCCACATTCTTCAAGTTTTTAAAATTAATCTTGCTTACATGGGTTGAAGTGGTCACATGTAGTGTTGTGGATGTGTGATTGGATTCATTCTCTAAAGACTAGTTTCTTCTCAGGGTGGAAACTGGCTTCCCCCGCAAAGAAATGGTCGCAAATAAAAATCTATAATTGCAACTACCAGAAATTTGGCAAGATGATACTTGTTACTGTTTCAGGAGCTGTGTTACTGTATATATGTCAGTATAATTATAAGTGGATTTGGCCATTGTACAACTTATTGGAAATTATGTCTTTTTTAAAAATGGAGAAAAAGTGGAAAAAATCTTAAATATCCAATTAAAATAAGTTGGCATCGAACCAGTTATACATATATCATTGGTATAAACTAATTAGGTGTTAACCCCTTGTACCTGCAGTTCAGAATTTTCTTTATCACTTAAAAGTGTTCAAATTATTAATGTGATTCTACTTTTAGGATGATAGGTGTGACAGCATATTTTAATGAAATCCTGATGATAACAGAGGAGGAATTTGTTCAAAACATTCTGTACTGTTTTGATGAACATAAACATCTCAGTATAGGAAAAATAAGTAAAATCAGAACTTCTGGTGCCATTTGTATTTTAAGATCCACAATATAGCCTACTCTGAAAGCAGTACATTCTTCAGCCTTTTCCAAAATTGCTAAATTCCCTATATCTTCTTCTTTAATGAAAACATGGCCATTCTAGTACTTTATAGCACACGAAAAGCTGTTCCTTGGAGTTGGACTGACAGAAACATTTTCATGATTGTCAGTCACTTCCTTGAATGCCAAGTCTGTACTAGTCCCATATACTTACAAGTAAGTGTGTTTTATCATTGTTTGGTGTTAAAGTGAATAAAGCTCCAGAATGCCAGATGGCATTGAGACATCAGCATTTACAATTTACAATTCAAAAATCCACAAATTCACAGTGGAACTTTGTGAACTTTGATTCTAAAGCCACCATTGTCATGGAAATCAAGATTTTCCGTAATTATCTTTATCATGTGTATGAGTATAAGCCTTCTAGAGCTCTATTTCTTAAGTTTAATGCTACACTCTTAAGTGGAACCATGTATTCAACTAATTTTCCTTAGTGTCCATCCTATACTTGTCTATAAACTGAGGAGCAAAATTAAATGTGAATCCAATCAAGATTATCTTTTACTGTTTCTGTGGCAAGTTTTAAGTTTGGAAGCCCTTTCTTATTAATCAGCACTTCAGGTAATCATGTATTAGGATGAAATACATAGGATTCCATCTTCGCTTATCTTAACCTAAACCATTCAACTTATTCATAAGTTGTCAACATGACTTGATTGTACAGACATGTTGCTTTTAATGAAAAAGTGAAATTTTATTATCTATTCGGTAATTATGTTACTTTAGCCACATAATGTGACACACCCAGAAACAGTTCTCATGAAGGCATTGGAAAAGTACTCTGATGACCTGAACTGATGTTGAAATTTCAGAGATTCTTAGCTCTACGTCAGTGAATGGGAAAGGACATCCAGTTTCCTGTTGATGTTGACCAAGACACCTCATACAAAAATACAAAATTGACTTACAAGAATATTCTAGGGAAAAGACCTCATGGTAGACTCATTCTCATAGTGATTTGACGTACCCTCAGCTCTATCTCAAACCTCTGTTTCAATAATTACAGCTCTGTGATAATGATTTACAACCCACATGTTGCCAGACACTACTGTTTCTGATTATAGTCTTCTTTTGAATTTAAATAATTTGTGGACTTTATCCAAGTGTCTGGGTGATGTTGTAATTCATTATTGATGAGAAAAAGAATAAGCTAAAATCATAGTGCTGGTTATGAAGGCTATATTAAATCAATTGCTATAGTCAATAAAATAATTTTAATTAATGGGGGCGGAGTCTGAAGACTTACCTTATCTTTTCTCATCTACAACACCATGTATGTTTCTTCTTTTCTATTGCTTCCTCATCACCTAGTACCATATACAACTGCTAAATATTTTTGAATAAATGAATGTGTTGAAGAAATGTACATAAAATCTAAAAATATACTTTTGATGCAAGTATAATCTGTCTAAATTCCCCTTCCCTGATTTTTACTGGAAACATTTAGTTCTTCCTGAGAGTTACAAACCTAGATGACCTTGTGCCTGTGCCTAATTGTTTGTGTGCACGTGAATCTGTGGCATTTCCATGTTTATTAACTGTGAAACCATTCCCTCCAGAGTAACTAGATAACAGCATGATGATCACAAGCAACTCTTTCAGATTTATGGAAGCCTTGATATATATTTTTAAGCTACATAGCCTATGAGTTCACTAGATTAGAGTGTATGAACCAATAACTTTATTTGATTTATGCTAAAATCGAACCATTTTATATTTCTTCACTTATTACCTCTGTTCCATCCCCTGTATGTTTATTGCTATCTTAAAATATTTTCCAAAGTTATTTTTTAGTTTTTTAAACTTTTATGTCTTTTTTTGTTTGCTTGTTGTCATATTTTATTTAATTAAATGCCATTTTCTTGCCAATAGCCAATATATTTAGTGATTAAACACTTAAACCATTGATGACTTTATGTGACAAAAATGAAGAATCTGCTGTCATTATTCTTATTTAACTTAGCTCTGGAAAGACTGTTCAGTCCAATAAGAGTTGAAAATCAATAATATATAGCTATTGAAAGATGTGGAGATAAAATGCCATTATTTTTAAGCATTGCTTACTTTGGTTTTCCAGGTAAAAACCGAAATCAAACAAACAAACAAAAATAACAAGTTCAGTACAGAATAGTTGTTTTCAAAATGTGGTCCTCAAGACCCCCTCAGAGGTTTGTTAAGATCCAAGTTATTTTATTTATTTATTTTTTGAGACAGGGTTTTGCTCTGTCGCCCAGGCTGGAGAGCATGATCACAGCTCAGTGTCCCCTTGACCTCCCAGGCTCAAGCAATTCTCCCACCTCAGCCTCCCTAGTAGCTGGGATTATGCCACCAGGCCCAGCTAATTTTTTGTATTTCTTGTAGAGATGGGGTTTCACTGTATTGCCCAGGCTGGTCTCCAACTCCAGAGCTCAAGTAATTCACCTGCCTCAGTCTCCCAAAGTGCTGGGATTAAAGGCAGGAGCCGCCACACTTGGCCAAAGATATTTTCTCTATAGTACTAAGATGTTTTTGTCTTTTCAATATAAAAAATACATAATAATGTGTCTCACTTTTTGAGTTTACAATGAAGTCTGCCAGCAGCTATGTGATGTGCTATTCCAACAGATTGAAAGCAGAAACATATTAAAATACACCTGTTTTCTATTAAGCTAGATATTAAAAGAGATTTATAAAATTGTAAAACTGCTTCTCTTCTCACTATGTATTTTGTTTTAGAGACATAATTATTTATTGTAAAAATAGATCACTTAGGTTAACATATATGGGCTTTCTTGATATTTTTACATGAACATTTTAAAAATCAGAAATTCAAACCAATACAGGAAATGTGAATAGTTATAACTGGCACAAACAGAAGATCTTTGATATCTTCATTAATTCTTGAGACTGTAAACTATTTTAAGATAAAAATTTTGAGAATTGCTGGTGCAGAGGATTGGCAATATATATTTATGTATACAACAGCAATAACCAATTATAATTCAAAGTGGAAAAAAAGTGAAATATTTGGGAATAACCTTATAGATCTATATGGTATATATAATCAGTATAGTATAGGGAACTCAATACATAGAGATTCATACCATCTTCCTTGGTATGAAGTTTGAGTATTATAATAGTGTTTACTTTTTCATTTATAGATTTCATCTATTTCCAAACATTTAACATATGTGAAGTATTCAACATATTTCAATGGAAATGTGTTAAATCTATGAAAATAAAAATTTTTGTAAGATTTAAATTCTAAAGTTTATACAGGAATAAGAGAGCAATAACTACAAAAACATTTAAAAGAAAGATAATGAAGGGAAACCTGCCTTATCTGATACTATAGTTACAACACAGAGTTAGATGAATAGAATTAGCTATCTCAAGCTTCACTGTGTGTTGTGCATATGTGTGTATATGTATATACTTCTGTGCGTTTAATATTAGATAAAGGAATCATTCATGTTCAGTATTATTCATGATAAGGGTTATATAAATGGAACCATATTTTATCACTTCATTAAAGATAAGTGTCATTAATATTAGAAATATTGCTAAGCATTTGTAAATTGTTGGGGGGCAGTTGTAAATGGAAACAACCTTCTAAGATACTTATTCGCTACTATACATCAAATGCTTGAAACATTCATAATCTTTTTTTTTTTTTTTTTTTTGAAACGGAGTCTCACTCTGTCGCCCAGGCTGGAGTGCAGTGGCACAATCTCGGCTCACTGCAAGCTCCGTCTCCGGGTTCACACCATTCTCCTGCCTCCGCCTCCCGAGTAGCTGGGACTACAGGCGCCCGCTACCACGCTCGGCTAGTTTTTTGTATTTTTAGTAGAGACGGCGTTTCACCATGTTAGCCAGGATGGTCTCGATCTCCTGACCTCGTGATCCACCCGCCTCGGCCTTCCAAAGTGCTGGGATTACAGGCGTGAGCCACCACGCCCCACCGAAAACATTCATAATCTTTAATGTGACAACTTTATTCCTAGCAATCTCTCCTGGGGAAATGTTCAGAAATAGGAAAATATTTATACATAAATATGTTCACAACAGCACATTTTATATTAATTCAAATTTTAGAACAACATATATATCTACATATTGGGCAATGATTAAATAAATATGGTAATAAAAAAAAAACCTGCATGTGGAATAGTATTAACTAAGTAAGAGTAGAGAATACAAATATGTAAAAGAGGATATAAAACTACCAGGGGTAGATATTGTAATACATTAAAAGTGGTTATCTCTGGATTCTGGAATTATGGGTACTTTTTATTATCTTCTTTATGCCTTTTTGTATTTTCTTATTTTTTTTTACAAAGATCATATATCACTGTTAAAGTAAATAAAAGCAATGCAATTTAATTAATTTACACAGAACTATTGATATTTTAATTCATAGATTAAGACAAATCAGACATATTTCATAACGGTCAGTTCTGAAATGAGATTTTGTATTACATTTCAGCTATGGGTTACCTGTTCTTTTTCATGTGCCTGTGACTTCCTTGAGTAGTACCCCATTTTCAGAGTGTACTTATTGTCCATTTGCCAGCAAACTGTGTAACCTTAAACCAACCACTGTTCTTCTCTTGGCCTTTAATTTCCTTATCAAATGATGTTTCTTCCAATTCTATAATATGAAAATTAAGTAGTAAAGATCTCCAAAGCTATATTTCCAACTGAAACATCATCCTCTGTAATCTGTCTCTCTTCTACTGTACATTTTCTCCTAACATATTGTCTTATCTTTTGTGCTTCTCCTTCTCCAACCCCCACCTCCCAACATGGGATGATTGAAGAAGGGATTATAATGTCATCTTTCTGTCTTTCTCTTAGTACTACTCAACATTCTCAGCAATAGATCTTAGTGGTCTCTATGTAATATTGCTGGCAGATTGTCATCTACAGAGCTTTGGTGATTCTTATTGTCATAGAATTTATTAAAATCTGTAGAAATTCTAAGAGTCTACATCTGCGTGGACTGCCTTAAGCTTGAAAGTGAAGTCCTGTTGCCTTTTCCTTTTCAACTTAAGTTGTTTTGCTAGCTCTTTTTGATATAGGCTTGGTACAGTTATAGCCAACCCAGACTTGGATCATATATTTAACATTTGAAATGAGCAGCACTTTGGAAATACTTTCTTTATGATGAAGCTATTATATATTATTGTAACTATAGTTTGCAACCTGCTATTTGTACGCTGTGGTGGTTACTGGAGGACATTGTTAAATTTAGTTGTTAATTCAAATAAGTCATTAAATATGTTAATGGATGACAATATGAATGCATATTGGTGCAATATTATAACCTTCATGCCAATAAATTCACTTGATATCACATGTCAGTTTCTTATAACTTAACTGTTATTAAATTCTCCAGTATAAAGTTTTAAGCTATATTATACATTTTAAATGGAAAAGCAAAATGTTGGAGTTGATTCTCTTTGTCAAATAAGTCGTTTCTGGGGTGGAATATATGCTGTTTGATGCCTCTGTGTGATTCATGTGTACTGATAAATTTCTTTTTAAACTTGCAGCAAATAGTGGCAGCAATAAATGCAGGGATTATACCGTTAGGAAACACCTCCAATCAAATCAGTCACTGGGATTTGGGAAGTTCCTTCTTCTTTGCTGGCACTGTTATTACAACCATAGGTAGGAGACAACTTATTTTTGTTTTTTGTTTTGATAACGTTTGTGAGCTAAAATCCATTTGTTTGAATTTTTTGTATAGTTGGGCAAAATGATCTACTTAAGCTAGAAAAACTAGATTATAGTAAATTGATTTTGAAAAGGGGATTTAAAGATTTAAACAAAGGAATAATGGAAATGAATTAGTTGTTATTTTAGAATACTGAGTTGACTTTAAAATACATGTGAAACAGAAGCAATGCAGTCAGTCATTTGACTAATGGTAGTAATATCAAGAAACAGCTTAAAATGATTATTTCTTTAGACCATTAGTTTTTAATTTTCCTGAATTTTTGATATTTTTTGTGTAGGAATTTTGACATTCTTTTCATGGAAGTTCTTACGTGATATCACCTTTTCGAATTTGTAAATTTTAACTCTACATTTTAACAGATTGTGCCTGTTATATGGTCATTTATGATGATTACTTCAGGGCTTTTTTTTTATACATTATATTTTGCCCGTAGCACATATATAAAAATTTAACACTGAAATGTGAGGATTATAAAAAGTATGAAAGTTTAGACCCCTGATGTTTTACCTTTTAATCACATTGTTTGTTATAATGTTGAAAGGGTTGCATAATGGAACGTGGTCTCTTTTTTCAACTCACTGACACATATGTTTGGCATCTTCTAAAGCGGCAGAATGGGTACATGTAGATGTCCTCTCTCTGCTAGTTTGCCATTCAGTGCCCAAAAGCTATTCAGGAAACCTAAACACAGACCCCACAGTGAAAGCTATGTTTGTGAATGAGAACACTTGGACACAGGAAGGGGAACATCACACACCTGGGCCTGTTGTGGGGTGGGGAGATGGGGGAGGGATAGCATTAGGAGATACACCTAATGTAAATGATGAGTTAATGGGTGCAGCACACCAACATGGCACATGTATACATATGTAACAAACCTGCACGTTGTGCACATGTACCCTAGAACTTGAAGTATAATAAATATATATATATATAAAAAATAAAATTTGAAAAAAAAAAGAAAGCCATGTTTGTCATTCTGTGAGACTTGGGAAGGGTAATAGCTGCCTTGTTCATGGAAAGAGATGCATTTAAAGCATATTTTTTAAGAAAGAGAAGGAAATGGGCTCATCATAGTTATGAAGGAATTTCAGGTGTGAGAAAATATATGTAAAAAAGGGAGTTTTTTCTTTCCACATACCTTTGTGAAGAGATTTTCATCTCATGGGACTAATTTCAGATTATGGGATAAATTGAGATCCTAAAAGTTTTAATCTTATTTTTTGATGTCATTCATAAATTATGACATGTATAACATTTTCATATCAGTAGATTATATCAAAGTACTAAATAGGAGAACATGGAAAATTTACGGATGAACTCTGACTTAACAGTTTTCCTTTTACAGGTATTTGTACTGTTCTATTGTTATGAGTCCACTATAGTGCCTCTTTGCGCTGGATCACATGCAAGCAAAATACATACTTTAGCATGCTGATTTTTTGCCTTTTTTAAGAGGTCAAGAAACTATGTTTACTCTTACATTTCCATCAGCTAGGTCAAAAGTTGTGTTGCTGTGAAAATCTGGAAGAATGGCAACCTTGATTTCTAACCATAATAACAGGTTAAGTTTGGGGCTTAGACATCTTGGCCATTTCTACTATGGAAATAACTATTTATTGTGTAAACTACTTAGAATCTAGAAGAAAAAAAGCTTACAGACTGAGTGAGAATGGTTTGTTTCTGCCAACGAAAATTCAAAAGTCTAAGTTATAACTCATCATGACCACCACTAAATTATTTTGCAGGAGACTCAGTCATTATACAGACTTACTGTTGCCCTGTATGTTTATAAACAGTCTCATTTTTTGAATCCCCAAATACAGTAAGTTTTGCAGACATACACTTCAACACATGAAAAAAAATAAACCATTATTACCAGCCTTACTCCAAATTATAGCCATTAAGCACAGTAGCTGATCATTTAGGCCCTTTAGGTAGCTGCCTGACAGCCCAGATCTCCTACTGTTCTATCTCAGGCTTTAGTCTTCAGTGGATTAAGTCATTCTGAGTGACCCACATGAGGACTTTTTACTGCATGGTCTTTTACTCTTGAGGTCAACACCATGTCCTCTAATCTTGGACTAGGTTGTGGTGGTCTTGGGCAAAGGAAAAAATTTGGCCTCTTTCCTAAGTGTGCATTTGACATTAAAGTCATTATTCCATAAAATTCAAAGTATAATTAATAATATTGCTAATGATAATAATTGTGTGAACTTTGAAGTCATTTTTAGCAATCATAGAAATTATGACCTTTAGCAATAGCTGCATTGCATAAGACATTTTAAAATGACATTAGAAGTTGGGAGGGTTTTGGAAAATAAATTGCAGTGGCTTTTATAGGGTTCTTGGTACAGGCAGTGCTTCACGGAGCTGAGTTGGCCACAGTTGTCCAAGGTTTTTGTGTTCAATTTCATCAGTTTTTCTAAGAAGCAGACATGATCCTTACTATTCCTTGGAAATATGCCCAAGGAAGTTATACAAAATAAAATATTAAAATTTAAGACCAAAGTTTAGAATTCTCTTCATATATCTAAACATCCTTTCCAAAGTTATACCCTTCCAAATTCTTCACAAATTCTATTCCATAGTTGCACAGACTGAAATCCATTCTTGACCATTCCTTTTCTCTCATATGCCACTTCCATTCCATATACCAGTCCTGTTGGCTTTGCCTTTAAATTATATACATACTTTAACCACTGCTCCACATTCAAATTGCCACCATTTTTGTCCAAAGCAGCATCATTGCATGCCAGCAGCATTGCAGAAACCTTCTGTTCAGAACTCTGCTGTGGTTTCCAACTCAGTCAGAGCAAAAGCCATAGTCTCTTGCTGATTTTTCATAGTAAAATGCAAGCTCTATGAAGTTAGGGATTTTTAATTATTTGGATCTTGTCTGTATCTCCAAATGCCTGATACATATTGGGTGCATAATAATTATTTTTGAAACTAAAAACAAATAGACATTTTATGTGGTCTGAACTATGACTTACTGGAAATTACATAACACCATATTGATACCTGTGAGGCTAAATTATTAGCCCTTTCAACAGATTTCATTGCCAGTTTGTCTATTTATTAATTCAACAAATAATAAAACACTATCACTCTGTTGCTGTAAAGATAA
Organism: Pan troglodytes; assembly: GCF_028858775.2. NCBI lineage: Eukaryota > Metazoa > Chordata > Mammalia > Primates > Hominidae > Pan > Pan troglodytes. The sequence goes on along the minus strand of NC_072398.2, from coordinate 33,981,410 downwards.
AAAATAAATTCCTTGACTTTAAGTTGTACATAGATCAGTCAGGGAGAAGTGTGAGTAAATACACATTTACAATACAGTGTGCCAAGAGTTGTGAGTTAAGAGCATTTAATGGGAACATATTGGTGCAACACTTTACATAGATATTGGGTGGGTAGGTGAGTGAGAAAGAGTTGAGGGATGCTTCCTTTTCCTTAGTAGGCATTGTCCCAATTGACTGGAAAGAATTAGGAATTTGCTGGGTGAAGAAAGTTGGAAAGGGAGGCTTGCAGGCATTGGGAGCTCATGTGGAAAAGATCAGAGGTAAAAGACAGTGTGGTCTGTTTGGCTATTGCCATTTATCCAGAATGGCTGCTGGGAGTTGATGGGATTCATCCTCAGAATCATTTTAATCAGTAAGTCAATGTAAGAAGCTCCTGCTGGATCTGTGCTACTTCTGCTGCTGCCAGGAGTACAAAGGAAGTAAGGACGTAGTCCCTGCTTGCAATCTCATTTGGGAGACAACATTTCCACATATGAAATGACTGAAGAATAACAAAAATAAGTCTTGGATAATCAAATGTAACACAGGGCAGGGGTTTCAGTGCTATGAGAATTGAGAAAAAAGGAAGAATACATGGGCTGGAACTGAAAGGAAAGGCTTAAGTGGGGAAGTTGAATTTGAACTGTGCCTTGAAGAAAATGTTTTGATTTAGACTGAGGAAGGGGAAAAAGCCTCCCAGTCTGTGGCATGACTAAGCAAAAATCCAAAAAGAGAAGTTAGCTGGATTTGTTTTGGTGATAGAAAGGTAAGTGTTAGAGTAGACTTGTTTAAAGGAATTGTTTAAAGAAGAATTGTTTAAAGAAGTAGTGGGAAGTAATGTTGACTGCTTTAGATGAAAAGAATGCATTGAAAATAATCCCATTTTTGAGGATCTACTACAATAAGATGGAACATGGATTTTTAATAAAAGTGAAGTAAAAGTTTAAAAGTGACATTTGTCAGGAAGAGGATTAGCGAATACTGACAGTTTGTCTGAGAGAGCAGTTAGGAGGCATTGCAGTGACCCAGGGAAGGAGGGATGTGTTGACAGGGATGATTGGAGTTGGTGTGGAAGGACAGGAGTAACCACAAAATGTCAAAATAATTAGATACAAGAATCAATAGGCCTTGGTGACTAATAGAATGAAGAGACAAGAGTCAAAATATTGAAAGTGAAGTGAATATTTAGGCAGCAGTCTTGTAACTCATGGACAGTGCTAGTTGATTTTTTTTGTGAGAAAGGAGTAAAAATATGGCCAAGATTTTATACGTTGTATTATTTTAGGAAGATTCATTTTAGTCATTCCCTTCTCCCCCCACCCCCATTTTTTGTTTGTTTGTTTGTTTCTTCTTGAATTCAGCAAGACTAGAAATATTGGGGTTGAAGAAACCAATGATCAATCAGTACATCAAAAACAAGACCATGAATGATTGCAATAAATGTAGCAAAAGAAACTCATGACAGAGAGTAGATGATGGAGCCGGAGCAGGGAGTGGGAGGTGTTCTAAAGAGGCTGATTCAAGAACGCTCTGAGGAGGTGACATTTAAGCTGAACCCTGAATGATGAAAATAAATCAGCTATGTAAAGAAAAGTGGAAAGATTAATGAAGGCAAAGGGCACAACAATGCAAAGATCTGGGTGGGACAGATTTTGGCATGTTCAAAGAATACAGATGAGGCAGTGCCTGGGGCACTGGAGGAAGGGGAGCAGGAGAAAGAAGTGAGGTTAGAGAGATAAGAGGCAGCAAGATCATGTAGGACTCTATAGGTCATGGTAACATGCTAAATTCAGTAGGCAGCCACTGAAAGATTTAAGCAAAAGACAAACAAGCATGATGTGATGCTGGCTGTCATTCAGAAGGCAAAAGCTGAAGCAGAAGACCAGTGAAAAATGTGGTATAATACAAAAATATATTTGGTCTTTGACCCAGGTTCTTGGCCCAGAGCTCCTAGAAACCTTGGGATTTTCTGAGTGATGGGAATGTCTTCTGTTATTCAAAACAAGCCTCTTTCAACCATGTCTGAGTTTATGCTAATGAGGTGACTACTGGTGGGCTGCTAGATAGCTTCAAGATGGGGGCTAATAGCCAGAGAAACCAACCATGTGATTATCAGATTGGAACTTTCAGCCTCACTCCCAGGACTCTGGGGAGGGAAGAATGGCCAGAGGTTGAGTTTAATCACCAGTGGCCAATTATTTAATCGTCAGGCCTACTTAATGAAAGCTCCATAAAATCCCCTAAATGATGGAGTTCAGAGAGCTTCTGGGTTGGTGAATACTGGTGGTGGGAGGGTAGTATGGCGGGGGAAGCTGTGGAACATAGAAGCTCCGTACCCCCTACTTCTACGCATACCCAAATGCATCTCTTCCATTTGGCCGTTCCTAAATTATATCCTTTATGATAGACAGCATTAGTAAGGAAAATGCTTTCCAGAGTTCTGTGAATCTTTCTAGGGAGTTAACCAATCTGAGGAGAGGTCCTAGGAACCCCTGAATTTGCAGTTGGCCAGGCAGAAATGTGAGCAGCACAGCATGCCATTTGCTACCGGTGTCTGACCTGGAAGCTGTCCTGTGGACTGAGCTCTTAATCTGTAGGTCTGGACTCCTACAGAATTGAATTGAATTGTTGTTAGAGAATCAGAGAACTGGGTGGAGGAAACATCTCACAAACTTGTTAATCTATTAATCCATATGGGAAAAGATGTTGACTTGAACTAAGGAGGTAGCAGTGAGGAGGGTGAAAGGTGGACAGATATGTGGTCTTAAAAAAAGTTTACAGATGGAGATATACTCCTCTCAGAATAATGCTTTAGAGGGCTTAGCGTTTAATTTTTAAGTTTTTTTTAATTTTTAAGCTTTTTTTAAAGCTTATCAGTTAAACTATGGGAAAGGCAGTTGGCAAAAATGACGTATGGACAACTGTATTCTATTTCAAGACCAATTTAAAGATTAGAATAAAATGTAAGAAGATTTTATTACTTGGAAGCATTAAAATTATAATTTTTATAATTATATAAATATAATATCAATTTATTAGATATTACATATTAATTATATTGATATAGTAATATGTAATTAGTATATTTATATTTTATATACTTATATTATTATGTATTATATTCATATATTATTTTATATAAATTATATATTGATATTAATGTATGCAAATTATTAATATATAATTATATTAATTATAATTATATATTAATCTAGTTATATGTTAATATAATTTAATATAATTATATTTAAAATAATAAAATATTCTCCAGTGGAAAGTAAACTGCAATGTCAGGGTTAGGAGTTGCCTACATTTATCACTCAGTTATTATATCTGAGTGTCAGAATGCAAATAACAAGAAGGCCACTATGGTCTACAGTGACTTTAAGATACCAAAGCATTTCTCTTCAGTCTTAACGAAAAACTTAATTTTTCCTTAGAGCAACATTTCTCATATTTTCAAATGACTCTTATTTTCTATCACCGGAGTGTAGAGATTGAATTTGGCTAAACAGTTTCTGTGATTTTTTGTTTGTATTTTTGTTTCTATATTTTGAACCTGCCACTGGGGCTTTCAGTTGGCTTTTACCTAGATTGAATTGCTAAAGCTATTATGATAACAATCACAGACTTACTGCAAACTTGTATTTTTCCAGTTTGGTATAATGCTTAAGTAATTACGAAAACAAAACAAAACAAAAAAACACCAGGAAGAAAATTAAAAGTTTGCAGTAATTTTAACAAGCAATTCCAGATAAAAAGGAGTCACTTTTGGAAACACAGAAAGTATATTGAACACCGCAAAGCCTATGCTTGTTTTCAGCAGGGAGTCTAATACCTTTCTTTCTGTTGGATGTGGGACAAAACTATAACTTGAAAGGATGAGGAAAAATTGTGTTTTCTGTTCAACTTTATGACCACAGAAGCCACTGCCTGAACTTGGAAATGAATGGACCTGAAGCAGTGGTGTGGAATTTGTCAGTAAGCCTTTTCCCAAAGGATGCCGTCATTGTAGCTCTGCCTGTTGGGTGCTAACTTATTAACTTAGTACACTCATAACTCTGTGGCATTTCACTAGTCTCTTGCATGTTCTCAGATAATTGTGTATTGGATTTTGGGAGTCCATTGAGGTTCTCTCAGGCAGCTTAAAAGACAATGAATTTTGCAAGGTGACTTCCAGTTCCTACTCTACAATCTCATTGCATTTTTCTTTATGCAAGCTCGTGAAAGTAGATGATTATTTTTCCAAAATATGTACTTTCAGTATTGTGTATTTGAAATACAAAAATTGAAATTAAATTTGGGTCTTTTATTTTGTGTTATTTATCCCATCTACTTAAATTAATGAAAACAAAACCCATATCAGGATATTATTAATAACGTTTGCTCCTGCCACTCAAAAATCTTCATGTAGGCTTATTTATTTTCTAAGTTAAAATGTGTTTCTCAGAGAAAATTTCTTATGAATGATAGCTAAGTTGGCAGAGTGAAAAAGTATATTTGATAGGGAATAAAGCTGAATTACTACATAAATACTACTGTAGACTCCAAAGCAATAATGAAATAGATTAGTCATCTCTTCTCATTGCCTATGTATGTTACATCAGGCAAGAAGAGCACCTAGTACCCAGAATCCTGTGCTAGCTGTAAAGGGATTTGAGAACATTAGGGATATAATCTTCCCAGAAGTTAGGCATAATTTGTTTTGTTTTGGGTTTTTTTGTTTGTTTTTGGTAACAGGAGAAAACATAACAATATATTATAGATCTAACAGAAGCTTCAGCAAGAGAAAGTTTGCACATTGGGTACCAGCATCATAGTTGCCCATATCTCTAGTGTAATTCAAGTCAGGAATTGCTTGTATTCTGAAACAAAACACACTTTCACCCATTCCTGAATAATTTTGAAAAGTTTTCAATAGCATATTTTAATCGTCTGAAAAGCAATCACTGTTAAATGTTGTGATCTTGAAATTATCCAAAAATTGGAAGCAAGGAATAGTCATGAAGTTCATGCCATGAATAAATACAGAACCTATTTTTTCTTGTCATTCCCCCTTCCTAACTTCTGAAATGCAGAGCTGTTCATTCTAGATTATAGATTTTGCAGAGCATCTGACTGACCACCAGACATCCAAGTATTGCTCTGAATGTGATTAAAACTAGGTGTGATGATTATCAGAAACTTTTTTTCTATGTGTCTCGGGTGTTTTGTTTGATAAGAAAGGAATGTGACAATGTTTGTTCAGGCCTGTCTACTTTCAGCTGGTAATTAGGCTGCATGTTTGTTTTCTTCCTAATTTTTTTTTTTTAATTTTAGACTTGTGCAATCTTACTTACTCTTGGAAAATTGGCATTGTTATTTATGTGGTAGGGTGCGTATTGCATGATGTTTACAAAAAAAGTACCTGTGCCAAATGAAGTTCATGTTTAACTATTGCAGTTTATGTGCACCTAAAGTACAATGCTGATGTGACTTATTCCAAATGGAAAGGAATTCCATACAGCCAACTCTTGGTTCTAACAGAGCATTGGGAGGACTTGTGATGATATGAACTACTGAAAGCCACAGGTTATCCAAAAATGCACATTAATTGCTAATCTTAAATTTCTTCCCCTTCCAACTTTAATTTTAAAGCAAAAACAACAAACAAGAGGCCAAGTTTGGTTGGTGTGTCCTACCTCTCCCCTCTAGGCGTAAATATCCCTTATTGAAGATGCTAACAAAGAGTGAAATTGCCAAAGCCAAGCAGCTAGAGAAGAAAAAACGAAAGTAGGGGTGTAAAAGAAAAAAAAAATTTCTCCCAATGTGTTTTTACCACTTGACACAGGGCATTTCTGACACCAGATGTGTGGGATTTTTCTGCAGTTCTCCACTGGACACCAGCTGGGTTTCCTCTACTTCAATTCAATTCTGACACTGTCTACCTGGAATTAGCATCAGATCCCACAGGTGAAGGGCTCAGTCCCACAAGACTGTCCCCACTCCACATGCGGGTCACAAGTTCGAGCCTCCCTGGGTTTCATCTGGAGCAGCTCACAGAACTCAGGGAATAGTTTACTGACATTTACCGGTTTATTACAAAGGATATTACAAGGGATACAGATGAAAGACATACATAGGGAAAGGGATGTAGGAAGGGGTGAGGAGGTTCCACAACCTCTCTGGGATGCATCCATGTGTTCTGCAACCCCAAAGCTCTCCAAACCCCATAGTTCAGAGATTTTTATGAAAGCTTCATCATCTAGGTGTGGTTGATTATCAATCTCTAGTTCTTCTCACCTTTCTGGAGAATTGCGATGGGGCTGAAAGTTCTAAACTTGTAGTCATGGCTTGTTTTTTTTCTGGTGACCAGCCCCCATCCTGAAGCTATCCAGGAACCCAGTAAGAATCACCTCATTAGAACAAAAGATGCTCCTATCACCCAGGAAATTCTAAGGGATTGGAGCTCTGTGTCAAGAACCAGGATCAAAGACCAATTATTAGAATAAAAGATCCTCCTAGTAACCCTTTTGCTCTGGAAATTACAAGGGTTTTAGGGGGCTCTGTGCCAGGAACTTGGGATGAAGACCTATATATATATATATATATATATATATATATATATATATATATTTCTTATTATAAATTATAGTATCATGAGGAATATGAAATAAGTCATATTCAGCCTAAATAGCCTCAGTTTAAAGCATACATGTTTTAATAGATAATTTCAGTGGTACCTGTAGACAACTTTGTGAAGCTATGTTTTAACTTGATGGAAAAAAAGACTGCAGACATGACCTCCTAATTAGCATTATACTACAACTAAAATCATGTGCTGTACATATTGATGCAGACTAGTTTTGCTTATGCTGCTTAGAAGGAAAATAACTCTACATTTTTTTAAAGGAGTGATACAGTACAAGGAACATCAGATTTCACTTCAGAAAACTTAGGTTCAGGGTTTTGTCTTTGCCACTAGCTAGGCAAAGCTAGTGTGATTCTGGGCAAATCACAGTTCTATTATCCTTAATTTTCTCATTTGTCAACTGAGGCTAGTATTTCTCAAGAGTTGTGAAGACTAAATGAGGCCGCATATATGAAAATAGTTTGTATATTGAATGACTGTATACTAATTTTTAGGGTAAGCTAACTTTATTATTGACTAATTTTTATTATTTTATTATTAGTGTAAGCCAATATTATTTTTTACATATTTATTTCTGCCACTAATATTTAAAAAATAAAATTGATTGTTTCTTATAGCTTTAATTCATACCCCTAATTTTTATAATATAAAAATTAAAAAAAAATTGTTTAGCATAGTTTGAATGTACAAAATTCAGTCCCAAACCAGTTATTCCCACAAGGCTGTGTCACACTTGACTATTTTCTTCACCTAGTTAATTTTTATTTTAATTTAATGAAATGGCCAACCAGTTATTTTTTATTTTATTTATTTATTTATTTATTTTTGAGATGGAGTCTTGCTCTGTCACCCAGGCTGGAGCACAGTGGCGTGATCTTGGCTCACTGCAACCTCTGCCTCCTGGGTTCAAGCGATTCTCCTGCCTCAGCCTCCCGAGTAGCTGGGACTACAGGCACGTGCCAGCATGCCCAGCTAATTTTTGTATTTTTAGTAGAGACGGGGTTTCACCATGTTGGCCAGGATGTTCTCAATCTCTTGACCTCATGATCCACCCACCTCGGCCTCCCGAAGTGCTGGGATTACAGGCGTTAGCCACCGTGCCTGGCCTACCAACCAGTTATTTTAATGATATATAGATAATCCAAAATGTGATCATTCAAAATAGTGTATAATGTTACCACCTTTTTTTTACTTCTGGAGGCAGAGTCTCACTCTGTCGCCCAGGTGTAGCATGACCCTGGTTCACTTCAACCTCCACCTCCTAGGTTCAAGTGATTCTCCTGCCTCAATCTCCTGAGTAGCTAGGACTACAGGTGTGTGCCACCATGTCCAGCTAATTTTTTATATTTTTAGTAGAGTCAGGGTCTCGTCATGTTGCCCAGGCTGGTCTTGAACTCCTGAGCTCAAGCAGTCCACCCATGTCGGCCTCTCAAAGTGCTAGGATTACAGGTGTGAGCCACCATGCCTGGCCTCAAAATAGCATATAATGTTATCTTGAGGTATTTCTTTTAATTAACCAAGCATAATAAAGATTAATATTAGTATAAACCTTTTTAAATGATTTTTAAAAATCTATGCTCTTATATTAGTTAGGATATGCTAAGATATATTCTGTGACAATTCCCACATCATGATGGCCTTACAAAAGTCTATTTCTTGTTTACAGTCAGTGTCCAGTGTGGATAGGCAGGAGGGTTCTCCTCATTGTACTCGCTAAGAGACCTTTGCAGGTGGTGTTCCAGGTTCTTCCATGATCCCTGTGGCTTAGGGACCAGAATGAGGCACATTGAACACCGGCTGATAAAGCTTCATACAAGTGCACATGTTGTTTTCACTCATATGACATTGGCCAAACCAACTTCAAGGGTGCTCAAGTGAAGCAGGATATCTGATGACAGCCTTGATGACTTCCATAATCTTTTTGTAAACACGTATACTAATATTATACCCTCCTTTAATGTTATTCAATATCCAAAGTCATTTAACATGATAAAAAACTGTATTTTATATTTTAATTTGCTTTTCCAAACTGTGTCTTCTTAACTTTATTAATGCAAAAAAAAATGTAATTTTTTCCATGTAATATTGACTCCTATTGTGTTATTGCAGGGGATTATGTTTCAAAAGTACCTTCCTAGATGATGGTTTCATCAGTGAAATTGTCTCAAAATAAAAATGAAAATTAATATGTAACAGTTTTATCATAGGTTTTTGGCAGAGATTTTGCTGTTATTGGTGATGATATTACTTAGGGATTCCATTAGCATTTAGAGTATTGTACCAATGATCACTTAACAAGGTCAATATCACGATGATAAAAACATTCAATCTATTTAGGAAAATAAGTTAAAAGATTTAGGTCATTTATTTCATAAAGGTGATAATTCAGGGTCAGAAAACTATAACCCATGAGCAAAATCAAGCATGTCACCTGTTTTATGTAATTATTAGAACACAGCCATGCCCATTTGTTTTGTATTGACTTTGGCTGCCTTCATGCTATAATGGCAGAATCAAATACTTACAGCAGAGACCATATGGCCTCCAAAGCTGAAAATATTTACTATCAATTCCTTTACAGAAAAAGATTGCCAAATACTGGACTAAAGGAAAGAATGTAAGGTGAAGAAAAATAAGATTTATAAATAGAATACCTGATTTGAATCCTGATTCTAATATTTTTTCACTTTGTGCTTTTGACCAGGTCATTGAACTTTTCCGAGTTATTTACTTCCTTCAGGTGAATAGTCTAAATGACTTTCTAATAGATGAATGATAATAATTGCACTTGCTATCTCACAGGGTTTTGTGAAAACTCAAAAGGATAATGTATTTTGAACAATGAGATCACATGGACACAGGAAGGGGAATATCACACTCTGGGGACTGTGGTGGGGAGGGGGGAGGGGGGAGGGATAGCATTGGGAGATATACCTAGTGCTAGATGACGAGTTAGTGGGTGCAGCGCACCAGCATGGCACATGTATACATATGTAACCAACCTGCACAATGTGCACATGTACCCTAAAACTTAAAGTATAATTAAAAAAAAAAAGTGGTAAATAACCTAATTACTCTGCAAATAAAATTTCTCATTTTTAAATAAGCTGCTGTATTTGTTTTTCCCTATTTTTCATCGAAGATTGAAATAAGGTTTGTGACTCAATTTTTATGAACTATTGGAAGACAGCTGGATAAGCTTTAAGAGCCTGTAATCATGTTCTGAAGAGAGGGTCCACAGCACATATCAGATTCTCAAAGGGGTCCATAAACCACAAAAGGTTTTAGAACCATTGGCTTGTATAATTTGTTTTAATTTTCAGATTGACAAAAAGTGCAATTTTGTGCTACTTCAAAAATTGAGAGAAAATACTGTATTAGAAATGTAGTAACATGTTCCAATGTAGGTGCTAGCAGACAAAATAACTGCTTCAAAAACTGAGTATATAGGGCTCAGACGGAAACCACAGGGAAATGTATTTCTAAAAATAAGAAAATCTCATTCTACTGCTTAGCTCTGGGTGATGTTATAGTGTCAGATATTTTCAGTACTCCTCTCCTGCAGATTCTGAGTTGTTTTCTGTAAATATGATACAAAATGTTACATTTAAGAAAACTAGAGTGCTACCAATCTCAAGCCATGACATTCTGGTTTAAAAAATTCAGACTTTGGGGGAAAAATTTCAAGAAAATGAAATCTAAGTGTCAGAAAAAGGGATCACTATATTTTTAGAGGAAAAAATCAGGGGATAGAAATTGTGGGTGTATAGACCAGGTACAGCGGCTCACTCTTATAATCCCATCACTTTGGGAGGCCAAGAATTGCTGAGTTCAGGAGTTTGAGACCAGCCTGGGCAACATTGCAAGATCCTTGTCTCTACAAAAGAAAAAATAATTAGCCGAGCATGGTGGCTACAGTGAGCCATAATCATGCCACTGCACTCCAACCTGGGCAACAGCGGGAGACCCTGTCTCAAAAAAGAAAATTATGAGTTTATGATAATAGAAAGGAGATTGTTACGATAAAGCCACTCTTGATGTGGATGATGATAGAAAGAAAAGTAATAGCATAGACTTGATTGCAAATCACTTCTCATACACTCTTTGTCTTTCTACAATATTTCCTGGCTGACTTTTATAAATGTTTGCTGAAAGTCCAAAGATGTGCAGTGCTGGTTATCTTTTTAAATTCATGGAAACTCTAGGAAGGGCATATAAATCAAGGCAACTTAAGAGAGGTGCTTTGCTTATGTTAATGCAGAAAGAAAATCATATTCTTTCACATGGCAACTTTGGGCATACAAATAGTGAGGAATTAATAGCATACTCATTTAAAATAAAATACTGTATGCTTTTATTAAAAATTAATAAGGAGTGTCTATACATCATTAAGCAATAAGAAACAAACAAGCAGTGTAAAGAATGTAGAGTGACAGGTAAGTCTTCCTCCTGCAGCTGATCCTTCAGTGTCTCATCCCCTACAGAGTCAAATATGATTACCATTTCTTATCATTCTAGGAATCATTTATGTATGGATATGTGTGTGTGCAAGTGTGTGTGTCTATAATTAATATAGATACATTCCTTTATTATACAAGTGAAGCTCACCATATCTTGCTACCTCCACATAGTAAGAGGTCAGGAAATTTTAAAACATCATTCGTTGAAGATTTGCTTTATTGTTTTAGCAGCTACATAGTTTTCCTTTTAGGCATAGGTCATAATTTCATGAATCCCATGTTGATGACCATTTTTTGTTTGCAATGGGTATTTTTTTAAAAAATGTATACATGGCTGGGTGTGGTGGCTCACAGCTGTAATCCCAACACTTTGGGAGGCCAAGGTGGGTGGATCACCTGAGATCAGCAGTTTGAGACCAGCCTAACCAACATGGTGAAATCCCATCTCTACTAAAAATACAAAATTAGCTGGACTTGGTGGTGCATGCCTGCAATCCCAGCTATTTGGGGGACTGAGGCAGGAGAATTGCTTGAACCCAGGAGGTGGAGGTTCAAAAAAAAAGTGTATGTATGGTATGACATATATATGTATGAGTTAATCCAGTACCAGTTTTTAATGCCTTTTTCCCTGATTTTTAAAAATATTATGAGGTGACTTGTTATCAAAGTATATATATAGATTGGTCTTTTCTCATATATGGTAATATGTGATTAACATAAAAATAGAATAATACAGAAGTGTATAAAAAAGGGAAATAACTAGATAGGACCATGTTTCTTTTACAGCGATTTTCCTATGTATAGTTGACTTAGTTGATATTATACCATAATCACTGATTTTTAGAGATATTTAACATGCCTATATCATTGGTCTTTATGGATGTTATAAATTTGAGTTTGCTGGCATAAGTATCTGTCTTTCGTTGACTTATTAGGCTTCAAAATGAAAACATAAAAATAAACAATGACTCAGGTATTATAATATGAACTTCACTGATACAGAAAGCCATTACTTGTCATTTCCAGTGGCTACTAGTTATACTGTCTGTCTTTACTTTTCTAAGGGGGAAAAAAGTTTTGTTGACTCATTCTTTAGGCAAGGTGATTCAGTCATCTAAATTGTTGTATCATCCAATGTGAGATCCAATATATGTCACTTAAACTGTGAGAAAAACAGTGTGATGTGCCATATACAGTCATGTGTCACTTATCGACAGTGACATTTCCTGAAAAATGTGTCATTCAGCAACTTCCTCACTGTGCAAACATCATGGAGTGAACTTACACAAACCTAGATGTACACACCTAGGCTATCTGCTATAGCCTATTGCTCCTAGGCTACAGACAGGTGCAGCATGTTACTGTACTAAGTACTGTAGGCAAGTGTTAGATAATGGTAAGTATTTGTGTATCTAAACATACCTAAACATAGAAAAGATGCACAAAATAAATGGTATAAAAGATTTTTTAAAAATAGTACACTTGTGTAGGGACTTACCATAAATGAGTCTTGTGGGACTGGAAGTTGCTTTCATGGATCAGTGAGTGAGTGGTGAGTGATTGTAAAGGCCGAGGACATTGGTGCACAATACTGTAGACTTTAAAAAACACTCTTCACTTAGGCTACACTAAATTTATGAAAAATATTTTTGTCTCTTCAATAATAAATTAGCTTTCCGTAACTGTTTTACTTTATAAACTTTTTAATGTTTTTGAGCTTTTTAATTCTTTTGTAATAATACTTAGCTTAAAATTCATTTTACAGCTGTACAAAAATATTTTATTTACATTCTTATTCTATATGCTTTTTTTCTATTAATTTTTAAAAACTTTTTCAATATTTTTGTTAAAAATCAAGACACAAACACACACACTAGCCTAGGCCTACACAGGGTTAAGATCATCAATATCACCGTGTTCCACTTCTGTATTTTTTCCCACTGGAAAGTCTTTATTGATAACATGCATGGAGCTGTTATCTCCTATGATAACAATAACTTCTCCTAGAATATCTCTTACGGTTAACGTTTTTTCTTATAAGTAGAAGGAGTACAATCTAAAATAATAATAAAAGGTATAATATAGTAAATACATAAACCAGTACCATAGTAACTTTTTCTATCATCAGGTTTTATGTACTGTACATAATTGTATGTGCTGTACTTTTATATAATGAGAATTGCAGTAGATTTTCTATATCAGCATCACCACAAACATGTGGGTAATATGTTGTTCTATGATGTCGCTAGACAATAGGAATTTTTCAGCTCTGTTATAATCTTTTGAGACTGCTGTTGTATATGTGGTCTATCCGTGACCAAATGTTACGCAGCACATGACTGTATCTTGTTATTCTGAAGATTTATCTCACGATTAGTTTATATAACCCTCAGATACTTTTCTTAAATGAAGGTACATAGGTGCAATAAATATTTCATACTTGCAAATGGCTTTCTCTTGCTTTCACACATGAAAGCTAATTTGGCTGGGTATAAAATTCTGGGATCACAACTTTTCCTACCACAACTCTATAAATTGTTCTCTATTGTCTTCTGGCATCTGCAGGGAGAAGTTTGATATTAACCTGAATTTCTTCTTTTATTAGTAATCTATTTTCCAACTAACTGCTGTTTTCATTTTTTAAGAGATTTTTTAAAAATCCTGCACTTATTCCAGTTAATTCATTGTTTTTAGAGAAAGTTTTCTATTACATTATAGTTTCAGCTATTCTATGCTGATGGTTCTGCCTTTCCATCTTCAAAGACGCTGGAAAATTTTCTGTTGCTTTCGTATCCTCAGTTCTGTCTATATTTCATTTGTCTTTTGAAATTCTTTCTTCCATTACTTTTTTTCTGTAATTCTGGGAAATCTTTTATATTCTGTGAGCTGCATCACTGACTTGAGTTTGTACTATTTCTCTTCTACTCCTTAATTACATTGAATACAGATTTTAATTTTGCAATTGCATATTCAGTTTCCTTTCAATCATCTATTTTTTTACCCATCTCTTTTCCTAATTTTGTCTTTAAATCACAGTGAATTTATTTTTTGTTGGCTTTATGTTTTATTCTCTCCTGTTGTGATTTCCAAATATATTCTGGGTCCTGCAGTATACTATTTTTGGAGACATGCTCTTTTGAATCATTCTTCCATTTCCTCACAAAATATTTACAGAGTTTTCATGGAACAACTTCTACATGGTTGGAGTACATAATCTAGAAGTATTATATTAAAATAGACAAAAATTTAGTTAGAAACTTAATAGGAAAGTAAGTAATATAGCATGTTATGTGTTAATTATATAGCTTTGGGGCAAACTGAACAGCAAAATAGACTGGGAATGAGAGGAACAATTTTAATGGAGTCTAAAAGGTGATCTTTCTTTTCTGTTTTTTTACGTTACTTGTTTTTACTTTGGATTGGTGTTTCTAATTTGTGGACAGACAGTGAAGTTGGAGCCTCAAATGTTCTTTCTCCTTGATTCAATGTGAGCAGGCTCAGTAGTGGAATAGCATAGTTATAGTTGGTTGCCAATGAGTGCATTTCAGTCTACTTTCTTCTGCTGAGTATAAAATTTTCCATATTCTCTCTCTGTAGGCTCTGAATTGTTACGGAAATGAAGAAATATTTTTTTTTCTAGCTGCTTTTCTTAGTTGTCTTTGAAAGTTGTTTTGTTGATTTCTTGCTAAAATCCTGGGTTCCAGCATTTGCTTTTCTAATAGACTAAATTTAGGATGAAGGATGTAATCTGAGGTAGTCATCATAGCTGTGAAGAGATTACAGAAAGGGGAAAATACACTAAGAGTCCACATTTAGAGCAAGGGTGGGCCTTCTCATAATTATCTTTTTTGTGTTTCTACTTCACTTCAAGATCAAATGAGAAAGTGTGTAGGAAACTAAGGTGCGAAGATGAAGTGTGATGTGGAACAGTGGCTTTCATATTTCTTCTCTGCCTCCCAGGTCCTAGAATCCTTTTTTTAAAATTGAATTTCTAACATGTATAAAACAGATAAATAGATCTATTTGTGCATGTGCTATGCGTGTGTGTGTCTGTGTAAGTGTATCTGTGGTGAGGCAGAAGTGGAAGTATTTTGTATCCAAGGGAAGGCTGCCTGTTTCTATAGGAGGGCAGGACTTTGAGGTCACACAGATTTGCCTTTGTACACTGGCTGGGCCACTTTTGATTTGCCCTTAACATTGTAGGCCTTGGTATCAGTGGGTTTTAAAATGTCATAGGTCAGAAAAATTATGGCATTAGATTGAAAGACTTGCCTTTAGTATGGTCTCTTGTGTAACAGTATTTAGCATGTGGTATGTGCCAGGTTTTAAGTGTTTTACATATGTTATGAAATTTCATTCTTATAACAACCCTATAAGGTGGTTGTTTCCATTATTCACATTTTTGGATAAGTACGCTGAAGCATTGAGAAATTAAACAATGTGCCTAATCATGCAGCAAGCACATGCCATTGTGGTGTTTTAAGCCTACAGAGCCTAGCTTGTAGTGTTGGCACTTATAACCTCTTAACTCTGACCTCTGCCTCTACTGACCAGGGGAGCCAGACCTGTATTGAATTACATTTTGAAAAATGTAGAGTATCTATGTTGTACCACAACTTTTAAGTGAACTGATGATATATGTTCGCCTTTCCTCCTAATGGTTTAGGGACTTAGTTCTAAGACCCTATCTTTCTAAGTGGAAGGGCTATGCCATTGTTGCCTTTGGAAAACACTTTCTACAAGTAAAAATTGTCACCTTTGGAAAATTACTTCTACAAGTAATTTGCAAGAAATCAGTATGAAAAACACTGGACTATATCTCTGATGTGTCTCCCAACACTTTGTTTACTCGTAAATATTGAATTAAGTAAAGTATATCTGCCTTTACCATGTGTGAGAAAACCTTGTATGATATTTAGGCTAAATGGCATTACTCTTTTGATGCTGAGGGTACAGTTTTTAAAAATGTAAACATATGCCCTTTTTTCTAATGTGTATCTTTTAAAAACTAAGATACAGAAATAAATTATTTTGAAGATATTTGTCAAAATAAAAGTGTACATGGGAGCCGAATCCCATACCAGAGATGAATTTTAAAAATGGTAATGGATATTGCATTAAATTGAGTTTAATCGATGCCCCTTAATGGTTTTAGTGATGTAGCCTTTCATCTAAATGACCCAACTTCAGCTGTCATCACTCAGATTCAGGATCTGTATAGTTACACATCGTTCAGGTGGGTTGGCTGTCACTTGCTTTCTCTCTCCTGTCTGAGACAGACAGTAGTTGATGAGTTTTGAATTGCTACCACAAGGTAATAGTCAAGGCACTGCTCGTTCCTTACACCCTCATTTCAAAGTAAAATTATATTCAATATAGACAGTCAGTACTTGAAAACCTTGAGTTTTATCTCTTCAATCTATTCTGCCTTATTGCCACCAATATTTCATTTTTTTTGGCCTCAGTTTTCCACTTTGTGTAGTGATGGGATTAGAATTCTATTGGCTGTGTCTATGCTTACATTTAATGATTTTGCTTAAAAAATTCAGAGGCTTTTCCCACCTCAGTTCGTGGTGGTTTATATTGTGAATATAAAAATTAATAGGCCATCTTAAACAAGATACGGTCGAGCAATTCTATGAGGGATGTCAAAGTTAACGCCTTCAAAATAACAGGCTTTGCTGTCATAAAATTATTATACCACTTACTAATGAAGGATTAAATATTCTCACAGCTGCTAATGTCTGTTTGGCTAGGAGAATGAAAGGTGAACAGTAATTTAGAGCACTTCATTTCACAGATTATTTGACTGGATATCAAGTAGCTGTTTTCTATGGTTGCGTATTCTGCAAAGTGAAGAGTGTGAAAAGAGAATTTTGACTCAACCCCTCCTTACTTGAAATATGTTTCAGGAGAGAAAGTGCTATCATCATTAGCATCATCATCATTGCCACCATTATTTTTTATTGACATCAGACCCTTATTCTGAGCTTCAGTGGTACTACCTGAGCTATGCTTGGTGGCCGTGAAAGTGACTTTAGCTGGCTGATACTCATGGACTGCTTACTATGTGGCATGCTTCATGCTAAGTTCTTTATGTTTGTTATATTATGTATTCCTTTTACTGTTTTATACATGGGGAGACTGAGGCACATAGCAGTGTAGTAACTTTCTCAGTGACAGAGTAGCAGAGCTGGGATTCAAACCAAGACACCTGGGCTCTAGAGCCTGAAGTCTTAACTGCTATGCTACGTTACCTTCAGTACACTTGAAAATAAATTTGAATAAGTCTATTTGCAGTTGAGAAAAATTACTGTGAATCAAAGATAGCATGGATTTCTTGGCACTTTAGATTACTTATGTCCACCAAGATCCAACTTTCTAAAATGAAAAAAAATATGTTATGTCTAATGTGTTACTTTAGGACAATTTGATGACAGAGGAATTATATAGTTCTATCAGTTTACTGCTATAGTAGACTTTTATTTATTGATTTTATGGTTTATTGTTTGATGCCAAGTCTGGTCAGGAATACAACATCAAATTATATTGGAAAAGTCTTTTAACAATACTCTTTAAAGTGTGATTTCCAGAATGTGCTTTGTGATAGAAGTTCAGATTCCTAATTTATGATCTCTTTCAATACGCAGGAAAACTTAAGTTACTCAAATTTTGTGCTAAGAAATAGTTCTCCATTTCCTTAATGCTACAGAATTATTTTTCTTCTCCTCTTGGAATAAGAGGAGAATCAGATCATCAGTATTTAAATAACACATGAATTTACAGCAATTGACAGAAATATAATTTTATTACGCCTTGAACAGTTCTCTCTTGATTGGCTTGAGCTTCAGATAAAATAGTTGGCCAATATTTAGTGCTCGTGTTTTATTAACAAAATGCATATCTTTAAACACTCGAAATGAAATCCAGAATAGTTAAATATTCTCACTGTGAGACACTTGTGGAGCCTGAGAAGGACTATGAGAACAGCATGCATTTCCAATGTATTCAGGAAACAGCTGGGAGAGTTTGGAAACAATCTACAGGTAGATTATTATTGTTCTTTGGCAAAATTTCTTTGCAAAGGAATAGCCCCTCAACGTTTAGCTGCAATTCTAGGTTATATGAATGTATCTTGCTACCAAAAAATGTTTGGTAGAAGCTCATTCAAAAAGTAAGGTAAGAAACTTGTAACTTCCTATAGATTTTGAAATTTACAACTGTCATGTAGGATTTTATTATGTAAGTTGCAACTAAAAATAGCAAGGGAGCCATCTTGTGAAATACTGTTTGAACTGCAGGCGCTGTTGTTTCTGGGCCAAGAGGAAGTTTGATCACTTAAAGTTGACACAAAATGTCAAAACATCCCTTTGATTTACCTACTTTAATCAATGCATTTGTTTTGATGCACCTATATATACATACTTTCCCAGTCTGACAAGGTAAAACAGTGCATATTTGCAGAATGGCATGTCCCAAACCAGATTTATATGTTGTAGTTATGCAACTGAGAAAAACGCTAAGTTTGAGGACCCATATCTCTCGCCTTAATCTCAAACACTTGCTCCAAGCAACTGAATTAATAGTTTAAATCTCAGCTTTAACATTTAACAATTGTTTAACTTTGTACACATTACTTCACTTCAGTAAATCTCACTTTCCACATTCAGAGAGTGGGGATAACTAGTTGTACTTAAACCTCATAGGATTGTTGAGCAAGTTAAAATAAGCGTACACATGAAGGGATCAGCATGGTATCTGATATGCAGTGAGATTGTGAGCATTCAAGAAATATTCGCAATTACCCTTTTTATTGGTAATGAAAATTATTTTATTATTGATAATGAAAATATAGTAATAGAGTGATGTCATAGCTGTCTAGAAGAGATAAATCTAATCAATATTGTTCTATGTACAAAGAGACAGAGGCAGATTTACCTCGAGACTGAAAGTTAAGACTCCTCATTTGTATGGGCCTTCTTTTTAATTTTTATTCATTTTTTTTTTCCTACAGAACCTCATATAGCTTGCGACCCATAAACCCTGCATCTATGACAGGGGCATGAATCAGAATCACCTCTGTAGGTATTTTAAAATGCACATGTACCATCCTCCCTTTCCAGAAGAAAATAATTTAGTTGTTCTGAAGTGGATTTTTAAAGTTCCATGTATGATTTTGCTATGGATCCTTAGTTTAAAACTGGTGTTATAGAGGAACAGTGTACGATGTGTGAAAATTCTAAAATGAACAGATCTTTTCACAAAGATATTGTTTCGTAATTAGAACCATATTTTTCTGGAATCATATTTCTTCTTCAGTGTTTGATTAGGCTCTTTCCTCTGCATAACAGTAGCTTTGACTCACTTTTCTAAAAACACGAGATGTGGCCTGGCGCAGTGGCTCATGCCTGTAATCCCAGCACTTTGGGAAGCTGAGGCGGGCGGATCACCTGAGGTCAGAAATTCGGGACCAGCCTGGCCAACATGGTGAAACCCTGTCTCTACTAACAAAAACACAAACATTAGCTGGGTGTGGTGGCAGGTGCCTGTAATCCGAGCTACTTGGGAGGCTAAGGTAGGAGAATTGCTTCAACCCAGGAAATGGAAGTTGCAGTGAGCCGAGATTGCACCATTGCACTCCAGCCTGGGTGACAGAGTGAGACTCTGTCTCAAAAAACAAAAAACAAACAAACAAAAACACGAGATGTGATTGTCATTTCACTCTGATTTCTAAAAGGCTTGCTCTTTTTAGGTTGCTTATTGAGGGCATCTCCTAAATGTATGTTGCTCTTTTTTCTCATCCTACTTTCAACTCTTTTGCCCTATATTATTAATGTTGTTTTTCTGCCTCTAAAGTAATTTAAATGGTTCTGTATTGAAATGATATTTTAATTATTATTGTTTTATTTTCTTTTCGTTTCTTTTTTTTTTTTTCTTTTGGTAGGGTCTTGCTCTGTTGCCCAGGCGGGAGATGCAGTGGTGTGATCATGGCTCACTGCAGCCTCAACTTCATGGGCTCAAGCAATCCTCCCACCTTAGACTCTTGAGCTACTGGGACTGCAGGTGCATACCACCACACCTGGCTAATTTTTTTTTTCAAAGATGGGGTTTCTCCACGTTGCCCAGGCTGGTCTTGAACTCCTGGGCTCAACTGATCCACTTGCCTCAACCTCCCAAAGTGCTGAGATTACAGGCATTACCCACCATGCCTGTACATTAATTATTTTTAAGGGTGTTTTTTTTAAAAAATATGTATGTATCAATAATTTTGCTTTTCCTTGCCTGTCCAGAATAAAATAAAAATGAGTACAAGTAATTAGAACAGTAGAACTATCTAGATCTGAATATGTCTATTCAATTAAAATATGCGGTATTAATAAAAACCTATAGATCGCTCTTTTCAATTCAGCATATTTTCTTGCATATCTGCTCTGAGCAAATCCCTATACAAGATATATAAAGGAAAGAAAAATAATTCCCAGAGATTCTCTGCTCCCAACAAGTTTATGATTAAGAAAAGAGACAAAGCCTGTAACCGAATGATGAGAGTTCATGTTAGAGTAATACATAGTTCCTCTAATGGCAGAAAAGTACTATGTATGTTGAAAGAAGGCAAGATCACAGCTGGTTGAAAGGGTAAGGAATGACTGTGTGTGAAAGTGGTGTGAGGTGGGAGGAAAGGACAGACAGGATTTCAACACGATAATTGAAGGTCCACCCTTGTGTCAGCTAGAGGGAGAAAACAACATAAAAATGAAGGAATCAGAAAAGTTCAGCTTATTTTTTTCAGCAAGTAATGATGACTCTGAAGTTTCTAAAAGGTAGAGAGCAATTGCACACCGGGGAGTCTTGGCACAAAGGGAGTGATGATTTGTGCTGAGAGATTTTGGAACACTTAAGGGTTTTGAAACTACAGAATATCAAAACTGAAGCTGCGCTTTAGAAAGAGTTGGTTATTAGGAGATGGATTTGTGTGAGAAAAAACACAGACAGGCTGTTTTAATGCTTTGAGGTAGTGGCGGTGGAACTGCTAGGAAGCAGGGAAGGAGAATGGAGGGATTGTGGTGGTAAGGAGGTCTGCCTCATTGCCTACAAAGCCTTCTGTCGTCTGAGGATGAGTGAGATTCAGGAGCTCTGGCCCTGTGGTGACAATTTACGTTATTTAAACATAATCAAATGGTGGTGATAGATGCCATGAGTGTTCGGGAGAAGGAAAAGATTAAGGTATTCCCCAGAGCACACAGAGTTAGGAGACTTCCTCAGCACATCTGTCAGTGGGCATAGGGATGCTGGAGAAGAGACAATCTTCTATGAAAAGATACTTTATGAAGAAAGTGTTGTAATGCAACCCATGAGGTGTTAAAGAAAAAGGTCACTAACAAAGAATGGCAAGACAAAGTGAGTTATGGCCATAGTTATCTGCTAGCCTTTCACTAAGGTCAAAACTCTGAATTACTAAACGGAGGAACATGAAATAAGCTAGTACGATTATTTTTAAAGGAAGCATGCTAATCAGAAGTTAACTCAATAAGTACGAAGTGCAGATAAAACTCATGTGCAGAAGAGATTTTGAAAGATAATCAGGAGTCACTAGTGGGATATCTTCATGTAATATTTTTCTTAACCCCACCATTTCAGTGAAGGCCACATTGAAAAGCTGTTTGACAATTAGGTCCACACTCTGAAACTTTATCAGGTATTCTTGAAAACCTCGACATTCAAGATGAGAGACTGCCTGAGTAGAATGAAGAGAGGGCTACCACGAAGCATAGACTGTAGGAAGATAACTTTAGGAAGCATTTAGGTATTGTTTAGATATCCAGTGGGAATACCAGGGCTATCATGATGACTAAAACATGGCCCCTGACCTTACGGAACTTCTGATTATAGAACTGATCGTTATGATCTAGTAAGATTAGTCTTAGTAAAGGGAACCCTGCATGCAGGAGGGGTTCAGATCCAGTCTTGGGACTATGTATTGAGGGCTTAAAGATGGCTTCTTGGAGAATTGATATCTAACCCAAGTAACAACAAAATAATTCTTAGGCATGAGCCAGGTAAGAGCAGGGGGCATGGGAGAATGTGCATTTGAAGCAAGGAAAGTAACATAATCAGAGGGGACCAATAGGGAAATATTTCGGTTTGGTTAACTTATTTGTATCCTATTTGTTATCTTATGTGTATTTTGCCTGTTGCTTGTTTTCACATAGGATGAATTTTTTTTCTCCGAAAGAGTAATCAATTTCTCCATCACTATTAATTGAATAATTGTTTAATTTCCAACGTTTGTGAGGTTTTTAAATGTAATGATACGTTTAAAAATTAGTATGCAGCATTTCTGACCTTATTCTGTTCTTTTCTGCTTCATTTCATCCCATTCTACACTAGCTCAAGCTGTTCTCTAAAGTTCTTGCATATAACTTACAACGATTACTTTTAGGTAATTTTTATATTTCCCTTAATATCATGAATAAATATTTTTCCATTTCACTTAGCACATTTAAGATAATGTTAAAATATTACAATGATGTTGTTTTCCATATTTTAATCATGCATTCAGCTATTTTACTAAGCTTTTCTTTATTCATCTTCCAATTTTCTTTATTCAATTTTCAATATTCTCCTTTATTTACTAGGTATTTAATTCCATGCACAACTAATATATTTGTCTCCTTCTTTAAAATAATTATATTTTTATTTCTTTTCTTTCATTATACCTGCTAGAACTTTCAGAGTAATGATAAAAATAGTTGTAAAATGGATATCATTTTTCCTGATTTTAAGAGAATTCATCCAGTTGTGCTGTAATATTAAATATGATATTAAATACTTTGAGATAGATATTCTTTGTCATGATAAAATAATTTTATATTTCTAGTTTTTAAAGAAATAAAAGAAGTAGTACAGACTATTGTCCAATGTCTTCTTGATCTATAAATGTAATATATTTATAGGTATTCTTTTCTCTCATTTTTTTGCTATTGGTTAATATTTCAAATGTGTAGAAGTGTCTAGAGAAAAAAATATTGCACATCTACCTTTATCAGATGTTAACATTGCTTCATGCTGTTTTGTTGTTATTATTGAACAAAACACAATATAGACAGTTGAAGGCCCTTCCAATCTCATTGAGTAGGCCACCCTTATTCATTGGTTAGTTCATCCTCCTAATTTTGGTAGAATCTGATGCCTGCAAATATGTTTAGTTCTGTTTCTGAGCTCTATTCTTTTGGATTGGTCTGCCTCTCTCTGTTCAGTACCCTGTCCAATACCATATTGTCTTAATCATATTGCTTTTTAATTGCTAATGTGAATCTTGATTTCATGTAAGCCAAATTTTTTGACTTCATTATTTTTTGTCCATTTTAAAAACATTTATAGATGATTTTTATATAAGTTCATGAAGTTCCACTAAAAACAATTCCAAAATATTTATTGTAA
Source organism: Pan troglodytes (assembly GCF_028858775.2). NCBI lineage: Eukaryota > Metazoa > Chordata > Mammalia > Primates > Hominidae > Pan > Pan troglodytes. Next base: position 33,957,859 of record NC_072398.2, on the reverse strand, counting down.
AGTGCATTATATTTATGCATAAATTTGATAAAAATTGATACCTCTTCATTCCTCCAGGTCTTTTTTTATGTCATTCATTTTGGAACTTTCGTTTGTAATTTTATCCATACAGTACTTTCATATTATTGTATTTATTCTCATAAATCTTTGTTGCTGTTGAGGTTTTTTTGTTTGTTTTTTATTATATTTGTGATGGTTATTTCTGGGAGTGTAGGAATGTTGTAGTGTGGGGAATAAGAACCCATGAATTTTAGCCTAACCATGCTTACCTTACTTATTGAACGTCTACATTTTTTTAACTCTTGTCCATTACTTCATGAAATTATTCTCATTTACAGTAATTCTTCTTCTAAGTGTTGATTGTATTTACCTTTGTAAGCATTTGATTTATTCATGGACTTTTTGTTTAGAGGCTTATGTTGAGTAGGATGGCTTTTGTTCCATTCTTTTGTTCACACTCCTTTAACTCCTCACTCCTCATTTATCCTTAGATCCTTGCAGAATTCCCTGATATAGTACATTAACATTTTTTGTCCCAGTATGGAGTTATTTCAAGGCTTGTCTTGAATTTGTTCTACTCTCAGTGCCTAAATGCTGCATACTGAGAGCCGTGTGGCCTCTGAGTAGATAGAACATTTTAGTAGACCTAACTTAGGGATAAATTATGATGGAGGTAGAGAAAATGAGACATATGGCACTACCAGAAAATGCACCACAACTGATAGTAGAGAAATTCAAAAACAGTTTCCTCTCCACTTCCTAGTTGGCTTGCTCTTGAGTTTCAGAGATCACAGTCATCAGGAGCCCAAAATTATACTGTCCCAGCTATTTAAGTGCAGTGTTTTAATGAGAATGTTTCTCATATGCATGCTGTCTTCCCTGGTTTTCAGTGTAGTAAATCTTTGTCTCTTTGTGTGCCTTCATTAATGGTATAAAGAAAAGCCAGTGGGTGGCATATTTAGCTGATTTTACTTTTAATTTAGAAAATTTTGTATCAGCAGTTTCTTCTTCTGAGTTTCCTCAGTAACTAGCATGGTGATTGGCAAGTGGTATTCAATGAAAATTTTTTAATTGAACAGAAATCTTATTGATTGCTGTAGTGATATTTGATTTGTTTCTATGTATAGCTTAGTACTTTATGATATAGAGTAACATAATAGTATGCACTTTTTTTCTTATCTAAAATTTCTTTCCATGAGATTGGAGTAATAGAGTTCTACCTCCCACATGTTTAGTCAGAATTACTTACATGTTTTTAAAAATGTGTTTAATTCTAGAAGGGTCTATACCAACGCAATTTTAATTTATTGTTGCTTTTATCATTACTGTTGTCAATAAATGTAACAATAAACTACTGCCTCCACATTTGAAGCTGGCTAAGAGATTCAAGATTTTCAGGAACTTCCTATTAGTCAAATAGAACTCTTCAATCCAGAGTATATAAACTGCACCCAACAAGTCTAAACAGTTTAACTCTGTGACTTAATTTCAGTAAATCTCACATAGAGGGTAGAAAGGCTGCTATTATCCAAAAGTGTTGCTTACTACAAGTTTAGCCTGACATCTTTCAATGGAGGTGAACTTGTTTGTAAAAGTCAGCTATTTGATAGGCTTTCATTAAGTATCCCAAGTAAACATAAACAAAAACATATGTGGGGTTTGTCAATTTATCATTATGGGTGTCTGAAATTTCTCAGTAACTAGGTATATTCTTAAGTCACGATCCAAGGTTTAAATAACTGTGGTGGAAGACTAAATTAGGAGAATATCTCAAATCACAAGTGCAAACATGATGGATCTGGGCCATCTTCAGTCCTGAAAATGAAATGAAAGCTTAATTTTTGATCAAAAAGAGTCCTGGTAGGACCAATTACAGAGATGTCTGGGTCTTTCTTTACTGTCTCTTGGCAAAATCATTAGGCCTTTGCATGCTGTTTACGTTCTTCTTTCGATATATAGCGTTGTTATATATATATATATTTTTTTTTTCTCTGACATCTTTTTTTAAAGTCTAATTTAATTTTTTTTAAATTTTACTTTAAGTTCTGGGATACGTGTGCAGAACGTGCAGGTTCGTTACATAGGTATACGTGTGCCATGGTGGTTTGCTGCACCTATTGACCTGTCCTCTAAAATTCCCTCCCCTCACTCCCCACCCTCCAACAGGCCCTGGTGTGTGCTGTTCCCCTCCCCGTGTCCATGTGTTCTCACTGTTCAACTCCCACTTATGAGTGAGAACATGTGTTTGGTTTTCTGTTCCCGTGTTAGTTTGCTGAGAATGATGGCTTTCAGCTTCATCCATGTTCCTGCAAAGGACATGATCTCATTCCTTTTTAATGGCTGCATAGTTTCTATGGTATGTATGTACCACATTTTCTTTATCCAGTCTATCATTGATGGGCATTTGGGTTGGTTCCATGACTTTGCTATTGTAAATAATGCTGCAATAAACATATGTGTGCAAGTGTCTTTATAGTAGAATGATTTATATTCCTTTGGATATATACCCCATAATGGAATTGCTGGGTCAAATGTTAATTTATGATTCTACATCCTTGAGGAATCGCCACACTGTCTGCCACAATGGTTGAACTAATTTACCCTCTCACCAACGTGTAAAAGTGTCCCTATTTCTCCTTAGCCTTGTGAGCATCTATTGTTTCTTGACTTTTTAATAATCGCCATTCTGACTGGCATGAGATGGTATCTCATTGTGGTTTTGATTTGCATTTCTCTAATGGTCAGTGATATTGAGCTTTTTTTCATATGTGTGTGAGCTGTATAAATGTCTTCTTTTGAGAAGTGTCTTTGCCCACTTTTTGATGGGTTTTTTTTTTTCTTGTAAATTTGTTTAAGTTCATTTTAGATTCTGGATATTAGACCTTTGTCAGTTGGGTAGATTGCAAAAATTTCCTCCCATTCTGTAGGTTGCTTGTTCACTCTGATGATAGTTTCTTTTGTTGTGTAGAAGCTCTTTAGTTTAATTATATCTCATTTGTCAATTTTGGTATTTGTTGCAATTGCTTTTGGCATTTTTGTCTTGAAATCTTTGCCCATGCCTATGTCCTCAATGGTATTGCCTAGGTTTTCTTCTAGGGTTTTTATGGTTTTTGGTCTTACGTTTAAGTCTTTAATCCATCTTGAGTTAATTTTTGTATAAGGTGTAAAGAAGGGGTCCAGTTTCAGTTTTCTGCATATGGCTAGCCAGTTTTCCCAGCACCATCTATTGAATAGGCGATCCTTCCCCATTTCTTTTATTGTCAGATTTGTCGAAGATCAGATGGTTGTAGATGTGTGGTGCTATTTCTGAGGTCTCTATTCTGTTCCATTGGCCTGTATGTCTGTTTTGGTACCAGCACTGTTATATTTTTAGTATTCATATTTATCCTTTGTTTTCTTTATGGTTCTTACCTAGTAGTTACATTTAAAGAATTATTCTCTTGTCCTTTTTTCATAATATTTTACAGTCATGTTTTAAAATATTTGATGATTTAATCCATCTGATAATATTTAGTGTATAATGTGAGATAAAGACACAGTTTATTTTGAAGTAGCCTACTACTTTCCCCATCACTATTTAGTGAATAATCAACTCTTTTAAAATGACTTAGAATAACATATTTATCAAATATTAAATTCATTTACATACTGGAGTCCTTTTTATGCTTTATATTGTTTTCATTCAGTAATTTGCTTCATAATCTTAATTTTTAAAACTGTAGATAACATCTTTATAATTTGGAAGCAACCTTTATCTCCTATTAGTGTTCCTTTTAAATATTTATTGACTATTATTATTCATTTTATTCCAGATGGATTTTAGAATAATTTCATTAAATTATACAATTTTTAAAACTACGAATTTTCGTTGCAAAGATAGTAAATTTGTTACTTATTCAGGAAGATATTTATTTATTTATTCATTCATTTATTTATTTAGAGACCGAGCCTTGCTCTGTCGCCAGGCTGGAGTGCAGTGGCGCGATCTTGGCTCACTGCAACCTCTGCCTCCTGGGTTCAAGTGATTTTCCTGCCTCAGCCTCTCAAGTAGCTGGGACTACAAACATGCACCACCACACACAGCTAATTTTTGTATCTTTTAGTAAAGATGGGGTTTCACCATGTTGGCCAGGTTGGTCTCCATCTCTTGACCTTATGATCCACCTGCCTTGGCCTCCCAAAGTGCTGGGATTACAGGCATGAACCACCATGCCAGGCCGAGATTTAATTTTTTAGTGAGTTCCCACAAAGAAACACTGTATTTCACTAAGTTTTTCTTTTACTATACCCACTCTCTAAAGTATCTTGAGGTGTTTATATTTGCGTGTCAATCAGTCAAGAATATTTATTGATTGTCAATTATCCATTAGTTAATAAGGAAGTACTCATGCAAAGTTCTGGAGTTATCATTATGAAAAATTATGTGTGTGTGTATATATTTGTAGATATATTATAGGTAGTCTGTGTGTGTGTGTGTGTATATATATATATATATATATATATAATGTAATCAATCAGTCTCTACACTCATGGAGCTCAAATTTGAGTAGGGAAGATAGACATTAAAATGAACTGTTGCAAATAAGTATATAATTACAAAGTACACAGTATTGATGGGAATTTTATTTATTTGTGGTGTTATTAAGTTCTGATCAGAAAAATGCCTGTTCACTTGAGACTGTTTAGCCAGGAGCAGCATATGCAGGCCTCCTGTTAGATGATCCCCTTGCCGCTTGCAGTGAACTTAACAATAGCTGTCCATGAAGGCCTTCCTTGAAAGTGATGTGAAAAAGAAATACTAACTTTTCTGTGTGATATACTCATCTAAATTCCAGAGGCCTTGGCTTGGCATCCATCCAGCTCTTTGGCACAGACTGCCTGCAGTCCCCTACATTTGACTCTGTAATGTGTTGGTAAATGTTAGCTGGCTGATGGGGAAAAAGATCTAAATTACAGAGCTTGCCAATTTCTGTGGAACAAATATTTCTACTGTATTAGTCCATTCTCACATGGCTATAATGAACTACCTGAGACTGGGTAATTTATGAAGAAAAGAGGTTTAATTGACTCACAGTTATGCAGGCTTAACAGGAAGCATGACTGGGATGCCTCAGGATACTTACAGTCATGGCGGAGGTGAAGGGGACACAAGCACGTCTTACCATGGTGCAACAGGAGAGAGCTATAGAGAAAGGGGCAAGTGCAACACACGTTTAAACCATCAGATCTCATGAGAACTTACTATCACAAGAACAGCAAGGGGAAAGTCCACCCCCATGTTGAAACCCCATCTCTACTAAAAATACAAAATTAGCTGGGTGTGGTGGCTCGTGCCTGTAATCCCAGCTACTCGCGAGGCTGAGGCAGGAGAATCACTTGAACCTGGGAAGTGGAGGTTGCAGTGAGCCGAGATTGCACCATTGCACTCCAGCCTGGGCAACAAGAGCAAAACTCTGTCTCAAAAAAAACCCAGAAATTTATTTTCCTCCCACAAGGCCCCTCCTCTGACACTTGGGGAGTGTAATTGGAGATGAGATTTGGGTGGGGACACAGAGCAAAACCATATCATCTATTAAAGATAATTTCAAGCCATCATGCAGAATTCCTTCAAAGATTTCTCTAGCCACCATTATACTGAGCTTTAAGGCTGAATCTGTCTCAGAGGAGATATCCCTCACGGGGTGACCACTCCCCAAGGCACAAAAAGAAGTGACCTAGCAGTTTTCTGACACAAACGCATGATTAGAGCCCCCCAAACAGCTGCTAAGCCAGCTGTAGTATTAAACCCCTTCTCCCTACCAGATCCAAGGTTCAGTCCTCTGGCCACTGCCCCTCCCCACCTCCTCGAAGATTATGCGTCATTAATCTGCAATCTTCTCTATTCCTCAAGCTCTTTGGAAGCCAGAATGACTGCCATTCCTTCCACTCTCTTGTTATGCATATATTATGCCATAAACTGAAAGCTTTACTTTCCTCAAGGGAAATATTTTGAGTATGAATACCTTATTTTAAGAGTTAAAACAAAATTTAATACTTTTTTGCCCATTTTTCTTTTTGCTGTGATAGTACTATTTTATTTAAGGCAATGAAGATGCTGCTGATTGACCAGGGAAAGGATCAGGAGTCCAGACAATTAAAAATATTAATATTTTAGAAAGCTCAGTCTACTCTACCGCTTATAGTCAATGGACATCTTTCATTTGATGCCCATAAATCCGTTGACAATATCACATCATTTAACTAGTGTCTGTATTCATTGGTTAGAACCTGTGTTACATCTGTGGAGGGAAGTCTACTTTCATTGTACACAGGGAAGAGAGGGAAGAAAGCATCAGGAAGCCTTCTCTAAAGAACCACCTGATTGGGTCACCAGGAGAATGTATGGGGGAGCTCTAATTAAGCCCTTTGTGTTGAAAAACTGCCAAGTCACCTTTTTGGTGCCATGGGGAGTAATCACTCTGTGAGGGATGCCTCCTCCAAGACACAGATTCAGCTTTAGAGTTCTGTATAATGGCGGCTAAAGAAATATTTGACAAGTGAAGCAGAGAATGTTCAGAGAAGGGTTCTATCAGGATCCCTCATTCTTCCTCTCTTAGGTCTCTCTTCTGTTGTCTGTCATAGAGATAATAAAATGAAGTGCAGATATACCACAAGGGACTTCTCTCCATTTTGTGGTCAGTGAAAGGTAGATTGGCTATCCTAACATCTAGAATTCTCTTTGGATTTTGGGCCATTTTATAGGTGATGTAAATAGACTTCCTGAGGACATTCTTTGACAGATTTTCTGAGGATGTTCCATAGTGGCCTCCAGGGTAAATCTGAGTCACTGATTGATGTAAACTTGGGGTTCTCATTTCTTATGCTCTTTTAACTTACGTGGGGTAGATCAAATTAAGTCCTCTTGACAGCTAGGATTTTATTATTAAAACAGTAAAGCCTATTTCTAGCAATGCCACAGTGAGGATAAAAATAAAACCAAAGTTGTATCTTTTATTTATTTTTCCCTGATCCTTCCTGGAGGTAGGTTACTTCTTATTAATATGACTCTAAAGACATTTGCCATCTTAGAGGTAGGTTACGTCTTATGAATATGACTGTAGAGACATTTGTCGTCTTATGCAAAAACAAACAAACAAACAAAAAAGAATTGGATGAAATAGGATAACTCAGATGCCTGCCCTACCCCAGGCCACATAGTTATTGACCTGGAGAAGGCAATAAAGGACAGTGTTGGATCTTAGCAGGACTCTGAGATAATCAGCGAACCCATGTCAAAATAGTGCACCCTGCTGACTTGGCAAGTCCTTCAAGTTTTTGGTACTCAGTTTATTGATGTTAGAATAGAGGATGGGTTAGAGGTTGTTGAGTTCTAGAGTTCTATTCTTGGATCGTGTACAGAAATGGTTCACCCTCCCAAGTAGGTCAGTTGAACATTTCCTGACTTCTTAAACTTTGGGATGGCCTTTTTCTTCTTTAAATTACCTTCATGCAAGCTTTCTAGGCCTTTATCATGCTTGCCCTGATGAATTATTTGTGCATGTTGCTCTGCTATAGAACATTACAAGGCATTAGTGGATAAGAGCAGATAAGAGACAAATGAGTTAAGTGTGGAGACTCCTTACATCAAAGCCCATGGTCCTGCCAGACTTTCCTAGGTGTCAAGGTGCCGGTCATGGCAGATTCTTCATCTTGACTCTAGGCACCCTTCTGTACTCCAGGGCTCTCAACTTCTCCTTGTCCTCTGCGCAGAGCATATAGGAACTTCTGGATTGTTTACAATTTGTGGAGATTTCTGAAGCTGTGTTCCATTGAGGAGACACTGGGTGGACAAGAATTTTACTTGCGTCTTCTCTAATTCCTTCTTTCCCCTATCAGGATCTACTGGGGACAGAGGCGGACGGTTATAGGGTTTTTTCTACTACCTAAAATAGAAAAGTACATTTTTAAAGAAGAATATCCTTGCTATATATGTAATACAATTGGGGAGCATTTTAAAGGATTATCATCTTATTTACTATCTTATGGTTTTATTTCCCTTCATGTGTTCTTTTCTAGCAGTATTTGCATTTTTGTTTTTTCCTGATACTATAACTAGTGCATAAAAGTTTGAGGAACATAATATTTACATACTCATAAAGTGTTTCCCTACAAATAACTTATTAATTGCAAAAGAAAAGAAAAGTAACTTTTCAGTAGTGAAACCTTACAGACCTACCTTAGCCAAGTTCTCAAAGTCAATATCATCTTAATAGGACAAGCTAATATCATATATACCCAGATGTGATGCACTGAGCAGGATGTGGTATTTCAGCCCCAAATGCATAACTTAAACCCATTTGTGAGAAAGTATCAGACAGATTCAAATCAAGGAATATTTTACAAAATAACTGCCCTCCATTCTTCAAAAACATAAAAATCACAAAAGATGAAAGAAGGTTTATGAACTATTCTGGGAGATTAAAGGAAACTAAACAGATATGCCAGTTAAATACAATGTATAATCTTGAATTAATAAGACAGTTGGAAGAATTTGAATGTAGACTGTAAGTTAAATGATAATACTGTATTAGTGTTAATTTTCCTGAATTTGATTATTGTACTTTGGTTACTTAAGAGAAAGCCCTGTTTTTCTTAAGAAATAACACAGCAGAGAACTAAGGGATAAAATGGCATGATGTCTACAGCTTACTATAAAATGGTTCAGAAAAAAGAAATGTCTGGATGTGGAGAGAGTGCGAAAGCAAAGTGGGAAAATATTAACATGTACAGGAAGCATATACAGGAGTTCTGTGTACAATTATAACTTTTCTGTGAGTTAAAGATATTTTGAAAATAAAAGGTGAAACAGAGAAGAAAGAAAACAGGCTCCAGGAGCACGGTTTATTGTATGGCTTCTCCTTCCACTGCTCCATGGAAATGACCACTTCTGACGTCATTGATACCCAATTTGTTGCTAAATCATTAGACATTCTTCAGTGATGATCTTATTCAACCTTTCAAAAATAGCTGGTAATGTTCATCATTCTCTTCTTTTTTAGCTTGCTCTTCCTGTGACTTTCCTAACAACTCACTTCCCTTTATCCTTTTATAACCAGTCTCTTTGAGGGCCCTCTTTGCCATCTCTACACTTTAAGTGTTGGTGTTTTTTGGAATGTTGTCCTAGGCTCTCTTTCCTTCTGAGTCTGTATATTCCTCCTAGTTGTTTTATCTCCCCCATAATTTGTAGATCTAGTTCAGGTTGCTCTTGGGTTTCAGACTTATACATGCCACATTCTGTGGCTCTCTCCTTTGATTATTCCTCTGGGCATATCAAAATCAACCTACTCCAAATTTGTTATCTTTCTTACCTTCCTTGATCCTACCCTGGTTTCCCCCAGACCTGGTCATTTTTCATTGTGTCCGTCTCAGAGAAATGTTGCCAAGATCATCCATTACTCATATCGGAACCTGGACTTGACACTTCTTTATTCTTGCCTCTCTATAAACATCTTCCTCTTTATAGCCGGAATAAACATGTAATAGGATACATCTAAAAGTCTTGCATTGGTCAGTCAGCCTACATGATAGAGCCCAAACTATTGAGCATGGATATGATTCTTCATTATTTAGCTTTAGCTTTCTTTTCTTCCTTTATCTTCTGCAACTCTCACACACTCTTTTCTAACCATCTGAAATTCTTTCAGTTTCTCAGAGATGCTGGATTACATTTTGATGTTTCCTCCAAGACCTTACATGTATTGTTCATCAGCCTTATCATGAACCCTACTTATTTCTGCTACTTGGGAAACTTTTTTTATGGGGCTTGCTCTTTCTCCCTCTCTGTCTTTTTTTTTTTTAATTATACTTTAAGCTCTGGGATACATGTGCAGAACATGAAGATTTGTTACATAGGTATACATGTGCCATGGTGGTTTGCTGCAGCCATCAACCAGTCATCTACATTAGGTATTTCTCCTAATGCTATCCCTCCCCTGGCCCCTTAGCACCCCAGCCCCCGACAGGCCCCAGTGTGTGATGTTCCCCTCCCTGTGTCCATGTGTTCTCACTGTTCAACTCCCACTTATGAGTGAGAACATGTGGTGTTTGGTTTTCTGTTCCTGTGTTGCTTGCTGAGAATGATGGTTTCTAGCTTCATCCATATCCCTGCAAAGGACAAGAACTCATCCTTTTTTATGGCTGCATAGTATTCCATGGTGTATATGTGCCACATTTTCTTAATCCAGTTTGTCATTGATGGGCATTTGGATTGGTTCCAAGTCTTTGCTATTGTGAATAGTGCTGCAGTAAACATACATGAGCATGTGTCTTTATTGTAGAATGATTTATAATCCTTTGGGCATATAACCACTAACGGGATTGCTGGGTCAAATGGTATTTCTGGTTCTAGATCCTTAAGGAATCACCACATTGTCTTCCACGATGGTTGAACTAATTTACAGTACCAACAAGAGTGTAACAGCATTCCTATTTCTCCACAGCCTCTCACAGCATCTGTTGTTTCCTGACTTTTTAACAATCACCATTCTAACTGACATGACATGGTATCTCATTGTGGTTTTGATTTGCATTTCTCTAATGAACAGTGATGATGAGCTTTCTTTTATGTGTTCGTTGGCTACATAAATGTCTTCTTTTGAGAAGTGTATGTTCATATCCTTTGCCCACTTTTTGATGGGGTTGTTTTTTTCTTGTAAATTTGTTTAAGTTCCCTGTAGATTCTGGATATTAGCCCTTTGTCAGATGGATAGATTGCCAAAATTTTCTCCCATTCTGTATGCTGCCTGTTCACTCTGATGGTAGTTTCTTTTGCTGTGCAGAAGCTCTTTAGTTTAATTAAATCCCATTTGTCAATTTTGACTTTTGTTGCCATTGCTTTTGGTGTTTTAGTCATGAAATCTTTGCCCATGCCTATGTCCTGAATGGTATTGCCTAGGTTTTCTTCTAGGGTTTTTATGGTTTTTGGTCTTACGTTTAAGTCTTTAATCTATCTTGAGTTAATTTTTGTATAAAGTGTAAAGAAGGGGTCCAGTTTCAGTTTTCTGCATATAGCTAGCCAGTTTTCCCAACACCATTTATTAAATAGGGAATCCTTTCCCCATTGCTTGTTTTTGTCAGGTTTGTCAAAGATCAGATGGTTGTAGATGTGTGGCATTATATCTGAGGCCTCTGTTCTGTTCTATTGGTCTATATATACATCTGTTTTGGTACCAGTACCATGCTGTTTTGGTTACTATAGCCTTGCAGTATAGTTTGAAGTCAGGTAGCATGATACCTCCAGCTGTTTTTTTTTTTATTAGGATCGTCTTGGCTATATGGGCTTCTTTTTGGTTTCATATGAAATTTAAAATAGTTTCTTCTAATTCTGTGAAGAAAGTCAATGGTAGCTTGATGGGGATAGCATTGAATCTATAAATTACTTGGGGCAGTATGGCCATTTTCACAATATTGATTCTTCCTATCCATGAGCATGGAATGTTTTTCCATTTGTTTGTGTCCTCTTTTATTTCCTTGAGCAGTGGTTTGTAGTTCTCCTTGAAGAGGTCTTTCACATCCATTGTAAGTTGTATTCCTAGATATTTTAGTCTCTTTGTAGCAATTGTGAATGGGAGTTCACTCATGATTTGGCTCTCTGTCTATTATTGGTGTATGCTTGTGATTTTTGCACATTGATTTTATATCCTGAGACTTTGCTGAAGTTGCTTATCAACTTAAGGAGATTTTGGGCTGAGATGATGGAGTTTTCTAAATATACAATCACGTGATCTGCAAACAGAGGCAATTTGGCTTCCTCTTTTCCTATTTGAATACCCTTTATTTCTTTCTCTTGCCTGATTGCCCTGGCCAGAACTTCCAATACTATGTTGGATAGGAGTGGTGAGAGAGGGCATCCTTGTCTTGTGCCGGTTTTCAAAGGGAGAGATTCCCGCTTTTGCCCATTCAGTGTGATATTGGCTGTGGGTTTGTCATAAATAGCTCTTATTATTTTGAGATATGTTACATCGGTACCCAGTTTATTGAGAGTTTTTAGCATGAAGGGGAGTTGAATTTTATTGAAGGCCTTTTCTGCATCTATTGAAATAATCATGTGGTTTTTGTCAGTTTCTGTTTATGTGATGCATTATGTTTATTGATTTGCGTATGTTGAACCAGACTTGCATCCCAGGGATGAAGCCGACTTGATCGTGGTGGATAAGCTTTTTGATGTGCTGCTGGATTCAATTTGTCAGTATTTTATTGAGGATTTTTGCATCGATGTTCATCAGGGATATTGGCCTGAATTTTTTTTGGCGTTGTTGTGTCTCTGCCAGGTTTTGTATCAGGATGATGCTGGCCTCATAAAATGAGTTAGGGAAGAGTCCCTCTTTTTCTATTGTTTGGAATAGTTTCAGAAGGAATGGTACCAGCTCCTCTTTGTACCTCTGGTAGAATTTGGCTGTGAATCTGTCTGGTCCTGGACTTTTTTCGATTGGTAGGCTATTAATCACTGCCTCAATTTCAGAACTTATTATTGGTCTATTCAGGGATTCGATTTTTTCCTGGCTTAGTCTTGGGACAGTGTCTGTGTCCAGGAATTTATCTGTTTCTGCTAGATCTTCTAGTGTATTTGCGTAGCGGTGTTTATAGTATTCTCTGATGGTAGTTTGTGTTTCTGTGGGATCAGTGGTGATATCCCCTTTATCATTTTTTATTGTGTCTATTTGATTCTTCTCTCTTTTCTTTTTTTTTTTTTTTTTTTTTTTTTTGAGACGGAGTCTCGCTCTGTCGCCCAGGCTGGAGTGCAGTGGCGCGATCTCGGCTCACTGCAAGCTCCGCCTCCCGGGTTCACGCCATTCTCCTGCCTCAGCCTCCCGAGTAGCTGGGACTACAGGCGCCCGCTACCACGCCCGGCTAATTTTTTGTATTTTTAGTAGAGCCGGGGTTTCACCGTGTTAGCCAGGATGGTCTCGATCTCCTGACCTCGTGATCCGCCCACCTCGGCCTCCCAAAGTGCTGGGATTACAGGCGTGAGCCACCGCGCCCGGCCTTTTCTTTTTTATTAGTCTAGCTAGTGGTCTATTTTGTTAATCTTTTCAAACAACCACCTCCTAGATTCATTGATGTTTTGAAGAGTTTTTTGTGTCTCTATCTCCCTCAGTTCTGCTCTGATCTTAGTTATTTCTTGTCTTCTGCTAGCTTTTGAATTTGTGTGCTTTTGCTTCTCTAGTTCTTTTAATTGTGATGTTAGGGTGTTGATTTTAGATCTTTCCCACTTTCTCCTGTGGGCATTTAGTGCTATAAATTTCCCTCTATACACTGCTTTAGCTGTGTCCCAGAGATTCTGGTACATTGTGTCTTTGTTCTCATTGGTTTCAAAGAACTTATTTATTTCTGTCTTAATTTCATTATTTATGCTACCTGAGTAACTTCTACTCAGATTCAGATCACAGCTTCAGGGTCACTTATCGTGTGCAGCATGTCTCATTCTCTTACATCCTGTGCATCAGGAACATTCTGTACTTTCTGTGGCACACACTTATCACACGTTTGTATCAGTCTCTTGCAGGTGTCCTCGCTGGATTGTCAACTTGAGAGATCAGGTCTGTCTACTTCATAGCTGCAGCCCTAGTGCTTAGCAGAGTGCCTGGCAAATAGTAGATGCTTAATAAAAAATTTTGAATGTATGAATGAGTAATTGTAATCCATGGCAAAAGCAGATATTAGAGAACCTTACTCTTATTATGCATGTACATTTGCCTACTGATTCATTACAACTTTGTATTATAAGGAATCCTAGAAGACCATCAGTCCAAAGTATTAAACACTGCAAGTGATTATCTGGCTTTTGTCTGACTCTTATAGTCCTTTACTCTATTTTGGCTGCAGTTACTTTAGCATGAGCTTGCTTTCCATAGCTTGCACCAATTGATTTGTTCTTTGCCTTGAAGCATCAGAATAGGTCTGTTTCCTTTTCCATGTTTTAATCATTCACATAGTTGGAATCAGCTAGCCTGCATCTTTCTACTCTCAGCCTTCTTTTCTTCAGCACAAACACCTCCAATTCCTTCAACTTTTATATGTGAAAAGTCACCTTAGCATACAGCATGCTATTTTGCCATTGTCCCTTATAAAGAATGGCATCCATAATTTGACAAAACATTCAGAACATAGTGGAAGAACAATGTGTAATCATGACTGCATTAACCTGGCTATTAAATAGTTTGCATACTGATGAGGCTAAATACACTGATCCTCTAACCTTTGCTTCTACAAATATTATTATTAATAGTGATTATAAGAATTATTATCATACCTAACATATATTGAGCACATATAGTATAATAGAGTAAGCACTTTTCACATAGTACTTTATTTGGTACTTAAAACTCAATGAAGTATGTAGTAACAATATGCCTTTTTAACAGATGAGGAAATAATTTGCCCAGGTAACTAAGGAATGATGGTTCCAGGAATGGCTATAATATACTGCTAAACTGTTACTAGGTTTTGTCTTGACTGATGTCTTTCAATCAGTTAATTTTAGTACTTAAAACTCAATGAAGTATGTAATAACAATATGCCCTGTTAACAGATGAGGAAATAATTTGCCCAAGGTCACATAACTAAGGAATGATGGTTCCAGGAATGGCTATAATATACTGCTAAACTCTTGCTAGGTTTTCTCTTGACTGATATCTTTCAATCAGTTAATTTTAGGCTCTAACGTAAAATGGTTTTAAACAACATGATGTGTGATTGCCTTATTGTAAACCGTGGAATTTTTGTTAGATAATCGATATCTAACATCTTAAAATATTTCAGTAAATTCAGATATTGAATTCCTTGTTATGTAAACATGCAGTTACCTCACATCACCAAAAAGTTGCATTGAGATGACAGAGACATAGAAAAATAATTATTGAAAATTTCCATAGTGTGCTCGAGGGCAGGGAAAGCACTGTGACTGACACAACAGGAGTGGATCTGGGGATGTTATGAGTCATACCGATGCGGAGGGACCATGAACTCTTTTTGAGTTGAGGAGCCCACATCCCCCATAGAAGCAAAACAGAGGATTCAAAAGATGAAAATTTCCAAGAGAACTTGATAAAGTCACCAAAATTAAAAGCAGAAGTGGGTCCAAGGGCAGTCAGCCTATAAATTAGTTCAAGTTCTGTGGAACCACTAATCCTAACTTTTTGGTAGCTGCCTCCAGTCTTTGCCTCCAGAATCAAGCTGTGTTTTCCAAACAGAGCTGTGTTACAGATATTCCCAGAGCAGGCAGCAGGCCTGAGAAACAGTAAGGCAGCTGTACACTGGTGGCTGCTTTGAGAATTGGGAGAACCTGTCCCCAGAAATCCTGTACAATGCACTCCTACATGAAAGTCCAGACTCCAGTCTCCCCTCCTTCACCAGCACTACTTCAGCCAGGGCTCCTTGAACCAGAATCTTCCATATACCACCAGAAAAATCATGGTTCTCACTAAGGCTAGAAAATAAATTTCTACTAAAATACTAACCAATCTAGTATTGTATTTTGCTTACAAGTATGAGGATATGACCAGGAATTTTCAACTACTCGTAGAAATTGTCCTAAGTAAAGAAAGTGTAGGATTTCTCTCAAGGAATTGAGTTACTACATGGTTCAACACTGAAAAAGAAATTAATATAATTATTATTTTCATGGCATAAGAACAGGCTAATGGAAAAAAAAAGTCAAAGTTCTTGAACATTAGATACATTGAAAACAAATCCCTCAGTAGATGAGTTGACTAGCAATGAACACGGAATTGACTAACTGTTTGAGTAGGAGGAAGAGAAAGATGGAAATATTGTAGGGGAAAATATGTGGGTTAAAGTGACTAAACATTAGCTCACCCTCACTCCATGTTCTTTTTGTATCAGACAAATAGAACATTCATTTTCTTTTCAAATAACAATGAAATAAATACAAAAATTGACCATAATAAAGCCACAAGGAAAATCTCAATGGATTCCAACAAGTAAAAATCACACGGCCCATAATCTTTGAACTACAATAGTCATTAAACTGGAAAGTAAAGTAACAACGACAAAAAAAAAAAAAAAAAAAACCAATCCCAAAATATCTGCTCACATTTTTGAGTAACAGATAACTAAAATCAAAGTTCCAAATTAATTTAATATGAAGGACAGTAAGAGGTTTGCTGATCAAAAGAGGTACTCTATGTACTTCTAGAAGTATATTTTTTAACCCAAGCATGTATGTGTAGACAGTGCTTCTGCTACTAAAAGTAAATGAAGTTGAGCTACTTGAATAGTAACAAGTAGATATCCTTGCACAAAACTGGAAAGGCTTTAAGATCTTTAAAACTTTAAAGAAGTTTAATAATTTTAAGTTTTTAGATATTGCTTTTTGGTAAATATTGAATAAAAATACTTTAAAGTTGCTACTAAACTTTAATCTTTAAATAACTTAAGCATATCTGAATACTCTCGAATTAAGGCAATATAGTATTCTCAGTGTGTTCTGAATGATAATGAAAGCTTTATAGTCAACAGGATTATCAGCAATAGAGAGATAGAAGTAAGTTTAATGTGCCAAAAGCAGTTGCAACCAAAGCCAACATTGAAAAATGGAGTATGATTAAGCCAAAGAGCTTCTTCACAGCAAAAGAAACTGTCATCAGAGCAAACAGGCAACCTACAGAATGGAAGAAAATTTTTGCAATCTACCCATCTAACAAGTCTAATATCCAGAATCTACAAGGAACTTAAACACATTAACAAGAAAAAAAACGATCAAAAACTGGGCAAAAGATATGAACAGACACTTCTCAAAAGAAGACATTTATGTGGCCAAAAAACATATGAAAAACAGCTCAACATCACTGATCATTAGAGAAATACAAATCAAAAGCACAATGAGATACCAACTCATGCTAGTCAGAATGGCGATTATTAAAAAGTAAAGAAACAACAGAGGCTGTGGAGAAATAGGAACACTTTTATACTGTTGGTGGAAATGTAAATTAGTTCAACCTTTGTGGAAGACAGTGTGGTGATTCCTCAAGGATGTAGAACCAGAAATACCATTAGACCAGCAGTCCCATTACTGGGTATATACCCAAAGGATTATAAATCATTCTACTATAAAGACACTTGCACACATATGTTTATTGCAGCACTATTTACAATATCAAAGTCATGGAACCAACCTAAATCCCCATCAATGATAGACTGGATAAGGAAAATGTGGTACATATACACCATGGAATACTATGCAGCCATAAAAAGGAATGAGATCATGTCCTTTGCAGGGACATGGATGAAGCTGGAAGCCATCTGCCTCAGCAAACTAACACAGGAACAGAAAACCAAACACCACATGTTCTCGCTCATAAGTGGGAGTTGAACAGTGAGAACACATGGACACAGGGAGGGGAACAACACACACCGGGACCAGTAAGGGGTGGTGGGAAGGGGAGGGAGAGCATTAGGACAAATAGCTAATGTATGCAGGGCTTAAAACCTAGATGATGGGTTGAGAGGTGCAGCAAACCATCATGGCACATGTATACCTAGGTAACAAACCTACACATTCTGCAATTGTATCCCAGAACTTAAAGCAAAAAAAGAAAAAAGAAATGTTTAATGAAAATATGATTTTGAAAAAATAATAATGATAATGAAAACATTATTGCATGTGTCGTCACCTCAGTTTTCATCATCTCACAGTTTAATTGGAATATTAACTATACTTTGTATATTTTTGAAATATTTGCTTATAAGAATATCATATTAGAACATATTACAATAGTATGTAATACAAACGTATTCTTAACTAGTCAAAATCAATTATTGATATCTTGCAATTTTTTGGAGTTTCTGAATCAATCTTGAGTTCATATGTTTTAAACAACTATTATTCATTTATATACAATGTAATTTTTTTAAAGGATTTGGAAACATCTCACCACGCACAGAAGGCGGCAAAATATTCTGTATCATCTATGCCTTACTGGGAATTCCCCTCTTTGGTTTTCTCTTGGCTGGAGTTGGAGATCAGCTAGGCACCATATTTGGAAAAGGAATTGCCAAAGTGGAAGATACGTTTATTGTGAGTATGATAGATATTTAACTACGTATATTTATTGTTTGATTTTTTTAAAAATTATATCTTTTCTGTCACCTCAGATACAATTAGACATTCAATTATTAGGGCTTCCATAACAATTTATATGCATCTCTACTGGCATGTAACTCACTGTTTTTTAAATTATTTTTATACTTAATCTGAATGAATAAATTAATGCATGAGAACAACTCAAAAGTATAAACAGAAAAAAGTAGGAATTCAAAAGTCTTAGATTCAAATTTCTTTTACTTTTTTCTTTTTCTTTCTTTCTTTTTTTTTTTTGAGACAGAGTCTTGCTCTGTTGCCCAGGCTGCAGTGCAATGGTACAATGGGTGCAATCTTGGCTCACTGCAACCTCCACCTCCCAGGTTCAAGCAATTCTCGTGCCTCAGCCTCCTGAGTAGCTTGAATTATAGGCACCAGCCACCATGCCTGGCTAATTTTGTATTTTTTAGTAGAGATGGGGTTTCACCATGTTGGCCACGGTGATCTTGAACTCCCGACCTCAAATGATCTGCCCATCTTGGGCTCCCAAAGTGCTGGGATTACAGGCTTGAGCCACCGTGCCCAGCCAGATTTAAATTTCATATGTAGTGTCTCCCAGCTATATTCTCTTAAACTAGTTATTATCCCATCAAACCTGCATTTTCTTATTTTTATAACTTGAATAATGGTACTATGGAGGCATCACTCTGAGGGTAGGTGGCATTATAAATTTAACTTTAACATAAGTAGTAAATGACTGACTGTACTTTATTATTTTAAAATTTGTTTTGATACCCTTATAAAGCCCCTTTGGGAAAGATGTAGTCTAAATAACAAACATAATAAAGGTGATCATATAACTTAATTCAGTAATGCCATTGATAGGAATGTATCTACACAATGTAATTTAGTAGAACCAAAGGTGTAGAATACATGGAGATCTTCAAGTTGTATTATAGTCAACAAAAAATGAAAATGCTTTTGTTAGAATTTTAAGTGAAAAATAAGAATACTATGATGATAAGCTTGAGTTCTTGGAAGAAAATTATGGAAAAAGTAACTGTTCCTGTTAGAGGGTGGGATTATAAAGGATTTGTTACTTCTAGCACCACTGTTGCAAATAAATTTTGTTCATTGTTTAGCAGTGTTTTATACTTTCACACAAAGTTCAACAAAATATTTACATTTAACTCTACTGATGAAATAAAATATCGAGTATTGTTTTCTCAATTTGGATTACAGTTCCAGTTTTAGCACTAGTCATGTTTCAGATTTAAGATCAAAGTTAGATCTCAAGCATTTTGTTCAACATTGTGTTGAAATAGAATAACACAGTTATTCCAAAATTGGAGTTTTATTCTTTTTTTGTATTATACTTTTATTTAAAAGAATTATCTGTTTATATTAATCAAGAGGGCAGATTGGCGGCATAAACATGGTAATGTTGAATTCTTCGTTCATTCATTCAACAAATTTTTTAGTGCCTCCTAGATGCTGGGTAATATTTTTTATGTTGCATATATACCAGTGCATAAAAAAAGTTCCATGCCCTTATGGTGATGACATTCCAGTAATCATGGTTCAGTGTTTGGTACCAAGCACTATTGTATAATCTTTGTAAACATGAACTCATTTAACTCTCACAGGTAAGATGAGGATGGTTGACTAGAGGAATGTCTATGTACCCTTTCCATTCTGTGATTTCATAGGTCTTTAAAAATTCTCAAGCTCTAACATTCAGTGATTTTCATATGGTGTAGTTTGTGACCTATATTTTTTATAGTAAATAGGACAGATCCAGTCAGATTTAAAATATATGGTAACTAGCCTCGAATAGAAATCTGGATATAAACTGTTGTATATATACCAACTTCATTTAATGCATTACACTATAGAGATTTTTTTACTGGAGGAGTTTTAAAAAATGGGTATTCTGATGACAGCTATGGCCTAGGGGTATTGAAGACTTATCCTTACCTGCTGATCTTATAGCTTTGTTAGTTATACAATTTAGTACCATAGAACAGAGAATTCACCTGGTTCATGTTGGAATCAAACTGTGAAGGTTAAGCTGTTAGTATTATGCTGTAATCAATTAAATTGATGATAAGAAAAAGTGATGGAAGTGACAGAAAAAAACTTTATGAAATTAATGTTTATCAATGAACAATTGTAAATACTTAATTCTTGTTTCAGTGTCTCCATTTTCGTATGGTTCTGGATTGTATTTGGCCTGAAATCAGTTGTATGTATGATTATGGAATAGAAATATTTCAGAAGTACTCTAGGTAAACAAATAATGATGCAAATCTAAAATTGCATTCTCAGGGCAAATGTAATTTACCCTTTCAAAAGAATTTCACCTGTTGTAAAGCTATGTGAGGATAAAGTAGCATCATTATTAGCATTGATTGATTTATTGATGATACCTAATTTTCATAAGTAAAGACAATTAAAAACTAAGTGTAAAAGAAAATAAAATAACATGCTTACTTGCTAATTTGCTCATAATAGTGTATAGGTTAACTTTGTGGGTATACAAGTAATTTCTCTCTCTCTCTCTTTGTCTCTCTCTCTCTCTCTCCCCATTTATATACATATATATATATATATATACACACACCTTTCTGTCTCATCCCTAGAAGTGGAATGTTAGTCAGACCAAGATTCGCATCATCTCAACAATCATATTTATACTATTTGGCTGTGTACTCTTTGTGGCTCTGCCTGCGATCATATTCAAACACATAGAAGGCTGGAGTGCCCTGGACGCCATTTATTTTGTGGTTATCACTCTAACAACTATTGGATTTGGTGACTACGTTGCAGGTAAGCTTTTCCTGGCACCCATGTTACTCTTCTAACAGGGGTTTATTAGATAGATTTTTCAATTAGGTTTATAACGAAACACAAGGGCTGTATGAGTTTTCTAGGGCTGACATACCCAAGTACCATAAAGTGGGTGGCTTTAAACAAAGCAAATTCATTGTCTCACGGAAGTTGGAAATCAAGGTACCAGCAGGGCCATGATCCCTCTCAGACTCAGTAGAATTTTTCTTAGCCTCTTCCTAATTTCTGGTAGAGGTCATCAGTCCTTGGCGATTCTTGGCTTGCAGCTGTATCACTCCCATCTCTACCTCCTTCAACACATGTTTTTCTTCTTGTGCCTGTCTCTGCAGCCAAATTCCCTTCTGCTTATAAGCATGCCAGTCAAATTATATTATAGGCCCATCCTACGCAAGTGTAACATAACCACATCTTAACTAATTACATTTACAGGAGCCTTCTATTATTTATTTATTTATTTATTTATTTATTTATTTATTTATTTTTGAGATAGAGTCTTGCTCTGTCACCCAGGCTGGAGTGCACTGGCACGATCTTGGCTCACTGCAACCTCTGCCTCCTGGGTTCGAGTGATTCTCCTGTCTCAGCCTCCTGAGTAGCTGGGATTACAGGCGTGTGCCACCAGGCCCAGCTAATTGATGTATTTTTAGGAGAGATGGGGTTTCACCATGTTGATCAGGCTGGTCTTGAACTCCTGAACTTAGGTGCCTCAGCCTCTGAAAGTGCTGGGATTACAGGCACAAGCCACTACGCCCGGCCTAAGAATCTTATTACTATTATTTTTTAAAATATATATATTTTTATTATACTTTAAGTTCTAGGGTACATGTGCACAATGTGCAGGTTTGTTACACATGTGCCATGTTGGTGTGCTGCACCCATTAACTCGTCATTTACATTAGGTATATCTCCTAATGCTATCCCTCCCCGCTCCCTCCACCCCACAACAGGCCCTGGTGTGTGATGTTCCCCTTCCTGTGTCCAGGTTTTCTCATCGTTCAATTTCTACCTATGAGTGAGAACAGGCACTGTTTGGTTTTTTGTCCTTGTGATAGTTTGCTGAGAATGATGCTTTCCAGCTTCATCCATGTCCCTACAAAGGACATGAACTCATCCTCTTTTATGGCTGCATAGTATTCCATGGTATATATGTGCCACATTTTCTTCATCCATTCTATCATTGTTGGACATTTGGGTTGGTTCCAGGTCTTTGCTATTGTGAATAGTGCTGCAAGAAATATACGTGTGCATGTGTCTTTATAGCAGCATAATTTATAATCCTTTGGGTATATACCCAGTAATGGGATGGCTGGGTCAAACGGTATGTCTAGTTCTAGATCCCTGAGGAATCGCCACACTGACTTCCACAATGGTTGAACTAGTTTACAGTCCCAACAACAGTGTAAAAGTGTTCTTATTTCTCCATATCCTCTCCAGCACCTGTTGTTTCCTGACTTTTTAATGATCGCCATTCTAACTGGTGTGAGATGGTATCTCATTGTGGTTTTGATTTGCATTTCTCTGATGGCCAGTGATGATGAGCATTTTTTCATGTGTCTTTTGGCTGCATAAATGTCTTCTTTTGAGAAGTGTCTTTTCATATCCTTCGCCCACTTCTTGATGGGGTTGTTTGTTTTTCTCTTGTAAATTTGTTTGAGTTCATTGTAGATTCTGGATATTAGCCCTTTGTCAGATGAGTAGATTGCAAAAATGTTCTCCCATTCTGTAGGTTGCCTGTTCACTCTGATGGTAGTTTCTTTTGCTGTGCAGAAGCTCTTGAGTTTAATTAGATCCCATTTGTCAATTTTGGCTTTTGTTGCCATTGCTTTTGGTGTTTTAGACATCAAGTCCTTGCCCATGCCTATGTCCTGAATGGTATTGCCTAGGTTTTCTTCTAGGGTTTTTACAGTTTTAGGTCTAACATTTAAGTCTTTAATCCATGTTGAATTAATTTTTGTATAAGGTGTAAGGAAGGGATCCAGTTTCAGCTTTCTACATATGGCTAGCCAGTTTTCCCAGCACCATTTATTAAATAGGGAATCCTTTCCCCATTTCTTGTTTTTGTCAGGTCTGTAAAAGATCAGATAGTTGTAGATGTGTGGTATTATTTCTGAGGGCTCTGTTCTGTTTCATTGGTCTATATCTCTGTTTTGGTACCAGTACCATGCTGTTTTGGTTACTGTAGCCTTGTAGTATAGTTTGAAGTCAAGTAGTGTGATGCCTCCAGCTTTGTTCTTTTGGCTTAGGATTGACTTGGCAATGCGGGCTCTTTTTTGGTTCCATATAAACTTTAAAGTAGTTTTTTCCAATTCTGTGAAGAAAGTCATTGGTAGCTTGATGGGGATGGCATTGAATCTATAAATTACCTTGGGCAGTATGGCCATTTTCATGTCATTGATTCTTCCTATCCATGAGCATGGAATGTTCTTCCATTTGTTTGCATCCTCTTTTATTTTGTTGAGCAGTGGTTTGTAGTTCTCCTTGAAGAGGTCCTTCACATCCCTTGTAAGTTGGATTCCTGGATATTTTATTCTCTTTGAAGCAATTGTGAATGGGAGTTCACTCATGATTTGGATGTTTGTCTGTTATTGGTGTATAAGAATGCTTGTGATTTTTGCACATTGATTTTGTATCCTGAGACTTTGCTGAAGGTGCTTATCAGCTTAAGGAGATTTTGGGCCGAGACGATGGGGTTTTCTAGATATACAATCATGTCATCTGCAAACAGGGACAATTTGACTTCCTCTTTTCCTAATTGAATACCCTTTATTTCTTTTTCCTGCCTGATTGCCCTGGCTAGAACTTCCAACACTATGTTGAATAGGAGTGCTGAGAGAGGGCATCCTTGTCTTGTGCCAGTTTTCAAAGGAAATGCTTCCAGTTTTTGCCCATTCAGTATGATATTGGCTGCGGGTTTGTCATAAATAGCTGTTATTATTTTGAGATACGTCCCATCAATGCCTAATTTATTGAGAGTTTTTAGCATGAAGGGCTGTTTAATTTCGTCAAAGGCCTTTTCTGCATCTATTGAGATAATCAGGTTACCTACTGAGGTACTGGAGATTAGGACTTCAACATATCTTGGAGGACACAATTCAACCCATAACAGTGGCAAAGACAAATAGTGACTCTGTGACACTGGAGGTATACAGAAAGGTGGAGTTAAATATTTATTTTTATTTAATGAAGGGAATATAATCACTGGTTGTTCAGAATTTTACATTTCCTCTCTAATTTTTGATACCAAATATCTGCCTCTGATTTTTTTTTGTTTTGTTAGGCACATATTTTGATTTTTTTCTTAAATAATTTCAACTTTTATTTTAGATATGGTGGTACGTGTGCAGGTTTGTTACCTGGGTATATTGTGCGATGTTGAGGTTTGGGGTAAGATTGATCCCATCACCCAGGTACCAAGCTTAGTACCCAATAGTTAGTTTTTCAGCCCTTGCCCCCTTCCCTCCCTTCCCACTCTAGTGGTCCCCAATGTCTGTTGTTGCCATCTTTATGTCCATGAGTACCCATTGTTTAGCTCCCACTTATAAGTGAGAACATAGGGTATTTGGTTTTCTGTTCTTGCATTAATTCAGTTAGGATAATGGTCTCCAGCTGCATCCATGTTGCTGTAAAGGACATGGTTTTATTCTCCTTTATGACTGCAAAGTATTCCGTGGTGTGTATATACCACATTTTCTTTACCTAATCCACCACTGATGGACACTTGGATTGATTCCATGCCTTGGCTATTGTGAATAGGGCTCTGATAAACACATGTGTGTATGTGACTTTTTGTTAGAAAGATTTCTTTTCCTTTGCATATATAGCCAGTAATGGGATTGCTGTGCTAAATGGTAGTTCTGTTTTAGTTCTTTGAGAAATCTCCAAACTGATTTCCACAGAGGCTGAACTAATTTTCATTCCCACCGTCAGTGTGTAAGCATTCTCTTTTCTCCAGAGCCTTACCAGCATTATTATTTTTTGACTTTTTAATAATAGCCTTTCTGACTGCTATGAGATGATATCTCATTGTGGTTTTGATTTGCAATTCTCTGATGATTAGTGATGTGGGGCATTTTTTTATATGTTTGTTAGCAACTTGTGTGTCTTCTTTTGATAAGTGTCTGTTCATGCCCTTTGCCCACTTTTTTTTCTTTAACTTTTATTTTAAGTTCAGGGGTACATGTGCAGGATATGAATGTTTGTTACATAGGTAAACGTGTGCCACGGTGATTTGCTGCACAGATCAACCCATCACCTACATATTAAGCCCAGAATCTATTAGCTATTCTTCCTGTTGCTTTCCCACCCCTGCACCGCTGACAGACCCCAGTGTGTGTTGTTCTCCCAATGTGTCCATGTGTTCTCATCGATCAGCTCATACTTGTAAGTGAGAATATGTGGTGTTTGGTTTTCTGTTCTTGTGTTAGTTTGCTGAGGATAATGGCTTCCAGCTCCAACCATGTCCCTGTAAAGGACATCATCCCATTCCTTTTTATGGCTTCATAGTATTCCATGGTATATATGTACCAGGTTTTCTTTATCCAGTCTATCACTGATGGGCATTTGGGTTGATTTCATGTCTTTGCTATTGTGAATAGTGCTGCAATGAACATATGTGTGCATGTGTCTTTATAATAGAATGATTTATATTCCTTTGGGTAGACACCCAGTAATGGGATTGCTGGGCCCAGTGGTATTTTTGGTTCTAGGTCTTTGAGGAATAATCACATTGTATTCTATAGTGGTTGAACTAATTTACATTTCCACCAACAGTGTAAAAGCGTTTTTATTTCTCCACAGCCTTGGCAGCATCTGTTGTTTCTTAAATTTTTAATAATAGTCATTCTAACTGGCACGGAATGGTAGCTCATTGTGGTTTTGGTTTGCATTTCTCTAATGATCATTGATGTTGAGTTTTTTTTCATATGTTTCTTGGCCACATGAATGTCTTCTTTTGAGAAGGGTCTATTCATGTCTTTTGCCCACTTTTTAGTGCTTTGCCCACTTTTTAATTGTGTTGTTTTTTGCTTGTTGATTTGTTTAAATTCCTTTAAGATTCTGGATGTTAGACCTTTGTCAGATGCATAGGTTATAATTATTTTATCCAATTCTATAGGTTGTCTCTTTACTCTGTTGATAGTTTCTTTTGCTGTGCAGAAGCACTTTAGTTTAATTAGGTCCTATTTGTCCTAGTTGAAATTGCTTTTGAGGACATAGTCACAAATTCTTTCCCAAGGCTGATGTCCAGATTAGTGTTTCCTAAATTTTCTTCTAGGATTCTTATAGTTTGAGGTCTTACATTTAAATATTTAATCCATCTTGAGTTAATTTTTGTATATGGTGAAAATTAGGGGCCTAGTTTCATCCTTCTTTATATGCTAGCTAGCTATCCCAGCACCATTTATTGAATAGGGAATCCTTTCCTCACTACTAATTTTTATTGACTTTGTCAAACATCACATGACTGTAGGTGTGTGGTTTTATTTCTGGGTTCTCTATTCTGCTTCACGGGCCTATATATATATGTGTATATATTTTTTGTAGCAGTACCATGCTGTTTTGGTTACTGTACCCTTGTAGTGTTGTTTGAAGTCGAGTAATGTGATGTCTCCAGCTTTTTTTTTTTTAGGATTACTTTGACTGTTCAGGCTCCTTTTTGGTTCTATATGAATTTTGGAAGAGCTTTTTCTAGCTTTGCGAAAAACGATATTGGTAGCTTAATAGAAATAGCGTTGAGTCTATAGATTGCTTTGGACAGTATGGTCCTTTTAAAAATATTGATTCTTTCAATCCATGAATATGGAATATTTCTCTATTTTTTGTGTTACCTATGATTTCTTTAAACAGTGTTGTGTAGTTCTTGTAGAGATCTTTCACTTCCTTGGTTAGATGTATTCCTGTTTTTTTTTTTTGTGGCTATTATAAATGTGATTGTGTCCTTAATTTGGCTCTGATATTGAATGTTATTGTTATATAAAATGCTACAGATTTTTGTACATTGATTTTGTATCTTCAAATGTTACTGAAGTTGTTTATTACAGGAGCCTTTAGGCAGAATTTTTAAGGTTTTCTAAGTATAGAGTCATATTGTTAGTGAAGAAAGATAGTTTGACTTCTTCTTTTCCTATTTGGATGCTTTTATTTTTTTCTTTTGCCTGATTGCTCTGGCATGGACTCCCAGTAGTATGTTGAATAGGAATGGTGAGAGTAGGCATCCTTACCTTCTCTCTGTTTTCAAGGGGAATGCTTCCAGTTTTTGCCCATGCAGTATGCTGTTGACTGTGGGTTTGCCATAGATGGCTCTTATTATTTTGACATATGTTTCATCAATGCCTAATTTCTTGGGGATTTTTATCAGGAAGGGATGTTATATTTTATTAAAAGCTTTTTCCACATCTATTGAGATGATCATGTGTTTCTTGTTTTTAATTCCATTTATGTGGGAATCACATTTATTGATTTGTATATGGTGAACCAACCTTGCATTCTAGGAATGAAGTCTACCTGATCTTGTTGAACTAACTTTTTGATGTGCTGTTGGACTCAGTTTGTTGAAGATTTTTGCATCTACATTCATCAAGGATAATGGCCTATAGTTTTTCTTGTTATTGTGTCTTTTGCCATATTTTGTTATCAAAGTGATGCTTGCTTCATAGAATGAGTTAGGGAGGAGTCCCTCCTCTTCAACTTTTTGGAAAGAGTTTTAGTAGGATTTGTACCAGCTCTTCTTTGTACATCTGGTAGAATCTGAATCTGAATTAACCTAGTCCAGGGATTCCTTTGGTTGGTAGATTTTTTTTTAATTACTGATTCCATTTTGGAAGTCAATATTAGTCTGTTCAGGGTCTTAATTTCTTTCTGATTCAGTCTTGGGAGATTGTGTGTTTATGGGAATTTATTTATTTCCTCTCTATTTTTTAATTTGTGTGCATAGAAATGTTCATGATAGTCTCTGAGAATCTTTTGGACTTTTGTGGGACCAGTTGTAATGTTACCTTTGTCATTTCTGATTGTGCTTATTTGGATCTTCTCTCATTTTTTTCTTTGTTAATCTAGCTAACTGTCTATTGATCTTGCTTATCCTTTCAAAGAACCAACCTTTGGTTTTATTATTTGCATGGATTTTTGAGTCTCAATTTCATTTAGTTTTGCTCTGATTTTTTTCTTTTATTTTTTTTCTGTTCTAAATTTAGTCACTTCTGCTAGTGCTTATTTGGATCTTCTCTCATTTTTTTCTTTGTCAATCTAGCTAACTGTCTATTGATCTTGCTTATCCTTTCAAAGAACCAACCTTTGGTTTTATTATTTGCATGGATTTTTGAGTCTCAATTTCATTTAGTTTTGCTCTGATTTTATTCTTTTATTTTTTTTCTGTTCTAACTTTAGTCACTTCTACTAGCTTTGGAGTTAGTTTCTTCTTGTTTTTCTAGTTCCTTTAGGTGTGATGTTAGATCTTTAATTTGAGATTTTTCTAAATTTTTGAGGTAGGCATTTGGCAATATAAACTTCTCTCTTAACACTGCTTTTGCTGTATATTGTATATTGTGTTTCTGTTTTCATTTATCTCAAACAATTTTCTTAATTTCTAGTTTAATTTTCTTGTTTACTCAACATTCATTCAGGAGCAAGTTGTTTAATTTCTGTATAATTGTGTGGTTTTGAGAGATCTTCTTGGTATTGACTTCTATTGTTATTCCACTGTAGTCTGAGAGTATGGTTGGTATGCTTTTAATTTTTTTAAATTTATTGAGATTTGCTTTATGGCTGAGCATGTGGTTGATCTTCAAATATGTTCCATGTGCAGATGAGAAAAATGTATATTCTGTGGTTGATGGATGGAGTATTCTGTAGATGTCTGTTAAGTCCATTTGGTCAAGTGTTGAATTTAAGCCCAGAACTTCTTAGTTTTCTGCACTGTCAGTGCAGTGTTGAGGTCCCTCACTCTTATTATATGGCTAGCTGAGTCTTTTCATAGATCTGGAAGAGCCTGTTTTATGAATCTGGGTGGTCTAATATTGGGTGCATAAATATTTAGGATAGTTAAGTCTTCTTGTTGAATCGAACCTCTTATCCTTATGTAATACCTTACTTTGTCCTTTTTTACTGTTGTTGGCTTAAAGTCTGTTTTATCTGATATAAATCAGTGACCTCTACTCTTTTTCATGTTCTGTTTGTGTGATAGATCTTTCTTCAACCCTTTGCTTTGAGCCTAAGGATGTCTTTATCTGTGAGATGGGTCTCTTGAAGTCAGCAGATGGATAGGTCTTGGATTGTGTTTCCAACTTGTCACTCTGTGCCTTTTAAGTGAGGGCATTTAGACCATTTACATTCAAGGTTAATATTGATATGTTAGGTTTTGATCCGATTATGTAGTTGTTAATTGGTTGCTTTGTAGTTTCTACTTTGTGCTTGCTTTATAAGCTCTGTGGGCTATTTACTTAAGTGTGTTTTTGTGGTAGCAGGTATCATTTCTTTTTTCCATGTTTAGAACTCCCTTAAGTATCTCCTGTAAAGTTAATGTAGTGGTAACAAATTCCCTTAATGCTTGCTTGTCTGGAAAAAATATTTTATTTCTTCTTTACTTCTGAAGCTTAGGTTGGTGGAATATAAAATTACTGGTTGAAATTTCTTTTCTTTAAAAATACTGAAAAAAAACCTCAGTCTCTCCTGGCTTGTCAGGTTTGTGCTGAGAAATCCACTATTAGTCTGATGGTGTTCCCCTTATATATGATTTGACCTTTGTCTGTAGCTCCCTTTAAGATCTTTTCTTTAGCATCGACCTCAGGCAGTCTGGTGACTGTATGCCTTGGTGATGTTTGTTTTGTATAGTTCTCACAGGTGTTCTCTGGATTTCTTGTATCCGAATGTCACCTCTCTAGCAAGATTAGGGAAATATTATTGAATTATTCCTTCAAATATGTTTTCCAGGTTGTTTTCTTTATCTCTGTCTCTCTCAGGAATGCCAATAATTTTTTTAGATTTTGCCACTTTACATAATCCTGTATTTCTGAAGGACTTTCTTTACTTCTTACAATTCTTTTTTCTTTATTTTTGTCTGACTGTGTTAGTTCAAAAGATTAGAGTTCAAACTCTGAAATTCTTTCTTCTCTTTGGTCCAGTCTGTTGATAGAGCTTTCAGTTTTAGTTTGAAATTCCTTAAGTAAGTTTTTCAATTTCAGAAGCTCTGATTGATTTATTTTAAGATGTTTATCTCTTACACTTCCTAGATTGTTTTAGAAATTTCTTTGTGTTGATTTTCAACTGTGTACTGGCTTTTGTTAAGCTTCCTTGCAATCCATGCTTTGAATTCTTTATCTGTCATTTCTGAGTTTCCATTTTGGTTTGGGGCCATTGCTGGGTAGCTATTGTGATCCTTAGGTGGTGTCACTACAATCAGATTTTTTCATGGTGCCAGAATTCTTGCCCTGGTTCTTTCTCATCTGGAGACACTGCCACTTCTAATTATTGTAATTATTTTTATATGAATAGCATATTTTTATTTTTCTTTCTTTCCCTATAATGTTGCTATGTTCTTCTTTTCTTTCCTCCTCTCCCCTGCTTTTTACATGGGGTGTGACTGTAGAGAATGCTGGGCAGGGTATTTTGACTTTGCTGCTATAGCCCTATGTACTTCTCTCAGCAGGTTTTATCTTGAGCTATGCTGTCAACTTATAAGCCAGTAGATGGCACTTATGGGTAAGAGCCAGCTGTGGCCAGTGAGGCTGGGTATGTGCTTAATCCTTTTTTAACGGGAATATCTTTCTGTTGCATAAGGCAATGGGCTGATTTTTGGATTGCTCAGTGTTTTGAGCTCTCTGCTCAGGCCAGGGGAGGCCACGATAGGCAGGGCTGGGCTTGGCAGGTTTGCATACAGGTCCCCTGATGGCAGGTACAGGCACTAGCACTGAGGGAAAATCCAGTGCATGGCCACTGAGTGTCCAGAAGTGTGCCTAAGCATGGAGCTGGGGAACTCCTTGACCCCATGTTCTCTATACAGGGATCGGGGAGATCTAAACTCTTAATCCAAGAGAGTAGTTGCTCCAGATGCCTGGAGATCTACCTGGGCATGCAGCAGAGAGTGCCCCCCTGCACCAAGATCTCTTCAAAGGAGGGGTGGGATGACTCAGGCTGCTGAACCAGGCAAACAGATGCTCTGAATGCCTGGAGATCTGCCTGGGTATGGAGCAGAGAGGGCCCCACTGCACCATGATATATGCGCAGGAAGGGCAGAGCTATTCAGGCTGCTGATCCAGTTGAGGAGGTGCTCCAAATGCCTGGAGCTCTGCCTAGGGTTGGAGTGGAGAGGGGTTTACTGCACAACAATCTATGTCCAGGAAGCGTTGGGAAGCTTAGGCTGCTGAGCCAGGCAAGTGGGTGTTCTGAACGCCTGGAGTTCTCCCTGGGGTTTCAGTGGAAAGGGCCCACTGCACTACAATCTCAGGGGAGCATCCTGGGCACTCAGTAACGACACATACAGATTGGTACCAGGTCACCACTCTGCCCCTGCCTGCAAGTCTCCTTGCCCAAGAGAAACTGCAGCAGCAGCAGCATTCCCCACCCTACCCAGGCCTGTGATGGAGGAGAGCACAATTCCAGCACCTACTGCTGAGGCACTTTCCACAGTTTTGGCTGTGGAAGCTCCTACCCCACTCGAGAGCAAGCACTCCAGTCTCTGGCCCGCAACTAAAATCCTGTGCGGGCACACTACTGGGTCACCACATAATTGTTGACTTTATGTTTATCCAGATTAAAAATGGCCTCCTGCTCTCTGTCCCAGGTCTGGGAAAATGGCTGCAGCTTTTCCCAGTGTCTCTCCCTCACTGCATTTCCAAGCTCTCCCCAAGTTAGTTCCAGGGCTTGGGAGAAACAAGCTTTCTCCCTTGGCCTGGGTTGCTTGGATCCCAGTGGAAGGTGAGTCACAGAGGGAGGCTATCTGCCTCTCTCACATCCTGAGGGTTCACTCACTTTTATCAGCCAGATGCTGTCATGGGGGCTGTTTGCCCATGTTCTCCTCCTCGGGTTCTGGGGTTTCCTACATGATTCCAGTGAATTCTCATTTTCCTTCTTGAATTAAAGCTTACGGGGTTGATCTTTATGCACTATCTTGCTATTTTCAAGTGACTGAAGCACACTAAAAGCCATTAATCATTTTTTCCATCTTGGGGAAAAAAATGAATCTATTATTATTATTTTTAGTGGCACAAGAATTCAGGTTTAACTTATCTTTGCCCTTTCTACTTAGGCTCTTTTCTGCCGTAGTTGTAAAAACAGCTGCAAACTTCAGAAGAAGTTCTTGGCTATGTAAAATATTTTTTTCTCTAAGATATTTACCCACTTAATTTTCAATCTTAGGACAGCATTTTTTAACTTAACCTAAAATAGGTCATGTAGACCTAAAGTGTCTACGTTTTTCTACTCAAATTTTAAAAACTTTTCCTCTTCTATAATGTATGTGTTATTTCAACTGCCATTTGCTTTATTGTTGTATCTGTAAGGTCCTATGTGCCTATTAGTTCAGTTCTCTTTTTCGCAATTATATTTCCCACTATTATTATTGTTCTAACTCCAATTTTAAGTAAAATACAATAATGGTAAAAGTAAGTGTGCTAATCTATTATGGATCATTTTTACCAGCTACCATAAATCTAAACCATTCTCTTAAAACTTCAGTTTGAAGTATTAAAAACATGGTAAAAATTAGAGTAGGAATGTGTTATTAAAATTCTCAGAATAACCTCATTAGTGTAATTTAGTTTTAAGAGAGTTTTATACTTTTTGGCTGTTTACTGTTCTTCCTTGACGCAAATTTCTTACTTAAATATTTTTAGAACAGAAAATACTTTCTGAAGTTCTGTAAGATCTCAGAGAGGGCTAATATTTATCTGTTTCTATTGATTTGTTAATTAAGGTTCAACCAGACAAAGCCACTAATATCCATGAAGATGGGGACACTTTTATGAACAAAGCTTTGCTTTTGGTCAAAAATACAGTGTACACCTCTCTGTACACTGTAGATGTACAGAGGACATCTACAGTCTAGATGTACCAGTGTATATCCTCTCTGGATGAGGACCCTGGGAAAGGAGGGTGCATCACTCTGCTGAAGATCTTTTAGTTTCATAATTAGTGGAATGTGGGAAGGAGAATTTGAGACATTTCTAACTCCGTATAAGATAAGCTTGTGTCCTGAAACACTCATTTTTCTACCTCTTATTCAAAGTGTATAACTGGCTTAAGTAGAAATGGAAAGTTTGTTATTACAGGAGAAAGTGAGATATAGTGATGATAACAAAAATATACTTGTGATGCATTAATCTTAGGCTGTCTTATCACTTTTTAAATATAACTAACAAGGCCTTATAGCAACTGTGGAATATATAGGTATTATGTGACACGTTTTATATTTTCAGGCCTGATGTCGTATTGTATGTGTTTGTATTAGTCCATTCTCACGCTGCTAATAAAGACATACCTGAGACTGGGTAATTTATAAAAGAGGTTTAATAGACTCATAGTTCAACATGGTTGGGGAGGCCTCAGGAAACTTACAATCATAGCAAAAGGGGAAGCGAACATGTCCTTCTTCACATAGTGACAGCGAGAAGAAGAATGAGAACCAAGTGAAGGGGGAAGCCCCTTATAAAACCACCAGATTTCATGAGAACTTACTCACTATCATGAGAATAGCATGGGGGAAACCACTCCTATGATTCAATTACCTCCCATAGGGTCCCTTTCATGACAGGTGGGGATTATGGGAACTACAATTCAAGATGAGATTTGGGTGGGAACACAGCCCAAACCATATCAGTGTTATTTTAAACAACTAACAGTGTCAATTCAGTATGTGGCCCTCATGATCTGAGACCAAAAAAAATACAAAAAGTATAAATAAAAATGAATGTGGGGGGAGTCCTAAACAATATTATATTTGTGACCATTGTATAAACCGGCTTAGGAAAAAAATATTTTTCTTTATCATTTTGTAGAAGATGAAAAATTCAGAGTCATGGCATAGTATCATAGGAGAATAGGAGAATGATAGCTGTGTGCTAATAAGAATAATCAAATAAACAACTTTATTTTTACCAGCTTTTATTATATTGTTACCCATCTTCAAATCTGTTAATTTTATTTTTATTTGACAGAGGAAATAATACAAACTTGTAGAAATATATGTTAATTATAATTAGCATAAGAATTTGATGTGAT
The DNA here is from genome assembly GCF_028858775.2 of Pan troglodytes. Taxonomy (NCBI): domain Eukaryota; kingdom Metazoa; phylum Chordata; class Mammalia; order Primates; family Hominidae; genus Pan; species Pan troglodytes. The sequence goes on along the minus strand of NC_072398.2, from coordinate 33,923,721 downwards.
TAATAATACAGATGCTGAGTAAGATAAATTGACACTATTTTTGCTGATTCATCGCTATCTCCTTAACTTATATATTTTTGTGGCTGTGTTGGTCTTTGTGAAGCTATGATACCCTGTTTCTAGTACTGTGATCTTTACATTCCAGGTCCTTGTGTCCAGGGAGTGTTTTTGGAATGAGAATGTGGATTGGGGGGCAGCTGTGTGCCCTTTGCAAGAGTCTTTGGAAAAACAGAAATTGTGAATTTTTTTAAAGGATCTTGGAAAAGAATTGCCTCATATAGTCCAATAGAGTACACAAAATTAGACTTTGCTTCTGGGTACCTTATGACTGTAAAATTAGCTATTGAGTGATTTTCCCATCTGGGAAATATCAATTATTTACTGTTTAGAACTTTCCCTCTTGCTATTAGATGTCTTAAAGACAGTGTTCTCGCTTAATTTTGCTATTTTGCCAGGGAAAAGCAAGAGGAATTGCTCTAACTTGAACCTCCTCATCTTTCTATTGGGCTATGAATCTCATAAGGAAACAAAGACGTCCCTTCCATAATGCACACTTAATATTTGATGTCAATCTGCAAAACCTGCAAAATCTGCTCTGAGGAGGATCAGGGTTCAGCTACATTGTTATATTGAACTTTTCTGAAGGCAACTTAAAGAATGTATTCTTCAAACTGTGGTGTTATTAAAGGAAAAGAAGTATATTTTGGAAAGTGATTTATAAATGTTTAGGATACAGATTGTAATAGATCTGTATTTCTTAACATCAGTATAATTATTAGAAGCATCTTAAGAACAAGTGATGATGGGGTGGTTTAGACCAGAACTCTGAAATAGTGCTTGTCCCCAGGGAATGAGCAAGAAAAGTAGATTTTCTATGATAAGAGAACATGACGATTAGGCTGGGTATGGTGGCAAAATGGCAGCACTTGAGAGGCTAAGGCAGGAAGATCACTTGTGGCCAGAAGTTCAAGACCAGCCTGGGCAACATAGTGAGACTCTTGTCTCTACAAAAATTTTTAAAAATTAGCTGTACATGGTGGCATGCACCTGTAGTCCTAGCTATTTGGGAGGCTGAGGTGGGAGGAGCTCTTGCTGCGGTGGGCTATGAAGGTGCCACTGCACTCCATCCTGGGCAACAGGGCGAGGCCCCATCTTGAAAAAAAAGAAAATATGAAAACTCCTATTTCTATGTATTTCTAAATCTCATTATTTCTTCACTTTTTATTTTTATATATCGTAATACTTATGATATAGTAAAGCATAATACATTTCTAATTCATAAGTAATGTGCAATACTTTGCCATTTATCACTGTGAGTGATGAATCAAAAGCATTTAGAGATCACCGGTGCAGATAAATAGGCAGTGCTCAGGTGTCTCTGTGTATGTGACTGAATATAGGAATTCAGCATTTAGTACTTTCTCTACAGGAAGAGATCTCCCAGAAAATTTTAACTTCATATTTATTTATGCAGAGAACATGTTTTAGTGACTGGTTACCTTAGTGATTGGTATCTGTCTGCTCCTTCCCGATGGCACTTTCTGTTCTCTCTCAGTGCTCAGTGTTCTGGGGCTAAAAAGCACTTGGGAGGCCACAGAATCTGTAGACACTTTTATTTGACATATGAGTAAGCAGACCCCTGTTGCTAAGAGTGGCAAGTGCAGAGTAATTCTTCCTAAAAGGTGAGAAGAGAGAAAGGAAATTATTTTGCAAAGTGTTATTTACTTAATTTTATTTTATCTTTTTATTTTGTGAGACAGAGTCTCACTCTGTAGCCCAGGCTGGAGTGCAGTGGTGTGATCGTGGCTCACTGCAGCCTCAACATTCTGGGCTCAAGTAATCCTCTTGCCTCAGCCTCCGAAGTTGCTGGGACCACAGGCACATGCCACCATACCCAGCTAATTTTCTGTATTTTTTGTAGAGATGAGATCTCCTTTGTTGCCCATGCTGGTCTTGAACTCCTGGGCTCAAGCGAACTTTCTGCCTTGGCCGCCCAAATTGCTGGGATTTTAAAAGCATCAATAATGATATATAATCAAATTTGTATAGATAAGTTAAAGTTAATGGCAAAATTGTATGTGAGAATTAGCGTTGATTCCCTACGTTCTGTTTCCTAACTTTTGTCATTTTATTTTTTATTTGACTGGAAGTCTCGGGTGATAAGTCATGCTTGCCTTCCTGAGAGCTAAATCAACTTTCTCTTTCTTCATTAAAATCTAAGAAGTCTTATTAATTATACGGTAATGTATGAACACTTGCTTTTTTACAACTTGTCTTCTTTTACAAAGGTCCAAGACTTAAAAAAAAAAAACACACATAAAGTGTTAGTGATTCTTCTTCAAAATTAAAGAAAAGTGAAATAATTACCCAACCTAACACAATTTAAAATTTCTTTTCAAGGCTGGTAGCTCCTTTAATATAAACCCTTAGGGTCTATACCTTAAAGGGGTCATACAAGCCAGTGAATTCATTTCCACAGCTTGTTTAGAAGCTGCCCAGTGAAGTCCTTAACACTCCTTTTCAGAATTACAGGAATTCGAGGTTGCAGTGAACTATGATTGCACCACAGCTCTCTAGCCTGGGTGACAGAGCAAGACCCTGTCTCAAAAATTTAAAAAAAAGAAAAAAAAGAGGAAAGAAAGAAAAATAGTACTCCTTTTCATAAACCTGAGGTTAATATTTTGTAAAGGGTAATGTGAAAGAGTGAAAAAACCAGAGAAGAATTTATAGTTTCACAAAGCAGTGTCCTCACATTACCTAGTTTTCTAATAAAATCCAAAAGTTCTAGGCAAAAATCCAGATGTTCTAAGAAATCCTCATGGTTAATATTATGAAAACACATATTCCATCTGAGCATGAATTTATTTAACCATCCAAATACATCATCATGGAATTCTGATCAGTGAAATTGAGTATGTTTGGTTAAATAATGAAATTTTCTTCATCACACATGTAGTTTTGAATGCTTACCAGGTCAGTCAGGCTTCATGCTTAGTACCCTGTGCTCTCTCATATAGAGGTATAATACAATTTGGGACTTTCCCAGGTAAAATTTTTCCTCTTCTGGCATATTTACCTTTACTACATTTTTATAGTTTTTCACAGTGTTATAATCATTTGCCATCACATTTTTTACTTGGGAAGCACACATTTGTATGTCTCATATTAAGGATTCAGTTTTCTTGGAATTACATTTTCAAAGTCATTATTGGAAATGTAATTTTTAGTAAACAAACTATTTGCTTTCCTGTGTAACTGAAATTATGACTCATTCAGTGGAGTGCTCAGAGCTTGCTCAATTTAAGAGAATTTTATTATGAAAACATAAATCTCTTTAAAAAACCATGGCATGTTTCTCCCCTAACCCCCAAGCAGTTAGTTCAAGTAGAGACCCTCTAGAAAACAGCACCTTGTGTTGACTAAGAGTTTTGCAACCATGTCAAAGGCCAGGTATTAAAATTGCTATTGTTGAGCTGATAACTGAGTAGAAATTTGCCAGGAATTTAACAGATAACAAGGAAAGTACCTGATAAAGAGTGAGATCTGTTGAAGAGCAGTCATTACCACCATCACAATGGCTCAGAAAAATTGCTTTGTTTGGAAAAGGAGGGTTTGTGTGACTGCTAGGGAGATGTCTTATATTCATTTGTCATTTGTTTGGTTAGGTGTTTAATGGACACATATTGTATATTAGATACTGTGCTTAGCACTTAGTGAGAATAATTGCTCTAGTTCCTGTTCCTGTAAGACAGAATGTATGAAATCCAGGAGCAACAACTAAGTAGGGAATCTTTTTCTCTTCCTGCTATTTGCTCTGTTTTATAATACAGGAAAATTCTGTAGAGGGTTTAGTCACTCCCTGATTTAACTTGTGACTCTCAGAGAACTCACAACAGAAATAATGGCCATCTGCATGATTTAATAAGTGGGATTTGACCCAAATGGTTCAGGAGTCTTAGGGACTGTGGACAAACCAAAAAGTTACTTAACTTTTAGGGTTCTGAATGGATATATAGAAGTATTGTAAAAACATGTGGAGAAAAAATTGAGGAGAAAAGCATTCAGTGATTGATAATTACGGCTTTGTGAGGCAGGAAGTAAATTGTACTACATTCCGTGAAAAATATTCCAAATTGTTCTAGATTGAGATTTAAAGACAATTTCTAAGAATAACAATTGGGTACATCTATATACTGTTCCATCTTTATAAAGGATGAGTGAGTGACATCATGTGTTGATTTTTCTTTCTTTATGATCATGAGACTGCTGTTCTCATGGCAGTTTTCCCAATTTAAAAACAAGTACTTACAGGGACACGGACAACTTCTTGAATGCTAAAATTTAAAATCCCCAAATATAAGTTCAAATGACACCTTTTTTGGCATTCTGGTTTTCCGACTCAATGGCATATGAAAAGTTTAGTTTAGTAGGTAAGGTGTTGTTTAATACTGAAGTCATATTTCCATTTGTTCAAAAGAAAATAGGATTTATAACATCATTAAAAGGGGTTCTCAGTCCTTGAAGCAGTGAGAAACACCTTATTCAGTTAAATTACTTAATAACACAATAAGATATACTAAAACAGAAATTAAGATTTTCCCTCCTTCATATTAAGACAGGATAGCTTTAATTAATAAAAGTAAAGTCAAGCAAACCCCCCAAAATTAAAATCCATGTTTGATATTTAAGCTAAAATACTTATAGGCTGATTTAAAGGAATGATCCCCACTTTCTTTAAAATGGAGTTATATATCTATGTTTATATTCTATAAGAGATATGCCATTTTAGAAAATCAGAAGAGGTGTATGGAACTGATAACCTTAGTCTGGAGTGGCTAGGTTATCCTTTAAAACCAGGATATATCTTTTTTCTTTCTTCCTAAATATTTTGTTATTCAGAAAAAAATTCACAGAAAAAGAAAATTATATTTAAGTAAGAGGGGATGTTGTATGCCCAAGTTCTTTAGCATGGAAGAGGGCCGATGGCTGAGAACTGCTGGAGAGAGGACAGAGCAAGGTAAGGAGGCTCTTGGTGGAATGATGCTTGTCCTCAGACCCACATGGTTTCTAGGTGAGAACCTTGAGGAGAAGAGGCATGCCTTGTGCAATTTAGTGTTTCCTGCCTTAGCTAAGTACTTCCCAGGCAGTATGAGCAAAATAGGTTGGTGGATAAATGATAAGAAGGACAGTAGGTGACATCATAGGTGACGTGGACCACTGGGTTCAATGAAGGAGCCTGTGTTTTGGAACCATTCAGACACCTGTGTTGAACTCTAGCTCTGCTACCCCTTTCTTGGGTGGCCTGACATATGTTATTTTCTCTACTGAGATTGTGATATCTCTATTTTAAAGTGGGATACTTACTGTTGGGATTTCAAGGAGCCCATACAAACTGGTCTTTCATTCCTGAGTTCCAAAGAGACCATGAGAGTGATGGCAACTGGATCATCAGCTTTATTGCTGCAAAAGGAAGCTGGCAATGTGACTTAGTTCTATGGCCGCATGGTCTTACTAATAGCCCTGCTCTAAGTCAATGGAAGTGTGAAGCGTGAGAATGCAACTCCACTCAACACCTACCCACAGGGCGTTAGGATGGAATGATTTCATTTATGGAGGTAATCAGTAAGTCTTCCTTCTCATCCCACTCTTCCAATCTGATTTTGAATATTCTGTAAATCAGTGGAAATTAGCATATTAACTGGGTTAGGCAGGGTTTACAGAGCCAATTTTTCTTTCTTTCTTTTTTTTCTTTTTTTTAAGTCTTCTAGGGGCCAGGCATGGTGGCTCATGCCTGTAATCCTAGTACTTTGGGAGGCCAAGGCATGCAGATCACTTGAGGTTAGGAGTTCGAGACCAGCCTTGCCAGCGTGGTGAAACCCTGTCTCTACTAAAAATACAAAAATTCGTCAGGCGTGGTGGCAGGTGCCTGTATTCCCAGCTTCTCGGGAAGCTGAGGCAGGAGAATCGCTTGAATACGGGAGGTGGAAGTTGCAGTGAAACGAAATGCACCACTGCACTCTTGCCTGGGTGACAGAGTGAGGCTGCATCTCAAAAAAAAAAAAAAAAAAGCCTTTTAAAAGGTGTCTGCCATGGCCTCATGGGTTGTTCTGTTGCCTAATCAATGATTCTTTGGAGCCAGCTAGAATAGGGCTTTCTTAATGCTGGGTAGAGGGACTGTTTCCAGCAAATGTTTAGGAAACCTGCTTTGTGGAGGTAATGGTTTCCTAGCAATAATACCAGCCTGAACTTTCCTGAGCTATATTTTTTGTAGTTTAATCTACTAGATTGGATGAGGCTCTGACTGAGTTCCTTACACAAGCAATAAGGGCAAGAGATCCGGAGAGAGATTACACCATCTAAAAGAAGCTGTCACATGTCATATAAGAATGTCAGGATGAGTAGACTTATTTTAACTACTTGGAAAAGTTTATAAGATTCCCAAAACCTTTATACCTCCACACTTTTTTGTTATTTTTATTACCATCTGTTTACTGTCCTATTATGATTAGCCAGAAAGCTCTTAAAATGGAAAGGATTTATGTGTATGATTTTAGTGGTAGTAAAGAAAAAAGAGCAGTGGAGTAAATATTTCTGCCAGGTCGGTGGGGGACCTAGGAGGGGAGAGTGGGCTGTAGCATCTTGTAGGCTGCATCTCAGAAGTCTGTGGAAAGAGAAAAAACAGAGTGTGGGAGACAGGGGCAGTGGCCCTGTCAATAACAAGAAGTCAATAATAGAAATTACACTCGGTTCTTAGTAAGCCAGAGACAAATAGGTAGGTTTCCTGAACATAGCTAGACTGAAATTAATGCTTGTAAAAGTCAAGAAGTTTTTAAAAATGTATTTCCTAATTTATTCCTAATTTAAAAATAAAACATTTTTTCTTAGCAAGTTATCCTGACATCACAGATATGTTAATTTGGATAAGATTCTTAGATGAAGTGAATTGATTAATGTGAAAATTAATTCATGAATCTTAGATATCAGCAAGTGAGTAGGATTTGGGAGTTGTTTGACAATATTTCTTATATATAGTATTCGTTTTTCCTAGATCATCTGACTGCCAGTATTTCATCTTGAGAGTGGCAATTTAAAAAGGAAAAACATTTTTTTCCCCTGGGCTTAGACTCCACTAAAACTTGTGGGTTGAACATTTTACCCAAATATAGACCTTTTAGTGATTAAGCTAATTTACTCTTTTCAAACTGTGACATCCTGTTTATAAGAAAGAAGACTTACAAAAAGTAATCTGAGCATGAACTAACTCTTCTAAAGTCAACATCTTGGTGAACTTATGTGTTAAATGAGTCACAAATATTTGGATGAAGATTTTTTCTGGTTTTGAAAGAGAAAGTACTTGGGAAAAAATGTCATTTTGGTTTCATTGAAATGGAAACATTTGAAAAAATGAAATTCACTGGTGAGCCTATCATGTAACAGGTTTACACACATATTTCTTAAGTCAGTTCTGTGAAGTTTTAGAGCCGTATCCTCCATGGGCCAACTCTTAACCATCACGAGATGCATTTATAATTATTCCCAGAAATAAGCTTTTAATGTTGCAAAAAGTAAAAATTTTATAATATTTGAAAGTAATATTATTCACTTTGTAAAATGTGTTCTAAAATTATTTTTGTCCCAAAAGAAAGCTGAACGATGCCTATTCAAATTATTTACCTGACAGAAAAGTGCTCTTTATTGACCCTTTATTATTTGAAAATGTCATTATGAGCAACTTAAAATTTAATTTCTCTACAATAATGTTATACTCAGCATTTTATACTTGATTTAATATATACTTGCAATTCATACTTGATTTTTAATATATACCTGCAACATTAGCAAAATTAAATTTCTCTACAATAATGTTATACTCAGTATTTTATACTTGATTTTAATATATACTTGCAATTTATACTTGATTTTTAATATATACCTGCAACTTATTAGCAAAATTTAATTTCTCTACAATAATGTTATACTCAGTATTTTATACTTGATCTTTGATATACTTGCAATTTACTGGTTGAATTTTTGTGAATTGGGCAAATCCATGCTCTGTTTAGGCACCTCCAGTCTCTATGCTGTTGGTCCTAAAATCCTTATCTTCTGCCCTGATCTATTAAGTGTTAGATTTGCATGTAAAGATCTTGTTGGTTATTACCTCAAGCACTTCTAACCTGTCAGTTCTCAGTTTTAATTACTTTTTTTTTTTAAGTCACTCTTTCTTCCCCTATTCAGTTACAATATCACCAAAGACCCACAATGTGGGTCTTTGATCACCAGAGAGCTCTTCCTCTCACTTATCCCACCAAGTAATTGGCCATGAATCCTTGATGATTTGGCCTGTAAAATGACTCTTCTTGCCATCTCTGCCCTAACTCAGACACAATAATTTCTTAGCTAATTCAGAACAAAAGCTTCTCATGGGGCTTCCCTGTCAATTTGTTCTTCTCTGCCACTAGATCTTTCTGTGGAGATAGTCAAACACGAATATATAGGACTTATCTCCTGAGAGACTTTTACCTATTCTCCATGGAGTTAAGATCAAATCTTTACAATCTGATACAGCCTACTTTTTCTAGATTTCTCTCTTCTACTTTTCTGCTCTTTGGCCCAATACATGTGGAGATTCATCCATGACTAAAAGTCATTTGACTATACTATATATTTTCCACACTGTGCTATTCCATGTTTTGATCCTCATTACCTAAGACCCACTTTTCCCCTTCCTACTTTCCTTCTTCCAGAAGTAAAAATCACTTCTTCTATGTCCTCTCATAGTACTTTTTTATTCTCTTTGCCATCATGCAATATACCCCATTGAGGTTAACTGTCTATATGAGGATTTCTTGGGCTAAATTATGAATTTTTCAAGAAAGGTATTTGATTTCAAGAGAGGTAAGAAATCAAATAAAAATAGTTTCACTGTTGGGACTTAATAAATGCCCCCATATTAATGGGGTACTAAACAAAGGGTGTGTTGAAATGAACCCAGATTCTTATAGGTATAGTTATTGTTCCAAGTGGATGGAGAAGTACTTCAAGGATTAGAGTAAAAAAAAACAAGAGCCTTGCCAATATTTTTTTTCTTGAGAGCTATGGTTTTATTTTATGACAGTCATGGGAATTTCTCAGAAAAGTCAGAGAATAATGAATGGTAGTATTACCTGCAAATTTCTGTTTGTTTTCATTCGAACCGTCAAGTCATTGTCTCTGGCATTTGTTAGTGATTCATTGTATTGATGACTTTAAAATAAGAACCATCACTAGAGTTGTTCACTTGCTGTTCAGTTTGGCATTAAGTTGATTAGCTAGCATGTATTTATTGGCAAGGAGGTAAATATGCTAAGTTAAATGCACACCAATAAAAGTGTAATCCCTATCTTCTATTTGTTAAAATAGAGGTGGAAAAAGAAACTTAGTACACATAGAATAATTAAGTACTAGACTGAGATGGATTATATAAATGTAAATGAAACATGGAGCAAGGAAAAATCATGATGATCTGAAGAAGCAATGAAAGGTTTCATTAAGAAAAACTTAACTTGTTCTTGAAAAATAGGTAAGAATTACGAGTGAAAATGAGAAATTCAAAATGAAGAAAATAATGTAACTCCATTGACAAGAATACTAGATTTCTATGTTTTGCAAACCAAAATTTAGTTAGTAATTTTAGCAACACCTAGATTGTTTACTTTTAAGACTATGAAGTTATTTTGTTTTACTTTGTTTTGTCTCCAGGTGGATCCGATATTGAATATCTGGACTTCTATAAGCCTGTCGTGTGGTTCTGGATCCTTGTAGGGCTTGCTTACTTTGCTGCTGTCCTGAGCATGATTGGAGATTGGCTCCGAGTGATATCTAAAAAGACAAAAGAAGAGGTGAGAATTAAGAAGTGTGCAAAAAACTTCTATTTAGTTAATTCAATAAAGGTTATTTTAAATTATTTTTATGTTTACATTTAAAATATTTAAACATTTTAAAATGTTAATATTTTCTATTTGGCATGAATTTGCTGTATGAGGCTATGAGCAAATATATGAGTTGTAATTTATTCACTTAGAAAATGTTTCTGTGCCAATTGCTGTCTCAGAACTGAGGGTAATTTCTAATGAAAAAGGATGTAACTAGAAACATTTTCTTCATTATTTCTTTTTTTTTTTCTTTCTTTTGTTCTCAAGGGCACAAAATAAATTTTATTCTGTAAATAAAAATATAATAGAAAATATTTGTATCAAGATATCAGTAGCATGAAATAGTGGATGTTTTAAATAATGTGGAAGGCTTTTTACCTTTAACTTATTTTATTTTTCTTATGTCTATATAAATTTGTACGTACACATGTATATATATTCCAAAGCTGTATGCATTATGGCCGTTTTCCCTGTATATAGATTTTAACAATTTTAAAAGGTGTCAATTTATTTATCTTATACAACTAAACATATAGAAGTGAACATTAGAATTTTGACCCATGAAATTTGGGAAAATTTGAAATTTAAATATTGATTTTGAAATTCTATTGTTTGGAAATTAAATTTTGATTTCATATTTACATATCCAGGATCACTATTAGTTTGAATGTGACAGGGTAATGTTTTATTATGAAATGTGTATTTCTTGCTTCTGGGTCTTAGTCAACTTTGCTAATTGTTTCAGAGAACAACAAATCTGTAAAACCTGTCCCTATAGTACCCATTGCCTTCGTTTAACTATCTATTCCTAGACCACAGATACCAGTGTCAGACTCTTTGATGGCTATAAGCATGAATTCTTTAAGCATACACCCAAAAGGAATAGAATAAGATAGAAAATGATGAAATTAACTTCCCTTTACAAATGTTTTCTTTGAAAATTATCAAGTCGTATAATTTTTTTTTTTTTGAGATGAAGTCTCGCTTTGTTATCCAGGCTGGAGTGCAGTGACATGATCTAAGCTCACTGCAATCTCTGCCTCCCAGGTTCAAGTGATTCTCCCACCTCAGCCTCCCGAGTATCTGGGACTACAGGCTCGCACCACCAGGCCCAGCTAAATTTTTTTTGTATTTTTAGTAGAGACGGAGTTTCATCTTGTTGGCCAGGCTGGTCTAGAACTCCTGACCTTCAAGTGATCTGCCCGCCTCTGCCTCCCAAAGTACCAGGACTACAGGCATGAGCCACCGTGCCAGGCCAAGTCATACAATTTTTTATTCATACCCAAGGTGCCTGTGTGAACTAGCAAGAATGTAAATTATCCATACTTTACTTCAAGGATACCATATTTCCTAATTGGGAATTTACTTATTCAGTCTGTATGCAATAGTCTATATCTTAGTTGCATCATCAAATTGAAATATTTTTATTATAAACAAGTCAGTAAGACAATATGCTTGACACTATAATTTAAAGTGTATGAAAAGCCTTGCTTTGAATAGGACCTCAATGGATTTGCCTTAACCTTAGGCTCATTGTATGTGGTGTGCGTGTGTGAGTGTGGTGTGTGTGGGGGTGGTGGGAGATGGGAGAGAGAGAGAAATATAATGGATGGTTATTCTTCATGTGTACTTCATGTGTATCTTGAGATGCTAAGGGAAAAAATGGAAATTGTAGCTAGGGAATGTTTTGGACAACATAGCTAAAAAGAGAACTACTCAAACATCAAGCAATAATCTGGCTTTCAAATGGATTTGAAAACACATGCACACAAGCATGTATTTCTTAAATAAAATAGACTTGAGCAGAACCTATTTCATACGGTCAGGTAGTTAGGAAAAGTATTGTTTTGCGATACACAAATACACACATATAATATTATAAATAAACTATGTATTATATACATACACACTTAATATCTTAATATTTTTGTGGTCCACAGTCCAAAAGTTTGAAAGCCACTAAGGCACAGATAGTACAGAGGGAAATTTTGTATCTTTATAAATTGATGAAATTGGTATAGAATATCTGCTTAAATGTTTAAAACTCATATTACTAAAAAACAGTGCTTTTTGTGATAGGACTAGCTGGGTCAAAGAATTAGCATACTTTTCCAAAGTAATGAGTCTGCTCTAGCTGTTACAACAAAATATGACGGACTGGGTGTTATAACATGGGACTTTTTTTTTCCTCACAATTCTGGAAGCTAGAAGTCCAAGAAGGTGCTAGCAGGGTTGGTTTCTGGTGAGGCCTCTCTCCTAGGCTTGCGGGTGGTGCCTTCCCACTGTGTCCTCATATGGCCTTTTCTCTGTGTGCATGCATGAGAGAGAGTGAGAGATCGTGTGAGCATGCACACTCTGGTTTATTTTTCTCTTCTTAAAAGGACACCAGTCCTATCGGATTAGGGCCCCACTTTTTTGACCTCATTGAACCTTAGTTACCTTCTTTAAAGCCGTGTCTCCAAGTGCAGTCACACTGGGGCTTAGGGCTTCAACATATGACTTTTGGGGAGACACAAATCAGGCCATAACACCATCTTTTCAAATAAATACAAATTTCTACATAACTGATTTATTCAAAATGAAAACAAGACCGGGTGGGATTGCTTACGCCTGTAATCCCAGCACTTTGGGAGGCTGAGGCAGGCAGATCACTTGAGCCTAGCAGTTTAAGATCAGTCTGGCCAACATGGTGAAACTTCATCTCTACTAAAAATACAAAAATTAGCTGGGCATGGGGGTGGGTGCCTGTAGTCCCAGCTACAGTGAGAGTGAGGCAGGGGAATCCTTTGAACCTGGGAGGCGAAGGTTGCAGTGAGCAGAGATGGCGCTACTGTACTCCAGCCTGGGTAACAGAGCCAGACTTTGTCTCAAACAAACAAACAAACAAACAAGCAAACAAACAAAAAAAACAAGGTTGTGTCCCTACTTATGAGTGATCTTCATGACTCTCAACTGAAAGTATGAGATGTAGCATTGTGTTTTCATGCTAGTTAAACATTGCAGGGTTTTTTGGTTTTGTTTTTTGTTTTTTCTTACCACACATCTTTTGGCATGTACCTAATATTCTGGGTAGCATGTACTTTCTGGTGATTGCATCTGTCGAAAGCTCCCATGAGTCAAGGCTACGACCAGAGCTTTAAGTGAACCCTCCAAAGTTTCAGCTGCTCTGGACAGGGGAGCCAGTTGAAATGGAGCTTTCAATTGGAGTAGATATGTATATTTTCTGATTTATAATGTAATTTAGGGAACTGCAAAATGGGGTCACGAATTCAACAGAGAATGTGAAGAAAGACAGGGAAAGGCCCCTTATAATTTTCAAAATATTATCATGGCCAAAGTTTTTATAAACAAAATACTGTTAAAATTTCTAAAGCAATGGAAAACGATTATTAGACAATTTTAGTTTTGAAATAACTCACTAAAGGGTATAAATCAATAAAAGCCAACTAAATGTATTCTAGTTGTCATCTCTGTGTAAATGAACAAATGCCAGGTGACTGCTCAATAGATATTCCTTACTTTCCATGCCCAAGTCATTCTGGGCGCTGTTAGTTTTAAAAATTCCCAAAGTGTTAAGAAATAACAAAGTTATTTCTAGTTTTCAGTTTTGATGAATAAAAACACTAAACATTTTTGATAACTGGGAATCTTCTTCACTAAAAAATTTAACTGGTACAAAATATAAAAAATACAAAATTAAATATAGCTTCAAATTTTCCAAGTGATAATACTTGGACACATGCTTTCCCTGAATGAAAAGATTTTGGCTAATAACCCCAATCTTATATTATTTTTTCAAAAACAAATCTGCTTAAACCATACAGGTTTAAGTATGAAAATATAGATCTAGTCATATATGCCCTTATTCCATTTCTGTTTTTTATGTTAAAACATATTCTGTTTCCAGCCAGGCGCTGTGGCTCATGCCTGTACTTTGGGAGGCTGAGGCGGGAGGATCGCCAGAGGTCAGGAGTTTGATACCAGCCTGGCGAATATGGTGAAACCCCGTCTCTACTAAAAATACAAAAATTAGCTGGGTATGGGGGTGGGTGCCTGTAGTCCCAGCTACTCAGGAGGCTGAGGCAGGAGAATTGCTTGGACCCGGGGAGGCAGAGGTTCCAGTGAGCCGAGATCATGCCACTGCACTCTAGCCTGGGTGACAGAGCAAGACTCCATCTCCAAAAAAATAAAAATAAAATAAAAAATAAAATAAATTCTGTTTCCAATGAAGAATACTTTTAATGAAATTATGTTTTGTTTTCCATCAACATGCTGAAATAAAACATGATATAGCTAATCCATCTGAAATATTTGAAGAGGAAATGATTTGTTGAAACATACTATATATTCAAAAGTGCCACATATAATTATAGTTGATCTGCATCAAGGAAAACAATAATGAGCTTGGTAATTTTCCAGTTTTCCACGGAAACATATGCATTTCTATAAAAGCGTTTCTTTGTCTATTTTTTAAGCTCCAGTGGAGGGTAGGCACATGTTTAACAGAAAGGATTGGTAAGCTAACTTATCTTTTCTATGAAACTGTGTACTCTCTTCTGAGGAAATAATGTTTCCATTTACAAAATAAAACTTATTTAGATATTCTGGATAATACAATAATACTGCTACCTGAGGGAGGCATAATAGAAATAAGATGTGACCACCAGACTCAGAAGGTAAAATCTGTGCTTGCTTAGGAGGAAAGCAGGGAGTAGAGCATCGTTACTACACACAGGCATACCTCAGGTTCCTACTGTTTACATTTCTTGAGCTTGAAAGGGCCTGTGATTTCTACATATTTCTTCTATCGATGCCCAGGCACCGGTGTTTGGGTGTTCCTGTGCACATATGAGATAAACACCACTGCGGCCCACACCATAGCATGCTAGTGTTGTCAGGCTGGGTGGCACCACAGCTGGCCACAGTGAATTGATAGGCAAGCAATGCTTCTCTACCAATATCATTTCCTTAGTCTCTGGAGATGTTTATGCAAATAGAGGCTCTCACTTTAGTAAGTTGGCATTGTATTGTATGAAAACTACACCCTTTGACTGGACAACGCTAGTGCCAAGAAGCCTTGAAAGACTGTCCCTGGATTTTTATTTCACCCCAATTTTGTGAAGGGGCCTGAGAATGTGAAAGAACATAGTTTTGTTTTGTTTTGCTAATTACCTGGTGGCAGCATTTGGTCTCCTCTAAATTTCACTCTGGGTGGCAATGACTGTTTCAGGAAAAGAGCTGGGACTTGGAGGCTCTTTATCTTTGCCAGAGATGAGCAATTAAGAAATAGTTGCAGCCTGGGCCCTGGAAAGTTTGCAGTATATCACTTTATCATTATTTCTTATGGGAGAAGTGCTTTCAATCTGAAAGATTTTATATGCCATTTGAATAGCTTAGACTTTATTCAGAAAACTTTAGGGAGCCATTGAAGGATTTTAAGTAAGTGGAATGAATGATGTTAGCAACAGTGAGGAAGATGAATTAGTTGCAAACAAAGCTGGATTCAGGAAAATCAGTTGGGAGAGTTATTGCAGGTATCCAGATACTATCAAACGAAGGGTCTAGGGTAGCAGTGGGATAGAGATGAAAGTTCAGATTTCAAACATATTTGGGGGATAAAAGGAATAGAATTTGGTAACCCATTAATTGTGCACAATAAAGAGAAAAGGAGAATGACATCCATAATTCTAACTTTGGGTGGGATTACAGAATGCTGGAAAATGAGAGATTTTGCGTAAATTGGAGCAATGAGATAGTTTTATTTTGGACATGTTGTGATTGCAGACATAGCAGATATCCAGGTAGTTCAATTCTGGAAAATTGCATCTGCGTGCCTGGAATGTAGGAGAAATTAAAGCTGGGAAGATAGTTTGGGGCCATCACTACCTGAGAGCTGTGAATATAGACGAATTCACCTAATGAAGATTCGTAAAGTTAGTCAATAGTGGAGTTAAAAACAGAACCTGGAGTAACACCTTCACTTAAGGTGTGGGATGTGGAGACTATTTAGCAAATAATGTAGTTAAATAAATTGATTTGTGGTTGGGTCTGTTGGAAAGGCAAAGGCATCGAGGTTTTGAAGAGAGGAAGATGGTTACAGTGGTAGATCATATTGGCTAAAGAAAATGGTGAAGAAAAAGAATCCAAGAAAAGGCTAACATAATAACATAAAATCGATGAATAAAGTAACTAGAATTCCCCATTAGGTTGTGCTCCTGATGCACCACTCTTGTAGAAAACAATGTAAATCTTGTTCCCTGGCATGGGTGCAATACAGTAGCTATATCTTAAGATAGTTCCGGCCACATAAAACACAATTTCAAAGGGCAACAGTCACAGTGTTTTTATGGAAATGGGAGCCCTTGGAGCATGACTAATAGAAATCCATATGAATGGTGCCCTGGGGAATTGAGCCATGGCATGGAGACCAGTTAGGAATTAGAATTATTTAATGTTGAGTTCCTAAATTATTAATTCATTCAAAAAGTGCTATTAAGTTCTTACTGTGTGATGAGTGCTGTATTGGGTGCTGGGAGTAACTCTTCATCTGTGGTAGTTTGAAGTCCATCTCTTTATTGGGAGGATTGCGTAGGTGGTGTGTTCGCTTACTGATCTTTATAATGCTTGCTTTTACTTTTCTTCCTCCAATGCTAGAAAAAGAAGCTTTGACTAAGAAGGTACTTAGTCTTTGATTGGAGATCAGTTCTTAACGTAGCCTGCTTTTACTTTTTTCTTTTCTTTTTCTTCTTCCCACCCTCCATCACTCCCTTCCTTCTTTTCTTTGATCTTCAGACTATATATCAGACTTTGTAATTATTGCTTTGATTTCTATCGTATTGTAGGGCAGGGGGGCAATACTGTTTGGTACAATTTTTCTGGCAGTGTTTCTTGTTGTTATTGTTCTCTTACTGAGATATTCAAGTAGTTATAAATGACTACTTGAAATTGGACTATGGGCATATTATTCATTGACTGTAAAATTTCTCAGGTTTATGTCTTACACATGTAACTCTTCTTTGACCAAAGGATAAGAATAAAATAAAATAGAAGCAGGAAGCGTCACAATGGGCTGTTCAAACTAAGGAATACATAAAAGACCCGTCTTCTCTTTCCCACGGGGAGAGGGGTGTCCTTCACTATGTGATGGGGAAAAGATCAGAGCAATCAGATTTGAGGTTCATCTGCTGGTCAATGTTGGCTCTGCCTAATCAAGCAAAGGAGAAAGTTCTTTCTTTCTCTAGTCACAGTCTGAGTTCAGCAAGTTATTGTCTATTTAGTAAATAGGCAGTTGGAGAGGAGAATAAAACAAGGCAAGAATTAAATTATGCTTGAAGGCAGCATTAACTGCCAGAAGCCCAGACATGTCTAATTCCGAAGTGAATTGTATGAGCAGTCATTTCTGCAGAACCAAGACCCTAATTATGTCTCTATGTAGCCTCAGTATTATGTTGCATGTATGAACCTTTGTGCTTCTAACTTCAGGAAGGCCTTAATAAGTCAAAATGTATACTAAAAATGAAATAGGACTTGAAGACGTTCAGAAATGGAAACACTTCTAGAATACATTGTAAGTTATTTCCCTTTTAATACTAAATGAGAGAATGATGTAAAATGCACAGCTGTCAAATAATAATGGCTAATAAGGAAGCAGAAACACACACAGGTACAGTGACTTGTGAAAGGTTATACAGCTAGTAAAGTGGAAGAATCAATAATGAACTCAGATGACTTGACTCCATGGCCCAGCCTTTTAACGTTTTAGCTATGCTGCTTCCCAAGTGCTCACAATGTTTCTTATCTGTTGTTGTTATTATTTATTTCTGCCTCTGCCTTCTCATCTCACTTCTTCCCATCCTCCCCCATTCTTCTCCTCCCTCCTTCCCTTCCCTCTTCCTCTCTCCTTTCTCCTCCTTCTTTCCTCTTTTCTCCTTATGTGGGTAATACTGACTCATCAGAAACCTGTGCCCAAGGCTTACCCATCTGTTACTGTGTAACTACAGAGAAGGGATTTTTGTATTTAATTTGGTTACTAATTATTTATGGTATAGATCAGTGAAATCAACCTAAAATTTGTATATTCTTTCAAGTGAAAAGAAATGATTTATATGATTTCTGAAAAGTGAGTGGGTTTTGAGGCCAACAGAACTGAGATTTAATTCTATCTCAACTATTTACTAGCTCTGCAAACATCACCAAAATGTCTAATCTCTTTTGAATCCCTATTTCTTTTTTGGTAAAATTAAGGTAATGGTACCTCCTTTATGAGTTTGCTGTGACGATGTGGTGAGGAGTGTATGTGATGTGGCTGAATGCTTACTGAATGCTTGTTTCTTTCCACATGGGTTTCTGAATAAATTAATATCAAATTATCTCAAATCAATTTTATAAAGTTTTAAGACTATATATATATAATATCATCATATATTGTTCTATGTAGAACATAAAATATCATGAGTGCTTATAGGTCTAAACATTTTACCTGGTTGAAATAATAAGTAAACACAAAAGAAAAGATAAACAAACAAACAAAAACTATTGAGGGTGTGTATATTGCTAGAATTTAATCACAAAACCAGAGACCAAAATAGCCTAGTAAAAAAATGAATATAGAAATTTCAAATATGTTGGATATTCTATGGACTTTTTAAAGAACTAGTTTCTCTTTGGGAGGCCGAGATGGGCAGATCACAAGGTCAGGAGATCGAGACCATCCTGGCAAACACCATGAAACCCCATCTCTACTAAAAACACAAAAAATTAGCCGGGCGCGGTGGCGGGCGCCTGTAGTCCCAGCTACTCGGGAGGCCGAGGCAGGAGAATGGTGTGAACCCAGGAGGTGGAGCTTGCAGTGAGCCGAGATCACGCCACTGCACTCCAGCCTGGGCGATAGAGCGAGACTCCGTCTCAAAAAAAAAAAAAAAAAAAAAGAACTAGTTTCTACATTAAATGTTCCTAAAATCTACCCACATACTCATTTTTTTTTTTCTTGAATTAGACCCACACATTTTCTAGTGTCTTGCTATCTCTATTGAGGTAGACCCTGTCTGGATTCTTCCTTTTATTAAACTAAGAGGCAATAGCTCAATGTTTTCTTAAAAAAATAAAAATGTGCAGGAAGATTACTTTTGTTTTCTTCCTTTTTTTTAAATTTTAGGTTGAATTCTCAGTATAAATGGTAACTTTTTTTTTTTTTATTCATGTATTTCACAGAATGTCATCTGGTAATGGAAATTCAGAATAATTTTTTTTCTATTCCTTTGTAAATAATAGGAAAATAAGTTAATAGTTTCTGTCTCAAAGCTCTTTATAAGTAATTTCATTTTCTTTAGCTAGAGAGCACATTATGAGGATTTAGTGCATCAAGATATAATATTATTTTTCTTTTTTGATTATTTCGAGACTGTTACCTGTTTTGAGAATTTGTGTTAGGAAAAGTGGCCACCATGAACTTAGCTTTCAAAATTGTTTTTGGACTTTCTTCAGCAAACCAAAGTATTGCACTTGCCTGTATTCAGAGCTAAAAAAATCTCATTTTACAAAAAATCAAGCTATGTTTGCTGAGAACAGAAGAAAATGTGTTTTCAAACATAGATCAAAATGAACTTGGTTTTAGTTCCTCTTTAAGATGGCTTTTTCTAAATGAATATTAGCTTATGATTGGTTGGGACTGAGAGTAGGGGGCATTTTGAATAATCAAGTCAGGGATTATTTAATCATCTTTTGCAACAAAGTATGATGATTTGTTTAGCTTTCAGTGGATGGGACCCTAATTGTAATAAGAGAATTTAGCTCTTCCTGCCTCAAACTTGATTTGAACCAAATGAACGGCTTCTAATAAACAACTCACATGCATGTGTATACATGCACATGTGTGCCCATGTGTGCATGTGCACACATAAAATCTCTTATTTCAAAACAAGGTAGAATGTCTATTCTTTCTCCAGCAAAAGTGCTAGTCATTAGTATTGATCATGAAATATTTTCATTTGACTCTCTTTCCAGATACATATTAGGATTGTACTTCCTTTTCTTTTTTGTGTTTGGTTAACCATATAAATAGATCTGGCCAAGGATTTGTGGGCAGAATTCATATGAGTGAATGGGAAGAAGATTTCTTTTTGACAGAGTCTCACTCTGTTGCCCAGGCTGGAGTGCAGTGGCATGATCTCGGCTCACTGCAACCTCTGCCTCCCAGGTTCAAGCGATTTTTCTGCCTCAGCCTCCCAAGTAGCTGGGACTACAGGCACACACCACCACGCCCGGCTAATTTTTGTGTATTTAGTAGAGACGGGGTTTCACCATATTGGCCAGACTGGTCTCAAACTCCCGACCTGACCTCAGGTGATCCACCCGCCTCGGCCTCCCAAAGTGCTGGGATTACAGGCGTGAGCCACTGCGTCCGGCTGGGAAGAAGACGTAATTGCATCTGTGAGTGAGTGCCTCAAGATCTTCTTGCCCTCCAGCACAATTACCATAGGAGATCATGGATGCCATGTCAGCCTGGGTCCCTGAGTAACTACAATGAGCAGAGTCCCCTGCTGACTTGTTGTGGATATTTAGCCAGAACAAGAGATTAACCTTTGTTGCCTTAAGCCACTAAGATGAAGGGGCTATTTGTTCTATATAATCTCTGCTATCCTGGTTAATTTGGTAACACACCAATCATTGTTTGTCTAATTCAAGGACACAATTACAAGGATAATATTATTATTTTAATAATAGTATTGTTCAAGGAAAGAGTTAAAATAATAATTTGGGAGATTTAGACTTCATGTGCCACATTCATATTTGGTAAGTTTTATTTTAGCTTCCAAAATCTCTGACAGGCTTAGGTGTATTATCTACATTATCTTATTTAAGATTCACTAGTAGTTTTAGTAAAACGGAAGCATCAAGGTAAGAGTTCAAGTAAAATAGAGCAACCTGCCTTTTAAGAAAACCCTTCATGGGCTGTAAATTCCAGAGACCAGATCCTGTAAAAAGGCAGTTTCTGCTCTCAGCCTTACTGTTACCTCCGTTTCTGATTCTATATACTCATATAAGATTGAGTCCAGTGATGCTGAATCGGTTTTGTATGTAAAATTTCCATAAGAAGAAATATTGAGCTGAATGTGTTTTCATAAAATCAATGCATATCAAAGCATTCAGATATGGAAGAGTAGAATACTCTTATATAATATTATTTTTGAAATTTATTAAGTTGAACTGTGTGAAATTATTGACATTCAGCTGTTTTTGACCTTAAGAATCACAGTCTCACATGATTCAATGTAATATTCTAAGGAAATATATTTGAAACTCATATTTCCAAGTACTATAAAATCTATTCACACTAGATTATAACCTTTACATTATGGAAAATCATATTTAGCCACACATCTATGTTATATTTTCTTTATTCATTAGTTAACTAAAACTTTTCAAAATCCTGTTCTGATTACATACAGACTATGGAATAATTATTGCGTCTCAACTCCACAGACCAATGTGTTGCACCTGCATGTTACACAAATCTCTGCCTTTTAGACTTGTCATGTGTCCCTCTAAGACTGTCACTCCAGGTTTCCCTCTTCTTTGTTCACGTGAGCACATCATAACTGCTTCTCCTGCTGCTGAAGCTCTCTCTGGGGCCATGACATTCTAATAATGCATATTGATACCTCACTTTATTCCCTATAACACAGTTAATATAAGGCTGAAACAGATTATAACTTTATAGAAGTCCTGCAGATAATTTAAGGGAATTACAGAGCAGAAAATAAAAACTCCATGCTTGGTAATCAGACAGTGCTGCTTCTAGAATCTCTTGGCTATCTTCTTAAAGAATCTCCTCTTGGCCATTTCACTTCTCAATCCTTATAGGGCTTTGCTTACCACTCCAGACAAATTCATTCTATTGGATATCCCCTCCCCTGTGGTATAGAGGGCACATTAGCAGACCAGTTGACACAATGATAATGTATGTGCAAACATACTCTCCCCCAAATGGAGATAGCTTTTTAAATCGGGGGTCCCCAACCCCTGGGCTGAAGACCAGTACTGGTCCATGGTCTGTTAGGATCCAGGCCGCACAGCAGGAGGTGAACGGTAGGTGAGTGAGCATTACTGCCTGAGCTCTGCCTCCAGTCAGATCAGTGGCAGCATTAGATTCTCATAGGAGCGGGAACCCTATTGTGAACTGTGCACACGAGAGACCTATGCTGCACACTCCCTATGAGAATCTAATGCCTGTTGATCTGAGGTGGAAGTGTTTCATCCTGAAACCATTCCCCCAGCTCTGTCCGTGGAAAAGTTATCTTCCATGAAACCGGCCCCTGGTGCCAAAAAGTTGGGGACTGCTGTTTTAAATGATTAACTGTGACACTGGCTGTCTTAGTCTGAAGCACATGCATTTGAATTGTTTCCTTATGTAAGGTTGTTCCCAAGAATGGTGGACAGGTACTTGACTTACATGTCTGTGAGTAAACAAGCAAATAAATAAACAAATACGCTCACCAAAGTAGTCACTTTCATAATGAAGGAGGTTTTACTACACTGATAAATTCTAGCTCCCATCCAGCATATCAAGTTATTTTGGATTCCTAAAATGTCTGGTTTTTCACCTTTAATTAAATAGCAACACAAGCATATGGAAAAAAAAGTTAAATAACACTGATCATTAGAGAAATGCAAATCAAAAGCAAAGTTAGATACTATTTCATACCAGTCAGAATGGCTATTATTGAAAAGTCAAAAAACAACAGATGCTGGTTAAGTCATGGAGAAAAAGGAACACTTATACACTGTTGGTTGGATTGTAAATTTGTTTAATCATTGTGGAAAGCAGTGTGTGGCAATTCCTCAAAGAGCTAAAAGCAGAGCTACCATTTGACCCAGCAATCCCATTACTGGGTATATACCTAGAGGAATATAAATCATTCTATTATAAAAACACATGCAAGTGAATGTTCATTGCAACACTATTCACAATAGCAAAGACATGGAATCAATGTAACTGCCCATCAATGACAGAATGGATACATATACACCATAGAATACTACACAGCCACAAAAAAGAATGAGATTATGTCTTTTGTGGGAACATGGATGGGGCTGGAGGATATTATCCTTAGCAAACTAACGCAAGAACAGAAATCCAAATACTGCATGTTCTCACTTATAATGGGAGCTAAATGATAAGAGCTTATGAACATGAAGGAAACAACAGACACTGGGGCCTACTTGAAGGGGGAGGGTGGGAGAAGGGAGAGGAACAGGAAGATAATTATTGGGTACTGGGCTTAATACCTTGGTGATGAAATATTCTGTACAACAAATCCCCATGCCACGTGTTTACTTATGTAACAAATCTTCACATGCATCCCCCATCCTAAAATAAAAGTTTAAAAACAAAACAAAAACAACAAAAATGCTTCTCACATCTTGCAGCTGTTTGTTCATAACCACTCTAGTTTTGCTATTTTCATAAGCTCCCGACATCAGCAAGCCCTTGAGTATCTTCTGAGAAAAATGCTACGTATGAAATATTGCCCTAAAGCTAGGTAGAAAATAAAGTTTATTGGGATATCTTACTATATAAAGAAATCCATTTTCAAAATTGGAAACTGTGAGTATAAATATGATGATTTTTTTCAAGGAATTTCTCACGAATGTCAAAGTTTGTAATATGTCAGTGGCCCCTTCAATTTCCCTTTGCCTATTCTTCTGTTCTGTTTTGAGATGGAGTCTCGTTCTGTGGACCAGGCTGGAGTGCAGTGGCACCATCTTGGCTCACTACAACCTCCGCCTCCTGGGTTCAAGCAATTCTCCTGTCTCGGCATGCATAGTAGCTGGGATTACAGACACCTGCCACCACGCCCAGCTAATTTTTGTATTTTAGTAGAGATGGGGTATCACCATGTTGGCCAGGCTGGTCTCAAACTCCTGACCTCAAGCGATCCACCTGCCTTGGCCTCCCAAAGTGCTGGGACTACAGGTGTGAGCCACTGCGCCCGGCCCTGTTGCCTATTCTTGAGAAGCTATTTCTTTTAGTGAGGGCATTTTTTATGATATCTAGTTATAAATATATAAAATATATATATATAAAATATACACATATTTTTATATATAAAATATGCATATATTATATATAAAATATACATATTTATATATAAAATATATATTATATATAAAATATACATATTTATATATAAAATATATATTATATATAAAATATACATATTTATATATAAAATATATATAATATATATAAAATATATATTATATATAATATATAAAATATATATATAATATATATAAAATATATATTATATATAAAAAATATATA
Organism: Pan troglodytes; assembly: GCF_028858775.2. Classification (NCBI taxonomy): domain Eukaryota; kingdom Metazoa; phylum Chordata; class Mammalia; order Primates; family Hominidae; genus Pan; species Pan troglodytes. The sequence goes on along the minus strand of NC_072398.2, from coordinate 33,899,481 downwards.
AAATATATAAAATATATATTATATATAAAATATATATAATATATATAAAAATATATAATGTATATAAAATATATAATATATAAAATATATAATATATAAAATATATAATATATAAAATATAATATATATAAAATATATAATATATAAAAAATATATAATATATATAAAATATATATTATATATAAAATATATCTAATATATATAAAATATATATTATATATAAAATATATATTATATATAAAATATATCTAATATATATAAAATATATCTTATATATAAAATATATCTAATATATATAAAATATATATTATATATAAAATATATATATATTAGTCAGACTATACTGACTTTTGTTGAACTTGTGTAGTTTGCATACTGCACTTCATGAAGCTTCAAAATAGGAAAATATATTTTATATATATATTATATATAATATATATTATATACATAAAATATATTATATATATAAAATATATATATACACACACTATACAAGTACACTATAGATATGCTATATATAAATATATATGTACTATATATACTATATATAAATATACACTATAAGTATATAGTACATATAGTATATAGTGTGTATGTACATGTATGTGTGTGTACACACATACGCACGTGTATAAATTCATCTTAGCTCTCATTTGTGTCATTTCTACCACACTTTGAGAACCTGATGAATGGATTTAACTTAAACACAACTTTGGTTTAATAACTACTGTTTCATGTTCAGTACATGATTCTGAATGAACAGGCAAGGCAACAAAGTCATATATAAGCAGGGCAGGGTAAGAATTGCTTTCCTATTTTGAAGCTTCATGAAGTGCAGTATGCAAACTACACAAGTTCAACAAAAGTCAGTATAGTCTGAGTACAGAAAAAATAATGATTTTGCTGAATAGTGTCTCTGATTTGCAAGTTGAGGACTGTTATGAAAAGATGCATAGCGCTAATTATTTCATTCCAGGAGTACTCATTGATTTGTTTGTTCATAGACATGGTTTGATTGTCTATGATGTGTCAGGCATTTTACTAGGTATTGGGAATACAGTTATATATATATATAGAGAGAGAGAGTAGCATTCTCCCTCAAGGAGAAATTTATAGGTACAAGGGAGTATATAAGCATCTACTAATAATCACTACAGGGTAGATACGGTAATAGAGATATACAGAATATGCTTTACATGCAATGGTGCACAAAAATGATAATTACTAAATTTAACTGGGTGAACTGGAGAAAATTGCATAAAGAAGGTACTACCCCGACTTATCTCTTTCTTTCCTGTTTTACATTTCATCTATCAAGTTGTCCTACAACAGTGATCTGAAAACGTATCCAGAATCCAATCACTTCTCACTTGTTTCATCATTTTTTCCTGTGCCACCATGAGCTCACTCTAGATTATTACAGAGACCTCCTAGCTTTCACCTTTGCTTTATGTAAAGTCTGTTCTCAACAAAGACACCAGAATAATCCTTTGAAACATGAGTCGTATCATGTTATTTCTCTGCTTGGAAGTTTTTGATGGCTTCCCTTTTTCCTCAGAGTAAAAGCGAATGTCTGTAAAGCAGCATAAAAGGTTTTAGATGATCCAGCCCCCATTCCTCCAGCCTCTTCTCTTCCTCTTCTCTTTCCCAGTGCTCACTCTGTTCCAGCCTCGCTAGTCCCCTTGTGATTCCCCCAGCACACCAGGAACACTCTTGTCCTGCTGCCTTTGCACTGACTGTTCCCTCTGTCAGCAGTGCTCTTTTCCCAGGTACCTACCTGGCTCACCTCCCAACATCGTCAAGTCTTTTCATCAAACACCACTTGTCAATGGGGCCCACCTTGGCCATTCTATTTAAGATTGACATCCTTTTCCCCAAGCACCCTTGGTTCTCCCTTCCCAGCTCTGCATTTTCATATTCACCAACGTCTAACATTCCATACAACGTGCTAACTTACTATGTGCCATTGTCTACTGGCTGTCTCTCTTCCTAGAAAGTATTTCTTGTAAGACAAGCAATTGTTGCTGTTTTGCTTTATCAAAATCAAGTGACATGCTGCTTAGCATATAACAGGCACTCAATAAATGCTTGTTGAATTGAATGGATGAATGGGTGTAGAGAGAAAATGATTCAACTCAGAAGGGATAGAATTCAGAAAAAAATGGATAAATCTTTAATAATGTAGAGATTTTGTTTTTCATGCTTATTTTCAATATTAATATATCTATATCTCACTGATAAAAGTTGAAGGGCTAGATTTTCATCTCTGTCAAACTAAAGGTAAGATTTTAATTTTGTTCATTTTTAAAAATGTTTTCAGTAGAACCAAACTGTACTTATTTTGGTGGTTTATACTCATTCTATTATTGCTTACAGATATAAAATCAAATGACAACATTTAAGGAGTGATTAATTTTATATTTGAGTAGCTTGGCAAATAAGCTACTTAAAATTTTCAAGAGGCTAAAATGATTAATGTTTTAATAAAGAAAATCTTGAGAAATTACTGTAAGAGGTGGTACAAAGTTTGATGTATCAAACAAGAAGCTAGTTCAAAACTTAATCTATAGCTGCAGCAAAATGTCAGGAATATTTCATTTTTATTCCTGATGTGATGGTATTATGGCTGGAAGCTTTTTTGCATGTTTAATACTTACATTGTTTTACTTTTAAATAATTGGTCCTTAGGACTCCCTGTTTTCTAGCTAAAGAGTACCCACTTCCTACGTATGAAATGCCCCTTATAACAGTTGATTCTATTTTAAGTATTAATAACATTTTCAAGGTTTTTAAATATTTTTAAACTTTCTAAACTGTGTAAAATGACAAATTTGCTGATTTGAAGGGCATGTATTTGATTTGAAAGGTGAAATCTATGGCTGAGTGAAGAAAAATGCAGGCAGGAAGGGCTATTTTTATCCAGCTGATATGTTTCTAGAGAACAATAAGCATAGTAATAGTATTGGATAAAGTGAAAGGGTGCTTAGAGAAAGTGTGTTCTTAACATGAAATTAATTCACTATGGTTCTCTAAATGAGGAATTGGTGTGTTTTTCCAACCTCTCCAATGAGAAAATATAGTTATCTTTGATGGATAATGCTAAATAATCAACTGCTTCTATTTTTAACTTAAAAACTTTTGCTCAGAAATGCTGGCTTCACAATGATTGCTAATTCCAAACAACACAAGTTTTCTTCTTCCAGTGGAAATTAGCAGGAATGTTCTTTATTAGAGATGATGTATCTGAGATTCCCTTTGATCCACTTAGGAATTCGGAATGAGCAGCTCCAGGAAAGAATTAGTTCTACCTCTCTCTCCCTTTGACAGTGTTTCATACTAAAAGATCTTCAGAGTACTGATGCTATTTCTGGCACTTGAATGCTAATGTGGACATTTTATATTAGTGCTGCATTAAGGACTACACATAAAACAAGTCAGTATGTTTTTTCACAGTTTGAGAGGGAAAAGTGAGGGGGGCTTATGCTTGACTGGAATAAATGCGTTCCTGGCTTTGAGACATCATGCAGTTTACAGGCTATCCAAATGGAAATGTTTTATATAGTTTTACATCCAAGATAGACAATGCTTTTGTTACTCTGCATTTTACCAGTGGGAATACTCACACACTTCCTGCAGTTCTTTTTGTGTAGGGGCAGGGTAATGGTTTTTTGAAAGGAGGCCTAATAAAAAATTGCCAACTAAAAGCACTCTTCTTATTTTAAATAAGCAGATTAAACTTTATAAAAAAATTCTCCTGGGCTGGGCGCAGTGGCTCACGCCTGTAATTCCAGCACTTTGGGAGGCCAAGGTGGGTGGATCACCTGAGGTCAGGAGTTCGAGACTAGCCTTGCCAACATGGTGAAAACCCGTGTCTACTAAAAAAATACAAAAATTAGCCGGGCATGATGGCGCATGCCTGTAATCCCAGCTACTCGGGAGACTGAGACAGGAGAATCGCTTGAACCCGGGAGGCAGAGGTTGCAGTGAGCTGAGATCATGCCATTGCACTCTGGCCTGGGTGACAAGAGCAAAACTCTGTCTCAAAGAAAAAGAAGTTATCCTAATTTTACTATAAAATTACTATTAAATAAATTACTAATTAATTACTATTAAATGAATAGTAATTAGCTAAAGCTGAGTCTCATGAAACAGTATTTCCTTAAAATACACAGAGGAATTGTTAGACATGTAAATTTGAAATTGCTTGTGGATCGCCCCACCTTGCCAAATCAACCCAAGGATTTATGATGAAAAGTGTAGAGTCTATAAATGAAAAGCAACTAAGTAAAAAGTGTTGTCTCAAAAGTTCTTGGGTAATGTCAAAGCTCTAGAATTTTATATTTAATAAATATTCTATCTTAATCAATTTATCCTACTGTCCATTTGTGGGTCTTTGCATTCATCTCTAATATGACACTGCTAATTGGGGCTGAAACAACTCCACCTTTATATTTCTACACCATTGCCTCTTTGAACCTGTTTACTGTTACAAATATGTTCTATTTATCCATGGTTGGCGTCTGTATTAGTCCATTCTTGCAATGCTGTAAAGAAATACCTCAGACTGAGCCATTTATAAAGAAAGGTTTAATTGGCTCACCGTTCTGCAAGCTGTACAGACGCATGGCTGGGGAGGCCTCAGGAAACTTACAATTACGGTGGAAGGCTAAGGAGAGGCAGGCATGATTTGCATGGCTGCAACAGGAGGAAGAGAGAGTGCGGGAAGAGCTACACACTTTTAAACAACCAGATCTTACAGTAACTCACTCACTATCACGAGAACAGTAAGGGTGAAATCCGTCCCCATGATCTAATCAGCTCCCACTAGGTCCCACCACCAACACTGGAAATTACAATTTGACATGAGATTTGGGTGGGGATACATACCCAAACCATATCAGCATCCATGAATAGCATCATATTCTTGTGTTTACTAAAGCTATCAGGTAGCTGGGTATGTTGTCTCACAAAGCAATCATGGCCAGGCTCAGTGACCCATGCATGTAATCCTAGCACTTTGGGAGGCCAAGGCAGGTAGATCCCTTGAGCCTAGGAGTTCAGGACCAGCCTGGGCAACATGGCAAAACCCTATCTTTACAAAAAGTACCAAAAAAATTGCCTGGTGTGGTGGCATGCCTGTACCCCCAACTACTCAGGAGGCTGAGGTGGGAGGATGGCTTGAGCCCGGGAGGTCGAGGTTGCAAGGAACCCAGATCATGCCACTGCACTTCAGCCTGGGCAGTGGGAGTGAGACTTTGTCTCAAAACAATAAAAAATTGAAAAACCAAAAACCAAAAAAAAAATCATGTCTATATGGATTGTCCCCTATTGGAGAAACTGGTAGTTTGAAGGTATTTTAAAACTAGAGAAAAATGAACTGGTTAATTCTCTCCTGCTTTCTCTTTCTCTGGCAGTTTTTATCTTCCGTTATTTGAAATGCATGAGCAACCAACTTTTACATCTGAAAGAAAGAAGATAAGGAGGCTAGTGAGAGAGAAACTTGGGAATAGTTAAAGCCTTTGAGAAACTTTGTTATGAACCTTGAAGATGTTAAAATCAGACAAAGGCAAAAAAGTTTCTTCTCACTAAGCATTGATTTAATAAGAGATAATGAAGCTAATGAAGCTGGGGGGATTTTTTTTTTTTCAGTTAATACCAAATAAAAGGCAATAGGTAATACTGGTAAGGCACCAGGAGAGGCATTTGAATTTGTCTTTGCTTCTCCTCTGCCTCTTGTCTCCTTCTTGAATATTTCTTACCCCTTTATTACTTGATGTAATACAGGCTTCATAAAATAACTAGACCAAGGTTTAACAGAAACCCATTATAACACAGCTCCCTGTTAAATGGATACAAAAAAAATAGGTCAAATCATGTTCTCTAAAGCATAAAGTGATATCATAAGTGCTAAATATGAAAGTTTGCCTGAGGTGACTAGCAGTGGGAGAGAAGGAGTTCCATTTCATTTTCTCTCTTGTCACAGTCCTTGACTTTTCATGGAATATAAGTAGATGCTTTGGACAGCTCTGATGGCCACAGACAAAGGGTGGCCATGTGTGTGTCTATCATGCTACCTTAGGATACTGTTTAGGAACATTTGTTAAAAGGACACTAAAGTATTAGGCTCTTTGATTTCCTTTCACAATGGAAGAGTCCCATATTTTATCCTTACATTCAGAGGCATTATTTTTCCCCATATTCCAAATTCAGAAGTCATCAATGGACACAGCTGGGGAGACAGGCCCATGGCACTTCTGATCCGTTTCACCAGGCTCAGGGTAAGCCCCTGCACTCTTCTGGGGTGAGATGCAAGCTTTGCCTTCCTGTAACCTCCACTATATTTCCATTGTCCCTTATTTTATTTTCTGCCTTTTCTTCCTGTTTCTTAGGCATCGTCATTACAGTTTAGCCAAGTTAATTAAAATACAGCAGCATGCTTGTAAGACAGGGCATGTCCTGCACAGTGAGCAGCATTGCTGTAGAACTAATTTGGCAGTGCTATATTTAGTTTGGGAAAGGCAGCTGTGAGCATTCACTTAATGTGCATGAATACTTTGCATTATTAGACCCTCACTGCTACTTTTACTTGTTGAAATAGGATGAGGGATATTTCTGATTTTGCATTGTTTTCCAATTTTGGTTTATTTTCTTGATTTCTGAACTTTTTTTTTTACATATTCATAAAAGAATAAAAGCATGATTTATTGTAGTCCAGTTTAAAGATGGTGTGGAAAGGGCTCTGTGGACTAGCACTTCATAAAGTAACCACTAATATAGAATATATATTAATATTGTATATTAGATAATATATAATATATATTCTATAGTGCATATAATGTATTAATATTGTATATTATATATGATATAATATATATTTATATATCAGATTATTATATGTAACATAGTATGTTGTATTTTTATACATAATACTATTATATATGCTATATGTTACTTGTATGTTATATATGTTATATATCATATATAGAATGTTGTATTTCTATTTCCAATAAAAATAGAAATGCAAGCCACACATGTAATTTTAATTTTCTAATAGTCTTACTAAAAAAGTAAAAATAAACAGGTGAAATTAATTTTAATAATATATTGTATTTAACCCAATAGCATATCTAAACTACTATCATTTGAACTGTAAATATTGAATAATATAAAAGTCATGAGATATTTTATGCTCTTTTTTAATAATAAATCTTCAAAATCGGTGTGTATGTTACACTTAGAGCACATCTCAAATCAGACTGGCCACATTTAAAGCACCCAGGAGCCACAATGGCAGTGGCTCTGAAGCGCACAGCACAGCCATAGACTAAGATCAGAATTGCTGGCAGTAACCTGTCTTAAACCAAAGCTGTTTCTTCTGTGCTAATGATATAGATTGTGTTTTTCCTCCTAGAAACGTTATGGTCTGTAATTGATAACATTGCAAACAGAAAGAAGAGGAGTAAAAGACTAACTGCAGGGACAATGACATAAATGTATCAATACACATTACTTATTTTTTTCCAAATCTAAAGCAAGTCTTGGAAAATATCTTTGGGCTTCTATTTCTTTTGCTGCCTGGGTATTTCATTTTATCCAGTGTCAAAGGGAACACTGGCTCATCAGTGGATTGTCAATTATTTCAGAGGATTGCTATAAATGTCCACCACCCACGCCCATGCAATTGTACATGGGAGAGTTTTAAGACAAATTTCCGGAAGCAATTTCACCTTTGAAAAAGAAACTGGAAAAATCATTTTCCTGGATCTGCTTAAACCATGTTGAATATTTTCTCCCACATTCGATTAGGCAGAGTTTAAATATGATAAAGATATTATTAAACCAATGGAGCATGTGTTTAGATATACATGCATTAACCTCTGAAAACAACAGCAACAAAGAACCACAAAATGAAGACTTGTTCTTTTCTCACATCTTTATTACTCACTTCTCATCTTCCTTTCACACTCTTAAACTCTCCAGCTGCTCATCTCTAACTTGCACTGACACTAATTCTGGTAACTCACTAGATCAGAGACTACTTTAGCCCAAGAAACCTAAATAATTTCTTCCCTTGATTTCCCAGGAAAAAGAAATCTGTCCCTTCTTGGAATAGAATTTCCAATATGAATACAAAGTAGATTTAATGGCTTTAAATTTTAAAATAAACACCTTTAGTTTATTAAACTGGATTTTTGAACATTGTTAAGTCTGTTTTAATTATTATGATGGACTTAGGGTAGTTTAAAGAAAAAGCAGTAAATTTTATCTGCACAATTCAGGGTTTTAAAGTTCTGTTGGGCAGCCATTATATTTCAGGCACTGAGATTGGTGCTAGAGATAGAAAGATGAATAGGACACAATCTAAGCCCTCAGTGACCAGACTCTAATAGGAAACATGATGATAGACATGAACCAGTAGCCATGATACAGTGCTAGAAGTCCAAAGAAGAAATTCATAAGACCCTGGACAGTGAAGAGATGATGTTTCACAGGGGAATAGAGGAGTGAAGGAAGGAGTCAAAAGGGGACCACTTCACTAAGGCACTAATGGACCAAATGTCTGCAAGACTTAATGCAGTCACAGTATAGGATAATAGTGGAAATAGAGTAAAACAGCTGGAATGATTAGAGTTGTGGTCAGAGATTAGATCCAATCTATGAACATGGGAGTGGATATTGACCTACAGCAAAGGTTAAAGTGCTGGGAAGTCTGAAGGTGAGTCACTGACATAGAAATGGAAACTTCCCCAAGAGGATGGCAGGAGCTGCTGGGAAGGGGAATATTTTATAAATCAACCACTTATTTACCACCTCAAATTTAACATAACCCACATGGAATCCTAGTATCGCTACCCGACTATGTCCTACTCTAATGTCCCAGTCTTAGTAAATATCACCCCGCATTCATCCAGTAGCTCATGCCAGAATCCTCAGTCATTCCTGATGCTGTCTTCTTTCTCACCCCCATGGCTTATGCATCACAAGTCCTAGTGATTCCATGAACAAAGCATGTAAATGCTCTCCTCCATTTTCAGTCTCTATACCACCACTTTGATGCATGCTTCGCTATCTCCAAAACTACCATTTTCACCTCCCTGGTCCACCACAGTAGCATCCCTCCTACATGTCCTGTTTCCCTCCTTACTTTTCATCAACTCCTTTCTTTTATCCTATGATCTTCAAATTTTGTAAATTATTAGTAGTAAAAAAAATTTTAGCATGTGCCTGCAATGTATGCATATCTGTAAGTTGCAAAGATGTACTACTGTTTCTGTACTAATATATTATACATGTTTAAAATGTGTGCAAAAGTACAAATGTTAAATGATGAGTATGAAATAGTGCTAAAATATTTTAATCATACTTATTGATCATACAAAACCTTTTTGCTCTCACTAAACATTAATAATAGGAGAAATGTGATTTGTATGCTTCATTATTTTTTCAAATCTGGATTTAAAACTTGTAGCAAATCCCAATTCTGCTTCGTCATGCAGTTTATTTTGATGATTAATTTAATAGCTGTCATGTCTGAAAAAGATAACTCACAGAGACACATAGATCTGGATGAAAGAAGTACATCTTTGATTTTACCAACTAGACATTTGTGTCAGTCCATTCTTGTGTGGCTGTAAAACGTACCTGAGATTGGATAATTCATAAAGAAAAGAGGTTTGTACTAGAGTTGCCCAGCAGTGTTCCAGAGCACTGGCCTTCATATATGTTGCATGTGGCCTCTCTGAGGATATTTTGAAGATCCAATCCTGTCCATGCCTATTTTAAGATTTTAGTTTAAATAATACATTCTTCATTTTAGGTTAAATAGTTAGAAAAAATATAATTATCACTGAAATTTAAACACTGACATTTAATTATAACTATTATGTATCTCCTTAAATGTGCCACTGAAACATAAATGCCAAAGTGAATTGATACCCAACATAAGGCTAAATAGCACAGGGAAAGCTCTTCTCATTGCATCCATCAGGTGACACAGAATTTTGATTCATCCCATGACTCATGTTATTAACCAGATGACAGAAGGTGCTGTCTGCTAGCCTTTTCCATTGGAAATCTCCTCTTTTCTCTGTGTATTTAATGCATATTTTTTTTGGAAAGGCATTTTGAGATTTTATGTTTATCCCTTTCATCATCAAACTGTCAATTTATTGTTTGTTTATTTATGTGAATACAGACTCATGGGTTTCTGCCGTAATCCAATGGGTTATAATCTGTTACAATCATTTATTTTGATCTTCAAGTTGTCTAAGGCTTGGCCACTGGGAGCCCCTTGAAACTTCTCTGAATTTTTGGCATATCCCCATTATTCCTTGAGCAATTCCTTATACTCCAGCTCATTAGATGTTCCAGACTCAACTTACAGTTTCTCTACCTTAGCCCTGAATCCTCCATTTCTCCAAGGTGCCATGATTTCTTTTAGTGGATAAAGGACAATAATATTTAGAGAAAATATATGAGTGTTTATGGCTAATGGGGGTATCACTGCTCTTACACACTCTTAGTTGACAGAGCTAAGGAATATATTTTATACTCATGCATACGCATATTTCCATATCTGTTTATTTTATATCTATATATTTTGAGAACCATGAATTCATACTGGTATCTCTAGTTCCAAGCTGATATAATAGAGTTACTTCTGGTTTTCTGCTTTTTTATATTTGTAATTCCTTTCTCATCCATGGTGAAGCTTCTGATTCTTGTTATTCTCAATATATTATTTGATCAGTCTCCTTGTGTGTAGCCAATCTTGAGTTGCTGCTACTGCCACCACCAGGAACCCTGCAGGGACACCCTCTCCACCCTGCTTGGTTTCTGACACTATGTGCTGGGCCTCCCTCTTTGGGTTGACCTCGTCACCCATCTCAGACTCTGAAACCCACACTCTGCTGCCATCCCTTGAGTAGACATTCTTCTCATGCTGGTCTGGCTCTGACGTTTCACTCTGGTACCATGGCCGTCTCCCAAAGCAACTGCACGGATGGCTAACTAGTTCTGCTCCATTTCACTGCTTTGGGGCTGAATTGTTTAGAAAAGGGAGAGGAAGAGAAAAGGAAGCAAAACCATGTTTTAGTGGACTGGTCCTGTATTGCTGCAGTGAACATAAAATGCCGTTTTGTTATAAATAAATACTATTAAATCTAGGTTTCCTGGATGAGATTTGAAACATCATTAAATGTTTTGGTTTTGCTAAATACATAATGAATGCATATTATGGCAAATGACTTTAAGGTTGCAGCCCACCTCTTTATTCAGTTGTTACTTTTGACTTGGCATTTTCTGAATACCTTAAGAACTTGAACAACAAACAGATGATTACCCTCCACCGCCTCATCACTATTACCACCTGGGTCATCAGACAGTGGTACTTGTAGAGTTTCCACATTGTCCTGACAAATAACAATTTACCCTTGAACAATGCAGGAGTGAGGGGCACTGACCCCTTTCCCTGCACAGTCAAAAATTTTTGTATAACTTTTGACTCCTTAAAAAACTACTTGGCTGGGCGCGGTGGCTCACACCTGTAATCCCAGCACTTTGAGAGGCCAAGGCCAAGGTGGGTGGATCATGAGGTCAGGAGTTTGAGACCAGCCTGGCCAACATGGTGAAACCCCATCTCTACTAAAAATACAAAAAGTAGTCAGGCATGGTCGCAGGTGCCTGTAATCCCAGCTACTCAGGAGGCTGAGGCAGGAGAGTTGCTTGAACTGGGGAAGCGGAGGTTGCAGTGAGCCGAGATCGCGCCACTACACTCCAGCCTGGGCAACAGAGTGAGACTCCATCTCAAAAGAAACAAACAAACAAACAACGACAACAAAAAACACACAAAAAAATACTAATAGGCTACTATTGAGAAGCCTTACTGATAACAGTCAACACATATTTTGTATAATTATTATGTACTTATTCTTACAGTAAAATATGCTAGAGAAAATAAAAATGTTATTTAGAAAATCATAGGAAAGAGAAAATATATTTACTATTAAGTGGAAATGAACCATCATAAAGGCCTTCATCCTTATTTTCTTCATGTTAAGTAGACTTAGTAGGAGGTGGGGGAAAGGGAGGGGGTGGTCTTGCTGTCTCAGTGATTGCAGAGGCAGAACAAAATCCACATATAAGTAGACCCACACAGTTCAAATGCATATTGTTCAGGAATCAACCGTATCTAGTTACTATAACTCAATCATATAACAGTGTATGAAATTTTATCTAAGCACACAAATTATATTGTTTCTGAAATTCAGTATCCTCATCTATATTTAGGCTATTCTTGCATTGCTATAAAGAAATACCTGAGACTGGGTAATTTATAAGAAAAGAAGTTTAATTGGCTTATGGTTCTGCAGGTTGTACAGGAAGCATCTGCTTCTGGGGAGGCCCCAGGAAGCTTTTGCTCATGGTGGAAGGCAAAGTGGGAGCAGGCATGTCACATGGCAAAAGCAGGAGCAAGAGAGAGTGGGGTGGGAGGTGACATACACTTTTAAATGACCAGATCTCGTAAGAACCCACTACCGTGTAAACAGCACCAAGCCATGAGGGATCCACCCCCATGACCCCACGACCCAAACATCTCCCACCAGTCCCCACCTCCATCCAGCATTGGGGATTACAATTCAACATGAGATTTGGGTGGGGACAACTATCCAAACTATATTATCATCTTTACAATGCAATAAGATATTGTGTAATTTGGATGAGCTTCATAAAATGGATTGTTAAAGAAACCCCAATAGCAGAGCAGTGAAGAGAATTTCAAGGATGCTCAGTGATATGATGACAAAAATAAGTTGAGTTTACTCCGCAACAAGTGAGTGTTTGATTTTGCAGCCACACCTCATCATTAAGACAGTTAACACTGTATTTCATACTTAGACATTTTTGGAAGAAAGATATTATTTAAAATAATGCTATAAACCTTAGTGTTATTTTTCTTGACATTGTCTTTATTTAAAAAGATTAAGTACTCTTGTAATTAATCTTTACACAATTACATTAATATTTATAACATTAAGAAGTAGAGAAATTACTAGCCAAAAAAAGCAGGTTAGGTTAAGAAGACCTTATGAATATTACATATACTTCTCTGAAAACCAGAGAAAACATCATGTACTGTTCTGTCAAGATAATGTGATACTTAAATAATCCTTTTAGGCTTTTTTTTTTTCTTTAAACCTGGTTGGTAAAGAGAATAATTGGAAATGTTCCTTTTACCAGCACAGTTCAACAATACAATGAAATGTCAATATTTTAGAAAATGAATTAATGATAATTGTTAGGAATTTTAGTCTAGGCAACCGCTGAAATTGGAATGCAAAGTAGGCTTCTAATTATTTTTACAAATTTAGCTAGAGGGATGTTTTTAACTCAGCTACTTTTAATATTTAACTTTCTTCAAAGCATTAAGGTATATAAGCATTCGAGCACTGAGAAAAGCAAATTAAAATTAAAATACCACCTCCAAAAGGGACAGGAAAAAATCCCGGTCAAAGATCAGGAAGACTTCAGTAGTTTTATTTCTGGTGAAGAAAATTTCCAAATGGTCATTCTTAAATCCTAAATTCTCAGCTTTGCTTCAGATTCTTTTGAAGCCATCCGTTAGGTGGAAAAGGTTCCCCACATCAAAAACAATGATTATATCTGTACAGAATAAGCTCTTTTCTAAAAAAAAAAAAAAAAAAAAAGTCAAAACTCTTACAAGTATTATCGATACTTGAGTTGGCTGTTGGTAATTGGAAAAACCTTACAGAGTTTCAGGTAGAAATCCCTTATCTAGTGATGATTCTGGGACAGGGACTGGCTTACCTTTGACAAATGACAGTTTATAGTCAGTTGAAGATTACTTAAGAAGAGAAAGTATAGCCAATTCAAATGAAAAATATAGATAAGGCAGGGTAAGCTCCATAGGAAGAAACTGATTAGGACAAGATTGTAGGACTGCAAGGGAAAAAAAGTGACCTTGTACATAAAGTGAGAAGGGAAGGCCCTGAGTCAAAGGAATGCATGGTGGAAGGGGCTTTGAGAGAAATAAAATATGAATTGCTTTCTTACCATAGAACACCTGGAAGAATTGCTATTTTCACATTTCCAAATCACACCACATGTTTCTATTCTAAGGTAGCTGACTGCAAATAATTGTAATAATGCTGTTCGGACAGTCATCTTTTGGAGATGGACTATTTAGAAAACTAGAAAATTTTATTTTTACACTTTTATTCATGACCAGAAATCAAAACTCTATAAAGAGTATTGCAGGATTTCAAAGCTCACAGGTAGTTGGGGAAAGTATGCTGGGTAAAAAAAAAACTGAAGCAGAGAATGTTGGTTTTCCAATGTATGGAAAGGCATGGAAGTGCGAAAGCCTTGTTCAGGAGGACAAAGCTTTGGATGGCTCTGAAAGTCAAAGTGAAATAGATAATTAAGCTAAGTAAATAATTTTGTTTAGAATTAGCCTAAATTTGAGGAGTTGTCTAAGTTTATATAGATAAGTTAAGCAGCATATTGAAAATGAAACGATGTCCAATCTCTTGGAGATTGCTGAGTTTTATGGAAAACAGGACTCATGCAACAGCATTATCTAAAATTGGAGAACCTCCTGGGTATTAGCTACTATTCAACAATGAAATTCTAAATTCAAAATTAGAAATTCAACAATGAAATTCTAAGTGGGTAACCCCACTTAGAGGGGAGACAATAATTTCTGCCATGTGGAGAAAACATTTTTACATGAAACGGACTCTGGACGCTATTCTATCAAAAGTCATGGTAGGATGATACCTACTCATGTTGCAGACGCATGGCTCAAAAACAGCAGAGGCAGAAAGAAAGTATTAAGAAGTACTGCTCCTCAAAAATTGGCTTTACTTTCTTGCAAAAATAGGGAGTTGGCATTTTGCAGAGTTGTTTGGAGGCAAATCATCTCCTTAGAAATGCAGTTAATAAAGACCACTTAAAAAATGCAATGAAAAAAATTTTTTTCAAACTGAAAAGACTGAAAATTTTCTTTAAATCATGTTACACTTTTTGTGACAAGGAAATAACTACTCAAATGACCTGGAGTAGAGCTAGAGGGAGCCAAGGAAACTTACAAAAGTGAAAACATTATGCAAACATGAAATTCAGGACTGGCAACTACCCTTTATCACACTCGTGTGTGTAGTAAAATATAATGAATTACAGTTTAGTCAACAATGTAGAGCTACAATTTGGAAATATAGACTCAAATAATCTCAATCATTTTAAAATTTCTTTATACCATTGAAAATTAAATACCTTCTTCAGGTATTTTTTTACTGTGATATCTGAATCAGAGAAATTCCTAGGGGCAATTGCAGTCTACTTCTGATACTTAGGTTGCGTTGAGCAAATAAATAGCACCTCATAAAGAACTCTGCCTCCCCAAGGTTTATTTAGGGCTGGATATGCTATATACTGCATAATATAACACCAGTAAAGGGAGACTTAAAAGGGAATAAAAATACTACTTAAATAACTTTTTACCTCAAGAAAGCCAACACTAAGCCCAGGACTTGGCATATAATAGATATTCAACAGGTAATTGCTAAAATCCATAGTTTCCATTTTTATGTACTTTGTATATCATGATATGCATCCATTATTTTATAAAGCTGTAATCAGTTGGTAAAAATGCAATTTTATTTTTTTATCAGTTTACTTAATACAACCATAGTAGTAAGAAAAATGGTTTCTGTAGCTGACAGGCTTCTCATAAACATTGACTTCATACATGACATTTATTAGCCTCAAGATTATGCTATTAAAAATATGGCTCAAAGAATATCTTCTTACATACTTGCCTTTTCCTTTGCTGGAAATTCATGGTCAGAATTAATTTCTATAAATTATTGACTTTTATCAAAGGATATGAAGATTTTAGTCTGATTAAAATTGGTTTATAAGTTGCTTTCTCTTCAGGCCGTACCAACACACACTGGTAGAGAACCTATGCAAATATCACCTTTATATGAAAGTTCCAGAATGTTTTTGTACAGGAGGAGGGCTATGTCAGTCAATGGTCACAGATTTCTCTTACCAGTCAGTTAGAATGTATGTAGGAATCTGGTCTATTCAAATTACCATGTTGGGTACTTTTATGAGGAGAAGAAATTGATAGAATGCATAGTCTCTGTCATTAACTTACCATCTAGTTGGGAAGACTAAACTTATTTTATTAAATTACTATACTCACAGCACTATCCAAGATGTTGCAGTGTGGAGAGGGTAGGAAGGAAGGTTGAACTTGATAAGAAACAGAACAATGGTCCTTACCTTCAAAAAATTGGCCACGTAGCTGACTGGAGTCAATGGAGTAGTAAATATTCCTTGTGGTTATAACTGAGCTTACTGTAAATTTCACACATTTCAAACTTCTAGAATAGAGAACTTTTATCCTTCTTAGGCCACCCTATCGATCTTACGTACTTCAGGAAAATTACTCTAAAAATGTTGAAATATGGCAAGTGCTTGTTTTTAAATTATGTTGCCACCATGACAAGGGCTTTCTTGACATTATTTGAGATATGTTAGATAACCTGAGGACAGTAAGGTTTGGAACCATTATTGAGGAGGCAGATTCTAGGCCTCTGTAATCATGATACTTTGCTCCATTGAAAAGCTATCAGAGGATTAACATTTATAGTTGCAGAGGAAGATGTTAGTGATTCTTCTGAAGTGAAATTGTTAACGTATCTTTTTTGTTTGTTTGTCTTGTTTTTTATTTGTTGTTTTGTTTGGTTTTTTGAGACAGAGTCTCACTCTGTCTGCAAGCTGGAGCACAGTGGCGTGATCTCGGCTCACTGTAACCTCCGCCTCCCGGGTTCAAGCGATTCTCTTGCCTCAGCCTCCTGGGTAGCTGGGACTACAGGCGCGTGCCATCACGCCTGGCTAATTTTATGTATTTTTGGTAGAGACGGGGTTTCACCATGTTAGCCATGATGGTCTCAATCTCCTGACCTCGCGATTCACCCACCTCGGCCTCCCAAAGTGCTGGGATTACAGGCATGAGCCACCGCGCCTGGCCAACCTTTCTTTAACTTCAAAGATTGCATTCCGTAAAGATGATAAAGCTCAGGTTCTGGAATAGCCTGGTGAGATATTGTCATGAAAAGTGGTGAGAGAGGTGAAAAGAGTTAGAGGGCTGGTAAGGAGAAAGGAAAAAAGAAAGAAAGAAAATCTGATTTAAAAGATCTATATATACAATAGGCGTGATGTTCTTCACTTTAAGAATGAGATATTAGCATCATAGGCTTCTTAGAATGCTGAGGAGTCTCTGCAATGACTAAAAAGTTAGTTTGAGGAAACATATTTTGGACCTTTACTATGAATAGAGATGGCTATGAGTCAGTGCTTTTCACCGGCTGCATCTTCCTGCTGAGAGGATCAAGATTATCCCATCAGAGTCAACCAGGAAGCAGATTCTTTGTACTGGATTGTGTATCAAAAATGTGATTGATTCATTTGTCCTTTATTCACTTACCCATTTATTTGTCCAACAAGTACTGACTGAATTCTAACTATGTACACTCTTCTAGGAGCTGGGAATACTGAATAGAATATGGTGGACATATCCTCTCTAGTGTCATGAAGTCAGGAGAGCAATCAGACTAGTAATTGTAGTAAGTTGTGTTGAGCAGCAATGCTAGGGAAGTACAGAGGGGTATGGGCACAACTAGCAAATGATTCTAATGTATTCTAGAGGATTGGGAAATGGCTCCATGAGGATGTCCAGTTTAGCATGAGTAGGAAATATCCTAGAGAGGGACTGGGAAACAGCATTCTGGATGAGAGAAAAACAGGCAATGAATGAACAAAGGCAAAAGAAAGAGAAGAATTTTGAGGAAATAAAAGAAACGTTCAGGATGGCCCCCGACATGGAGTTTGAGAGGGATGGTAATTAGAATTGAGGCTGAAACAGCAGGTAAGCCCTAGATTACATGAGTCACTTTAAAGAGTTGGAACTTTATTGTAAGTGAAACAGGCATCAATTGGTTTTATGCAGGGGAAAGTACTAGGTCGATTTGTGTTCATTACAGGGCAATTTGGCGGCTGCGTGGAGAATGCATTTGAGGGGATAGGGAATTAAGTCAGCAAGATTGGTTAGCAGACCACAGAAGTAATACACATGAGACAAAATGGTGGACTCTTCCACGGTTTTGACAACAGGAATGGAAAGAAGTGAAGGAATTGAGAGGAAAAGAGGTAAATAAGCAAGAATTGGAGCTGGTTGTAAGATTTGCTTTAATGAACAAATCTGAGTAAGAACTTGATGTAAGATTCAGTAAGAGGAGGAGCAAGGGATTATATTGAAGTTCACCTTAGGAAACTTAGTGGTACCATGATGTGATATTAAGTTAAAAAAAAAAAGTTAAAGAAGTTAAATGATTTCACTTAGGGACATAAGTTTGAGATGCCTGGGAGCCATCGAAAGTGAAGAGGCTTAATAAGCAGTCAGTTATACAGATGCGGAATTCAGTAAAGATTTGACCTAGAAATATGGATTTTGGAGTCATCAGCAAATAGATGGTAATTGAAACAATCGGAAGGATGTGATTATCCGGGAGAATGAAAATAGAACCCTGCAGAACAAAGGTAGTTAAGGAGGAGGGTAAAGGAAAATGAAGCTACAAAGATGATTGAGAAAATTGACCCGAACAGTGAGACAACAGCCATGAGAGTGTGCTGACTCAGAAACTAAGAGCAAACACTGATTGGGAGGGACGGAGCAGTGCCATTTGCAGCTGTGAAGATCCGGCGAGTTAAGGACAGAGAACTTAGTGAGGTGGATGAGAACAGTTCCAGTAGAGTCGGAGAACAAGTGCCTGTTTATATATAGCACTCCATTTCCTTCCCTTTCTTTTGTACATCAGATCACCTGGGCTGTGAGCATCATGTGAAAGTTAAGAATACATGGAATTCCAGTAAAGACCTCTTTCTTCCGTAAATTACATGACCTGTAGGAACATTCATTGTGATTTTTTGGAGCTGTTTTTCCTCACTTTTTGTCCTCAGCTTGGTTTAGTAAGTAATGCAGATTGCTTGGTCATAGGAAGATGAAACACTATTTGATTAAGTTGCTGAAATTTTTTTATAAAAATCTGATGAAGCAAAAGTATTTTAATGCACAAGGATTAATTTTAATTATCCAGAACACCAAAAGCATTATTTCTATTAAGAAAACATTTTACTTATATAAATGTGATATTCTCAGGAACTTATTTTTGAATTTCTTCAAAAACAAAAAAGCATCTTTAGAGTTTGAGAAGACAATTTTATCACCAGGAAAAGATATGAGTCCGTACATTAGGGGATTATGTGTTACTTGGGAATAATGACTACATTGCTATAAACCAAGCTTGTTCAACCCATGGGCCGGGGGCTGCATGCAGCCCAGGATAGCTTTGAATACAGCCCCAAATAAATTCATAAACTTAAAACATTATGAGATATTTTGCAATATATTTATTTTTAGCTCATCAGCTATCATTAGTGTTAGTGTATTTTATGTGTGGCCTAAGACAATTCTTTTTTTTCTAATGTGGCCCAGAGAAGTCAAAGGATTAGATACCCCTGCTATAATCTTATAAGGTCAAGATTGTTTTTCTTTTTTCTTTTTTTTGAATGTGAATGATTAATTCTTTCTTGCCTTGGTTTAGTTTTTGAGGGACTCCTCTATTTTCTCTTTTCTTTCTCCTGATTTTCAAGCTTTGGGTTTGGGCAGTTATATTCCTAAAGTATTGTAAATAATAGTAGAAAGGGTACAACAAAGAGGGAACAGGCTGGGTACTGTGGCTCACACCTGTAATCCCAGCACTTTAGGAGGCTAAGGCAGGAGAATCATTTGAACTCACAAGATTGAGACCAGCCTGGGCAATCTCAGGAGACTCTATCTGTACAAAACATTAAAAAAATTAGCTGGGCATGGGGGCATGCACCATAGTCCCAGCTACTTGGAAGGCTAAGCCAGGAGGATTGCTTGAGCCCAGGAGGTCAAGGCTGCAGTGAGCCATGATCATGCCACAGACTGGAAGACAGAGTGAGACCCTGTCTCAAAACAAAGAAAAAAAAGTGAAAAAAGAAAAAAAAAAGATTTTTTTTTTAAAAAGGAACAGATACCATTATTGGTGGTTTAGATGAGTTGCCCAAGTGCACACTTTTATGAGTCAATGTATTGTTTTCAGTATCTTTAGGAAATTGAGGCAGTGTATCCTCACCTTAATGTAACCCACTATAGGGTAGATTTCTATATAGCATGAATTTGCCCTACACTCCTCTAAAAGACGATTAGGCCTTAGAAGTAATAAATAATTAAAGCACCCTTGGCAAACCATATCATCTTCACCTATCATCATAATTAATAATTGTGTAGCCCTTTATATTTTGAGAACACACACAGATATGCACACACACAGATATATATACATATATAGATATATATACATATATAGATATATATACATATATAGATATATATACATATATAGATATATATACACACAGATATCTATCTATATATATCTATATATATCTGTGTGTGTGTATACACACACACACACACACACACACGGTCATGCATTGCTTAAAGATGGAGCTATGTTATGAGAAAATGTGGCATTAGGCAATTTCACCATTGTGCCAACATCATAGAGTGTGCTTACACAAACCTACATGGTATAGCCTACTATACACTTAGGCTGTATACTATAGCCTATTGCTCCTAGGCTACAAATCTTTACAGCATGTTACTGTAGTGAATACTGCAGGCACTTGTAACACGATGGTAAGTATTTGTGTATCTAAACATACCTAAATATAGAAAAGGTACAGTAAAAATATAGTATTATAGTTTTATTGGATCACTGCTGTATATGCAGACCAAAAAATCATGTAGCTCATGGCTGTAGATATATATATATATATATATATATATATATATATATATATACACATACACATACACACACACACACACACACACACACATATGGCTGTGTGTGTATATATATATATGGCCATATATATATATCTCATTCATTTGTCCTGTGAAATAGGTTATTAGCCCTATTTTGTAGGTAAGGAATCTGAAGCTCAAAGAAGGTTAAATTGCATGGCTGTGGGCACATAGAATGTGGTTATAGAGCTAGAAGGTGAGGCTCCCATTCATCCCCCCACCTGTCCCACCCCATTTCTGACAGATTGTTACTACAGCTTTTATGATTTGCAGAGTTTACTTTTCCACCTCTGGGAATTCTACAGAAATGAGAAAAAAAAGTTTCCAAAATTAGACAAAAATACCAGCCTCTGACAGAAATTGAATGCAATTAAAGATAACTAAGTATTAATAATTTATGGACTCCAACAAGTCTGAGCTTTTCTTGCATTCAGCCTTTTCCTAATTGGCAGGAATCACTAACTGGTAGAAGCACTTGGCTCTACATGTTCCTGTTTCCTGTGTGTTTGCCATTAGTGCAAACCTGTGAGATCACGGTGACTTTGTGAAACTTCTCGAGAAAATTCAGTCAAGTCTAAGAAAGGTTTTCATTCTTTGTCCAACTTATCGGGACCACTTAAGATTCAAATTGCAATAAAGAGATGATAAAAACATTTAAAATACTTTCTATGCAGGTGCCAATGATAAGGTGCTTTTTGCTACAAAAATGCAAAGGTTATACCTAAGTGTGCAGAAAAGAAATGGTGAGGCTGCTGGGAATTCTGAGTCTGAAAATAATCCTCAATAAATAGTATGCAATAAATATTATGCAATAAACGCATAATGAAAAGGACTCTCACTGGTAATACAGGTCTATGTCATGAGATTGTGTAAAATTTTGTATGTGTATCTAGTGCCTGCTATGTGCTCGGTGTTGCTCTTTTAAATATATTAACTTATTTGATTGTTATACCAACTCTATAGGGAGGATTCCGTGGTTTCGTCCACTTCACAGGAGAAACTGAGGCTAAAGACATTAAAAAACTTACCCTAAGACACACAATGAATATGTGGTGGAGCCAGAATTCAAACTTAGAGGTTTAGATCCAGCACATTATTCTGCCTCTCCAGTAAAATCAGACAGAAAATCAGTGTCTGCAAAATCAGAAAATATTTGTATTAGTCTGTTCTCATACTGCTAGTAAAGACATACCTGAGACTCAGTAATTTATAAAGAAAGAGATTTAATGGACTCACAGTTCCACATGGCTGGGGAGGCCTCACAATCATGGTAGAAGGCAAAGGAAGAGCAAAGGGACTTCTTACATGGCAGCGGGCAAGAGAGCGAATGCAGGGGAACTCCCCTTTATAAAACCATCAGATCTCGTGAGACTAATTCACTATCATGAGAACAACACGGGAAAGACCCACCCCAGTGATTCAATTACCTCCCACCAGGTCCCTCCCATGACACATGGGAATTATAGGAACTACAATTCAAGATAAGATTTGGGTGGGAACACAGCAAAGCCATATCAATACTCATGCCTTTCGACCCAGTGTTTCCACTTGCGGTAATACTTTGTACACATTAGCAAAGGTGTAGGTACAAGAATATTCACTGAAGTGTTATTTGTAATAGCTAAAAAAATTAAATCTATCCAAATGTTCATCAATAGGGGAATGATTAAATCATGCCATAGCCATTATCCTTGGGGAGTGCTAGGTGGCTGATATAAACTATGAGCTGAAATAATGAGTACTAACATGAAAAAAGGACTAAAATTCGATGAGAAAAAAGCTATGTACAAAACAATGTGTGTACTATAAGACCTTTTTTTGCAAAATGTTGATGACAATTGAGATGGAAGAGGCAGAAAGTAAGATTAGTGTCTACAGATAGAAGAAAAACAATTGATAGCATGTGTGCTATAAATAATACTGCCAATTACTATCATTGTGGTATGAGATTACAGAGTATGTGTATTTCCAGTGATAAATTTATTCATTTAACAGGTACTTATTGGAAATGTGCCACATACGAGGTTCTAGGTGCTGAGGATGTATATAGAGCTTACATTCTCATTAGAAAAGACAGAAAATTAGCAAGTATATAGGTGAACATTTGAATTTTGATGCACAAAGCCTATTACTTTTATATTAAAAACATATTTTTTAAGATAACACAAAAAAGAAGACAATTACCAAAGTAAAGTGGTGGCGGGTTCTGTGAAAGTCTACAGCCCTTCTGTTCATGAAAGACTGGCTGTGAGGTAAGAGGCTGGTGGTAACCAAAATAAAGCTGATGGAATAGATTTCATTTTAGATCCATCAGTTCTGACTGTGCCCCAAGACTTGAGACATGACTTAGGTAAAAAATAGAAAAATAATATAAACTGTGGGAGGGTTTATTTGTAAGTGTGCATGAAATTTGTAGGAGCCAAATCCGAATGACTGGGTGCTACCACTGATAGATACTGCCTATGCCTTCCTAACCTGGGAGTCCCCCCAAAACAGAATTACATGTTTAGTAATCAGTTCTATATCTAAGTATAGTTGGACAGGATCCCTTATAGGAACAGTAAGTATCTCCAGGATAAATTCCTGTAGATTTGCACCCCTTTCCCAGCAAGCTTCCCCTAAGTTGCCTCAGTGGTTAAGGAAAGCTTGATTTTGCTGATTCTACATGCCATAGAGTTCTCATTTTTCCAGCTTTGCTTTTTTTTCAGAGCTAGATATCAAGCAATTATTTCTTGTTAAGACAGTATAACTAGGAAATAAAAGGCCTGTTAAAATAAAAAATAGATCCCCAAATGTATGTGTCTGTATGATTATGTGTGGATTAAAAAAAGAGTTGATTTGCCATGTACCATCCTCCTATCCACCTTGGATATTTGAAGTTTCATTTCTGTTTTTG
Organism: Pan troglodytes; assembly: GCF_028858775.2. Lineage (NCBI taxonomy): Eukaryota > Metazoa > Chordata > Mammalia > Primates > Hominidae > Pan > Pan troglodytes. Next base: position 33,875,596 of record NC_072398.2, on the reverse strand, counting down.
AGTACACACACACACACACACACACACACACACACGTACACACACACACATTTATATCTATAGCCTTACTTCCAAGTATGTGTACATATCATATTATAATATACGTACATATCTATCCCCTCCAATAATTCAGATGAGTGTAAACATTTAGAAACTATCAGTTATATTTCCTTTGTTGATTTTTTAAAAGAAAAATCAAGAGGGCAAAAATTAAACACATTAAACAGAGCTGTAGTTGTTTGCTTGTGAAGCAAACGAGAGCCTGGGTCACTTAAGAAATGAGTTCAGTGGGTTTCCCAAGCTGAAAGCAGAAGTGCTAGAAGAAAATGGAGGAGTTGTTCCATATTAGGAGATTATTTTAAGTGACAGTCTAGATTATTAAATTCTGGTTAGTTAAGAGGATTATAAAGATTCCCATACGATTGGTCATATTTTCTGTTTTAGGATACAAACATACGGATGCAGTTTTGAAAGAGGTCAAAGAAAATGTCTGATGGACTCAGGGTGATCGATGGCACATTTTTTTTTCTTTAATTCTCAAAAGATAACTACATAATAATAAATGCATAACATCTTGCAGTTTGTAAAGTTCATTAGCTCAGCCATCCTGTTAGGTGTGTACTGTGAAGATGTCTGTTCTACAGCTGAGGAGGTGGCAGCCCACAGGTTGAGTAACTTCACGGATTCCACAAACACTTTTTGAGAAACTGTGCCTTGGGTTTAACTGTTTCCCAAGTGGGCTTCAAGGTGGACCTAACAGTTATTATTTATTTGCATTCCCTGAAAGCAGAAACAAAATATTTTGTTGCTTAGTTAGGAAAAGGAGAATTCCTAAATGACCAGTATGAGGTTGGATACAACGCTCTTGCACACACCTTTTCTGATCTCTGAAAACTAGGTTCACATCTGATCAAACAGCATTGCTGTTTTCAGAACTAAACAAGGTCACCTGGGTTCATATTGCAGACTCTCTTATTCTGCCTTGCTTCTTCTACTATATCTTACTGCCCTTTGTACATTCCAATACTTCTTGAAATTAGATACAAGTGAAAAAAATACTAAAAATGTTTTTAAAAAGCTAGAGATTGCCTTTTTACAGCATCAAAAATTTCAATGACAGGATTCATGAATAAAAACCAAGCACATGTAGAGCCCCTGAAATATTGTTTGATTCATAGAGTTTAAGTTCATAGATTAATTTTAGAGCTATATCAATATAAGATAGAATCCTGCTGTGTATACCCTGCCTAATTTCATCAATTCTCAGACCACCAGTGCTGTAAAAGACTACTCCACTCTTCTTTTTAAAATCCCAAAATAAAATGAACTGAAGATAAAGCATAGAAAATGTTGATCGGCATGTCAATATCTTTATCTTTTCTCTGCTTGTATGTTCCAGGTGGGAGAGTTCAGAGCACACGCTGCTGAGTGGACAGCCAACGTCACAGCCGAATTCAAAGAAACCAGGAGGCGACTGAGTGTGGAGATTTATGACAAGTTCCAGCGGGCCACCTCCATCAAGCGGAAGCTCTCGGCAGAACTGGCTGGAAACCACAATCAGGAGCTGACTCCTTGTAGGAGGACCCTGTCAGTGAACCACCTGACCAGCGAGAGGGATGTCTTGCCTCCCTTACTGAAGACTGAGAGTATCTATCTGAATGGTTTGACGCCACACTGTGCTGGTGAAGAGATTGCTGTGATTGAGAACATCAAATAGCCCTCTCTTTAAATAACCTTAGGCATAGCCATAGGTGAGGACTTCTCTATGCTCTTTATGACTGTTGCTGGTAGCATTTTTTAAATTGTGCATGAGCTCAAAGGGGGAACAAAATAGATACACCCATCATGGTCATCTATCATCAAGAGAATTTGGAATTCTGAGCCAGCACTTTCTTTCTGATGATGCTTGTTGAACGGTCCACTTTCTTTGATGAGTGGAATGACAAGCAATGTCTGATGCCTTTTTGTGCCCAGACTGTTTTCCTCTCTCTTTCCCTAATGTGCCATAAGGCCTCAGAATGAATGAGAATTGTTTCTGGTAACAATGTAGCTTTGAGGGATCAGTTCTTAACTTTTCAGGGTCTACCTAACTGAGCCTAGAGGACAATTTATGGACGACAACAATTTTTTTTTTTTGTAAATGACAAGAAATTCTTATGCAGCCTTTTACCTAAGAAATTTTCTGTCAGTGCCTTATCTTATGAAGAAACAGAACCTCTCTAGCTAATGTGTGGTTTCTCCTTCCCTGCCCCCACCCCTAGGCTCACCTCTGCAGTCTTTTACCCCAGTTCTCCCATTTGAATACCATACCCTGCTGGAAACAGTGTGTAAAATGACTGAAGTGATGATGCCCGAAGATGAAATAGATGCCAAATTAGATGGACATTGAAGCAACACTCAGCGTTGCCTAGCGTTAAAGGCACTGCAGAGAAATGAGGTGCAGAGGTGGCCCCTCTGAGTATTTATTTGACTCAGGTACCAGTGGTACATATATACAGTGTAATTATGACCAGGCTGGTAAAATTGGCTGCTCGCAAACAATCCCCTTTTTTCCTGGCAGTATTTGGAATTTATCATTTATTAATAACTATACATTTTTAAAGGCAGAAGAAGAAAATCTATCTATCTATCTATCTATATAAATGACCTGACAGAAGAAAACTGTTAAAAATGGATATTATTGGAGGGGATTTAAAACAGTGGGTGTGAATTATCATTCTGATGGAAAGAAAATAGCAAAACAATGTGTTACAAGTATTTGCTAATAAACAGTATACTGCCAGCTTCTAATTGCTTTTTGATGTATGAAAGGCTTATATAATTTTCTTTTCGTTGGGTGACTTTTGCCAGATGAGAGGAGGTGGCACAGTGGTGAGTGCAGGGCACAGTCCTAGCCTTCTGTAGGTATACTTTTGGAGTTGTGACTTGGCTGTGAGGGCAGAAGTTGAAGTTGGGATCACTGTGACTTTGCACATGGAAAAATGCAGATTGCAGGCATAATTCATCTCTGACATTAGAGAAAAAGCTGTTATAGCACAATTTAAATTTTGAGAGTTTGCTGTGTTTTTTTTTTCACATAAAAGAGGCTGATTATTCTTTTTAGTTTAATTTTATATCCTGTAATTCTTTGGATGGTTCCAAGATTCAGAAAAAATTCAGTAAATGCACCCCGTAAATTGCTACCCTTTCCTTTATTTTCATACTTAGATCTGCTGTACATTGTATATATATATAATTTTTAAAATGCAGAAAGAAAATAATTTCCCTAAATATAATTGCAAACTGATTTCTTTTACTTTTTTGTGTGTGGGAGTGGGAGCTGTATCTGAATAAGTGGCATTCAGATTAGGGTCTTGAAAAATAAACCCAGAATCTTTAAAAGAAGCAAATAAACTAATAGACGCTTATTTTCCAAAATTTAAATTTAAGCTAGAAATGTAAATATTCAATTAATTTGTTAAAAGTACTTTTATAAAGTTAAAAAAAATCCAACCAAAATTTTAGAAAGTCAGGCTCTTTTAGAAAGAAAGCTACACCCATTTCCTCAAATAACTGTTCCGAAAATTTATATGGTGGAATGCGCCATGTATAAACTGTGAATTGTATTGACAAATAAAGTTTGTAATTAAAGTCAGCATTTTCTGAGTCTCGTGCTTGCTGCTGAGAATTCGGATATGATCTAGGTAGGTAGAACTCCAGGATGTCACTTTTCATGCTGAGTTTGTGTCCCTCCTTTATTCAAAATATTTAAGAAATATTTTTGATGCATTGATACTACCCTTGCTAAATACATGCAGACTGTTTTCCTCAGTGGCTACTCACTAAAACCAAATATACTGAAATTCATTTTTGAAATAAGATATTTGAAATCGCATATAGATTCAAGATTGTTTCTATTATATTACCATATATTTATGCCATATTTTATCATTGTTAGACCTTGTCTTGACACTGAAGTAGACTGAATGCTGAACACAGGTGCCTGAATGTGTTTTTTGTAAGAAAAAGACAAGTAAGCATCCTGGTGGTATTGAAGTCTAAAGAAGATAGTTAGCAACCGATCTTCTAGACCTTATACCACAAATGTTTGGACTACTTACCTTGTTCGTATCCTACATAGATTTATTGATTAATTCCTAAACAATTTGATGCTCAGTAAGTATTCTGAAACTAGCCCCCCACATTACCCTTAGGATTAGGGGAATTTTAAGACAGTGTGTATTATGTGAACTGAAATCACTTTTATTTTCTCAAGCTTTATTTTGTTTATTTCTTGTAGGGAGAAACTTGATAAAGATTTTGACAAAACGTGGAATTTTCTAGTGAGTTTATTTTTCCATTAGGCCAGTATAAGAGTGAGTAGTTTTTCCTGGAAAGATATTTGAAAAAAAACTACTAGAACAGAAAGTATCAGGGACTCCCTAATCTATATCCCTAGATGTAGATTTTAGAATATGCTCTCTATCCAACCTTACAGCCACTAAATGTGAAAGTGGTTCTTTTGGAGTTCTTTCAATTTCTTACATAGATCTATATACTGTGCTACATAGTCCATGTGACACACCTTGTTTTCCAATAGTATTTCACTCTTGTAATGCAGAAGAAAGTAAAACTTCTGAGGCCAAGAGGAAATTGAATAATGTGCATCTTGGCCTTCAAAAAAAGAAAGAACCGTGTGTAAGGCTTTGTTTATTTCTCAAATTTTAAGGAACACATGACATAAAAGACCAAATCCCATCTAATTCTGTGTCAAAAATCAGTAGAATTATTTGACTCTTAAAGCTTAAAGTTCAAAGAGACTTAAAGTTTTAAATGGAATACCAAAAAACAAATTTAGACATTCTGAAGATTTGAAATAGCTGTTTGTTCCTAAGAATTAGAGGTCTAGATCAACTTGTCTTTCTTTTTTTGTTGTTTTTAATTCTTGCTGGTCTAGTAAAGCTGTAACTTATTTGTGATTTGCATTTCTTATTAAAATGTAAGTATGACTTTGTTTTTATATAAACTAAAGGGTTTTTTTATTTGAACGTTCATAACTCCATTACAATTAATGTGTGATATTTGCTTTAGCATGATTTTACTTAAATTTCCTCCCATAGTGAAACTGGCCAGGTGCGGTGGCTCACACCTGTAATCCCAGCACTTTGGGAGGCCAAGGCGGGTGGATTACTTGAGGTCAGGAGTTCGAGATGCAGCTGGCCAACATGGTGAAACTCCATTTCTACTAAAAACACAAAAAAATTAGCCAGGCGTGGTGGCGCATGCTTGTAGTCCCAGCTACTTAGGAGGCTGAGGCAGGAGAATTGCTTGAACCCTGGAGGTGGAGGTTGCACCACTGCACTCCAGCCTGGGCGACAGAGCAAGACTCTGTCTCAAAAAAATAAAACTAAATAAATAAAATAAAATAAAATAAAATAAAATTTCCTCTCATAGTGAAACTGGCCTTGCATATGCTCATGTGTCAGTTCCAAGATAGAACGGGATAACCTGGTTATTTCTGACAGAAACATTTGAGGGTAACGTATTGTAGTTATCTTAATATAGGGGGAGCTTCATAAGCTCCACTTGCTTTCTTCCTCCCCCAACCACCTCAACGACCCTCTCAAAGATTTTCCCCTCTTGTTTCATACATGATACTTCCCCAGCCATAACTCAACTACCCCTTCCTGAAAGACAGGGATTGGTTTCATGGAACAGGAGTTTTGGTCTTGCTCTTTTGTTTTGATTCGATTCTGTTCACTAAACCCTGGCTTTTACAATTTCTAATATTTATAAAACCGTTTATTGTTTTCCTAGTATTAGCTTTACAAAATGTTTTCATTGTGTTAGGCTTATCTCAATTTACAACTATTTTTTCTTTTTATCTGGCATTCCTTGTTGAAGTATTTTTGTATAGTCACCAAAAACTCACTGCCTAGTCTTTATTCTGTTTATTTTGAACCTTTAGACTTGGACTTCTTGCTCTGGATTCATCAAGCTAACTCACATGGGTATCTTCAATTCTAAAACGGACATCAACAGAACCAAGACTCTTTTATAATCTTTCCCCAGACCTGGCCTTCTTCTGGTATCATCTATTTGAGTGGATGGCATGACCATCCCTCTGGCTGGGCAAGTCATCCTTGATATCTTCTTCTCTTCCTCAACTCTATCTCCACTTATCACCAAGCTGTTGACTTGTAACCTAAATATGTTTTGAATTTGTACACAGCCATTGCCTTAATCCAAGTCAACACCATCTTTTCCCTTCACTCAACTGCTTTTATATCATTCTTTTCTTGAAATTGATGGTAAAGAGTTGTTTTTAAATTTGCAAATTGTCTACAAGGCCTTCTTCTAATTAGTCTACTTTATGCCACCCTCTCCAGACTCATCTTGTATCCCTCTCTACCTCTGTGAACCCCAGCTCCACTAGATTTCTCACTTCTGTCCCAAGGTTGTGTTGATGTTGTACCTTTACCTAGAATGCTCACTCTCTTTTTCCTCCTTAACCTTTTTCGCCTAAAAAACTTCTACTCATCCTTCAGAACCCAGCTACACTATCATTTTCTCTGATAAGCCTTCCTTAACACCAATTCAGGTAACTTTGTAATATGCTCTATAAAACCTCTCTCTTTCCTTCAGTTTATGATTAGATATTCATAACTATTCTTATTTATTATATGTCTCTATCACTAGAATGTAATTCATTTGTTTTAGCTTGCTATTTTATTCCCAGATACTAGCAGAGTACATAAAATCGGTGCTCGATAAATACATGATAAATGAATGAATAAAGATAAAAACAGGGATTTGGCTGTTGTAAACATCTGAAGTTTCCTTGTGCATAAATAACTCATATTTTCTTAGCTCCACATTTATCTGTCTTCTTCCACTGATTACTAGTAAATGAAATACAAACAGCAGTTATTTCTCCTATTAACTACTATTAACTGATAAGCTGGTACTAGTTATTGTGTGGTGTGTGTGTGTGTGTGCATGTGTGTGTGTATATGAATTAAAGCCAATTCTCACACTAGACAGACTTGCAGTTTATTAGTCATTATATACTCTTGCTACTTATAAGCAAGAAATTTATTGTTTGTATTTCTAAACTTAAACTCACAATAGATACTATCAAAGCTTTTCAATTATAGTTTAATCTTGAAGATTTGTTTAGAAATTAACTTCAAAACATATTTGCTAATGCTAGTAAGTGGATGCCTTTTATTAGTAGAAAGCTAAATGCACAATTATTATCCTTGCCAAATAAAATCCAGCTTTTTCATGCTTAAACAAATTGATAAACAGTCTTGGAAGCAATCCATTATTTGGCACATTTGAACAGTATTCAATAGAGAATATTAATCACTTACATGGTGTGATTTTAAAATTAATTCATAGAATAATTATTGTATTTCATTCAGTTGATTCTTGATTTTGTATATGGTATCCCTTTTTGCACTATACAATTAATAGAGAATAATATGTAGATTTTTTATCATTCTATCTAATTTGTTTAAAAACATTTTGGACTTTTAAGTAATTTTCACATTAGACTGTATGTTTTGAGATTGTTATTGAAAAATTTAAAACAAGTATTAGTAAGTGACATTATCTGGTCCGATTCAAATTTTGTCATTGACCAAGTACTTCAGGATTGGGAAGACACAACACCAAGATACTGTCAAGACATCCAAATAACTCATTTTGATTCTCAGTCAGTTGGGAACAGCAATTCAGAATTTACGCGTGCATTGAAAAACTTTCTCTAATATTGCCAGAGTCTAGATATGTAGACAAGTAAATTAGCCAAATGTATGAATTTCTTCACTGACTAAATTGTATATGCAAACAAAATATTATCTTGCTTATGGTTTATCAAGTCAACATTTATCAAGACTCTTTGGAGTGCCAATCATTAGATACTAAGTCAAATCAATGTTTGCTCTCTAGGAAATGGCAAGCCATGGGTAAGACAACAATGAAAACAAACAACCAAAATACAAGGTGATAAATATTACAATGAGGTGTGCAAAGAAGTACTAGGAGTAGTACAAGTACTCTGAGGAAGGAAAAGCTATCAACTTGAGTTGAAGAAAGGCTTTATTGAGCGACTCATGTCTGAGTTATATCTCAAAAGAGCTATAGAATTTCATTGGATTTCAGGTATAAGGACAAACAAAAGTTTAGCATGATTAGGCACTAGCAGATTGTTTTGTGTGGGCTGAGCAGGGTGTGTGTGTGATGATATTGCAAAATGCTTAAGAACACAAAGTGTGGAACCAGTTGGCCTGAGTTCATTCCTCTGTCCTGCCACACCCTAAGTAAGGTTTTTGTTTGTCAACATCTATATACCTTATTTTCCTAATACGTAAAATGACGATGGGTTCCAAATCTTAGGATTATTCAGAGGTTTAAACGAACAAATACATGTGAAGTGTTTAGTGTAATTCCTGGAACATTTTAAGGGCTCAATAAATATTTGCTAATGATGATACTACTACTACAACTAATAATAATAAATCCCATATACATTAGAGAAAATGAGGCTAGAAGAATTGATGAGAACTGGGTGGTGAAGGTGTTCAGCTGCCAGAGGTTGAGGTGGTCAAGTAGGACAAAGAAGTAAACTTAAAGTGACAATCAAGCCTTTATTCACTTACTGGAAGAACACATGAGAAAGGCTCCCCAGTGTTCCCTATTTCCCCATGGAACGGCACTGGGTGAGAATCAGACAACTAGTAGCACAGATAGGGGAATCATCTCAGCACTGAGGAGTTCCCAGTCAAAGCCTCCTGCCTCTCACAGACTCTGGAGGCTGGGGGCAGAAAGTGGAAGAAAAGAAGGGATAGGAGTTGAAATACTAAGTCAGAGTTGAGAAAAGTGCCTCAACCCAGGCTCCCAATAAGGAACTTTCCAAATGGAAGCTCCTGAGTTCCTGATTGCAACTCCCTCCAGAAAGTTCCAATGCTTTGGCTGTGCATCACATCTAATAGGGAGAGGCACCCTTCCCCATGAGTCCTGCCAGGCAAATCCTTGAAATTGCCTATGGTTGGGCCTGAAAGATCGCACATAGGATTTTGGCCTGCAGCCAGGCTCCTCAGAAGGAACTGTAATTCTTTCCTGAGAAGTTTAGATTTGGCAGTGAAAAGTCACTTCAAACTTTAAAATAGGGAGTGATGTGAATAGATTTGTGCTGTAGAACAGTCACCTTGGCAATGGTGTGGAAATCAATGCTGAGGGGATGCAATGTCTGGCAGGAAGTCAGAGGACTCTTGGAGCAGTCTGTGAGCGGGATTTGAGTCTGAACCATGCGAGGGGCACTGGGTGGATACTGATGCCTTCAACTCAGATTAGGATCGTGAAGCTACCAGAAAGGAAGAGAAAGTTTGAAAGTGAAACAGATGTTTTGAAGTTATGGTGCCAGTGGGATCACCAAAGTGAAAACCCTACATGGGCAGTTAGAATACTCAAATGAGCTCAGGTCAGGGATCCTAGGTAAAGAAACAAATGTAGGCATTGCTGATATTACAAGAACTTCATATTAATAATGAGAAGTTGAAGTCGCTATAGTTAATACTGCTAAAAATAAAAGGCTCTTCTCTTCTAAATATTAACCCAGCCTTGAATGACCTATGTAAGTTAGGGGTATTCATTGCAAATAAAAAAAAACCTCATATGAATTAAATAAGATGATCTTAGAACATTTTCCTCCTAAACATTAATCAAGAATTACTGGCTGGCACTATGGTAATTACTGTGTACATTTTCTTTATGGTAAACAATTTTCATCAGCAAGGCATGTATATGTGTGTATATTTTTTATCTCTGCCAAACTATTTCTTTTGGTTTTATTAATCTTAACATATGTTCCCATGACATCTCTTCTTGAAAAAGAGAAACACAACTAACTCATGCATGAAACTGGAAAAACATCAATGAAATCATGCCTGACAACTGTAGTGGACTCTGTTGCTGCCTGAGCCAGATTGCCTTTACTGAGTTGGAAGCCCTATCATCAGCTGCTCTTAGTGTTAGATGCTGACAGTTTACAGCTGCTGCATTTTCTGAAGCACACTCCTCTGCAGACTTGAAGCCGCTTCAGTCCCACCCCAACATGGGTGACCCAGAGCCAATAATTGCCATAAGGATGACAAAAAGCAGACTTACACTCCAGAGCTCCCCATGAGGCCAGGCTGAGGCTAGACTCTAGCTGAGATAACATCTTTGCTTAGAGCCTCTCTCTGTCCTCTCCTGTTGCCTTCATACTCTTTCTTTGGAGTGCACACACCCAAATATCACATGCACCTGAATCCCTATCTCATGCTCTGTTTTGAAGATGACTGTAGAAGTCATATATTGGAAGAGAAGGTCAGGTTCAGGGTGGGAGACATAAACATTTTTTTAAAATACAGAAGTGATGACTCGGCCATTTATGTGGCTCTTAGTCTCTGGGCAACCATACTGAAAAGTGAAACATTTATCAGGACTTGGTTCTCATTAGCAATGATGAGAAAGTGCATCCAGGTCTCATGAAAACAGAGCCTTTTCATAACTGAATTCTAATAATACAATTTTACATACAGCTTCATATAGGTAACAGAGAGCAATGAAGGATTCCATTTGGAATATTTTTCAGGTAGGATCCTGAAAAGGTTGCGAAAGACACAAAGAAATATTGGATGCATCAAAATTATATAGCTGTGGTTTAGGCTGGAGGGATTTGAAGTTTTTCACTTAGCTCATGCACTTCAACAGAAGCAAAGTGAAACAAGCAGGGTAAGCCAATCACGAAATGGCTAAATTAGTGAAGTTCAATTATATATAAACTATGACTAGGGGAGAGTGATTAATAGCTAAATGCAATACACGACTTGGAAGAATATCACTTGGCTTCCAAATCAGAGTTTCTTAATCTCTATTCTATTGATATTTTGGAGTGGATAATTATTTGGTAGTAATAGTGGCTATTACTATGGGAATGTTTGGTAGTAATAGTGGCTTCTACCCACTAGATGCTAGTAGTACCCTCCAAGATGTGGTAGCCAAAAATGTCTCCAGACATTGCCAAATGTTCCCTGTTGGGGGAATCACACCTAGCTTAGCACCACTGAAGTAAACTATTATATATGCTGTCTAAGGAGTTAAGCGATGTCAACCAAGAGGAAGTTACATGCTCCAGGAATATAAACAGGTGAGTATTTGATTAAACATATGCAGTTGAGAGATACTCATGAACTAAGACATACTGTTAGAGAATTGGTTCAGGTCAAAAATTAGTTCAAATCAAGATAATGAGATCGACAAATGAAGGAAGCTAGCTAAGTTGCCTGCAGTTTCATTGACTTGAGTTGACTCAATTCAAGGGCTAAACAGAGAGCTTCCTTGATTATGTTCAGATTGAATGAAATCAAACCCTTTTCTGATATTGTGGTCCAAAATTACATTGCCTCATCCATGGGCAACTGTTAAAACCAAGGGAAGTGGTCAGATAGTAAGCAGTTCCATCTGCTGTGTTTGCGTTTTGGAGTTAAATAGCCTAGGAATAAACTTTTCTTAAAACCCTTTTACCCAAAGAATCATGTAATTCCTCTTTGAGCCTTTCCACATGTGTTATCTGAAGAAGCCTGCTGCAATGGCGTAGTCTCCATGAAATGGTCTTAATCTCATCTGAATTCAAGTAGCAATTTTCTTCAGCAAAATGAGGCTCTTTTGAGTTTCAGAAGGGAAAGAAAAAATACATTTCCTATTAATCTGTAAATTCTCTCCCCATGGCAAAGCTGAATTATAAAGGCTTAACATTTGCAGCATGATAATTTCTTACAACCAGCTATGGAACATGACCAACATTGCAATGAAGGACGTAAATTTTCATGAATTATTATGGCAATGGGTTTTAGCAGAAAAAATATCTATTTAATCAGATACTGATGTATTTCTGCCAGTTAGGTGCAGCAATGCCCTCTGCACATTGCAGGAAATGCACTGAAAATCAAAGATTGGGAATGTTTTTGACTTCTACGTCCTACTTAGCCAAGTGCATCTGGGCTCTCCAAAATTTCTCTAAATTGACCACTTTGAAATTGTTACTTAACTAGGTGAATCTGATCTCTTGTTGAAGTTACTGTAAACTATCAAAAATCTCTATGACAGCCATTCCCAAAAATATTTACAGAAACATTATACTTTAAGATTCTTTGGGGAAAGAAAGAATGTTTTGTGGTCAAAAAATTTGGAATACACTGTACCCTACACCTAAACAACTAACACCAACAGGTTTTAAAGGTTTTGAGGAGTCCTACAGTAAGGAATCTGTATTAGTTAACAGCGCAGTATTACCCTAAAACATGGCGTAATAATCTGTATTACTCCAAAACTTGGCAAGTTAGACATCTGTAATCGCAAAAAGATTCAAAGGATCAGGACTCTGGGAATGACTTAGCTGGATATCCTGGCTTAGGGTCTTTCATGTGGTTGTAGTCAAGCTGTTGGCCAGGTCTGCAATCATATGAAGGCTTGAAGGGGGACAGGAAGATCTACTACAAGATGGCTTACTCACATGGATGTTGGCAAGAGAGCTCAGTTCTTTACCATGTGCAACTCTCCAGAGTACTGCCTGAGTGTCCTCATAGCATGGCAGCAGGCTTCCCATAGAATAAGTGATCTGAGAAAGAGAGAGCAAGCAGGAAGCCAGAGTGCTTTTTATGATCTAGTTTGTGAAGCCACACATATTCACTTCCACTTTTACTCTATTCATTAAAAATGAATCACTAAGTCAAGCTTATACTCGAAGAGTAGGTAAGTAGGAAGTACACATATACACAGATGTGTTAGACGTGAATACTCTTGATTAAAACAATTAAACCTCATTCTACATTCAAGAAAATTACATTTCGTTTCAGATGTAAGTTCAAGCTCTTAATAACATTAGCTAATACAATAATTTTGGGGTAGACTATTACTTTCAGATAATTCATAACCCATCCTGTGTAGTTAAATGTAAATCTTGCAAAAGCAAAGAAAAACTGGTTATTAGAGGTGTAGGTTATATTGGTTCTCCAAGGGGAAATGCATTCTATGTTGCTGAATATTTAAGTATGCCTTTATTACATATCATATATATACTTTATCCTCAGAAAAACATTTCTGCATATGAATGATAGGTTTAACAGGCGCCGCAATTCCTTTTTGCCTAAGGTAAATAAGAAGGGGTGTGTCAATGGCCATAAGAGACTGGGAAGAAATTGATATGCACCTTAAGGATCAAGTCTGTCAAATCTGTTGTAGATGCAAATATTATATGTCACTCTTTTCCACCTTTCAGACAAATATGTGACAATGGCTCTTAGCAAAGAAGAAGATCAAGAATGATTAACTTAATTTTTGTCTGGATGAGTTTGCTCAGTTGGGCAGAGCAGAGTAGTGACAACAGTGTAAATGCTCCCAGTTGCCAGAGAGTTGCCTTCTGTTTCATAGGCACACTCCAGAGTTCCTGGCTAGTCATTTTTCAGATGTTTGCTTAGAATAATTAAGAAATGATGTGAGAGAATATGGATAGCTCAATAAAAACTACATATCAAAACAAGTCATAACTGCAGATAAAACAAACATTAATTTTTATATATTGCTTATACCTTAAAAAGTCGATAAATTCATCACCCCATATTTTAATGTGTCTAATGTACCACATCATACCAAAAATGTAAACAGAAAATTGCTCCAAGCTCTCAGAATGTATCCCAGAACCTCAGATTTTTCCATTCATTTGAACACAAAATACTGGTTTTTGTTGGACGGATGTCACACATTAAGCTTTAAGGCAAATGTGTTCAAGAATCAGATCTGCTCTAATATCATTTTTGAAATAACACACACCCAGGTTTAAATGGAATTTCTTTAAGATATATGCAGAAAGAATACAAGATTATCAATGGTATATGCCATCAGAGTTATGAAGAAACCAGTAGGTTTGGAGGAGGTAAGAGTTCATTCATCTCAAGGTTCCCAGAAGCTATCATGGAGGAGCTAATATGTAAGATGTAATGGTAATGCAAAGGTAATGGGATTTTGAGATAAAGGAAAAAGTGAATGTTTGTGGAGTATTTTACTTCCCACCTTTTTCTTCTCTCACTTCCATGGGTCATCATATCAGGTTGTGTCTATCTCCTTACTAGTGGATAAATGTCATATTTGGGGTTCTCTGAGAATCAGATATGAAAACAAGGCTAGACATGCAAGAGATTTATTTGAGGAAATACTTATATTAGTTTCCCAAAGTTCTCATAACAAAATATCACAAACTGAGTGGCTTAAAGCAAAAGATATTTACCCTTTCACACTTCTGGAGTCTGGAAGTCTGAGATTAAGGTGTTAGCAGGGCCATGCTCCCTCCAGGGCCTCTAGGGGAGGATTCTTCCTTGTCTTTTTCAGGTTCCAGTAACCCCAGGCATTCATTCTTTGATTTGTGGTATAATAACTCCAGTCTCTGCTTCTGTCTTCACATGGATTTCTTCCCTCTGTGTTTTTCAAATTTCTCTTTTCTTTTTAATTTATTTTTTAAAAATTTTTACTTTAAGTTCTGGGATCATGTGCTGAAAGTGTTACATAGGTATACATGTGCCATGGTGGTTTGCTGCACCTACCAACCCATCATCCAGGTTGTAAGCCCCACATACATTAGGTATTTGTCCTAATGCTCTCCCTCCCCTTTCCCTCCCCCATCTAACAGGCCCAGGTGTGTGATGTTCCCCTCCCTGTGTCCATGTGTTCTCATTGTTCAACTGTCACTTATGAGTGAGAACATGCAGTGTTTCATCCTACTGGATGAAGGGCCCATCCTAATGACCACATCGTAATTTAATTGTATCTACAAAGACCCAATTTCTAAATAAGGTCATATTCACAGGTACCGGGGGTTAGAACTTGGAAATATCTTTTGAGGGGACACAGTTCAATCCATAATAATACTTATGAAGTGTGAATGGGGAGAGAGAGAAATATTCAAGGAGAGTCTTCTTTCTGCAGTGCAGTGTGATCCCTGTGAAAGGAGGGAGGAAGGACAGACCAATCTGAGTAGGAAGAAACTCAGATCACAATACAGTTCTGAGAAAGTTCTGGTCAGGCCAATGAGGAATCTCCAACCAAAGTTCACCATTAAAGGCATTCCACATCAGGAATAAATGTTCTAGTTCCAGCACCCCCACCCGCCATGATCAGATATTGGCTTGGAACAGCCTGGTAGAAGCTTGGCCTGGCATGAATGAAGCCCAAAAGCTGACAGCTAGAGGCTGTTAATCAGTTATGCTTGCTCCTCATAGCAGTTTCTATTAAAGGCAGATCAGAGCAGGACATATCTATGGCCACCACAGTATGCTTTTGCAAGCACACTTGCTCAGTAGCTATGAGTTGCTCTTCCTGAGAGGAAACTTAGAAGAAGTAGGGTAGTAGGATGACCCATGACCCTCACTGTTGCAGTTGGGCTTGGGGTTGCAACTTGTACTCGTTGTCCCTTTAATCCACTATTCATGTTAAATTTCCCTCAACCTCAGCAGATCTTTGTGCCTTACCTGATGGCGTGGCTCAAAACTTTATTCCTGAAGGTACCCAAATCCTTGATAATTATATCCATCTCACACTGGATTTTGCTCTTATCCATTTATAGTCACATTGGATGAGTACCAAGAGACACACAACTGAATCACTTGGGTTCCAAACACATCCCTTTCTGCCTCCACTGTGTAAAAGCCATCCTATGTTCTTCTGGTGATTATCGTCAATAACCTTCATGAAAATAGTCTCTTGTTCTCATCTGCTGAACACTGGACACAGAGTTCAAAGTGCCCTGACACCAACCAAAGCTTGTAGTCTAATAGGACCCTTGTGTTCCTTGTAAGGGCATACGTCCCACCCCCTCCATGGGGACCAGGATATACAACCTTGCAGAGCTCAGATACAGGAAACAGAACGTTTCCCAATGAGCCATTGTAAATGATGGAAAATGGAACCACATCTCTCATCCCTTGGTTCCCAGACACAAGTATCCTTCCTACTGGGGACACCATATAGAGGACTTAACTTAATGGATGTACTGCATCCCAAAGGATGACACTTCATCTTTGAAAATTATTTCCCCCAAAGCTGGTGCTTTAGCTATATTTTCAATCATTGTTTCAGCACTTATAAGACCAGCTGTTTCTGAATGGTCTGGCATGTTACACAAGTTGATGTCGTGGGCATGAGCCCACTCCCACCCGTTTGTCACTGGGAAGTGGGTTCCTTGCTCCGATGTCATATTGGGTAATATCTCATGCCTGTGGATCTGGCATTCTGTAAGTCCCTGGATAGTGGTGCTTGCTGAGGTTTTGTAAGCAGAAATGGTAAACCCATACTCAGAGTAATTATCTATACCTGTGAGGTATAGATAATATACCTAGCATTTAAAATATACCTAGCAGATAAAAACTGCTAGCATTTCAGTGATGGGATGGAAGGGGCTCAATGTAGTCAACTTGTAACCAAGTGGCCAGTTGGTCTTCTTGATGAATAGTGCCATATTGGGAGTTCAATGCTAATCTCTGCTGCTGGCATCTAAGACTTTCAGAAGCAGCAGTAGCTAGATTGGCTTTTAAAAGTGTGAGGCCCTCAACCAAAGCTGTCATTGTAGAAATCTTGCATTGAGCAGGAATGGTCTGGTCCCACTATAACTACCATGTTCAGCTGCTGCCTAGGGGCTGTCCTACAGAAGCACTGGTGTGAACAATGTAGTAGAGCTAAAGATTCATAAGCTAAAAGGGGTTCAACAGCTATATATCAAATAGCAAGTTATCTTTTCTTTTTCTTTTTTTATTATACTTTAAGTTTTAGGGTACATGTGCACTACGTGCAGGTTAGTTACATATGTATACATGTGCCATGTTGGTGTGCTGCACCCATTAACTCTTCATTTAACATTAGGTATATCTCCTAATGCTATCCCTCCCCCCTCCCCCGACCCCACAATAGGCCCCGGTGTGTGATGTTCCCCTTCCTGTGTCCATGTGTTCTCATTGTTCAATTCCTACCTATGGGTGAGAATATGCGGTGTTTGGTTTTTTGTCCTTGCGATAGTTTGCTGAAAATGATGGTTTCCAGCTTCATCCATGTCCCTAAAAAGGACATGAACTCATCATTTTTCATAGATGCATAGTATTCCATGGTGTATATGTGCCACATTTTCTTAATCCAGTCTATCATTGTTGGACATTTGGCTTGGTTCCAAGTCTTCGCTATTGTGAATAGTCCCGCAATAAACATAAGTTTTCTTGAAGGGAGATCTGAATGCGGCACTTCTGTGACTGCCACAAGGACTTTATGCCACACGACCTATAGGGTAGTAGGCAGAGGACAAGAGGACAAGCACAAATAAAGATAGCAGATGGTTCCTTGTTCCTTGGTTTTTCCGGTGAACACCAATACTTGGAGCACCGTATCTCAGCACTAACAACCTCTTCCCACCCTGTTTCCATCTAGAGGTTGCCTACTGCAACAGCCTCTGCTGGCCTGACAGACTTTCCAGAATTTATAATATTTTTATTTTCCCAGATTTTCAGTGATTGACTGAGTTGAATGTAGTTAATAGGCCACGTCTACCCCCATTCTTAGACAAACCCAGAACCCTCCCACTTTTATTTTGACCTGGCCTTACTCCTGATCCCACGTAGACTCATATCTACCATCTATGACTAAAAGCATATTTGTGACAAAGGAATTAACTTGGTATGGCTTGAGGGAGAAAGTGAGTGATAAAAATGTAAGGGTAAGTTGAAGTTAGGTTGCGGACACTCTGAGTTTGAGGACCTTTGGCTTTCATTCTATTTATACAGTCATGGAGTATTAATAATGGTTTCAGTAAAAAAAAAAAAAAATCATCATACCATGGGCAAGAAATTATCATTGCACCTCACTGTAGAAGTAAAAGTAGAAATGATGTCTCCCACTCTTTGAAAGAATATTAAGTATGAAATAAAATGTGCATCCTTTCATTACTTACTATTTTTTTTAAGTGCATCGGGGTGAATATCTCTGCGTGATTCTTTGCAGGGTTTCACTTCTGCTACCAAGAATAATCTCTGCAGGTAAACCTAGTTTACTTAGTTCTGTTATCCAATTTCAATAAAAGAACTATTTACCTTCCAGATCCCAAGGAACTAGATTATTAGGTAAGAAAAAACATTAAACGTATCAGGACTGACCAAAAGGCAAGGAAGTCTCTGGCATAGCCTACGGCTGATGCTGAACATAAAGCAAAGGTACAGGGAATCTTCCATTATGCTTTAAACTAATCTATATGTTTAATGTCTCCAAAACTAGATTAGACGCAATCATCTCAAATAAGTTGGTATAATTACAGCATATTCAATTACATCTATTCAGAAGCCATACTTCTTTCTTTGATCAATTAAAGTTAGTAAAGGGAGATGTTAGTTAGTGCCAGCCCTCTGAGAATGAAGAATATGAAGATTGATACAGCCTAGAATATTAGTGGTTTCAAATGTCTCATTTGCCCCAAAGTATTTTTCCCATTGGTCTCCTAAAGGACCTGTCTTTTGAAAATCCCATTAGAAGTAAAATGTATTTTTTAAAGACACATAAATATTACTCCAGTGTTTACAAAGTCATCTCACTTCTGGGATATTATCCCAAGGAAATGATTTTAAGAAGGAAAAAAATCTTCAAATACAAAAATGTTTTAGGAGTGTAGATATGTAACCAGATTCTCCAGTCATCATTAGAGAAGAAGAACTAATGAGGTCACCATGATTAGTAAGAACTTGAAGTTGTTGGGGTCTTTTCCTTATCCTCTGGCAAATGTTCACCTCACAGGTATTTCTTGGCATCTTCAGAGGTGTCTCTAATTTTTCCCACAAATAGTAGGTGTTGCACTCCCTAGGCACTGCTGTCTCCCTTTTCCCATTAGATGCTACTGCTGTTATGAAACACATCAGATCTGTGAATCTTCATTGCTTAAGCCGTGCCACTGTTGGTTGCAAAATGATGGTAAATATCCCAGAGCAATTTTGCTTTGTGACCTTAATACTTTACTGAGAAACTGAGTAAAAACAAAATTATATTCATTTTTACTTGCAGCCCTTTGCCTCTCATATACAGAAATGAGTCTATGTGCTGGACTGGGTATATACAGATTTTAAATGGCAACCACTATGCTGAACTGAAAGTTAATGTTTCTGGTCCTGGAATTTTGTTGCTGTGCTAAAATCTAAAATCATCACGCTGTGCTTCCCTTCCAGCACTCCCTTTCCAGACAGGCTTCTGTTGGGCACAGAACATCAGTTAGCAAGACGTGTCTAGAGCTATCTAAATTTCAGCTGAGGCTCAAAGTTTAATCTCTGCTACATTTTTATTATCAAAACTAAAATCAAACTGAGTATCAGTAAATTATAAGAGAAAAATTCAATCAAATATGAATATTAAAAATGTTAAATATTAAAACATTGCAAATGTATGAGAAATATATAAAACCATATAGACTTTCATGTTAAATATAAAAATATGATGCACTATACATGTTTTTATATGGTTGATGATTACAGAGTGATATATCAAAGTGAAGGGTTACAGGGTGTATGTCATTGTATGGTAATTGAAAAAATCATTATTTAGCAATCACATCTTATATATGCAGAGATTATAGTAATAAGCATATCTGAAAAAACAATATATTAAAACTATACAATTCCCCCAAATTATGTTAAGGAGCAGAGAGAAACATGTATAGTAACCCACTGACACTTTAAAAGCACAATGAAAGTCAGGTAAAATCCGAAGGGAAAGGGAAAGCAATTTTCCTGTGAAATTCTGTCAGAGACTGAAAGTAATTCAGATCCAGAGAATGGCAGGTGGCCCAGACGGGAGACACAATGGGCTATGGCCCTGGAGGAGAATCTTGACTACAAGGGAGATGATTTGTTCGTGGAAGGAGGGGACTAACGGTACCTTAGTCTCTTTTTCATTTTGTTTTGAGTTGACCTGAACTAAAATATTTGTTTCTTCCTAGAGTGTCATAAAGGACCTTATTCAGAAGCTAAAGGAAACTTCTAAAATTGCTCTGCATTTTGTGCTTCGTCTGAACTCTAAATTCTCAGAGTTTCTCAATGCTTTGATCCTTCTTTTAAAAACCTGTGTGCTCATTACATCTGTACAGCATGTGGAAATTAGGTAATTATATTTAATAAATGACATGGAAGCAACCATAAAGGTCTGACTTAAGTCACACTCTCCAATAAATGTTCTGATAAAAAGAGTAAGAGGCCACTTCCTAATAATATCTCTAATTAACTGGAAAAACTCATTTTTGCTCATTGAGTTCCAGAGTTGCAATACATTCTTATATATTTTTGAAATCTGAAGAAGTAATCTAAAGTTGGTCCAAGGCTGTTGAATCAAGTGTTAGCAAGCTGAACTTAAGTACAGTGATTAAATGTTAATAATCCTACCTTAAAGTGAAAGGAAACGTCCCTAATGGAATGCTCTGGAATGAGCCTTAAGAGCTTAATGGCAGGCGCCTGTATGAAAAAAAAAAAAAGAAAAACAAACAAAAAAAGCTTAGTAATGACCCCTCAAACCTCACCTAAAGAACAGAACCAAGATTGATTGAGTTTCCTGACTGTACTCCATGGATCACTGGAAATAAGAGATGTTTATATTTCAGGTCTCCAGAGAGGAAGGGAAGATGCTCGTAGACAATATTGGTCTACTGATATAAGTTGCTTGATGAACTGAGATGGAAATACCTTCTAATCTACTCACAGAAGATATGTTTTCTTTTACTGGGAGTTTATATATGGCTTATATAACACATTTTCTTTGAGTATTGAATTATAATTCCTCAATACAGCACTTTTTTTTTCACTTTCATCATCCATTATGCCCAGTGGCTTAAGCTTTTTGGAGTGTATATTTGTGTGTGTGGAGAGGGGATTGGGGTGAGAGGGAGGTAGGTCAGGGAGGAAAGGAGAAACTAGCAATGTGTCAGAGGAAGGTTGTGACATGAGTGTAATTTTTTTTTTTTTTGAGACGGAGTCTCACTCTGTGGCCCAGGCTGGAGTGCAGTGGCACGATCTCAGCTCACTGCAAGCTCCATCTCCCGGGTTCATGCCATTCTCCTGCATCAGCCTCCCAAGTAGCTGGGACTACAGGCACCCCCACCACACCCAGCTAATTTTTTGTATTTTTAGTAGAGATGGGGTTTCACCATGTTAGCCAGGATGGTCTCAATCTCCTGACCTCGTGATCTGCCCACCTCGGCCTCCCAAAGTGCTGGGATTACAGGCGTGAGCCACTGCGCCCAGCCGCCGTGAGTTTATAATTTTTATTAGAGTTGAGATGCTTTGGAAGAGATCTGCACCAGGGTACCTTGTCCTCAAATGCCCATTGGGTTGCGTATTTTCCTAAAGTTTACCAATGGTATCAGATTCTACAAGTCAAGTTCAGCCATACCCTGGGTATCTGCAGATAGTCTTGCCTCTCCACACCCAGGATTATGTTCTCATCATTATAATAGCTATCATCACAATAATAACCATTTAATGCCTAAAAGGCACAGACAGAATCACATACCGGAACCAGATCTGTCAGACTATAAAGAGGCTGGTTTTCCCACTTTGCTAAGCTGCATCCCAGAAAGCCCTATAACCTATATTCACACAGTTCCCATGGTAGATTACCGTCTCAGTGGTTGTCAGCAATACTTTTCTTATAAAAATGCTTCAGGGAATTTGTCCATGAGAAACACCAGCTACTTCCTGAGCCAAGATTCCTGCTCTTTCAGAAAATCATTGGCTGATTTGGGAGGGCAGCTCCTGCTCTTTCAGATTACCTAAGGACCAATCAACACAGACAGAATGGAGATGCTTTGCTACCACTTCCTTAATCCTGCCCTACGTCAGGAAGGAGCCTAAATTTCAACCTCAGCCTAACTTCTCAGTCCATTTATTTTATTTATTTATTTATTTATTTATTTATTTATTTATTTATTTATTGAGATAGAGTCTTCTTGTTGCCCAGGCTGCTGGAGTGTGGGGGTGTGATCTCGGCTCACTGCAAATTCTACATCCCCAGTTCAAGTGATTCTCTTGCTTCAGACTCCCGAGTAGCTGGGATTACAAGTGCCTGCCACCATGCCTGGCTAATTTTTCCATTTTTAGTAGAGACAAGGTTTCTCCATGTTGGCCAGGCCGATCTTGAACTCCTGACCTCAAGTGATCCACCTGCCTTGGCCTCCCAAAGTGCTGGGATTACGGGCATAAGCCACCGTGCCTGCCTATTCCTTTAAAAAACAAAAAACAAAAATCCCAAGTCTATGTTGCCACTATTGGTACTCTAGGGTGTATGTTTGGGGAACAGTAAAGTGTGCAACTTCTTCCTCCTGCAAACTCACTGTCACTCTTAATCCACCCCCTCCCCATAAACAAAACAAAACAAAACAAAAACACCCTGGCAGCAGGAATAGAGAAGAGGTAGAATCATTTCAAGATTCCAAGTATACTGGAGGCCAGAATAGGTATATCCTCAGGTTACTAAAACAAAATAAATGAGGTATTTCCTCAAATTAAAAGGACACCAGAGTAACATCTAAATGATAGCAAATAGCAGTTTCTTCTTTGCTACCTTTTTAAGTAAACTCTTTATTTCATGCATGTACAAGGCATACCCTTGGTGGCTCAGGAAGCTAACATCATAAATATCTTTTAACTGGTGAGTATTTCTATACACTAATGGGTTGAAAGAGGCTTCCAACCTAGGAATGATTATATTTTGACTGCTTGAGGGATTCAAATGTAATGGCACAACAACATAACTTCAGGACACAGAATGGAAGTTAGAACAAGTTCAGGCTCTTTGCATGCAATAAACTAGCTCCTAGCCCTTTCAATCACTAAGAGACAATCTGTCCTATTATGTGGACCTAGTCAAAGGGTTTAACAAAGTAATCATTTCCTGAAGAAGAATGTGTATATTATGCCTGAAATACTGGTGTTTCAGCAATGTTCATTAAATTGAATTGAATTAAATGTCCCTTGGAAAATTGTTATTTCTTTCAGTCTAGAAAATTTGTCTAGTGATAATCTTTGCTGAAATTTTCCAATTTGATATTGGCGCAGAGAAATGTATATTAAGTTGAACTTGAGAACTATTTATGTTGGAATAGAAAGTGCCCTAGTCTTGGTTCTAGTCCTAATCCTGACACTGCCTGACTGTGTGATGATAAGTAAGATGAGCTACAGTTTCCCTATCCTGCAAATATAGGGGCTGGGACCGAATAATATCTTTAAGATAAAAATTTCTGATTCTATTATACCTTTAGGGTCAAAATACCTTCTTTTGTAATCTCCTGAGCAAAAAAAAATTCATCTAACATATTGAAAAGTAGAAAGGGAAATGGAAAAAGACCAAGGGCAGACCAGCTAAGTCATTCAGAAAGGAAAATTAGCACAGTTTCTTATTTCCAGTAGAAGGAATGAGTGCTTAGTTTATCTGGACACCAGAGAATAACTCAGTTACTCTTATTTTCAACCTTATTTCACTATAGCAGAATCCTTTCATTCAAGGTTGAGAGAGGAAAGTCCAGGGCATGCTGGCCATTAATATTTGAGACAAAAGGTGTCATGGCATTTGTTCGATTTCGAGAGGCATTTCATTCAGTGGAGATTGTAAACATGTTTGGCATGTCTTAATTGTCACTTTGCTATAGAAGATTTTTAGAAAGCAGGCCAGCATGCTGCCAAGTGGAATATTTGTTTCTCTGATTTCCCATACAGTAGCTATTTATCTGTCTCCAAGGCAATTCCAACTGTAATGTCTCAGAAGCAGATTAGAAGCTTAGAGTCAGGAAAGACTGAAAAAACCCTATTGGACCCAAGTGATCAACTGGCTGTCAGGGAATAAATACGGGCAAGAACAAAACAGATGAGAGATGTTAACATTCAGTGAATAGAGATGGAATTGCTAGCTGGTTCTTGATTATTAACATATAATTTTTCCCAGAGTGTACATATTTCAGCTAGTGTTGTTTAATCTCTACTGTGAGACATTTTCTTTGCTTATGGTCATTATTACACAAAAGTGTGGTTGAATGTTTCAATCTTGCATTTCCAGCAAAGACCAACCTTGTAAGTATACTGACCTAGGTTAACAATTTTGGAGAAAATGCATTTTAAATGTCACTTTCCCAGTGTTTAAATCAAAATTTAAATTATATTCCAAAAATATTGAAGAAGCTCACAGTAAAAGAAACATGTAATAGGAAAACAACATTACTACCAAGATTCAATTTCACATACAAGGAGTTTGCATTCTAAGTTGCAGACTTGTGCGTACAATATTACTCCTTTGACCAATTGTACAAATTTTGGAATTGGCTGCCTGGGGAGACTGAAATGTGTTTATTTGTTTCCCTCTGTATACAGAGGGAACCAGTAAGTTTTACTGGGCATGTGTTATGTATTAGGCACCATCATAAATTTTATAAATACTGACATTTAATCATAAGGTTTAAGCATTGATTGAGATAAGAATCAACTTTATGCAGGCTAACTAGTCATAGGCTGATAAGAATTTTACTTTTCAGTTTTTATTTCTCATTAATTATATATATTTATAATTTATCTGAAATTTAGACTTTTAAAGTAATATGATTGGGAAAAAGAGACATAGATAGGGTGAAGCATGAATAAGATGGATTTATTTAGCGTCCTTCCCTGGTTCTGTTACGATGTCAATTTGCCAGTTTTCTGTATTCGATCCTGTCAGGTGTTCCTCAATTTCCCCTTATTGCACAGATGCATGCTACTTCAAACTCACCCTCGTGATCATCCTGAAGCCAATCTATTTTTTATGCCCAAATTTCTTTTAATAACCAGAGGCTAAGCAGAAAGATACCAAGCATATATTGTCAACCAAGCTAAGGATGACTTTTTGGGAGACAAAACTGCAGATACTTCCAAGGTCTCCATGCCTATGCTCCACATTGGCAACCTCACAGAATTTCTTGAAGGGGGACGATGCACACCAGCTTCTGAGTGTTAAGGGGAGGCATTCATGATTTTGCTCCCTGGGTTTGTACTTAATGACCCCTGTTGGTGGCAACTCTAGCAACCCTAAGGGAAGTACAAGTTGAAGAACAAGTTTGTAGCATGTTTCACAGTAGAGGAATATGCACAGAAGTTAGAACCTCCCTTTCTCATGATATTTTTTTACTGTTTACGAATAAGACATTCAGTTAAGAAAGCGTATACTGTAAACTCTTTATTGGAGAACAGACTTAAAAATACATAGCAATTATTTTTCCGGAGTCCCTCCACAAAAGGGTAGTTTCTGAACTGAAAAACGCTGTCATAGAGGGTCTCCTCATAGGGTGGGGGAGACCCCAGTTTGGATTCAGTAGACAATGTTAGAGATTTAGTGTTATTTTGGCCATTGCTTTTCTCTTAATGTATCACTTCAAAGAGAAAGGAAATTGATTGTATATACATCACATGTTTGAATGTATGATTATAACTTAATCTAAAATCATTCCAAGTTACACATTACATAGAGATTCAAAATGAACTATTATGCTCTGATACTAGTGTTACATTCTTCCTTTAATTTAATGTATTCACAAATAATCACTCATTTTCAGTTTGCATTTTGGAGGACCTCAGCAGTCTTATTGTTAGCATGTGCTTAGACACCCAGATTTCCAGACAAATTCTCTATTCCAAACTATGTTTAGTCTGAGGTTTGAGTCTGGAAAATGAGCTAGCTACTGTCCCCTCTTTCCTCTCTAATTTGTTTATGTTTACTGTCTCCAAAGGCGTCTGTGTCCTTAAGGGTTGCCACTTACTTGCTGCCCTGCCAGGTGCCCTGCAATACACATCCCCGCAATACACGTCCACAGTGAATTGTAAAGCAATTGAAATCTTTATACAACTTTGTGTGAAAGGCCAAACAGAGGAATTTTGTCACTCTGCGTGGCAAAACTGTGTAAAAACCTTCACATCCACTTATTTCCTCAAAAATCTATTTTTTATCACAATCTGACAGTTTTCTCAAACCTTCCATTCCCCCAATTTTTTCTCTCCACAAACTCTTCTAATTTCTCGTAATACGTTTCTTTCCCTGCTTATCTGATATATCTACTCTCTATCTTCTTACAATTGTTCTCTCTGCTTCCTTTTTTTTTTAAATTTTACTTTAAGTTCTGGGTTACATGTGCAGAACATGCAGTTTTGTTACATAGGTATACACGTGCCATGGTGGTTTGCTGCACCCATCAACCCGTCACCTACATTAGGCATTTCTCCTAATGTTATCCCTCCCCTATGCCCCCACCCCCCGACAGGCTCCAGTGTGTGATGTTCCCCTCTGTGTCCATGTGTTCTCATTGTTAAACTCCCACTTATGAATGAGAACATGCAGTGTTTGGTTTTCTGATCTTGTGATAGTTTGCTGAGAATGATCGTTTCCAGCTTCATCCATGTCCCTGCAAAGGACATGAACTCATCCTTTTTTATGGCTGTATAGTATTCCATGGTGTATATGTGCCACATTTTCTTAATCCAGTCTATCACTGATGGACATTTGGGTTGGCTCCAAGTCTTTGCTATCATGAATATTGCCGCAATAAACATACGTGTGCATGTGTCTTTATTGTAGAATGATTTATAATCCTTTGGGTATATGCGCAGTAATGGGATTGCTGGTCAAATGGTATTTCTGGTTCTAGATCCTTGAGGAATCGCCACACTGTCTTCCACAATGGTGGAACTAATTTATACTCCCACCAACAGTGTAAAAGCATTCCTATTTTTCCACAACCTCTCCAGCATCTGTTGTTTCCTGACTCTTTAATGATTACCGTTCTAACTGGCGTGAGATGGTATCTCATTGTGGTTTTGACTTGCATTTCTCTAATGACCAGTGATGATGAACATTTTTTCATATGTCTGTTGGCTGCATAAATGTTTTCTTTTGAGAAGTGTCTGTTCATATCCTTTGCCCATTTTTTGATGGGGTTGTTTGTTTTTTTTCTTGTAAATTTGTTTAAGTTCTTTGGAGATTCTGGATATTAGCCCTTTGTTGGATGGATAAATTGCAAAAACTTTCTCCCATTCTGTAGGTTGCCTGTTCACTCTAATGATAGTTTCTTTTGCTGTGCAGAAGCTCTTTAGTTTAATTCGATCCCATTTGTCAATTTTGGCTTTTGTTGTCATTGCTTTTGGTGTTTTAGACATGAAGACCATGAGACAAGCACAGTATCTGTGCTGAAGATCCTTGGGCCCAGACCCTCATGGCTTTCCTTGGGTAGGGGAGAAAATTCCCTGACCCTTTGTGCTTCCTGGGTGAAGAGACGCCCCACCCTGCTTTGGCTTGCCCTCCATGGGCTGCACCCACTGTCCAACCAGTCCTAATGAGATGAACCAG
Organism: Pan troglodytes; assembly: GCF_028858775.2. NCBI lineage: Eukaryota > Metazoa > Chordata > Mammalia > Primates > Hominidae > Pan > Pan troglodytes. Next base: position 33,848,152 of record NC_072398.2, on the reverse strand, counting down.
ATACCTCAGTTGGAAATGCAGAAATCACCGCCTTCTGCGTAGATCTCCCTGGCAGCTGCAGACCAGTGCTGTTCCTATTTGGCCATCTTGAATCCGCCCCACCCCACCCCCTGCCCCATTGTTTTCTAATACACATCACTGTAGACTTTCTAAGGCTTTGTATCAGTAGGAGTCCAGTCAAGGAACAAAGCGAGAACAGAGAGAATTTGTTAACTAGAAATAAATTATTGACCAAGAAAATGCAAGGATAAAAAGAGAAATTCAAGATATCATAGAGAAGCCATCATAAGAAGGACCTACCTTCCTATGATAGGAGTTGGAATTATTAAAACTTAGTAACTTAAAGGAGGGGCCCCACATGGCTGAAACTCTTACCTCTGAGGACAAGGTACTGCTTGGCAGGTGCCGGGGTCCCTAAGGGAGAGCATAATTAAGCTGGTTCTGCAGATCTTTAAAAAGCTGTAAACCGAGTTCAGGCACTGCTCTAGAAAGGAACTCTGTCTCTGGGATGAAAAAGTTGCGCTGAGGTGCCTCTGACAGGCATTACAAACAAACAAATAGCTCACAGAAAGCAGAGAGGAAGGAACAAGCCTCTTGCTCCACTTCTTCCAATTTTATAATCTACTTCTAGAAACCCCTATCGGCAGAGCCTAACATAGAGCCAGGTGGCAAAGCAGAACATGATTTACCGAGACCCGTGTCCGGGGTCATAAAGCAGATTATACAGGTGTGTATTTGAAGTTAAAAGGGAGTAGCTTAAAAACTGGCACAGTCCTCTCCCTTTGACTACTTAGCATCCATATAAAGTCTTCTACACATATTGACACTTTTCTACAACAACAACAAAAGACATTGTTCCTGCCTAAGGCAATGCAACTATCTATCTCACAAATGAAGACATTATTATCCTGTCCCCAAAATGAGAAGCTCCCAAGTTTAATAGTAAAATCATGTATTGTATCTTGTGAAATAGAACCCTAATGCTTTCAAGGTGTCTTCTAACTGGTGCCGTTACTGAATTCTCCACATGCCAGTCTATCTTTGTATTAAGCCAGATGCTTCAGAGTGATGAGGGAACATGGTAAGATCAATTAACCCCATGGGTATGAGTCTGTTGCTACATTCTTTGCAGTGAGATTAGTTTCTTTTTTAAAAAATTTAATTTTATTTTTTATTTTACATTCTGGGGTACATGTGCAGGGTGTGCGGGTTTGTTACATAGGTAGACATGTGCCATAGTGGTTTGCTGCACCTGTATGCATAGCTATTTTTCCTAATCCTCTTTCTCCCCCCAGCTCACCCCACAACAGGCCCCAGTGTGTGTTGTTCCCCTCCCTGTGTCCATATGTTCTCCAAATGAGTTTCTTTTTATGAAGAGATGCCATGTGGAATAACATGACAAATGAAAAAGACTTTCTGTAAACCCACAAATGGTTGTTCTGGAGAAAATATGATGTGCATCCAGAATATGTCTCTATTCCAGTGATGACATATTTGTAGCCCCTCCAAGTGGGGAGGTGTCCAGTGTAATCAGTCTGCTACCTCAAGTGTCTAGAAAATGCCCCTAGTGAATCATGCTTTAATGGCCTGATTGCTGGCCTCTATTGTTGGTAGGTTGGGCATCTAGCCTTGGTGAGTTGTTGTCTCAACATATTGTTGAGACATGTACTCATTGTCCATGTTGTGCATGTTGTTGAGACATGTCCATGTCAACATATTGTTGAGACATGGACTCATTGTCCATGTCGTGCATGTTGTTGTCTCAACATATTGTTGAGGCCATGGACTGCCTCTGTTCTTACCACTATGGCCACTTTTTGCATTGATCCATTTAGCATGTGTTCTAGTAGTTGAGATAAGAGGCTGACTGACACCCACAAAGTGTGTCATTTTATCCACCTTTGCCATGGAAGTCCTTCGGTGACATTCACATGTAAAATGAATACTTTAACACTCTGTTGCGATTCTAAAAGTTCCATCTGCAAACCCCTTTCCCAGACCTTTTTGTCCCCTGTATTCTCATTCTATGGGGTTTTTGTTACCCAAGGCCCTGATCATCCAGCTCAACCATTAGTAACTGTTTATGAATCAATGTAGACTCATCCCTCCGATTGGGTATGTCTACGCCCAGAGAAGATAGACAACCAAATGCACCACTCAACCTCTGGACCCTGTCAGGTTTGCCTTCATCAGTTTTCCAACTCTTGAATGATGCCATAATGCTGCCTCTGTCCACTTTCAGTAGTGTTAGTATATTGTGTAGAACCATCTGTACTAGGCCTGAGTTTTGTTTTTTTTTTTTTTCCTCAGTCGCCTGGTCATAAAATCATGAGACTATAAGAAAGGAAGGAAGGCAGCAGGAGTTACTCAAAGGAGTTGTAGGCACCTGCTCATGCAAATTGCTTGTGTGGCTTCAGGACCTGCTCAAGCACAATCTCATATGCAGTCATGCACCTCATAATGATGTTTCAGTTCATGATGTGTTGCATATACAATGGTGGTCATCCAGGAAGCCAAAATTAACTTATCGTTGAAGAAAAAAAGTTTTAAATAAATTTATGTAGCCTAATTGGACAGTACTTATAAAGTCTACAGTAGTGTATAGTAATGTCCTAGGCCTTCACATTCACTCACCACTCATTCACTGACTCACCCAGAACAACTTTCAGTCCTGCAAGCTCCATTAGTGCCCTATACAGGTGAACCATGTTTTATCTTTTATACTGTATTTTTACATTTAGATAGTTTTAGATACACAAGCACTTACCATTGTGCTACAGTTGCCTATAGTATTAAATATAGCAACATGCCACACAGGTTTGTAGCCTAGGAGCAATAGGCTGTGCCAGATAGTCTAGGTGTGTAGTAGGCTACGATATCACACTAGGTTTGCATAAGTACACACTATGATGTTTACATAATCACAAAAACACCTAATAGTGCATTGCTCAAAACCATTCTTGTCATTAAGCAATGCATGACTGTATACTGTCTCCACTTGATGACAGGTTGCTTTGGTGCATGTGCAACCTATGTCTTAGTGAGTCAGATAGTGCCAAATCATGGTGGAGATCTAAGGTTACTTGGCCATTGAATATCCCATGGTTTGGTGTTTAGTCTCTAATCCTAGTTTAGGAAAAAGCCAGAAGCTGTTTCTCAAAAGAAAAGAAAAATAGTTATCTGTAAAAGAAGGCATAAATTTTCTCCAAAATCCTAAAGGCCCTCACAGTGATTATCCTATTGGCATTTATAAGAGGCTCATATGGCATTCCTATTTAACTCAGGCACTTCAAGTATCGTTGGTGATACGGTTTGGTTGTGTCCCCACCCAAATCTCATCTTGAATTGTAGCTCCCATAATTCCCACGTGTCATGGGAGGTAATTAAATCATGGGGTCAGGTATTTCCCATGCTATTCTTGTGGTAGTCAGTTAAGTTTCATGAGATCTGATGGCTTTATACATGGGAGCTCTCCTGCACAAGTTCTCTCTTTGCTGGCCACCAGGTAAGGCGTCCCTTTGCTCTTCCTTCATCTTCCACCATGATTGTGAGGCCTCCCCAGCCATGCCGAACTGTGAGTCAATTAAACCTCTTTCCTTTATAAATTATCTGGTTGCAGATACGTCTTTATTGGTGTGAGAAGAGACTAATACAATTGGATTTGCTGGGTCATAAAGTAAAGTGTAAATGCTGCTTTATACTGCAGGGCACCAGAGCCTTCTCTTCCCAGGTCCCTCTCAAAGCCCTTTGGAGGTAAAATTAGCACAGTTAAATTTGTTATATGTTGGTTGAAACATGAACAAACACACAAACCATCAAGCACTATGCCTTTTCATTTTTTTTTGTGGTAGATGGTCCAAGGTGCAGTAACTTGTCTTTCACATTAGAAGTATTAACAAAAGACCATGAGATCTCCAGAGGAAAAAGGGAGCGATTTATATGTATATATAAAATATATGCCTATATATTCGATATATAAAATAAATATATTTTATATTTAAATAAATATATATATAATAAATATATTTGATATTTAAATATATATTTAAAATAAATATTTTTATATATTTTATATATATTTACATATACATCTGAGGCTGGAGGAGACACAGCCTTGGATGTATAATGAAAGCACAGCTGCAGAGAACAAAGAGGGGATTTGGCTTAAATAGGAAAAGTTCCCATCACAGCCCTCAATCAGGCCTGTATATGTAAATGAAGCATTTAAATTTGTTCCATCCTGATTGGTTGAAATAACTGAGTCCTGATTGTGTAGTTTCTAAGCCTCAAACCAGAAGTCTCTGCATGCCCCTTTCAGGCTGGTAGGAGGAGCCTTCCAGCCAGTCATGGTGTCTCAGCTCTGGAACTATCTTGGCTCAGAGGTGCAAACAGGTTTATTTGGAGCCGCTCTCTTCAAGAACAAAGGGTAAGTGACCACCTTTCTCTCACTCACCACAGCCACTGGCTTCCTAGTATCTTAATTTGGGCATCTCTGTAAGCCGCACAGAGTCCATCTCATCTAGAAAGCCTGGGGTCTATTTACAGCTTCATTTCACAGAGCACTAAAATGATATTCTCAAAATCTCTGGACCTGAGTTGGCAGATCCCAGATATTTTACTGAGTTTATCTGCCATTCTCTAGTTCCCATTTGAGGAAGTATCTAAAATATTCACATGAAATCTAATCAGTGAAATGCTATCAATGTAATAGACTAATGTGATATGTGGAATTATCAAGACCATTAAGATCTCTACAAAATGCTGTGTGGCAGAGAGCTGGAGAGTTGACATACTTCTGGGCAAGAAAGCAAATGTGTATTTTTGGCCCTACCAAGGAGCAAAGCAAACTACTCTGGCAGTCCTTGAAAACTGGTATGGAGAAAAAATTATTTGTCAGGTCAGTAGCTGCTATCAGGTGCTAGGGGTTGTGTTCATTTGCTCCAGTAAAGATATAACATACAAGAGCCACTGTAATTGGAGTTACCATGTGATTCACTTTATTATAATCACAGTCATTCTCCAAGAGCCATCTACGTTATGTGCAGGCCAAATAAGCAAGTTAAGTAAAATATTACAGGTATCACCATACATTAATTTTTTTTTTTTTTCTTAGAGTTTCACTCTTGTTGCCCAGTCTGGAGTGCAAAGGCATGATCTCAGCTCACTGCAACATCCGCCTCCTGTGTTCAAGTGATTCTCCTGCCTCAGCCTCCCGAGTAGCTGGGATTACAGGCATGCACCACCATGCCCAGCTAGTTTTTGTATTATTAGTAGAGACAGGGTTTCACCATATTGGCCGGGCTGGTCTCAAACTCCTGACCTCAGGAGATCTGCCTCAGCCTCTCAAAGTTCTGGGATTACAGGTGTGAACCACCACGCCTGGACCATCCATGAATCTTTCAAGTCTTTGATGGCACTAATCTCAGCAATTCTCCCTGGGATGCAGTTGTTTTTGGTTTACTATCCTGGTAGGAAGAAAAAGTTATAGTGGCTTCCATTTGGTCCTTCCTACAATATTGAGCCTTACTTTATGAGTCACAGGGCAAATGTGGGAATGCTGCTGGTGTCCAAGTACATGAATTCCCATTACATACTCAGAAACTGGGGAAATAATCACAGGGTGGGCCATGAACATTCAGATCTCATGGTGATTTGCATTTGGGCTTAGATGTCATCTCTTTCCTGAGTACAATAATCCCTCACTATTGATAGATTACAGTAGGATTTGGAGTTTATAGGAATTAATGTCAGCTCAGGACCAGTGTAAAAATCCCTGATAGGTCTGGGTGTTTCTTTTTCCCCAATGCGCATTAACTCTAGTAAACATCTATAAGTTCCTTTGGGGAAAACTTAGAGAAATATTTATAGGATGTATGTATAGCAGTGCTGCAGCATCCATTCTCAAGGAACCCAATTTCTTCTTCAGCAGAAGGACTTTGGGTTTATGGATTGGCCTAGGTCTGGAAGCGAAGTGAGAAGCCATTACTCTCCATTGTGGCAACTCAAGTCATGTTTTTGGCCACCACACCGCTGGAGTTTTTCCCGTTATATAGATTAAGAAACATTTTATTTGACTCCCCATATATTTCATTTCTAGGAACAACTTGATTTATTAGCTGCTGCCCAAAATCCCTGAAAGTTAAAACATTCTGACTATTATTATCCAGCCTTATAAAAGAAGGAAATCCTGCCAGCCGCAACAAAACAGATGAACCTGGAAGACAATATGCTGAGTGAAAAAAGCCAGACACAGAAATTCAAATAGTGCTTGCTCTCAGTTACATGTGGAATCTAAAAAAGTTTAATTCATAGAAACAGAGAGTAGAAAGGTAGTTACCAAGGCTGGGAAAATGTTGATCAAAGGGTAAAAAGTTTAAGTTACAGGATGAATGTGTTCTGGAGACCTGAAATACAGCATGGTATCTATAATTAATAATAACATATTGCATACTTGAAATTTGCTAAGAAAGTAGATTTAGTATTCTCATCACATGTACACAAAAAGATAACTATGTGAGGTAATGAATATGTTAATTAGCTTGATTGTGGTACTCATTTCACTATATATGTATCAAATATATATATTCATATATATCATACATATGTAGCAAAACATCATGTTATACACCATAAATATATACAATTTTATTTGTAAATTATATTTTAATAAAGCAGGGGAAAAAATTAAAACTACAAAAAAAAACCATTATATTACTCAACCATGGCTAACTTTTATGGTAAATGTGCCTGTCTTATCTTTGGTGGTTAAATACTGCCAACAGAAAAAGTAAAACAAATGTAAACAAAAAAGTAAAACAAACATTCCTTTTACCCCAGGATCTCATCATTTCCATTAAAATCAGAAATTCCATCTCAGTTATGTTATTTTCCATACTCATAGTTGGCTTACAGAAGACAGCCATCACAGAGCTATGTAAAGATGTAGGTGCTTTGCACATGTATGTGTTTCTCAATAACGTAATGAAGGTATTGGGTTGGTTGGGGTGATGTAGTTGGAGGATAGGTGTCACGTTTGCATATTATACAATTTGCCTAATATTCTTCTCTCCCTATGTCTTTGGATTCCTTCCACTTCATCTTACCATGAAATCTCTGCTATCTCCTTCTACTTCAATTTATTCAATTTAAGACACTGTTAAGTTCAATTTTAAGTAAACAAAACAAAGAAACTGTTAGAATCACTTCTGGCTTTACAGCCTAACCCACTATATTAGGAATATTTCAAAATTCCACTTATTTAATAAGTTAGACCTGATCTAGTTTTACATTTCACCATCCTTATTCTAACTCCCCATTGGAACTATCTCCTACACATATTTCCTAGGTTTCTATCAATATAATTTACAAAATCTTGCAATTATTTTGATGTATAAGCTATTTCTCTTTGGGTCAGATTCTGTACCAGACCCATGGAGCATGCTGAGTTCTGAACCTAGTTATAAGTCAGTTATAGTGACAATAAGAGATGGCTGAGGTTAATTTTACATAAAATGAGCATTCACTTGCAAGGCAACAGTCCAGTTCCTAGACAGATGGTTGCAGAGTTTTCAGGCAAGGGAAAGCTTGTCTTTTCAGCTACAGGCTGAGTATCCCTTATCTGAAAAGCTTGGGACCAGAAGTGTTTCAAATTTGGGGATTTGGAATATTTGCATACATATAACGAGATATCTTGGGGATGGAATCCAAGTCTAAACATGAAACTCATGTTTTATATAAATATTATACACGCAGCCTGAAGGTAACTTTATGTAATATTTTACAATAATTTTGTGCATGAAACAAAGTTTGTGTTAAGTACTTATGTGTGGAACTTTCCACTTGTAGGTTATGTTGGCATGCACAAAATTTTATATTTTGGAATATTTCAGATTTTGGATGTTCAGATTAGGAATTCTCAGCCTGTTCAGGTAAGCAATTGGCATGTATTTACAGGGGGGCTCAGAGTGACTTGAATCTAAGATTCTCAGCCTCATCTGAGTACAAATTAGTTTGTCCATTTCAAGTTTCTGAGTCCCATTTCTTCCTTATCAATGCTTTCACTTTCTTGTGAGAGACTTTGTAAGGCTGTGAATTCAATATGTATTGTAATTCTGCAAACTTCACAGTATTTTAAGTATAGCTTCTTAAAATATTGGTCACATGGCTACAGAAAAATGAGACTTATTTAGGGTTGTCATGAAAAGTTTGTGGTTCTCTGACCATGACTTGAATTGAGAGTTTAAAGACCCATGTTTATAGTTTCCATCTTGTAACCACTCTTGTGCACTTGACAGCAAAAAGCTAATGAGGATGCATCATGATAGGAAGATCAAGCCATGATATGACCTTATTTAAGCTGTGATCATGCTTCCTCCTAGGGTTGGCATGGGGATTGAATAAGTAGATGCTCATAAGAATCCATCCCATACCACAGTCCACATAGGCATCCTTACTCCAGTAAGAGTCAAATGAAATAGTCACTTGGGTTCCCAAGGTTCTTGCTTCAGTAGACACTTCATCACAATCAATCACAGGTGGTGATGTGATTAAGTGCAGTGCATCTACATGCAATTAGTGATTAGCACCTCATTTACCATTGGCAAGGATCTTGATATTGCGTTCAATCTAAGGACATGACCATATTAATCCAACATAACTTTAAGGATTTGTTTCCTAAAATAAATTTCTGGTTATGGAACCAATTACTGTGTAAGGAAGGGCCCATTCAGGAGACAGACACAGTACTGGCTATTTGAACCCAGAAAATTTAATGTAAAGAACTGTTAACTATTTACAAAGTTCTTAAATAGATAAAGGAAAGCATTTTTTTTAAAAGATATAAACTGCAGAAAGTAGCTACCACCCCTAGGGCTGAGGGAACAAATGGGAGAGGTTGCAATTATTAATCTTTAGAACCTTAGCTAGGGGCTCTCTGTTGCAGAAATTAAGCCATTTCACGAGAAGGTGCTTGTTCAGCTAGTGCTGGTGCATTGGAGCTTGGAGAAAAGGCCCTGTAGACTTGAGACCTTTGTCTATGGAAAAGGGGTCAGCAGACAGTTGGTGCTGGTGTTTTCAGGCAGAGAACATAATGGAGCTGATCTGCAAGTGCGGGAAAAACTACGAACCAGTTTCACCTGCTGCGTTGAAACAAACAAGCAAACAAACTGGTGTACTATGGAGTCAAAACAACAACAACAACAACAACAACAACAACAACAACAACAACAACAACTCTGAAGTGCTGCTAGTAGTCTCAGCCCTCAGGGAGAATACAGCCAAGACTGTTGCTTGTTCCTTCTCCAGCCTTGCAGTCTCTCACTAGTGCCCCTCACTGTCAGAGCCTAACAAAGCAGAAATGTGGTTTCTGGAATTCTGCCCTAGCATCAAAAAGCAGAGCATAGAGGGTCAGTTTGGAGCTGGGGACAATGACTTCATAAATGGCACAGGCCTCTTCCAGTTATGCACTTATCCCCATTTGTTTATACATCCCGAGCAGGAATCTCCTTAGAAGATAGACAGAGGAAGAAAAACTACATCATGGGATGGTATTTTGTTTTAAATATGTTCAATAAAATCATATCGTCCCTTGTTCCAGAGATGTTTGACAGTGTTGACAATTTGCTCCTGTTCTCCTAGCTGTTGGAGTGTCACTCTCCCTGGCTTTTCTGCAACTCCTCTGAGAGTTCCATCTTAGTCTAATTCACAGAATTTTCACTTCATCATTTTTTCCGCAAACCTGCCCTTCCTCCTGTATCTGCCCTTTCAATAAAAGAGATTAACTTCCATGCAGTCACCCAAACTGGAAATGCAAGAGTCACTATTACTTCCTCATCTTATCCAGCCCACCCATCCAAGTGGATATCAAACCTGTGTATTCCACTCCCTAATTATCTCTTACATCTCCCCCTTTAATTCCTTCCCTTTTGCTCCTAACTCTCCTTAGCCCCTCGCCATCACTGATGCGCTTCCTTCTCAATGACTTCCCGGCCTCTACTCTGGGCCTCTCCTTTCCATCGCCACACTTCTCAGCCTAAACTCCCTCAATGGTTCCCATTACTTCAGCCCAGTGCTTTTCACCCAACACCGTGCTAGAATTACACCAGGAAAACTTTTAAAAATGCAGATGCCTGAACCCTACCCTTAGAGACTTCATTTTAACTGGTCTGGACAGGTGCCCAGCCTCTTACATTTTTTAAACATTCCCCAGTTGATTCTATTGTTTCGCCAGGGTGGTGAGCCACTGCCTGAGCCTAAGTATCCAGCGCTTCTTATAAGCCATCTCATTTCTGTATTTCTAACCATATCTCTGACACCTTTCTTCCAACACACCATGTGCCCTAGTCTTCATGAAATACTTGTTTTCTTGCCTCCAACATCCTTTCCACTCCTTTCCTTCCATATACGTTTGTAATTATTCCTTAAGATTCAACATAGGCAACAATCTAAGAAGTGACTATTTCCAACACCTATAGCTGTAGAATGAACAGCTAAGAGCATAGATTTCAGAATCTGAAAGGTTTAATCCCAACTCTATCACTTAAAATAGCTGTGTTGGCTGGGCACAGTTGCTCATGCCTGGAATCCCAACACTTTGGGAGACTGGGGTGGGGGCGGATTGCTTGAGGTCAGGCATTCAGGACCAGCCTGGCCAACATGGCAAAACCCAGTCTCTAAAAAAAATACAAAAAATTATCCAGGCATGATGGTGCACACCTGTAATCCCAGCTACTGGGGAAGCTGAGGCATGAGAATTGCTTGAGCCTGGGAGATGGAGATTGCAGTGAGCCAAGACCACGCCACTGCACCCCAGCCTGGGCAACAGAGCAAGGCTCCGTCTCAAAAAAAAAAAAAAGTAAAATATCTGTGTGACCTTGGACAAGTTGTGTGACTTATCTAAGCTTTAAATCCTATGTGTCAAATGGAGATAATACCTTCCCTAGAGGATGGGTAGACCAAATAAACGGTGTGTTTGTAGTGCCTAATATAGTGCCTGGAAACAGACACAGTAGACATTATCTAATAATCATTAGCATCATACACCTATATCACCTATCTTTCTTTCCCATTAAATGCATGCACAGCATTGGCAAAGACCATATCATTCATTGTCATACATAATACAGACGATGGCATATTGTAAGTACTAAACAAAATATCTACTGAATGAGTAAAGATATGGTTCCTGTTCCAGATAGCTCAGAGCCTGAATTCTTATTCATTCTTTTCTCTCTCTTGCAATTACATAATGGGTGGTTCATATAGATCTTCATAATTTTTTTTACTTCCAAATAATAAATTAGATAGATGAAAGTTTTGCTTTAATTTGCAAATTAGAATTGTTTATCTGGGTGCCCATTTGTACACATGATAACCTTGTTTTTCAATAATATTTATTGAGAGAAGAGAAAATAATTATATCAGAGAGACATTTGCACCCCCATGTTTATTGCAGCACTATTTACAATAGCCAAGATACGGAACAAATCTAGGTGTCCAACAGCAGATAAGTGGATGAAGAAAATGTGGCATACATATATATACACACACACACACCATGGAATACTATTCAGCCATAAAAAAGAAAAAATCCTGTCATTGACAGTAACATGAATGGAATTGGAAGACATTATGTTAAGTGAAATAAGCCAGGGATAGAAAGATAAACACTGAATATTCTCACTCTCATGTGGAAGCTAAGAAAAGCTAATATCATAGAAGTAAAAAGTTGAACAGAGGATGCTAGAGGCTGAGAAAGGAGGGATATGGGAAGATCTGTTAAAGAATAAAAATTATGGCTGGGCGTGGTGGCTCACGCCTGTAATCCCAGCACTTCAGTAGGCCGAGGTGGACCGATCATCTGAGGTGGGGAGTTTGAGACCAACCTGACCAACATGGAGAAACCCCGTCTCCACTAAAAATACAAAATTAGCCGGGCATGGTGGTGCATGCCTGTAATCCCAGCCACTCAGGAGGCTGAGGCAGGAGAATCACTTGAACCCGGGAGGCGGAGGTTGCGCTGAGCCAAGCTTGTGCTATTGCACTCCAGCCTGGGCAACAAGAGTAAAATTCTGTCTCAAAGAAAAAAATTACAGCTATATAGGAGGGATTATTTCTATTATTCTGTACCTCTATGGGATGACTCTAGTTAACAATAATATATAGTTTCAAATAGCTAGAAAGAGAATATTTAATGTTCCTAACACAAGGAAATAAGTATTTGAGATGATGGATTTGCTAATTATCCTGATCTAATCACTATATATGTATCAAGACATCACTGTGTACCTCATACATATATGCAACTATTATTTGTCAACTAAAAATAATAATATTTATTGAACATTACATCACTCTAGGCACTGAACAGAGATTCATGAACTTCTGTACTGGCCCATTAAACATTTAAGAGTATATAAGGCATTGGAATGAAAGAAAGAAGGAAGAAAGAAAGGAAAAAAGAGAGGGAGGGAAGCCCACTCCCTCCATCAATACTGGCACCTTTTGCAAATTTCTTCTTTACTCCTCATGGTGTTTTTTAAAGAAAGTCTATACAATCTCTCAAGACCTATTTCAAATGTCACCCTTTCCCAAAAGCTTGAGTGATCCTCCAGTTGAAATCAATCATTTCCCAGTGAATGTGTGGTCATTGTACCTGATACCTGTGTTATACCTACTGCCCTCATCTCATGCTGGAGACATCTGGTCTACCTTTGACTCCAACACTGTGTACTCTGTGAGACAGGGTGATGCCATATATTTTTCATACTCTCACAATATATAGCATAGCTCCATGTATGTAATACTTAAGCCCAACAACTGTTTTTTGACTGCAATTATATCTCTTATTGAGGGTTTTTTCCGCCCTCTTTTTACCCTCACTTACTGGAATATTTATACCACAATCAAGAGGATCATCATCACTGCCATCATCATCATCGTGTAGGTATAAACATCATTACAATTAGAGAAGCTGTAAAAAAAATTGAAAAAGTGTTTTTTTATTTAAACTCAATGAGAAAAAAACATAACCACAAAGTCGCTTATCTTTAAAACTTTTTGGTGAAGGTAGAGAAGTGCCATAAAAAAACACAACATATTTCTGAAACCTCAATTTCCTGTGAGTCATCCTTAGGGAAATACAATATGAAAAGAATCAGCATAGATTCCAGATGGGAAGGTTCCTTGAAATACCCTTGGAGTTGCATGAGGATGTCCTATGAATTCAATGGTTTGTGATTTATTAATCTATACTGGGTCTGGATAAGAAATGTGTAATCCAGACTCATCCTTCTCACTCTCTCTCTCTCGCTCTCCAACTCTTCTTATTTCAAGTGTTCACAGTAAAGTTGCCTAAACAAGGAGGATTTTTTGAGTTTATGGAATTCAGTAATAGTTGCTAATAACATTCTTGGAGTTGCTTCATCAGGTTACTTTGTTGAATAGGTATAGATGATCAGTTTCATTTTTTATTCAGTGAATCAGTTACTACTGGCAAGAAGCAATACGTCATGGAGATTAAGGGTATGAGACGTGAAGTTAAATTTCCTGGGTTTGTATGTTAACTCAACTAATTATGAACTGTGTGACCATCAACTGGTAACTGAACCTCTTTGTGTTTCAGTTTCCCAATCTTACCTATCTCTTAATATGTATTTGCACTATTAGATTAATTAGTATATATCAATTTCTTACTAGCACATAGAATAAGTACTCAGTAAGTCTTAGATATCATTATCAAAATTAAAACTTTTATCTTTCCCAAACTTAAGCCAAACATGCCCCTTTCTCCCTCCCTCTTCTCCTTCCTTCTTTCGTTCGTTCCTTCCTTCCTTCTTTTCTCCCTTCACTTCCTACTTCCTTCTTTCCTTTCTTCCTTCACTCCCTTCCTTTCTTCTTTCACTCCCTTCTTCCTTAACAGATATTATTGAAAAACTATGGATGCCCCATAATCCTCTATGTATATGGAGAAAAAGAGGTAAACAAAACAGAAAACCTTCTTTTCATAAGGGGAGTCTTTGTTCATGAAAGGGGCCCTGACAATAAGCAAATCAATCTACAACATAATGCCAGACAGCAATGACGAATATGCATTGTGAGGGAAAATAAAACAACGTAAAGTGAACATGGGACTGTTGCAAGTACAAAGGGGAATAATAACATAGGGAAATTTGAAGTGAACTAAAGTGAATAATTGTTTTAGATTGCATAGTACATAATGTGTGTTTGCTGTTTTAAACTTATGCGAAGAAGGTGCTCATCTAAACTGCTATACTTTGCTCTGTCAATTTGTACTTGTCCTGGAGACATTTGGAAGCCCAGATTGCCATAAAGTAGAGCTGACCAGGAAGAAAGGGATCTGGGAGCCTTGACACATGCTCTAGGATCTATAGAGAATCCACAAAGCCTGAAAGGCAGTGATCGAGGGCACTTCAATCTCTAGTCAATATTACAGAGTCCCTGGTTAAGTAATAATGGTAGTGGCATTTTAAAAATTATGAAACTGAGACTTCTGGAGGCCAAATGACTTGTATTGGTTTCATAATTTGTACATGGGAATTTAATACCTACCTGATGGATTTGTAGTAGAGATTAAAGCTAGTGGATGAAAGTGAGGAATGAATGACTAAACCCATCACGATTGGACTCCACGTCTATGGTATCTTCACCAGGCAGCCCTCCTGAGCCCAGCAGGGAGACTAACATTGGCATGAAGGACATCTCCCTCCAAGGCTGAGAATGCTTGTGCAAGGGTGATGAGTACTGTTTGAAGATACAAGGACTATTAGGACAAGAAAAATCCCTCAAACTAAAGGAACTAAAGTGCCTGGCATTAAAACAAGATAAGAACTGGGGCAAGAGGAAAGAGATACCAGAACAAAGGTTTAAGAGAGTAGCTTTTTAAGATCAACACAGAAGCACAGTTATTAGAAATAAGTCACAGGTGAATATGAGATTAATAGCAAATTTTGCTTCCCTGCTCACTAGGAAATATATAGGGCTTCATATTTCCTAGATACAGATGGAGCCTGTCCTTGTGCTTAAGGTGTAATTAAGACGTGATGAGGTCAACAGACAGCCATTTATGATGACACTGAAAAATATATAAAGTCATGGATGGACTATAATGTTGATCATGAGTTAATATTCATCATCCTTAATACTTAGGATCCCTGATCATTAAACCTTAAATAGCAATGGATGTCATGTGTTAATTCCCCTAAATATTTTTATTAAGTATAAAGGTTCAGAAGTAGACACTGTATAGTAGAAAACACAGAGATCTTGAAATTAAAACCTGATTTTTTATTTTAATTCCCAATCAATATGATCTTAGACTAGTCTTCTAATTTCTCTCAGAATCTTCAGCTATAAAATTGACACCATTCTTGCTCTAAATTGGTTATAAAATTGTTATTAAGAAAATATGAGTTAATATACTTGAAAAGTATGACATACTGACATAAAAGGTGATATTTTTGCTTGCCTATACAGTTGCAGGTAAAATTTATTAAACAAGTTGCATACAGTGATTATACTAGGAGTTATTATTATTTAGGATAATTGTGGTGATTCTTTGGCCATGTTTTCAATCCTTGTAAAAATAAATAGTTTCTCCAATTCATCCATTTATAACCTTTTTTTTGTTGTTGACTTTACTCATATTTTAAAAGTCAGTATCTTGAGCCCAGGTTATATAAATATTTTACTCAACCGTATGTAAGTGGAAAGCCACTTCTTTTAGAATGGTGATGAAGACTGCTAGGACAGATATTCTTGGGTGAACCTGATAGTTGAGTGTTGAAAGCGCCTCAGACACTTTGTTCGCTGGTAATCTGAACTGAGTAGATTTCAGAGGTGGTCCAGACTGCAGATGGAAACTATCAAGAGTCCATTGCAACAACAGAATAGAAGGCAGCTGTATTATGCAGTTGACCATAACCTACTCAGGGGAGAAGTGGGAAAGATTAAGAACATGGTGGAAAGAATCTGGCTTTTATATGGGTTCAGTTGTGCAATATCATGAAAGTTATTCACTTTCTTCTTTCTCCACACTTATAATTACTCTTCAGTGAGTCCTGTCATTATGCACATGGTTTTTTTTTTTTTATTTTGAAAAGGACTCAGATGGGAAGAGATGTTTGACTCTCTGTCATTTCCTGGAGACACTGGATTTAGATGAATCTCAATAATATCAGGAATGAAAGAAATATTAGAGAGGTTTAATGTCCTAAGTGCTCTGCATCAGCAAAGGTGCTAGAGGACTTTGACTATTTTGATAATAGTGGTTACTCCTTCTAAGAGTACAAAACTTACCACAATCCTGTAAGGCAAGAGAAACTACTCAGTATTTCTCATGCAATAGGTAGCATCATCCACTTGGTAGACACCTATCTAATTTTTAGAAAACATACATACATAAGAAGAAAGTTATTTTTGTAATATGAATCTTGAACTTTCAAGTCTATAATGTGATGGCAAATGCTCCGGGATACTTGCTGGTCCATGAAGCTAAACAGTCCATGAGTTAAAGCCTTCACTGTTTCCTAGACTTCACTGAAAGGGTTAATTTTATTTATCAGAATCCTCTGTGTTTGGCAGCTTGTGGCACTATTGCACGTGTCCTTAGAAACATTAGAAATGCCCACAATATAATTCTTTCCCTGATCAAAATTCCACTCAAATGAAAACCAGGGATGTAGTTTTCTTCCAACCAAAATTAACTTTGCAACTGTGTCGTCCAGATGTACAACATCTTTGACAGTTTGTTTATGGATTGTACACAAGTACTGCTTTGGAAAAAAAAGAGAAGCTGTTGTTTTGGCAGTTGACTGTCAATGCATTTGGGTAGTTGTTTGTGGAACCTTTACTGGAAATCTGAACATCTGACTGACTCAGAGGATGGCTTTGTTTGGTTCTCTGCCAATCAGATCCTCCTAAGCCCTCAGAATCTTATACACAATTTAGCTTGCTATCACGTTCTATTAAGATACAGCTGTAGTTTGGTGGAGTATGTGTGGCATTTCAAATTATATACTCTAAGAATGGCACATCCAACTTAGTTAATTATGATTCCGGGCATTGCTCTGAATTTCAATGATTTTCTTGCAGAAGAAAAGAGAAGGGATATGCATTTTCCACTATTTTCTTGCTGTTGATGAGTTTGTAACTGCATCAAAAGTCATTTAGAGTCATCTTGTTATTTTAATAGGTTATACCTGCAATGTCATACAATAAAATAATCAACTCATGACTTCTCAGTGACCAAACATCCAGTAAAATGAGTCTTAAAAAAGTTAAATTGAGTCTGTATCATTTGCAGAAAAATTGTAAGAATGTTATTAGTGGAGACAGTTTAATTCATCCAAAAGTTTCATTTAAAACACTTTGCCTGTGTCTTAGTCAGCTCAGGCTGACATATACTGCGTGGCTTAAGCAACATAAATTTATTTTCTCACCATTCTGGAGCTAGAGGTCCAAGATCAAGATGCCACCATGGTTGGGTTTTGGTGGGGGCACTCTTCCTGGCTTATAGATGCTGTCACATGGTGGGAGTGTGGGAGTAGGGGGCTGAGGAGGTGGGAGTGAGGGTGAGTGGGAGAGACAGCAAGACTGTAACCTCTCTGGTGTGTCTTCAACTGCATTTTATTTTATTTTATATTTTATCTTATCTTATCTTATTTTATTTTATTTTATTTGAAACAAAGTTTCACTCTATGCCCAGGCTGAAGTGTAATGTTGCGATCTTGGCTCACTGCAGCCTCCACCTCCCAGGTTCAAGTGATTCTTGTGCCTCAGCCTCTCTAGTAGCTGAGATTACAGGCGTGCACCACCACCCCTGACTAATTCTTATATTTTTAGTAGAGACAGGGTTTCATCATGTTGGCCAGGCTGGTCTCAAGTTCTTGGCATCAAGTGATTCACCCACCTTGGCCTCTCAAAATTCTAGGATTACAGGTGCGAACCACCACGTCTGGGCAACCTTTTGTTTGTTTCGTTTTGTTTTTTCATTATTTTTGTAGAGCTGTGGTCTCACTATTTTGCCCAGGCTAGTCTTAAACTCCTTACCTCAAGCGTTCCTCCCACCTTGGCCTTTCAAAGTATCGGGATTACAGACATGAGCAACCATGCTGTGCCTGGTGTCTCTTCTTAGATTACTGAAGGGCACCAATCCCATCATAGGGGACCCACCCTCAGAACTTCATCTAAAACTAATTATCTCCTAAAATCCCTATCTCCAAATCAAGTACTCATCACATCATTGGAAGTTAAGGCTTCAACATATGAATGGGGGGACGCATGATTCAGTCCATAGCAGCCTGCTTTGTCACTATTTATACAAACCCCAGCTTCTTGCTCTGAATGTGTAGACTATCTGGAGTCTTTCAAGCCTTTTCAGTCAATGGTATAAGACTCTTAACTAAAATTGATTTCATTTGACTTTAAACTAAATAGTATAAAATATGTAGCCTTCATCATCCTTGGGGGACATGGACACTAATAGGGTAAATAAATATTTATAAAATAATGGAGTAATAATTATCACTGGGCCCAAAATAGACATAGACTAAAACAAACCAAAGTAAGTTTCCAGGTGAAAAATTCAAAGTCATTGATATAAGAAGCCAGAGCCATTTCAGTGCTTGGAAGCTGAACCATTCATCTGATGAGCTAATAAACACCAGAGGTTTTGACATTGTGTAGGCATATTTTAGGTCACTAGTAAGTGTGATTTATAATTTATTAGGCTCATCCCCAGAATAGCACAAAGAGTGGTTCAAACAAACCACTGTGGTAGGTCTATGGTGTACTTATCACTCTGAAAGCGGAACACCTGCCTACAGGCTACAGAAAGGGCCCTAAGTTAGAACCTTTAAAACCCACCCACCCATCTCTTCAGTGTCCACTTCCAGCTCAGCAGTCAGTGTGGAGAGCGCACATGTCAACAGACCAAATAGGCCCTAGCTGGCTGGGTCAGCCCGTGAATTTTCCTAGAAGCCTATCTGCCACATCACAGCTGTTGCCAGTACTGGTTGTACAATTCTTTGGCTTTCATCCAAGCAATAGTTAATGATCTGAGATTAGGGATTTTTCCAAGACATTCAGATGCACCGTTGTTCATGTCTCACAGGGTGCCTAAACTTAAGAGCAGTTGTGAAAATAAGTGCTCAAACTTTTAGTAACTCATATCTACCTAGGAGATAGATAGTGACTTTGAAATAAGCTTTTACTTTTCTTAATGTACTATTGACTCTGTTCTTTTGTGAAGATTTGAGTTCAAGTTCAGATTCTGCCACTTATCTATGGATCACTTCTCAGAAAATCACTTAACTTTTTGATCCTTATTTATTCATTCATTTCTTTATTCACAGTTATATTAATATTAGAAATTTACTAGTTTTGAACCAAATACTTGAGACTATATTATTCAATCTAGTATATTAGTTGCTATTTTAAAAAATCACTCCAGCTGCATAAGTAGCACTCTAGCTCATAAGTATTATATTAAATATTTTATTTTAATTGAATCAACTGATTAATTCATCTAAGACAAGTTTCATTTTCTATTAATTTGCCCTCTACTCATCTTCAATATATTGGATCATTCTTTTAGCATAATTAATTAAGCCAACCTATTGTTTTTATTTTAGACACAAACATATAGAATGAAATAAACCTTGGAGTATTCTATAGGCAAGGATCTGTCCTCAGTCCTGTGAACTCATATTCACTTTTAATTAAGTCCTTGGCATTTAAACGTATGTCCCTCCCTAGAACAGCGATTCTCTAAGTGTGGTCCCTGAACTATCAACATCAACAGCATCTAGGAACTTGCTGGAAATATAAAATCTCACCTCCCCCAAGCCCCTGGAAACTGGACCTATTAAATCAGAAACTTTGGTGGTGGGGCCAGGTTAGTGACATGTATTTTAACAAGTCTTCTAGGTTGATCTGATGCATGTTAAAGTTAGAAAACCACTGGCCTAGAATATAAGTGGCATGAGGCCTGAGGTCATGTCTCTTGCTCACCAATGAATTCCCCAGTGCCTAGAAAAGTGCTTACATGTCATAGATACAGAATAAATAGTCACTGAATAAGTAAATAAATAAACATGCTTTTATCAATATATTGGAAAGAAGATTATGAGGACTAGCTCACAACTAGCAAACAAGAATAGGAGAGATAACAAACATAAAGGACGATAATGTCAGAATCCAAAATGTTCTTAAAGCATGGTTTGATAGATCCAGTAAGAATAAATTTACCATGAGTGACATCAATTTTTGTATATTTGGATAAAAAAATGCTTCTGCACTAACATATGCTATGAATATATGATTTGATATAATATGAAAAAAATGAATTGGATTTTAACTTAAAATTCATTTGACATGAGTAAATAGTGGGTATAGCTGGAAGAAAACATGCTGATGTAATCTCTAGCTGCATTCTAAGAAGTGTGATATTCTATCTTGAACAAGGAAGGCTCCAATCCTCACTATACTGGTCAGACTTCACTTTAACTATTGAGTTCATTTCTGAGAGGAGAAACACACTAAAAGCATTAAAAGGGGAAATAACTATGATCCATCCATTTATGTTTTTTTAAAAAATAAATAAACGAAAACACTAGTAACTGGGACTAAACACTCAGAATACAAGCAGGAAAAAGACACAGTCACTGATTTTAAGGAGCTCACATATGACAGAGGAGCCAGGCACCTGTGACATATATGAAGCATGGAGCTCTCATCAGATAGCGTGAGTGCTATAGGGAAGGCCTGGTCAACGGGCTCTGTGGGTCAGGAAATTTACTGGTCTGAAAAATAATGTTCTTTCAGGCACAGTTTTAAAAATTGGAAATCTCCAGCCTAGAGAAAGTAGGCAAAGTAATAGCTGTCATAAAATATTTGAAGTGCTGTCATAAAGGTTCCAAGTAGCACATAGGATTGCGATGGACATAACTCTGGGAAGATAGAAAGTTTGACATAAGAAAAAACTTTCAAAAACTGAAAACTGCCAAAACTTGGAAAGAATTTCTTGAGGGAGAAAAAGGGAACATAAGCTAGAGACTACGCTAAGGAAGAATTTAGCTTTGGAAAGTGATTGGAGTTTATAACTTTTATGTTCCCCTTTACTTGGAGATTCTATATAATTTACTGTGTTTCTAGTTAGGACAGAGAGAAAACTAGTTGGTTTCGTTTTCTTCCAGTTTATTTTAAAGGCAAATATCTTTTAAATGTCTTTAGTTTTATTTAACCCAGAAATCCTTTGACTTAGGGTTTATTTAACCTAGAAGTCCCAAATTCAATAGGTAGAGGACAAGCGAGTCATGTAAAATAGACATCCAGGTGACAGAGAAGAGTGGAGAAGGGTGAAGAGTGGAACTGGAGTATAGATCAAAACTTTAGGGTGGAAGGAAGCAATATCTATCCATAACTCGGGGACAAATCTAGGAGAATGTGGACAGCCAGGCAAAGAAATATAGTTTGACATCAGAGGGGACTACTGGAGTTTCTTCAGTATAGGATGATGTGATGAAATCAGCATTTTAGGAAGACTAGGCTGTCAGTTAAGTACTGTGAGGATTCAGTTATTAAATAGGAGCCAGATGTGAAGTTTAGAAAGTAAAGGTGGAAAAAGAGGGCAATACATGACCCATTGACAAACAAGGTTCATCAGGACTTGTTCACTGACTGCAATTGCAGTTGAAAAAAAAAGGAAGGATCCAAAATTATCGGACGATTTCAAGTCTGTGGACTAAGAGAATGGTGATACCATTGACAGAACAGATGAGTTGGTAAGGTATTTTATGGAATCTAGATGGGAACATCCTGAAAGCATTTGAAAAGTTTCCAGGTCATTTCCTTCCTGATGATTTCCTCCTAGATTGGGAGAGATGCATTCCTGAAGAGAATGATTCAGAGATGTGCAGAGTTATAGCCCTAGTGAGTGAAAAGTTTTTCTTCCATTTCATTTCTATTGTCTGAAGAGACAATCATTAAACTACCTTAGCTTCTTATCACTTCATCTTTTGTTAACTTTCTATTTATTCTTTTAAATTAATAACAGTAAAATAATTTTTTGACGTTTTTAGATGTTGTCACTATTTCATTGTTGTTTACAGCAAGTCATGCACTGGTTTTCAAAGGGAGTAAGTTTCTTTAAGGTCTTTAAAATTACATAATAATATTGTTTAGTTTTTGTATATTAAATTTGTATATTAAAAATAATACTCTATGTTAAAGAGCATGTGGTATAATGGTATTTCTCTCACATGACCAGTCACTTCTTTCACAAAATATTTAATATGAAGAATTTCCTTCATGTATAAAAGAAAATCATATATACTGTTAGCAATTTTCAAGTAATGGACAATCTTGTTTTATCTCTTCCCTACCTACTTAGCCCCTATCTCAAATTATTTTAAAGAAAATTCTACACAGCATATTATCTCTAAACATTTCAGTATGCATCTATAAAAGATATGAAATCATTTGAAAATATAATCACAAAGTCATATTGCATCTAACAAAATTAAAATTCCGAAATATCATCAATACCCAGCTATCTTATAGTTCTATAATATATTTTTTGCTTCTAAATCCAAATTAGGTCTATACATTGTATTTTATTGGGATATTTCCTAAATATTTTAAAATCTATATATACTCCTCTTATATCTCTATTCCTTTTTTCCTTTGGTTAAAAGGACTGTATTTTGTCCTATAGAATTCTTCACAGTCTGAATTTTTCTGACTGCATCACCCATGGGTGTCATTCTACCGTTGTCTCTTTCCTCTGTATTTCATTTAAGTTATTAGACAGTTGGAGTAGTTTAATCAGTGTCAGGTTCAATTTTCTTTCAGGCAAAATTACTTCTTAGGTGGTGTTTTGCCCCATTAGAAGATACATGATGTCTGGTTGTCCCTCTTTTTGTGATGTTAGCAGCCTTTGATGATTATTTTCATAAGTGTAAATTTTTACACAAGACATTATTCACAAAGACAATGCTAAACATTTTCAGCACCTACATTGCTTTCATGGAGCTTTGAAAGAATTACCAATAATTTCAACTCTCCCCTATTTATTTCTTATAACATATTTTTGTGTCCTAAATAATTCATTTAACAAGTAATTTAAGAATAAAAATTTTTTAAATAATATAAAAGTTAGAAAACAGTATTTGGTTATTTGAATAATTATATACAGTAGGTGTGCAGTTTCACAGAGCTCATTTACCTGTAAGTATTTTCTGTTTCCTTTGTTTCTTCCATGTCATCAATTATTCCTTTAAATAAAGTCTTGCCATTTTTTGTCAAACTCATTCCACTGATGTTACAGACGGCGAATGTTCACTGACATTGGGAAGGTTGAAAGTTCTAATTTGCTTATTTATGTTTTAGTTTTCTACAGTGATCAAGCTTCCCTGCTGGGTTTTCTGGGTCATTGATAAACTCAGTCCACACTTTGGAAATAACAATCTCTTATTTCATATTCAATATTTTGTTTCCTAATATAATTTTATTTAAAATTTATACATAATTTTGACAACCAAAGTTTAATAATTTATATGTTCATAATAAGATAAGAATGTGACTTAAATTTTTGTTTTCATATTTCTTTGACTACCAATACACTTGGCTTATATTTGGCTCATATTCATTAAAAATGCCACTTCCATATAACTTCCTGCATTTTAAACATTTATTTGCTCTTTATCTCTGCATAGGTAAAGTACATACTTTTAGGTTCTTATATTGCTCATTTATGGAGCTTTTAAGGCAAACACATTCACTCCCCTCTCATTTTCTTTCCATGGTTATATCATTCTGACTAAAATTGCTGGTAAGAAAAGCATGGGCTAGCATGATAAGCCCTGGAAAAATAAAGCTGTTTTTTCTTAATCATTTGAGAACTGGCCAAGGATTCTGAAATTAAAGAAACAAATAAATCAGGCAAATAAACCCCAGCAAATATTTATATTTGGAAACAATTTCTTTTAAAAATATTAATATTGCATTGCTCTGTTTTTAAATTGACCTTTCTCTCTAATCAGGCTCCATTTAATCGTAAAAAGAGGAAAAAAGAAGAATTATCAGGCCATTCAGTGACCTTTAGAAATATCTATTCACCTCCTGTAACCTTTATGATTTATTGCTTTTTGTTGTTGTTTTTGTTGTTTCATGAGGTGTGAGAGCAGGAGAAGGTCTGTCTGAAGAAATCAGGCAGACTGAAGATGACAAATTATTATGTCAGAGAGAGAGCTCAAATAAGAAACACCATCATAGAATGGCCAGATGGTCTGGATAATGACACTGTATATACCCAAAGAAAACCACAGCTGCTTATAAATGTATCTGTTGACAAATGTTCATTTTGAATGGAAACCTACTCCAATGAACCAATGAGACTATTTAATTGAAGTTTAATATGAAAGAGGAAGAAATTTAATAATAGAACAGAACTTTAAAGAACTATCAGCTTTCAGCTCAGCATGCACCCTAGTTCCTTGAATGTATTTTTATTATATGCTAGTTAGGGCTAATTATAACCAAATGTTTGAGTATATATTCCATGTACTTGGTCTCAACACCGTATTTGTATCCCATGTGGTAAAGAGTTTTCCACTCAAAACTTTAATTACTCCTATGCATGTGCGTGAGTGGACAGGATGTATGTATCTATGGAAATTAATAGGCCTTTGAGTCTTGTCCTGATTCCCAAGGAATAACTTATACCCACAGGAAGCCATCAACTGCTGCCTTTTCTCTAAGATAATAAAATGCCCTCATCTGTCTCATAGAAGCAGGGCCACATGTTGTTTTTGGAATTCACAAAATTCTTCAAGACCTATAGCTTTAATGACTTTAAAAACAAGGGTTTATTCCCAAAAAGCCTCACTCTTTCCTGTACATAGACCAGGCAGATCTGCCAATTTTTCAGCATGATCAGAAAATTCTAGAGCTGAAAGAATATCTGAAGTTCTGTTGATTTAGCCCCCATGTTTCTAGCCAGGTGAATGAATTCCAAGACATATATCACTGATGTAGTTACAGATGTAATTGGTGCAGTGAGCACACGAGATGTTTGTACTCAACTAATTCTTCTCTGAGGAAAATAGAAATTATATTCACTTAAACAACACATTTAACTCAAAGGATAAATGCTTGAGGGGATGGATACTCCCTTCTCCATGATGTGCTTATTTCACATTGCCTGCCTGTATCAAAACATCTCATGTATCCCATAAATATATACACCTATGTACCCACAAAAATTAAAAAAAAAAGAACCAAACAACACATTAATGTGATTTTCCACACAATTGAACAGAATAAAGCATTTATATAGTAGAAAAATAGTAGCGAATTATCACTTTTCTGCTTAGATTATTTCTTGCTTTGAGATGAGTTTTCTGTTGTTATCATCGCTGCTCAACTCTAACAGAAGCTCCTGTGTTGGTGTTTGTTAATCTCCCGCATTATGTGTATCGCTAATGTCCTACCTTGAAAATTTTCCCATCACTTTTCTGTTCAATGAAAATATTTTTTTCCATGAATTTCAACCAACTTGTGACAAATTTTGCAATGGAACTTTTCCATTGTTAAACATTGAATAATTCTAAACACATTTAAGATAGCAGCCATTTTTAACCAAAGATTCTCCAAGTCACAAATGGTTACGGCTGATCCCCCTAGCAGTGTGTGTTTGCCCAGATAATCTGAAATCACTAATGAATATCTCTAGTACATGCAGAGATTTCAGTAACAGACTGTGTAAACTTAGATTTTAAATAAATGTCAGTTTTATTCTACAAACTACCTTCATCGGTTCTCCTTTGGTTTGTCCACATGTCTCAGTGTTTTTTGGACTAGATAAACTTTTCTGTTACAATTCTTAAGCCTCTACCTTACAGTACGCAGGGTAGTTGAAGCACCTCTTTTAATTTTACTGTTAATTTTATAGGTAAATTAAATTATTGCTTATTTTTCTTCTTCAGGTGATGTAAAAGAAATATTAATTTTCCCATTGACTGCTCATATAAAGTCTTTATTGTGTTTGGAGGAAAATTTTTCCATTGGATCAGTTTCCTCAACTCTTCAGTTTGTCTTGGCTATGAGGCACAGAAACATTAGCTCAGTTAAAATTAAAACCCTTAATGTAATGCTAATTCTACCAGGTAACTAAATGGTTTGTACATAAAAGACACTCCAGTCATTTCAGAGCAATTTATGTCAGCTCATGCCTAATGCATGTCAGTGTATTTGTGAAAGTTTCTTGATATGGATGCCATTGCCACAGTTCTCATTGGGAGCATAAACAAATAACAACAAAGATTATTGTTAATTAACAACAATTTACAACAAGAAAGAAGATTTTATTGTTTTTAGAGTCCTACAAGTGCAATAACCACAGTTCTCATTCCTCCTTATCCCTTTGGTGTTTTTAATTCCACTTGGAACTCATTATCTCAACAAAGTCACTTGGACATGTTGGCCCCTTTGATAACTACAGGAGACCAAAACATATTCTAACTGAAAAAGTGAAAAATTCTTTTTGATTCATCTGGCTGTTTTGTCAAAATGATGCCAAACATCTGGATATTTGGGATGCCTCCAGATGATTGACTGAATTTTTCATTTTCAACCAACATGGTTTCTGGTGTCGTGGAAACACAGCATCAGGTTTTGTTTACACAGTGGCCCTAAGCCAATTGCTAAAGAGTAAACTGGTGCCTACCCACATGAGCTGTCTGTCTGATAAGAGGGAACATTTGCTATTAGTTACCTCTTTGTTTTGTACCCTAAGAGGGTTGTGGGAGGTGGAGGGGTTGGCTAGTGATAGTGAAAGGTAAGATCAAAGATGAAAAAAGATTCTAGATCTTGAAAGACCTTCAAAACGATGTAAAGGAATTCAGACTTTTTTCTGAGGGAATATTAGAGAACCATTGAAGCACTACACATGGAGATCTAAAGTGTTTACTCTTGATTTAAGAAATAGTCACTTATTCACAGGTTACCAACTTGATTGGAGTCAAGGTAACTAGAAGTAGTAAATAGGCTATAAAAAGTCTATTGCAGTAATCCAGATGGAAAACTGACTATAGTATTGGCAGTGGTGATAGAGATACATTGAAGAAATATACCTTATGTAAATTACTATGCAGTAATATACCTTACGTAATCAGAAATATACCTTATGTAAATTACTATGCAAGTCTGTATAGGACAGAATGAAAGGGAAAGCAACTGGAAAATGAAATATCAGTTTGAAGAAAATTATAATGGACTACATGAGAAGTAAGGCCTAAATAAGGGCAATGACTGTGGGTATGGAGGAGTAAATGGATATGAGAGAGGTGGAAGAGCTAGAATGTCTAGAATTCAGAAGGATTTGCCTGAAGTTTAAGGATGAATGTGTATTCAAAGCCTAGTGAGGTTTCAAGACAGGGTGACTGAGAAGACAATACCAACAACAACCAAAAAAATAAGGAATTCAGGAAGTCTAGGTTTGATGAAAGGGAGTTCACCTTGAGATGTTGGTGACAGCTAGATACAGCTCAGTGGAGATATTTTGCAAGTGGTTTTAAAATGCATAACTAGAGGTTAAGTGTGAGGTTGGGACCAGGTATGTAGATTTGAAAACAGAAAAGTAAGTAAAATTTTCAAGAAGAGAAGAGGGTGGAAGAGCTACCATTATGCCATAGCAGAGAAATGATTAAACAAATCAGGGGATAGAAAATGATTAATCCTCAAGAAAGATGGAAAGAGAAAAATAAGAGAGGCCAATGTCACTTGAGCCATGTAGCACGCCCTTCTGTGTCTGTGCACCTCCACCATGTATATTCCCCGGGCATAGAACTCCTCAGAATTTTTCTACTCACCTGAGATGACAATTTGTAAAGGAAAAGAAGACTCTTGGGTTGTGATAAAATATATTTATTTTCTTTTTGTTTTCCAAACACCAGACTGGCTCTGGATCTTAAAAGTAATTATTATGACAATGAAACAGACTGTAACTATAGCTCCTCCATACCTCTCTCTGTGATTCGTGCTACACAGGGAAAGTTCTTTGTTTTACTTCTTAACTCTAGTACCTCTGGTTTATTTACTTGTGCCTTCGTTTTTCTTGTGTCTTCATCCTAGTGACTTAACTATACATTGATCGAGTTGTTCTTTCTGAGTTGAATCCAACAAGATTTCAGTCTAACTGCTTCGATCTCTACCTTTCTCTCTGAGCTCAGAGGGTCTGACTCTTATGACTATGGATTTGGTGATAGACTCACACTGCGTATCCCCATATGATCAAATCAGCGACTATTCCCCATCTCTGA
Source organism: Pan troglodytes (assembly GCF_028858775.2). Classification (NCBI taxonomy): domain Eukaryota; kingdom Metazoa; phylum Chordata; class Mammalia; order Primates; family Hominidae; genus Pan; species Pan troglodytes. Next base: position 33,819,815 of record NC_072398.2, on the reverse strand, counting down.
CCCTCCACTGACTTCCAGTGGCCACTGGCTCCATCACTCCATTTAGAATGCAGAATTGACATCTTTAATTCAAATATATTTAGTTCAGGCCCCAAGGGGCAAGAAAAGTTCAGCAAAGGAATAAGTGAAATACTGCAGAGAGGCTGAGAAGGATAACAGAGAAAGGATCATTGGATTTGGTAATGAATAATGGATATCTAAAGACACTAGAGTGTTGCGAGCAGAATAAAGACTATTAAGAGATAAAGAAGAGTAGGTACCTCCATTTACAGAAATTAAATCTATGTCAGAAAGTGCTTATTTACAGTGAGTTTTCTTCAGCATCTTATTTAACTCCTTTTATAAAAGTCTATAATGGAATTTCAAATCGAAGTGCTTTCTCTCTCTCTCTAATTATGTCCTTGTAGCCAGTGTATGGTTGATGTTGATGGTACAATTTAAACTCCCAGCAGGAAAGTTCCCCACTGTTTAGTTTTTAACTTTCTCAGTGCTCCTTATATTCAACTACTATTTAGAAAGTGATTCCTGTTGGTATCAAATCTTCCCCAGCTGGTCTTTCCAGACATTTATTTGAGGCACCAACACAGATGAAAATAAAATACAGCTATGAGAAAAATAAAATTGAGTTTATGGCAGGCTGTATTCAATAAACAAGGAGGAAAGCTAGCATGTTCCTTCCCTCTTATAGCAGTAACAATATTACTACAAACTCAAAAAGAACAATCTTGAGGACAAATTCTCCCTTCTGCATTGGCTGTCTCACATTTCACTGGCATCGTGGAAGGTGGAAACTTGGTTTTAGGGCAAAAATCCAACTCAACTGGCCATAAGAAAGTCTCTGATCCAGAACACTTGAAATGTCCATGAGAGGTTCTTTGCCACCTCTGGTTGTCTTTGGGTATCTAAAAATACAGGGTTGCTTTGAAAATATCTAAGGCTTGGAAAGCACTTCTTATGTAATAGTTTTGGGTGAGAAATATGAGAACAGCTACATTCCAAGCTAATAGTCAGTGCTTTGGACTCATATAAAAAGAATCTTAACACAATTTCATTTTAGAGGATAATACAAGTAGTTTTGCAAGGTTTGGTTGATCATCTATTGCAGACACTATTTGCTGTCAACCATTTATCTTATTCTTTCTCCCTTGAGGGCAGAGCCCTGGTTTTGTTCTGCTCCACCCTTTCCCCATAGGACTCAGTGGAGGATGCCCCTACCTAACTCCAGAGGTAGATCCTGGTTGGTATAAACCAGTCAAGGTAGGCCTTTCTCCATACTAGTGATGATTTATTGGAGGGCATATGATTCAGTTCTGGCCAATGAAACGTAACAGGAGAGTTGTTGGGGGCTTCTGAGATACATGTTTCAGCTTCTGTTTTTGCCTCTGGGCATTGCTGGACCTAGACGTGATGCCTCCTCCAACCCCAAGGATAGCTTATCTGAAGATAAATCTGGCAAATACCCAAGTGAAGGATAGAAAGACCCTGCATCTCTGAATCGCCTTCAGCTAGTGAACACAATAATGTTGAAACTCACCTTCCCTGTGGATGGCTGCCTCTAGGCAGTCATGCATTTTCTTCTTATTTATTGAATCAGATATTTTTAAACTGCAAACAAATGAATGATAACTGTTTTGGGGTCTTCCATTTCAACATACATTATTGGACAGGGACAATAGACCAAGGTGTGATTTGTAGAATCTAGTAATTAATCATATTCAAAAGCAGAAATCATAAATTACTATCTTAAAATTACCTCAAATAATAGCAATTTCAATATGATCATTACTATTATGTGTCAGTGTGTTAGGTGTTTGACATATCATATCTCATTTGTTTTTCTTATTAATGTTGAACAGTATGTACCAATAATCCCCAGTTTTCAGATATGGGTCATAGACACTAAGCAACTTGTATAGGGACACACAGTGAGTATAACAATAATAATAACTAATATTTATTTTGTACATATTATAATCTATATTCCAGGTAGTTTCTAAGCATTTTATATGCATAGCATTAACTTAGCAATTGTTACATCAACTCTATGAAGAAAATACTATTATTATTTTTCATGTTTTATAGGTTAGAAAGCTGAAGCTTGGAAAATGTCAGTAAATTTCCCAATGCCACATAACTAGTAAATGGCAATGTGAGATGCATGCCCCCAAGCATAACTTCAGAGCCTGCACACTTACTGCCTCTCTGTGATTTAGAGCCATAATTCAGAATTAAAACCTATGTCTAAATTCTAAACCTATGTTTTTCCCTCTAGGTCTGGTAAAAATCTAAAAATACATTTTGGCTGCCTTCTCTGTTTTACAGACCCAGAATAAAACCAAAAATCAAAAAACTATTTTGATTATGTGAATGAAACAGGCATACACTCTGAGTGGGAAAGGAAAAATCAGATAACTTGTTCCCTTTTTGACTTCAGAGATGCTTCTGTTGTGTTCCACGACAGAATGGTGGGTTGAAGCAATAAACTAGTGTCAAGGCACATGTGGAAACAGTCCAAGACCTTCTATAGCAAGTCATTCAGGGTGATCCAGATAAATCTTGTCCCACTGTTGTAGCTGATGAAAGAATTAAAGTGACTATTTGGTAAAAGTCACTGGGCATATGGAAGGATCTAAAACATATTCAAAATAGATGCAGAAAACGTAGGGCAAAGAACGAGATATTATATCCTATTTACTTTGTCTTTCTAAAGTCCTTATTGATTGTGAAAGTTTATACAATGTTTAGTTGAATGTTCACGATTTTTATTTCCATTCAACAAGCATTTACTATGAAGCTGACCCTGCTATGCCTGCTAGGCCCATAGGGATGCATCTCCCAACATCTTCCCATCACAGTTGGGGACAATTCAAGTCCTTCCTTTGATCTACAAAAATCTCACCACTGCTACTTCTCTGATCCCATTTCCTACTACCATGGCCCATGCATACTCTGCTGTAGCTGCACTGCTCCTTTGGCCTCTGGTAGGGCAGGTTGATCTACCTTCTGACTTGGAGTATTTACTGTGCACTCTCGCTCTCTCAGTGCAGACCACCCTCCTTTCAGAGATTCACATGGGTAATTCACGCCCTCACTTGATTCAGGTCTGGGCTTAAATGTTATCCCACCTGTCACTATCCTCTCAGTCTAATTTATTTTGATTTATATTACTTATGTATTGTGCATTTATTTATTTATTGTTTTATTTTCTTACCTGTCCTGGCTCATTTTTTGTAGAGACTTTGTTTTGCTCATGGCTATATCCTGAGCACCTACTATAGTGACCAACACATAGTTAGAACTCAACATGCATTTCTTTTCTTCTTCTTTTTTTTTTTTTTTAAGATGTCACTAAAGGATATAGTAGGAGCTCTAGGATATGGCATGAGCTCACTTCCAGGGACTCAAAGTCCAGCACTGGCCATTTAACATAAGCCAAAAGATTTAAGCGAACAATCTACTATTACATGATACAGATAAGAAAAAAAACTCAAAATTGCCTTTTCCATTTTGACATCTGAACATAGGTTAGTAATAATAAAAACTGTTAAACTCAGCTTCTGCTGCAATTTTAAAAATCTGCAGCTACCCTCCTTGATTATTGATGTGGAAATTACTGATTAGTCTCTATTTGATGCCACTGGTCAATAAGGCCTTCCCTTGTAACACAGAAACTTGCAACATAATGATTAATATGGAATGGCAGAACTAGCAAAAATCTAGGCTAGGCAAGAAGCAGTATTGTTCTTGATTTCACCTCACACCTAAAATCAACTCAAATGAATTTTGCAAAAGCCTTGGCATTTGGAAATGTGGATTGCGTGAGCAACTTCTACCCAAGCAAATCCAGTACATTCCATTTTTGTGCTGAGCATAGAGCTGGCCTGATAATTGGTGCCAAAACCAGATGTTTGACTTTGGAAAAAGGGCATTCCACACATTCATCAAAAACACTTCTTGGCAAATCCAGCAGTACAGGACACATATGTGTCTCCATGGTCGATAGTGCAGAAACCACATTGGTTATATATGAGAAGCATTGTAAAACTGGATGTATTTATAGAAATGCTTATAAAACATGCAGTTATTTTTAACAAGAAAGAGTTGAAGTTGTTTAGTGCAGATGCATAACTTGTCTTACAAATAAAATGATTGATTGCAACAGAATTCACACTTTCTGATATCATCCAATAGCTATACAGTCAAGTGTTTACCATACATGGCAGACTGGACATCATACAAAAAGATCTAATAAGCAAGGATCTTGATGTCAGAAAAAGTGCATGCTATCAAAGAAGAAGGAGAGGTTCATGCTTGTAGATAAATCAAATGAGCTTGAGAAATTGGCCACATTACTTTTATGGCCATCAGTGTGCAGCAGAGAACCTACTAGATAAAGAATTTGCTTTTTTTTGGGTTCTAGTGATGGGTACAACCGAATTCTTCAGTGGTACCTCATTGTGTCTTCTATACTAATGAAAGCTCTCAACTGATAAATGAAAAAGAACAGGACAACCAGGTTCTTCATCCTAATTGTTTACAAAATTTGTAAGTTCTGAAACATAGGTGATGTTAAAAAGAAAACCTCCCATTCAAGGTGTTATATTATTATGACCTAAATAAACACCTCTTCACCTTACCCCAACAGATATATATACATACACGCAAAGTGATAAGAACTCAAAGGATAAAAAGGTCACTGTAGATAAAAAGTTCTGTCTTCTTGGGGAATTGAGCCTCAAATGTGGGGTGAGATGTGAAAAATATAAAGGAAATTCCATGGCAGAGAGAGCTGGTATGAACAAGTGACATATTTTGTAACAATGCAGAGAGGACTTAACCTAAAGGAGGTGGTAGGACTATGACTATTTGAGAGTTTTGGCCAAAAGATAAAATAGATAATCTCATCTGTTTGTTCACATTGTGTCTCCAGAACCTAAAACAGCACCTAACATACAGTAGATAGATAGTAAATGTTTACTGAATTTGAAACAAAGACACAAACCTGGGTTAAACTCGTTATAATATTACCCTTCAAGAAGGATCACAAAATAACAAAACACTAAATTGAAATAAAGTAGAGTGGATGAGTCTTCAAAGCTCTGTTGAGTTAATATTCTCACTTGCCAAGCTCTCACTCGTAAATAGCTTGGAAGTTGTCACTCATGTCCTTGCAACTAGAAAAAAAGTTTAACAAACTGAAAGTCAATACCTTGTCTTGGAACATTGGAAAATTGAGGTCTCAGAGCAAACTGCTATCCCAGAATCTGGAGAGACAGGAGAATACAGAGAATCACCACTGAGATGTGGTTGCCTGGAGCAGAAGTTGTAGGAGCCATAAACTAATAGGCCATAAACTTAAATGATCATCTTGCCAAATTGCTGGAGACTGAGAATAAGTTAATGTGAGAATGAGAATCTCCTGGGGACCACAGTCTTAGGGGAGCTCCCTCACTCTCATAGCTTTTATCTTCAGGAACTCCACCAGGTTCTCATGGTAAAGAACTGGGAAAAATTCCTGTGTTTCTGGCAGAATAAGGGGTAAGGTAACCATTTTGAAATATGCCCAGAGCATTTTCCATGACCAAGACCTACTATGTAGGGGGAAAGACTTTACCAGAGCCTTATCCCACCTGGGAAAATGGCAATTTGCCAACTCCAGCCTCCTCTAGCATTTCTGTCCCATCTAAGGTGGAAGGGGAGCTAAGAAAAGCTTCTGAAATAACAGATGAAAACACAGGCCCACTAGAAGGCTGAGGTTTAATCATAAGATTATAGAACAAAAGTCTGCCTTTTCCAGGGCTTATACCACATCAATAGTAAAACAGTGGATCACAGCTGAAAGAGTGGCAAGATGCCACCTCTATTTAAGGAGGAGTATTTAGGGAAGCCCAAAGACAAGGAAGACGAAAACAAAACACAACAAAAGACTAAAAAATTTGAAGTATTATATACCCACAGCCACAGCAAAAATTAAACAGCCCAGTTCTAGCCAGATTAACACAAAACCTCACTTTAAAGAACTACCTCATTTTCTATTAACTAACAAATAATGTTCAACTTTCAGTAAATAATTACAAAACAAGAAAAATTAAAAGACAAGGAAAAACATAGTATGAAGGGACAAAGAAGCATTCAGACCCAGACTCAGGTATGGCACAAATTTGGGAATTATCCAACAGGGAATTTAAGATAACTATAATTAATATGTCAAAGGCTTCAATAGAGAAAGTATACAACATACATGATTAGATGGTTTCCATCCACAAAAAATGGAAATTCTAAGAAAGAATCAAAAGAAGATGCTATAAATCGAAAGCACTGCAACTAAAATGAAGAATGCCTTTGATGGGCTCATCAATAGACTAAACAGAGGAAGGAATCAGAGAGTTTGAAGATATGTCAGTAAACACTTCCCAAACTTACATGTGAAGAGGAAAAAGAATGTTAAAAACCAGATAGCCAAGGGGAGGAGGTTTGTATGATACCAACAGATACATACACACACGACAGAGATATACACATACATGTGTTATGTGTATATAAAACAAATATATATAAAACTTTATAATTTTATATAGTTTTTGTATATAGCTAATATTTATATTGCACTTTCCAGCAAGCAATTTTCTGAGAGTTTTGCATATATTGACTCATTTACTTCTCAGAACAACTATATGAGACACATGGTATTATTGTCTTCATTTTAGAGACTGCAGCTGTTTTTCTTTTTCTTCTTTTCTTTCCTTTTCTCTTTTTTTTTTTTTTTTTTGAGACAGAGTTTCTTTTTGCTCAGGCTAGAGTGCAATGGCATGGTCTCGGCTCACTGCAAACTCTGCCTCCTGGGTTCAAGTGATTCTCCTGCCTCACCCTCCCAAGAAGTTGGGATTACAGGCACCTGCCACCACACCCGGCTGATTTTTTTGCATTTTTGTAGAGACAGGGTTTCACCATGTTGGCCAGGCTGGTCTCAAACTCCTGACCTAGGGTGATCCGCCTGCCTTGGCCTCCCAAAGTGCTGGGATTACAGGCTGCAGCCATTTTTCTAAGACAGTCTGAGAAGTGTCAAGATAAAGAAAGAAGATTGACAGGGAGTGAAAAGTCACAGTCCAATCTTAGAGAAGTCAGGCAATGACCAGGGATAGAATCCAATGAACGCATGAATGCATTGCTAAATTCAAATCAAATAGATAGTAAATGCTCTGGAAGGTTATATAAAGGCAAAGACTAGGGCCAGGCGCGGTGGCTCATGCCTGTAATCCCAGCACTTTGGGAGGCCGAGGTGGGTGGATCGTGAGGTCAGGAGATCGAGACCATCCTGGCTAACACGGTGAAATCCCGTCTCTACTAAAAATACAAAAATATTAGCCAGGAGTGGTGGCGGGTGCCTGTAGTCCCAGCTACTCGGGAGGCTGAGGCAGGAGAATGGCGTGAACCTGGGAAGCAGAGCTTACAGTGAGCTGAGATCACACCATTGAACTCCAGCCTGGGGGACAGAGCGAGACTCTGTCTCAAAAAAAAAAAAAAAAAAAAGGCGAAGACTGTGACCATTATAAATCCTCTAACCCACTGTGGCCCATCTAGTGGGTTAGAGGATTTATAATGAGAAGCAGAAGATAAAACTGAAAATGCTTAGTAGAGTAAGAAAGTGAAAAGCCTTGACTACAAGGATAAGCAACAGACAATCAAAACTGTAGAGGTATATGAATAAAATGTTTCAACAGGCAGTAAAAATAGTAGCATGGACAAACACATGGGCTTTCCCTGGGTTACAAACATAATTATGAACTAAGTTGATGCTACTTAATGGTAACTGTAGTTCCTTCGCAGCTAAAATATAAATGACCCTTACAACAACCTGAGCACCAGGGGGGAGGGGTGCATAAGACAGGACACATGTGGACTTAGCACCACCACTCAGACTGTCCTGCATCCTTAGGTGCAAATCCAAAGACTGTCTCTCTACTTAGCATGCCATCATCACCAACTGTCATTATTTATTGAAAACCTACTACATTTCTGGTCAAACTCTGGGCACCTTGAGAATTTCCATAGCATGAAGAAGATGGCCTAATTTCACCCTCAAGGAAAACACATGCTAATAAAAACATTTCCTTTTGATTTAGGGCCAATTGCTAAAATTGTATGTTTGAACACATGCATGTCCTTTTTACAAACAAAGCACAAAACCAGAGACTGAAGAACACTTTTGGAAGCACAAAATCTGTGATTATTATCTAGCTTTCCAGAAACATCTGGAATTTTGAGTTCCTGTTCTCATTACCCTGGAAAGCAATAAGCTTCCTCCTGTCATTCACCTTCTTTTGACCTTATTGTAACAAGGCTTAAAAGGAGACTTAGATTTGTCTGTAGTAGTAACATCTAAGACATTAAATCATCTTATGATCCATATTGTCCAAAATCATTCTACCTTGGAAGTGATATGGGAATGACTGTTAAGATATAATTAGATTTTGCTGACATAAATGTTTGTTTCGCTTTTTGTGCTAGCATTTAACGTATTTTCTTAGGCCTAAGCTCCTCAAAATTTCCAAGTAGCTTATAAATATTAATGTTGAAATCATTTAACCCATTGCGGCTATCAAGTAACTCAACGTAAAGAAGTAAAAAGATCTTGTTATTAGGTCAACCCTTCACTTTTTGTTTTTAATTAAATTCTTTAAGAATAGAATTATGATTGGTGTAGTGTAGCCCTTCTGGATGTGTGGACATCCCATATATCAATGGGATACCTCAGAAGGTAGGCGGACCAAATCATTATTACAATAACTTACCCCAAAATTCTGACTGCCAGATAAGCTTCCCAGGTACTCAAATTATTACTAATGTGACATGAGATGAGATGCAGTCAGAGGGAAGGTGGAGGAATAACTAATGGTTTTGGTATTTACCTTCTGTGGCAACAGATTGTGGAGCCATCCACCTTCCATTTACTACCCTAGTGAGTGTGCATAGGATGAAAAAAAAACATTAAAAGTCATGAACATGCAATTAAAATCTGTGAGGAGAACCAGAAGGCCTTGGTGGTGGCTTTGAAAGAGTTCATCATCTCTGGCAGTCTCAGGGAAGATATGACTGAGGACAAGGTCAAGTCTGACTGTAATGAGTGCAGCATTATTGCAACAATTGAATGCTCAATCTTGCCAAGTCTTTCTTACTATTAAAAGAGCATCATGAGGAAAGCTTGGGAACCATATGCATTGGTGGGAGACATTTAAGCAGATAAGAATGAGGGAGAGAAAATTTTTGCTCGTTTTATGTTGCTTTTTTCATTTTTACATTTTAGGCATCTTTATTGAGATATAACTTATATAAAATAAACCCCACATATTTAAATTGTACAATTTGATCAATTTTGACACATGTGCACACACACACACATCTATATACATACATAAAGACCATCACTACAATAAAGATAATTAAAATAACCACCATCTGCAAAAGTTTGTAGTCTCTGTCATTTGCAACTTCCTATCCTTTCTTATCTCCATGCAGACCACTGATCTACTTCCTACTACTATGGATTAGTTTTTATTTTCCAGGATTTTATAAGAGTTTATGTTACTTTAATTTGTCTCACTCCTTACACTCAACACAATTGTTTTATACATGTTGTTGGAGATTTATACATGTTGTCGATTGTAACATTCATTTTTATTGCTGAGTAGTATTCCTTTCATCAGATATAACATAATTTGTTTATCCAATCACTTGCTAATGGGCATTTAAGTTGTGTCCAGTTTTTGCCTAGTAAAAATAAAGCTGTTATGAGCATTTATATACAAGTCAATATGTGGACATATGCTTTTACTTCTTTTGGATAAATACCTAAGAGTAAAATAGCAGGGTTATATAGGAGATATGAACATTTTCAGTAGTGGTTATATCATTTTACATTCCCATCAGCATTATTTGAAAGTTCCAGTTGCTCCACATCCTCATCAAAACTCGGAATTATCAATCTATTAAAATCTACCTAGAAATGACATATAATAATCACACAATTTTAAATCAATTATTGTATGTGTATTGCACACATTCAAGAAGCTATAGAAAAGATGCAATAAGCAAAATCATGAAACATATAAAAAGAACAAATCAAATTTCTAAAGATAAAAGCAAAAATGTCTGAGTTGAAAACTATACTTAATGAATTAACAGCAGATTAGACATTGCAGAAAAAAAGATTCATGAACTGCCTGGCATGGTGGCTCATGCCTGTTATCCTAGCATTTTGGGAGGCTGAGGTGGGCGAATCACCTGAGGTCAGAAGTTCGAGACTGGCCTGGCCATCATGGTTGAAACCCCATCTCAACTAAAAAATTCCAAAATTAGCTGGGTGTGGTGGCATGTGCCTATAATCCTGGCTACTGGGGAGGCTGAGGCAGGAGAATCGCTTGAATCCAGGGGGCAGAGGTTACAGTGAGCCAAGACTGCACCACTTCACTCCAGCCTGGGCAAAAGAGCGAAATTCCATCTCAAAAACAAACAAACAAACAAAAACAACATAAACAACAACAAAAAACCAAGAGTAATGAAAGTTGGAGACATTGTAATAGAAACAGTTCAAAATTTAGACAGAAAATTAGACTGAAAGAAATGAACAGAGCATCAGAGAGCTGTGGCACAACTTCAAGCAACCAAATATACCTGTTTTTGGAGTCTTCAATGGAGGAATTAGGAAAGAAAAAATACTTGAAGAAATAATGGCTGGTAAATTTTCACACTTTATACAAACTATAAACCCATGGATTCCAGAAGCTCAGAAAACTCTAAACACACACACACAAAAGAAGAAAATCACAAGAGACAGACTGAAAAAAAGCACCTCATGTACAGAGGAACATATAAAGAGGACAACAGACCTTTATGAGAAGCAATGCGAACTAGAAGATATCCTTAAAGTACTGAAAGGAAAAATAACTGTCAACCTAGAATTCCTTATCTAGTAGAATATTTTTCAAACAAAATGTGAAATAAAGACTGTTTAAGACATAGAAAAACTGGAAGAATTTATTGCCAGTGTACCTACACTACAAGACATTTTAAAGGAAAGCCCTTTAGGGAAAAGAACAACGATATCAGATGGAAATCTAAACCTGCACAAAAAATGAAGAGCAAAGAACATGGCTAAGTTATTTGAAACTAGTTCAATTCTTTCAGGTCTTGTTTTAAAGCTTTGTTCTAGAGGTAACCTCACTACTGCTGAGGTAGGACTCTAAAATGCCTTTTGAATTATGAGGTTGCTCCATTGATGGGAATAGGTACTATTCTCAGCCCTATTGGAGCACCAGGAATTGTTTTCTCTAATCCTTTAGAGTGGTTCCTTGTTTAGCCTGAATAGTTTCCTTACCTGTATATGTTGGTCACTACTAAACTGACTTTAGTTAAATTTAAGTAAGCCTCTGCAGATTTCTGCAATTCATTCTCTATGTAGCTCTCTCCTCTCTGGTACTCTGCTTTTTGTACTCTAGCTGACTTGTCCTCCTGACCTCTTAAAGTCTGCTTATCTTTGGGAGGCCACCAAGCTCTTTCTGGGGCCTTCTTCAATACACTGTGGGCTGGAAACATTCTCTAGAAAGTAAGATGGGTAATCATAGCACTCATGTTATTTGTTTCTCATCTTCTAGGCAACAAACCCAGTTGTTTCTGATGTCCAATATCTCGACAACCATTAATTAGTCATGGTGTTCAGTTTTTTAGTTGGAAGGTGAATTCAATCCCTGTTACTCCATCTTTCCCAGAAGTTATAACTGAGAAATATGAACTTCAAAATTCTTCTGATCATCCTTTGCCAGTAGAGAAATCTCAACTGTTATTCTCTGGAAAAAAATAATATTTTAATGATTGGCTCTCAAGCTGATGCCCATGTTTGTTCAAGACATACTCTGCCAGCTTTCATTGCCTCTAATCCTAATAAAACACTTAGCCCAGACTGAGTGAGGGAAGCCCTATTCTACAAGGAGAAAACCTTTACATCAATGCAATGACAAGGCATTACCAATGTATGCCATCAAGAACTGAGGTGGATTTATGAAAACAGATTCTAAGAGGGTTAAGCCAACAGGGACAGAACATAAGACCTGATGGAGCCAAATTCATTGTCCTATGTCCCATCTACCTGAGATTCAGAATTAATTTGTTGTCTTGAGCTCAAGAAAGTGGGTTAATAGTTTGCTGGGCTGAATAATCAAAATGTGGATTTAATCAGGGCTTACAATTATTGAGGTCAAACTGCCAGAAATTTATTCACATACATACTACAGAAAAGAAAAAAATGTCCAATTATTTCAGGAAGTAGGTGTATGTTATGTGCAACTTGCTCAGCCACTTCGCCTGGAAAACAGACAATGCATTAAGAAATGCATTTGTGAAAGGATGTCAGTAGCTTTGAAGCTCTCTGTGGTGGTTGTCCCCTTAAGACTAAAAGTAGCAGAGAAATATGCTATTACACTTTGGGTTCACTAATCTCAGTGGGAATTATGGCATCTCAGATTGGTAAAGGCCACTCAGACAATCAAAGTTAAGGTGGAATAACTACAATAAGTTAGGGGAAGATAGCGTGGAGATTCCTCAGGGATCTAGAACCAGAAATACAATTTCACCCAGCAATCCCATTACTGGATGTATACCCACAGGATTATATAAATCATTCTACTATAAATACACATGCACACGTATGTTTATTGCAGCACTGTTCACAATAGCAAAGACTTGGAACTAACCCAAATGCCCATAAATGGTAGACTGGATAAAGAAAATGTGGCACACATACTCATGGAATACTATGCAGCCATAAAAAGGATGAGTTCATGTCCTTTGTAGGGACATGGATGAAGCTGGAAACCATCATTCTCAGCAAACTAACACAGGAACAGAAAACCAAACACTGCATGTTCTCACTCGTAAGTGGGCATTGAACAATGAGAACACATGGACACAGGGAGGGGAACATCACACACCATGGCCTGTTGGCAGGTGGGGGACTAGGGGAGAGATAGCATTAGGAGAAATATCTAATGTAGATGACAGGTTGATGGGTCCAGTGAACCACCATGGCACTTGTATACCTATGTAACAAACCTGCATGCTCTGCACATGTATCCCAGAACTTATAGTAATAAAAAAAAAGGTTTTTTAAAAAAAGGAAGAAATGGGGGGGAAAAAAACAGAACAAAATTGTTACCAAAGTATTTTAAGCCACTGAGGTTTAGTAGATTTGTGGTTGCTAATCCCCAAGAGACTTCCACCATCAAACAGTAATATTCCTGATACACTGAAGCTGAAAACATCTCCTGGCCATTTTGGGCTCCTCATAAAGGTGAACCAACAGAGGCGGAATCAGTGATTACAGTGCTGATCCCATTTGCTGGAAGAAATTAAGGTGCTGCTACACAATTGAGGTAAGGATGGCTATGTTTAGAACCCAAATAATTTAACTGGGCTATTCTTATCGTTCCTTTGCCCCATTGTCTGGTAAATTAAAAAACTCATAAATCCAACAAAGAAAAGACAAGCAAACAGCCGGGCACAGTGGCTCACGCCGTAATCCAGCACTTTGGGAGGCTGAGGCGGGTGGATCACCTGAGGTCAGAAGTTCAAGACCAGCATGACCAACATGGTGAAACCCCATCTTTACCAAAAATACAAAAATTAGCTGGGCGTGATGGCAGTTGCCTGTAGTCCCAGCTACTCAGGAGGCTGAGGCAGGAGAATCGCTTGAATCCAGGAGGCGGAGGTTGCAGTGAGCTGACATCGTGCCATTGCACTCTAGCCTGGGCAACAAGAGCGACACTCCGTCTCAGAAAAACAAACAAACAAACAAACAAACAAAAACAAAACAAGCAAACACTCAGATCCTGCAGATATAAATGAACCACCCTCTAAATGAGGAGCTGGCAAAAGTCAAGGGGAACATGGAATGAGTGGTGGAAGTCGACAGCAATTATTACCATCTCAGGCCTCATGACCAGATAGGGTGGCAAGAACTGTTGAATCTGTTTTATTACTTGACCATTTCCTTTGTACTCTTTTTTTCTCCACGCTTCCTTATATAAAGAATACCAGCAGTAACAAACATTTAGCTCCCAACTTAGATTATAAGTTGGTGGAAATAACTCCTCCCTGTTATGATAGTTGGTAGAACCTTTTGCTTTCCTATGCTGGAGACATGAATTAGATGAAAGAGAAGGGCAGCTCTTGATAGGATAAAGATATAGCTTTCTTTTGCCTGTCCAGATCCATTCTTCACCCATTTCCCCTGTATTCTGATCCCAGAAAATCAACTGCATGAACTACATCAGTAGATTTTTTTGAAACCTGAAACTAGTTGGGTTTCACCAGTTGAGAACCCTGGAAAGAAATTGGTGAGATAGAAGAGTAAGGTTAGGGCTCCCTTCCTACAAGACCAGACAAGCTGGCTGTGTCCCTTGACACAGGTCACCACGACTCTTAAAGGGGCTGACTCTACAGAACTCTCCTTCCAAGTCCCAGTGGCCACATCTGACCCTTCTCCCTGCAGGTGTGGTAAAAGCTTGGCTGCCACTAAGCCCTGTCTATGTTTTTGCATTATGCTTTTTGTTTTCTCTACACTTACCTTTGTAAATATCTTTTGTGAATAAACTCCTTTGATTATCCTATTTTGAGTTATGGTATATTTCCTGATGGAATGTGACTGATACACCTTTTTTCTCTTGATGAATCCTCCTTGTATTGAGGAGCTAAATACCAAAAGGAGAGAGAGAGAAAAAACTCTTCATGTGGAAACAGGATTGAATGTTAAACTTGACTAAAACCAACCTAGACTTTAATAATGGGAAGTGAGAGGAAGTTTATGGACTTCACCTAAGATGTCATTGGTACGGTTAAGTGAGAGTCAGCAGAAAATGGATTATAATCATTGGAAAAAGAAGTAACACCATTTTCTACTTGTCGCCTCTCAGCAACTACCCTGGTTATATAAGATATCTCAGTCATTGCATGAAGTCATTTTCAAAGAAGAACAACCTAACATAAATAAAAAGGAATTCCAAGTGTCTTTGTATCCCTCAAAGAAATTAGAGAATATTCAATTCATAAGCACAGCAACACTTTCCAAATATTTTCTGCTCCCCCCTCAATTCCTAACCCCTTGCCAAGCAAGTCTCTCATACTCACAGCTGCTGTGCATCCTTTTTATATGGCAAAATTCCCCCACATTCTCTCCAATTCCTTAGACTACCCACAACTTTCCCATCTTTTTTCCTTCTTCCCAACTCTCAATGCATATTTTAAAAAACTAAACATTTCCGAATGTTTAAAGTTCTATTTTGCCTGCTTCATCAATTTCCCACATTCTCGAGAGAGAGAGAGAGAGAGAGAGAGAGAGAGAGAGAAAGACAGAGAGAGAGCACTTTAGCTCTGATTCAACAGGCAAACTAGGATATCTAACTAGGATAAGCACTGCTGGTTTCTATTCCCGTCTGTCCATTCTCTCTCTTCTGCATTACCAAAAACAGACAAACAAGCAAACAAAACCCCCCCAAATCCAAAAACCTGCTTGGCAAAACAAAACATACCTAAGGAGTAAGGGAGACTGAAGGGGAAAAGCTCATCTAAAGAATAGCAAGGAAACACTACCCTTTAACATATTTTGTTCCCTTCATACCTGAAGCTTAGAACAGTGCCTAGGCAAACACAAATAGTATGAACTCCAGGAATCCTAGCAATTTTTATGCTCTGTAAGAAGTATAGAAATGATTTGGATCATTTTGGTGTCTCTGAAACTGCAGCTTTTGAACATAAAATTTGCATGAGAAGAATCCTGTAGAAAGGCTGAGTATTAGATAGATGTAAATTTTGGTGTATCATATATTGGTTAGCATCAGACAGTTGCCTGATTGAATAATTAATAAAATTCCCAACACATTTGGCTTTTATCCAGTCAGTATCTGCAGATGTGACTGAAAAGGCTCCTGAGCCCACATATATTCAGTCCGTGTTTTGCATGGCAGATGCTGTTGCAGTAACTTCTGTTGTCTTGATCCTCTCCCACATTGTTCTGGGGAGAGTAAAGAATACCTGTCCCTTAGGCATTGTCTTCTATGTATTGCATAAACATACTTTGCACAGGATCTCACGTTTATGACATCCCTTTTGAGTGTGATGCCCTCAGATGCATTTAAAAACTCTTTTAATTTAAAACTCTTTTAAAGCTTTCTATTTTATTTCACTGACATGCCAAATTACAGTGGCTTATACAGGGCAGTTCCTCAGAGTCATTATTACTATTTGCAAAATTCCTTTTTATTGGATACCAGACTGGTCTTTCAGCTGCTATCTTCTCCTAGGAGCTCTTGCTGTGCTGTGTTGTTGGAAGGCATGCTTCAAGGTATTTACAATTTCTAAGAGACAGCAGAGCTTTCGTTTTGGCCTTCAGTTATCCCCATAAACTCACACCTGGCTTCTTGAATTTAAAAAAAAATGATGATTTTGGGAAATATTGCAGCAAATTTTAAGTTATAATTCAATATTTTCTTTTCTCAGTACAGGCCACCCCTGGAATCTGTAATAAAGTCTCCTAGGGATTCTTTCCAGTACTGTTATGGAAAATAGGCCACACAAGAATTAGACCGCAATGGAAAGAGCCTCCTGGTGAATAGCCTTCCACTCAACTTCAAAAGGGCAAAACCACTTTAATTATAACACCTTAAAACTATCCTAGCTCCTCTGCAACAGATATAGTCAGTAAAGAGGTGTTTAGTGACCTCTCCTGTATAAGCATATACAGTCATACTGGAGCACTTGAAATGTTCCTAAAGACAAATCTGGTTTCCAACTCACAGAACAGTTAATCCAGTGATTTTCAATAGTAGATACAAATATCTGGTGGATCTTGATTTCGTTTCCCCTTCTTAGAATGGATCTATTATTCATACCTTGATGTATCAGCTGGTGTTTGCTACACAACAAAACATCCTAAAATTTAGTGGCTGTGCCATCCATTTATCAACATGTACAGATCAGCAGATCAAAAATTTGGGCTGTACTGAGCTCTGCAATTCTGTCAGTCTAGCTTACTAGTGTGTTTTCAGTCAGATGTCAGCTTCCGGTTAGACTAGAGGGCTAGTTAGGGCACCTCGAATCTTCTCCAAATGACCTCTCCATCTCTAGGAGGCTAGTCTGGGTATGTTCATATGGTGGCAGAATTCAAGAGCAGCAAGGGAGCAAGCTCCACTGTGAGTGTTTTTCCAATCTGTCTTTGTGTTATGGTTTCCATCTCTTTGGTCAAAACAAGTCACATGAATCATTGTGGAAGGATACGGCAAGAGAGCAAGGTTATTAAGAAGAGTAAAAAAATCTGAGCCATTACTGCAATCCATTCACTACTGTTAGTTTTTTCCTTCTGCCTCCTATAATGGCATCTCCTGGACAAGGGGTTGCCCCTACATGGCACTTTTATCAATATCACAACATGAAAAGTTTAAATGATTAGACCATAATGTCTTCCGCCCTATGATACATTGACCTATCACCCTTGTACTTATGCCATGAAGAAGTAAATCAGAGCTAATAGCTTCTCACAAGATCTCAGATGCTTGAGTTGAATCTTATCGAGCCACTGCCAATACTAACAAAACCAAAACTAAAGCATTTAGTTGAATAAGTAGACCTTGATGTCTACACTTGCCAGTAAAACAAAAACGACAACAAATAAACCCAGAATGACAGGTTGATGGTACCTCTATCCTTTCCTTCTCCCCTTCTTCCTCAACTAAACTTCTTATCACTTAACTAAAGTTACCTGCTATTTGGATCAAATCAAATCCAGGGGAATTTGGCACATGGTGAAAATGGAAAATCAACTGCCACCCACACTCTCTAACTTGGGAGCTGCCAAGAAAAAAATGGGCCTTTCAATGCATTGTTTCAGAGTTTGAAGCTGCTTTCAATGGTAGTAATATAACACCCACCCCCACCACCCCATTCTGTCCAAAATCCCAAAAGAGACAGCAGAAAAAGCTATTCTACCAGTGACCTCACATAACCTCAAATTGCTATTCATATTCACAAAACAAGGCCATTTTAAAATATTGCTTCAATGTCTTAAATTCAACCTAATGGCTTCACTTTGTATAATTTTATGTCTTCGGAGAGCTAGTCAGGCCCTTCCTACACTGAAGATGAATTACTCTTTCATAGGAAATGCTCACTAAGTATCCTGGAATGCCCCTCCACCTCTCAATATTGTTTGTCTATTAGAGAATCTTTTGTTCCATAAAAAAGTGTCAGAGAAACCTTGTTTTCCTAAGTTTATTAAACTAATTTTGATTTAGGATAAATAAATGTAACTTCTTTTTTAGGTCATTGATGACACGAGATAGTTGAAATTTATTAATATTATTAATTCTGCCATTCCAAGCTCTTTTTTAATTACAGCATGCTAAATAACCAGAATTATTGCTTAAACAGCATGTGCTAGTTGTCTCCTCCATGGTAGGTTGAAGATGGATGGAGTCCCTGTCCCCATGCACTAGCTTGCAGCCAAGCAGGGAGAGATGGAGCAAAAGCAGAGTACATATATTAAAAATAGTTAAAATTATGATAAGTGCTGTGTAGAAAGATCATCAGTGACTGAGATAAAGAGTAACAAGGAAGTACTCTTAAATAGTGTCAGAGAAGACCTCTCTAGGGGATAAAAAGTAAAATGAACCTGGAAGAATCGGCAAGACCTAGCAACATGAAGAATGGAGAAAGCACCTTCCTGCTTGAGGAATGAAGCAGGAAGCAAAGTGAAAAGAGCTTCTGTGGACAAGGAGCTGGAAAAATGCAATTGTGTCTTGAGCAGTCTGAGGAAGGAGAGAGGAACATAAGACAAGTTTGGAGAGTTGGGGAGGGGTGATACCAAGCAGAACATCATAGGCCGTGGTAAAGGGTTTACATATGATTCTAAGTGAAACAGTAAGACACTGGAGGATTTTAAGCCTGAGAGAGATAAGGTCTGATTAGTGTTTTTGAAGAATCTTTCTATCTGTTACATTGAGCATGACAGGAAATGCAAGAATAAAGCTAGGCGAATAGAGGAGGCTATTGTAAAGAGCCAAGGCAAGGGATAATGGTGGCTTAATCCAGGACATAGTAGTGGAGGTAGAAAAAAGTAGACATATTTTGCAGATAGATTCCAATAACATTCTAGTGACTTAATGTATTGGTGATAAAATACAGAAAGGAATCATGGAGAACATCCACATGTGAGGCTCAAAAAAATTGTAAGCTGTGGTATTATACTAAGGTGAGGAAGGGCAAGAATGGTTGGAAAGCCAGTTGGTGGTGGAACATAAGTATTCAGTTTTGAACAAGTCAACTTTGCAACATCTCTAAGACATCCAAATTTACTTTTCACGTTGGCAGTCAGATATAATGTCTAGCGCTCAGAGGGAAAGTCAGATATAAGTGTGGGAATACATTTATATATAAACATGTATATAAATATATGGAAATGTATATATGTATGATTGGGGAATTATCATTATGTAAATGGCAATAAAACATATTGATAAATAAAGTAATTTAGAGAGAAACATTAAAGAGAGAAAATTACTAAATTCTGAACCTAGGAAAACACCAAGATCCAGCTGCTTCTTTCTTTCTTAACAAATTCTCTCTTAATGTTGTCTTCTTTTTTTCTACCACATTTTTTTTTACCACACTATTTTTTTTCCTTCTACCTTTGGAGTCTTTTCTTCCTCTTCCTTGAAGGATACACTTCATCAGTGTCACTTACACACACATACACACACACACACACACAGACTGAACATACTCTAGGGATAGTCTTGAATACTTTCACTCTCTATTTTTAAAAAAATTACATTATTTTAAATCTCCACATTTGTGGATAGTAATTTTGATCTATGAGGATAAATACCTACCCAATATACAGTCATCATTCATGGATGCTATTTTTATTTTTCCTTTGATTTTTCTGGGATGTTTTAAAAATACTTTTAAAAAGTTCTTTATTGAAAGCTTTTTAATCTTTGTTTGACCATATTTCTTCAGTTTGTTGAATCTTTTACTGTCTGCTTTTACATTGGTTTAAAATCTCATTTATGTATGTGTGTCCAGAGTTATGACAGCTATCCTGTGAGTGGGTCTTGAAGCCTGCTCAGGACACAGCTTCAAACCCAACAAGCTCTGGGCATCTATGTTTGGGGATTTAGCTCATTACTGGTGGTGCAATTCTGGGTCCTGCACCTGCATCTGTAGCACAGGCCTGAGTCCCAGTTTTACAGGTGATGCTGATTCTGCTCCTGGTCATAGGTTGAACCTTGCTGCAGGTATGAGCATCTGGGTATGGCTGTTCCCAGGTAACTGACGCTTTTTCATTTCTAACATACACAGAAACTCTTCTCGTTTTTGAACCTTGCTTTTTTTTTTCACCATGAAGAAGGTTTAGTATATGTTCAGCCAACCATTTTATCATTTTAAACTAAACTTTACTGAGGTATAATTTGCATCTGATAAACTGCATCTGCTTTAAGTATACAATCAAATGCATTCTGATACATATATTCACCCATGAAATCACCACCACCATCAAGATGCATATCCACCACACATATTACATTCCTCATGGACTTTTGTAACCATTCCTTCCTGCTCCATCCCATTCCCAGGAAAACCCTAATCTGCTTTTTGTTACTATAGTTTGTATTTTCTAGAATGTTATATAAATGGAATCATGTACTATGTATTCTTTTGTATCTGTCTACTTTCACTTCTTTTCCTTTTTTACTGCTGAGTAGTGTTCACATTTTTTTTATCCATTCAGCTTTTGATGTGCATTTAAGTTATTTCCATTTGGAGGCTACTATGAATAAAGCTACTATGAAAAATCCTATTTATGTGAAAACGTGTCATTATTACTCCTGAGTAAATTTAAGAGTGGAATGGCTGGTTTTCATGGTAGGTGTATGTTTAATCCTTATGTACACTTAATGTCAAACTTAAATGTTCATAATTTTACATTTTCTGAAGTGATAGTACCATTTTACATTCTCACCAGAGGTATATGAAAGTTCCAGATGCTCCACATCTTCACTTTGGTACAATCTGTCTTTTAAAATTTACCTATTTTAATGGATGTGTAAGTGGTACCTCATTATTGATTTAATTTGCATTTTGATGACCAATGAAGTTGAAAAACATTCTTTTTTAAAAAACTGATTTGTCTAATCTAGATCTTTTTCATTTGCACATAAATTTTAGTAACTGCTTATCAATTTCACAAATAAAAAAAATCTTCTGGCATTTTGTTTGGGATTTTCCTGAGTTAGCAGATAAATTAGAGAAAAATTGTCACCTTAATTATATTAAGTTCATGAATATGATATGACTCCCCAGTTCTGTAGGTGTCCTTTAGTTTATCCTAGGAACATTCTGTAGTTTTCAGTGTACAGGTCTTGTGTATTTTTGTTAGTTTATTTCTAAATACTTTTAAAGTGCTTTGGTATTGTTTCAAATAGAATTGTTTTTAAATTTCAATTGTTTGCTGCTAGTATATAAAAATACAATTGATTTTTGTAATGTAACTTTTTATATCACATCCTTGCTAAATTTGTCCATTACTTCAAATAATTTTCTAAATTTTAATAGGCATTTTCTAAATGACAATGTTTATGTTATCTACTAAGTGAGACAGTTTTACTTCCTCCATTTCAATCTGAATGTATTTTTTTCTTGCCTTATTATAATGACCTCAGATATTAGTGTAGTGTTTAATAGAACTGATGAGAATGGAAATTCTTGCTTGTTCCCTATCCTGGAGGAAAAACATTCAGTATTTTATTATTAATTAGTATGTGAGGTTTTTTGAAAATGTCTTTTTAAGATTAAAAAATGTCCTTTTGCTCATTAGTTTCTGAGAGTTTTTATCACTAAGAAGTGTTTAATTATGTCAAAATTTTGGAGAATTTGGGGACATCTATCAAAATGATCATATGATTTTACTCTTTATTTTGTTAGTATGATGAATGAAATTGATTTTTGAATGTCAATCCAACTTTGCGTTTCAGGAATAAGCTCTACTTGATTATTATGACTTGTCTGTTTTAATATTGTTCGACTTTATTTGCTAATATTTAAAAACAGTAATGCGTTGATTTTAATGAGATGTTAATGTTATGTTTATGTTACCTATATATGAATAAACATGTTTATATATAATTGTCAGATTTGGATAGGAAGGTTTTCCTTGTCTCATGACCAAACAAAGGTAGTTCTTCATCTTATATTTTCTGAAAAAGTTAGAATAAAGTTGTTATCTAAAAAAATACTTTATAGCATTTACCAATGAAATCAATCAGTCTAGAATTTTCTTTGTGGAAATTTTTATAACAGATAAAATTGCTTTAATAAATTTAATAAAATTAAGATTTTTCTATTTGTCTTGTATCAATTTTGGTAAGTTGCATTTTTTAAATAAATGTCACCATTGAATCTTAGTTGTCTAATTTGCTGGTATAAATTTTATCATTTTGTTGTCTTATACTTCTAGTGTTTATGAGATTTATAGTGACAATCTCCCACTTATGATTTTGGTGATTTTGTTGTCTCCATTTTTTTCAAAATTAGTCTCTAGGGGTTTAGAAAATTTTTTGATCTTTTTAAAGTCTATTTGTATGTTTTATATTTGATTGACTTGTGCCCTTTTCCTTTTTTTGATTTTATGTATACATTTTTTTCTATCATTTTGAAGTTGAACTTTAGGTCATTAATTTGAGAACTTTTTAAAAATAATATAAGCATTAACACTATAAATTTCCTAAATTCATTGCATTCACTGATTCTATAAATTTTATTATACTGTACTTTTATCATTCTGTTTGTAATACTTTCTCACTTAATTTATAATTTCTTTATTAAATCATTTATTGCCTAGAAGGGTGATGATTTCAATTTTTAAACACTTGGTGATACATATATATATATATATTATATATTGAGAGAGAGAAAGAGAGAGAGATTTCTACTTCAATTCTGCTCCTTTAGATAGACAATTTATCTTGTTTGATTTTGATTGCAGCCTGTGGTCTATCTTAATAAATGTACCACATGTACTTGAAAAAAAAAGTGTGCCTGTAATTAC